>NC_132907.1:26349448-27006323 GCF_047675955.1 Chlorocebus sabaeus
TTGGTTTCAATTAATCTTAACTTATAATTCTGCCTCAGAGAAAATAAAGAGCACTCCTTCTGCTTGCTAAGTCTACCTTTCTGGTCATCTTCAGGGGCCCTGTTTTGGGCTGCAGGGAAAAATCTCATTATTGTCTATCCCAACCACTGAGTGAAGAAGGCCGGCTCCAGGGATCACGGCCACTTGGATGATTGAAGATTTTCACTGCTGGGCACAGGCTGCGTGACAATGTGGGTAACACTCAGGATCTTCCTAGCATTGCCTTTGATAGGGAATTAAGGTCATAGGAAACTCTTTCAGAAGTCTGTCTCTTAATGTCTTCAAAGTCTATCTTGTGATCAAAAGAATTGAAGTATGGCCTGTCTCAGGGAAGGGAGTGATTCTAAGTCTGGCAGATGCACAGTAGATGAGAAACATGCAGATCCTCAGAGAGGAAGGGCAAGAGCACTTCCATCAGGACCAGGCTGTGAGCAAAGGCCTAACAGCAGGGTGCCAGCTGCTATCCAAGGCAAATTAGAGACCCAAGTCACATCACCAATGCACTCACATCACCAGTGCACTCAATGTGTTTGCAGGGCTAGGCTTATTTAGAGGGACACATTTTCTTTACAAACCTTTCACCAACAAAAAACACGAAGGGATGCTTCAAAGCATCAGCCTACCTAGTAGCCTGGTATGTGCGTGAAAGCTGCTGCTCCTCATTTGGCCTTGTGCTGTCAGCTCAAGTGCAGTATTTGGGATTATCTAGCCAATTACTACGCTGGTGTTCTAGCTGCCTTCTCAAGTGATTTCCCTATTAGGGACTCCCTAATAGAAACATTTTGTTTTCCCTAGAAGAACAGTTTGGATATCCTTCAGATAACCATCCTTTGTAATCTGTGCCAGAGTTTGGATTTATTTCCACAACTCGAACATAACCCTTTTCTCCTGGTTGTCTTAGGACATGGTGTTCTTGCTGCTAATTTATGGGGAGCACTTTGCATCATGCTCTCCAGCTTGGCGATCATCATTTTCTGTTTTTGAAAACAAAGGTGTTTCTTACAGTGGAAAATTCTTCATGTGCACTCATAAATTTGTTGTAAATGTGTATTTTAATTTTGCAGAAAAGCAGGGAGCTATTGTGGTTTGTTGGAAAACCTCTTGCAGGATTAAGTGATACTCTTATGACGCCAAGTCAGAAGCTTCTAGCATTTGGGGCCTATTTATTATTTATTATGACTCAGATTGACACTCAGTTGAGTTGGAATTTCAAGTATGCAACATAATGGCTAATTCCCTCAGTAATAAATTATGCCTACAATTCTACAAACTCTAATAGCTCCCATAAGGTGAATGGCCGTGGTTGTAATTTTAGGCCTAGTGGCTTGGCTCTTCTCACATATAACCATATGTGAGACTTAGAGAGGTTAGATTGGTGAACACACGCTTTTAGTTCAATTAGACAGCATTTGTGAGGCTTAAGTATGGATATAATATATGGATCAAGACCAAAATGGACATGAATACCTATGTATAAGTTGGCATTACTTTGGTTTTCTCCTCATCACCACCTACAGACTTTGTTTTAAAAAAACTCTCCTCTGAACTTTAGAAAGCTACCCAGGCTGCCTTGATTTTTGTTATCTGTGCTCCTGGACCCTTTTCTGAAATGCTTCTGCTGGCAAACCTCTGACTGGCTCCCTGTTTCTTTTCTTAATTATTTTTTTTAGATGGAGTCTCATTCTATTGCTCAGGCCTGGAGTGCATTGGCGTGATCTCCGCTCACTGTAACCTCCTTCTCCCTGGTTCAAGCCACTTCTCCTGCCTCAGCCTCCTGAGTAGCTGGGATTACAGGTGCATGCCACCACACCTGGCTGATTTCCATATTTTTAGTAGAGATGGGGTTTCACCATGTTGGCCAGGCTGGTCTCGAACTCCTGACCTCAGTTGATCGACCTGCTTCGGCCTCCTAAGTGTTGGGATTACAGGTGTGAGCCACCGCACCCGGCCTCATTTTCTTTTTAAAAGAAATGTTTTTTTTGTTTTCCTCCTTATGCCTTCCAATTCATTCAAAAGTGCAGTGGCAGTCCATTGCTTTTTTCCTGGGTGGAATAAAAAAGCCTCCCTTGTGTTCTCTGTCTCAGCTCGAATGAAAAGGGAAACTCAAAGAACACACCCTGCAATTCACTCAGGAAGATCCTTCACTCTTCAGGAACGTGTTCCCTTTGGTCATCATATTTATTCATCTTCTACTTTACTAGATTTGGAAACTTCTGCAGTTTCAATCAAAGAAATGGTGCTGGCATTCAAAAGGAAGATGGAGAATTCACTGGAGAACTACAATGGTGAGGAACTTGATGTTCCATGTGAATAATCTCTGACCCACATTTTTGTTCATTCATTAATTCATTTGTTCATTCGTTCTTAACATTTATGGTGTGCCTGAGCAGTAGTAGACGCTGTGCTCAGTGCTAGAGAAATTGAGATAAATCACGCTATCTCCTTTTTTGCTGATTATATAATAGTATTCCCAGAAAACCCAGGAGACACTAATAAAAATGTATAAGAATATAATTTTGAAAGATAATTGTATCAATAATAATTTAAAAAACATAAGCACGTTTTTCATACTATCAATACAATGTGGAAATGAAAGTGGGAAAAGTATTCAATTTAAGATACTGACATAAAACTATGAAATATTTAGAAATAAATTTAGCAAAAAAAGTGAAGAAGCTATATGAAGAAACCTGAAATAAATCTCAACAACTAGAAGGTCATACCACATTCTTAGAAGGGGAGACATTATATCATAAAAATGTCAAATTACCCCAAACTATTACATATGTTTAGTATAATGCCAATAGACTCTCAGCCATTTTTAAGTGGATAAAATAATCTCAAATTTCATATAGAAAAGTAAACACCTCAAAATAATAATAAAAGTATCTAAAAATAGATACTTTTCTTATTAGATCAGTATATTCAATGAAACTACTATGATAAAAATCAATATGTTATAGACACAGAATAAACAAATCAGTAGAATAGAATATAGAATCAAGAATATATCTCAATGGCAACAATAGACACTGAGGATTACTAGAGTAGAGGGAGAGGGAGTGGGACAAGGATTGAAAAACTAAGTATTGGTTACTATGCTCAGTACCTGGATGACAGGATCTATTGTACCTCAAACCTCAGCATCACACAAGATACCCAGATAGCAAACATGTACATGTACTCCCTGAATCTAAAATAAAAGTTAAAATTACAATAAAAGAATATATCTCAGTATATATGAAAAACTATATGATAAAGGTAGTACCTCAGTGCAGTAGGAAATAAATTATATAGTTATTAAATATTTCATTAATAAACAGTAACATTATAAATCATTAATAAATATTGTCAGTGTAACTATCTTTCTTGAAGAAAGTGAAGATGGATCTACTACACAAAACATGCAAATATAAATTCCAGGCTGGGCAGAGTGGCACAGGCCTGTTGTCCTAGCTACTCAGGAGGCTGAGACATGAGAATCGCTTGAACCTGGGAGGCGAAGGTTACAGTGAGCTAAGATGGTGCCACTGCACTCTAGCCTGGGTGACAGAGTGAGACTGTCTACAAAAAAAAAAAAAAAAAAAATATATATATATATATATGTGTATTCCAGATGCCCTGAAGATTTAAATGTAAACAAGAAGATAATAAATATTTCAGAAGAAAATATGAGATTATATGTAACCAGTTATGAATACTAAATAAGTTATGAAAGAACATGTATTTAGAATGAGAAAACAGTTGCAACCAATTACAAATCTGAAAAAGCTAACAAATATCACGAACATTAAAAATACATTCTTTGGTTTCATAATCTTTGATTGCCCCTTCATAGGACAACAATTTTGTAATACGTTTTTCATACAGAGAATAGAGAGATAACTCAGTTGTTCTAGCATGGTTGACTGAATTTTTTAAAAATTACTGATAGTTTACAGTAATTTTTTTTCCAGTGTCCCAAGTTAGATTAATGTCACATAAATTTTTAGGATTGATGTCAAATTTGGAAAAGACTTTATTGAGGAGAAAACTTCTGTCTTTTTGAGGCATCAGTGAAACTTGAATTCTCTAGATCAATGGCTCTGATGATTACAAGAATTTCCCATAGATGATTAGCTTCTGGCTGTCTTCTGGTTTCTCCTCCACTACGTAACATACTCCTGGTGCTGGGCCCTGAAGTTCATATTCATGCTGAGATGTGGACTCTTGCCCTGCACCTCTGTGTGGCTCAGGAGCCGGAGGAGCACTCCTAGAAGCCAGTGTTCTACCAGAACGCTGGTAATCATGTAACTGACACAGAAGCGACTGAGATCCACCTAAATATAGCCTAGATTTCCACTAAACCCTAATGAAATATCCTCAACTCACCTTCTGTTAGCTGGATCCCCCAAATGCTCATGGCCTGTCTAATGTCACCCAATACAGAAGGAAAATTGGAGTGGAGAGAGATAGCAATCTTAAGCATTTTGGTTAAAATAGCTTAAATTTTACAAAAACTTGTAAAAATATTGACCATGTTGCTAGGCCATTGCTGGGTCCCCTCTCAGGGACGTGAACTTAAGTTTCATTAGTTTACTATTATGTTGTGTTCCTTCTTTTATTGGCAACCTGCTTGATGCTGTATTGGACACAGTATTAAGTTCACTGAGCCCCCGCCCCCCCCCCATCAATCTTTGTGTGTCTGTATGTGTGTATCTGTGTTTATAGCATTTAAAAATTTCCTTGCAATTTTTCTGGTCACATTACATCATGGGTCCAAATAAGTCAGGCTTGCTTTTCTGGCTTCAAATCTTTTTTCTTAAACCCTGGAATCTCAATACAGGAACTTTAAACACTACGGCTGCAGTAATTTTAGAGTCAATGTCCTGAAAATGAGAAATTCCGATGAAATGATGTACTGCACAACATCGTTTCCAGCCCCTGCACCAGCACCGAGGCTTTGCATACATTTTTCTCCTTCATTTTCATATGTATTATATTTACCATCAATCTTGTGGCAAGTTGCAGAGCAGGGAGATTGGGTGACATGGTTCTCTGATTGAAGATCAATCCATAAATGGTCCTTTCCTGCTCTGGATGAAAAAGTGTGAGAACACAGCATTGCTACTCACAGGTCTTTCTTTTAACCCTGGTAGGAACTTCAGTCCTGGTAACAGTAGCAAAGAAGTGAGCCAAAGGCCCGAAGAAGAGAAAAACTAAACAAGAGGGAGGAAGAAAAATCACAAGAAGTGATTGGTCACCTGAAGACCATTTCTGATGAGTTGGAATATAAATACAAGAATCCCTGAAATGTCAAAAGAAGGCCTTGGATAAAGAACTCAAAGCCCAATTAATCTGTGGGAAAAATGCTTTTCTTTATTAATGGACTATTTTTAAATTTTTCATGCCCTTCGTAAGGTTTTGGTCTCCTGAATGTAAGGGCTTAATGCAACCAGTTTTGAAATATTTCCCATTTTAAAATTGGAAGACTTATCCCTCAGACCAAGGCCTTTCTCCTTTCCAAGAGATGTAATCTTATCTCTGTCCAAATAGTGCACTACCCAGGAGAAAAGTGTGTGTGTGTGCCTGTGTGTGTGTGTGTTTAAGTCCGCTCTTATCAGCTTTGGAGGAGACTTCTTTGCAAACACACACACACACGCGCACACACACACGGTTTTGACATTACTGGTCTAACCACATTGCAATTGCAATAATGAAAAGCAGAATGGGCAGAAGCCCAGGGGCTTTGGGTGTGTTTTCCAGAATGGATTACAAAAATTGGTGGGAAAGAAATAGCTTCATGTACAGAAAAGGATTTGGAAATAAGGGCATCAAGAGCTTTCTGGGAAGAAATGTGAACCAGATGGAAGAACCCAAAATTAAGAATGATGATGAAAGGAAAGAAGTAGTTGTTTCTTAGAAGCAGTGGGGCAGGGAGGTGGGGGAAGATGCGTCCATTCTCTGTTACCTAGTTGTCAAGAAACTAGTATGAGAGGAAGGGTGGTGCAGTGCAAACGACATAAGATTTGGGACTGTGTGATCTGTGTTACTGTTCTTCTCCAGAGTTGCTTGCTCCAGCTGCCTCTGGGCGCTGGCCACTTGCTCAGCAGAGAAGTCTTGACCACTCCCTTTCCCCCATCTCTTAACATTGTCAGCTGTCCCAGCCTCCCCAAGGTGAGGATCCTGACTTTTTTTTTTTTTTTTTTGAGACAAAGTCTCGCCCTGCCACTTAAGCTGGAGTGTAGTGGTGTGATCTTGGCTCACTGAAACCTCTGCCTCCCAGGTTCAAGCGATCCTCCCACCTCAGCCTCCCAAGTAGCTGGGACTATAGGTATGCACCACCATGCACAGGCTAAGTTTTGTATTTTTAGTAGAGATGGGGTTTCGCCATGTTGCCCAGGCCGCTCTCAAACTCCTGACCTCAAGTGATCCACCTGCCTTGGCCTTCCAAAGTGCTGAAATTAGAGACCTGAGCAACCGTGTCCAGCCAGGACCCTGCTTTTGTATGACTTCACTATGCTCACTGGGCAGAACTGTAGCAAGCCCACCCCTGACCTTTCAACCACGCCTAGGCTCAGGAGTGTTGGGAAGTGGCATGAGATCTGACCTCCCTAGTGGCTGACTGGAGAGCTCAGGACTGACACACCCAGAAGTGTTGGGGGGGTTCATGCTTCTAGAAGTGTCAGGCATCCTTTGAGCAGTGACAGACAGGAGACAGGAAAGACCTGGCAGATACATTCTGTCCCCTCTGTCCCCACAATGGACTATTGTGAAAAGCACATGGCCTCTCTGGAGATGTCCTGCATAAAAAAGGAACGAGTTGTGTTTTCTAGTGATGCTGTGGCCAGCCCAGTGATGAACCACACTTACATGTTTTCCCTCCTTTCTTGCCTCCCTTCCCTTTCCCCCTTACTCTTGCTGTCTTGAGACTGCACTCCTTAATAAAGCATCAGCACACAAGCTCTACTTCACAGGCTTGATTTTCTAAGAAACCCGGGGTAAGACAAGAATCTTTTTCAGCTCATTATATATCACAGTGGAGTTACTAATCCTGCTTCCCCACTCACGGGAATGGGTATGCCTTCAATGAGCAATCCATACAATATCGCAAGCCATGATGTGATACGGACAGAGATTTTAGATTCAGTGGTATGGAGATTGCGGATTACTTTAAATATCATGCCATTAATTTAGGTATGTAGCATGTACATGGTAATTTAAAAATAACACAATAGGGAATGATCAGGTTGGTTCTAAACAGTTATGATCTGAGGAAAGAGATTACGATGAGTTTTAAAGCCACTGCATTATACAATGATTGATATAATTTGTTTATGAAACACTTGAATGTATTCATTTAACAATACAAGATTAATAATAAAGCTTTGTCCTCAGTTTATTAAGCATTCTTAACTTGCTGGTGGCACAAGTGGTTTACTCTTTTTCAGTTACTGTTATCAAATACATGCTGTCAAATCTCCTTGTATTACTTCTCTGTTGCTGTGTTACAAATTACCACACATTATCAGCTTAAAACAATACCCATTTCTTACATCACAGTTTCTGTAGGTCAGAAGTCTGGCATGGCTTAAATGAGTTCTCTGCTAAGGGTCTCACACTCTAGGAGTCAGCTAACTGGGTACTTACCAAAGGATCTTGGAAGAGCCTACCTCCAAGATCATTCAGGCTGTGGGCAGGACAACATTGTGGCTGTAGGACTGAGGTTCCAGTTTCCTGGTTGTCAGTGGGGGGGTGTTGTCATCTTCTAGAAGCTTCTCACGGTCTATTGCCAAGGGCCTTCTCACAGGCTATCCACAGACCCATTTGCAACATCGAAGCTGGAAGCAAAATTCCTTAGTGTACATCCCCATTATGCTCAAATCTGACTTCCTCTTCTGTTGCCAGTCAGAGAAAACTCTCTGTTGCTGTCGGCTCTATATTAGCGAGTGGAGTACTCCTGTATTCATCCAGGTCTTTAGAGACACAGATGCCAAAATGGGATTAGATGTGCAAGGGATTTATTGGGGGAAAAATGCTTGTGAAGGAGAAAGAGCAGGAGATGGAGGAGGTTGAGAGCACTACCAGGTCGTGATGTTGATCAGAACCCTGTGAAGGAGACAGGGAAGAAAAAAGAAGCATGGTATTAGACAACAGTATGGTTCTAAGATAGTTCCATCAAGGCTGCCAGGAATGAGCCTGCCTTCGTGTCCCTCAGCCAAAGGAAAGCATGATCTTGGTTCCAGTGCGGTGGTAGATGGCAGTCTGCAGCAACTGGGCTGTTATGTTCTCTGCAGTAGGAGATCTGAGAGCACATTTTCATGGCCACCACACCTGCAAACTCTAGGGCTCTTCCATGGGCTACACCAATGACTCATGATTACAAAGATTCTCCTTAAAACCCCTATACCTCATAGTTGTCTGTGTATTTAAACTGGAGAGAGGTGGGGGGCTTGATGGGGTAGCTGAGCAAGTTCAGCCTCTCTCATCAGAGGCACCCCCCTCACCTTATTTTTGGCTTTCTTTAAAATGTGGTGTCATTATGGTTCTTTGTTACTAGCTTTGGGTTTGGTAACCAATTTTTGGAGCAACATGAAAAGGTCCTCTCATCCTATTTATCTTTCAATAAAAGAACAAGTCCCTTCTATACTTCTTAGATGTTTAGTTCTTCTTGATGAGAATCTCTACATGCTCTTGTTTATTATATTATGTTTTTCTTTAAAAAATTTCTTTCAGTATAAAAGGGGTATATTCTCTTCAAGGAAAAATGTGAAAATATGAAAAAGTAGAAAGCGAAAAGTTATACAGTGACCTATAATGTAAAAATAACAAACATTAATATTTTAAGTATTTTTTCAGGCCTTTTTTTTCTATAGAATTTTATATTCTACCTCCCTTTCCTACCCTAAAAGTTTATAGCATAAACCTTTAAATTTTCTTTTAAAAATAAGTTTTCGGTGATTGTAAAAGTAGTACTGGTTTGATGCTGCAAATTGGTAATATGAACTGTGATTCTGCTGCCTAGAGATAGCCACTATTAATATTGTATTTCCTTCCAAAAATAAGTAAAAACCTGTGATAGTTCTACTTGTTTTATTTTGCATCTATTCTTTTCCATTAAAATGTTATGAGCATGTTACTCATAACATGTTACAGATTACTGACTACTCTAAAAGGTGGCAATTTAAATACCTGCATAATTTTCTATAGTGTGAATTCTCCTGTTGTGTATATAGATGTCTAACTATTCACCATTGTAAATAATTCTGTGACATGCGTATTTCCTTACCTTTCTTATGATTTTCTTAGGGCAGATGCCTGGGAGTAGGGATACTAAGTCAAAGGTGATATATATTTTGAAGGATTTTGATAAATATGTTACCAAACTCTTTTCCAGAAATGTACCAATTTACCCTCCCATCAACAGTGAATGAGAGCATTTTCTATTCTTAACCTGTCGCCCCTCCTTATCTTGGCTTCAACTCACTGGTAGTTTCTCTTATGTATCCTACTTTCTTTATCCATGCGAAGATGTCCTGAGCTGGTTGTGAGGGAGATGGTTTTCAGTGAGAGGAGAACAATCAATCGTTTTTGGTATATCTTTAATTCAGTTTCTCATTTCTGAATTTAGAATCTACCATGAAGCACATATATTTTCCTTTGCATCTATAGAACACATATTCAAATACGTCTGTGTCTGGCTTGCTGTAATCATAGGAGGCTTTTCTGATTCTGCTACTTATATTTTTTTCTGCTTTCTCAGAAGGAATCTTTTTCCATCTTGCTCTTCATCTACAGCCCTTGGCTACTTTTTTCCAGGAACCAACTTCTTTAGAGACTGCCTCTGACATAGAATTTAAAGTGACAATATCCCTTCAAACAGTAGAAAATTGAAAAGAAAATTAACTGACTTCATTATGGTCATGGTTGCAAAATGTTTGGCTGGCTAGGCTTACAGGTTTAGTTTCTGACTCTGGAGCGGCATGTTTCCCTGTGAGGAACTGTTTCATGTATTGCTTAAGTCTTGGCCTCACTGGCATCTGTTCTAACCAACAGGAAGCGTTAACTTTGCCTGGAAAAGACTTGGGGACATCTTCATGCTTTTCTGTGAGGTTTGGTCCTGTACTGGGGGTTTCCAGACTTGGGTTAGTGAATCATGGTGGGGGTGATGGTGGAAACTTTTGTGACTAGGAGACAGACTGAGTGCATCTGCTTACTCCAGCCTCCACTGACGTCTGGTGCCCAGCAAGACAGGCAGATGTGTGTCGCAGTCGGGGCTCTCCCAGTGAACCAGGCCTACATGGCCAGAGCCCTTTCATTAGGACCCAACTTCTCTCTGATGTCAAGTTTCTGTTTTTCCACAGGCCTTTGTGTGTCTCCACAAGACATGAGGGAAACATTTGTGCAAGCTTTTAATCCCAAATTTTCTCTTAGTCTGATACCTGAAGCAGAGAAGGCACCGTACTGGATTCATAGTTAGGGTAGATGCACAGTGCTACCGATCTCATCTTGGAGGCAGAGTCATTTTGCCCATGACTGTAGTCACATGAACCCCACATCTGGCAGGTAGCCCTGAGAGGACCATGTTGAGCATGGACTCTACTGAAGGTCCCATTCTTTCTGATATTCCAGGAAAGGAGCTCTCATTCCCATCTGTTCTGTGTGAGCACAAGACCAACACAGCTGGTTTCAGACATGATCACATCCATGTTGATATAAGAATGTGTTCAAATAAGGAATCTGTAGTTTGGAGATTTAATTAACCCCACAAAATAACTATTTTCTGTTCCCTGCACGGTGGCTTTCCATGAGTTAAGTATGCTAAGATCTCGCTCTTGGGCCATGACAGTAATGTTATGTCAAAAATTGTCCTAGGTCCAGCTAGACCATACCCTTTTTGCCTACCACTTCTAGACTGGAGAGGAAGGTGAAAGGAAACGTTTCTTTTGTCCAGAGAACAAGAGTAAATTTGGACCTAGTGTTTGTTAAATGAGAGATAAGGGAAAAGGACTAGGGGAAGGATGAGAAGTCTTGAGTCAGGGTTCTTGGGTCTTCGTTGCTTATTTTGAGCCCACTAGATGTACAAGTCAATAAAGGCAAAGCAATAGTAGGATTAAATAAGGGCTCAGAGAATCCTAGCAGTGTACACAGTCAATAGGGGATATTTGAATTCAAGATTGAAACAATTATTATTTTCTATTTTTATACTCCCTTCCCCTCTCCTTTTTCCTAGTAAATGCAGGATAAAACTCACTTCAGAAATTCCTTGAATAAACACTGGTGTTATGGCCTCTGGTGAAACAAGCCTGTGGGTAGTCGGATTATAATTAGAAACAAAATGAGTCTAATGGGAGGGCGTAAAAAAGGAAAATTTGAAATTTGGAATGGGCCAAAATTTGGATCAGAGTATAATGCTCTGGTAGATATCAGATTGGATAATACAGAGAAGAGGACAGAAGAAAAGAAAGAAAATGTTTAAAAATAAATTAATTGCAGCCACATAACAGATCCTTTAGCAAAATTAGAAGCAGCCTGAACCAACACAACACACAACTCTGAATTAATAGACTATGTTCAACTTAATGGCTATGCAAGCCAAGGAAGCAATACAATGGTGAGTCACTTAAAATAAGGCATAATTTTTTCTGGAACAAAGAAAAGAGAACAAAAGGGTTGAAAGACTAAAATGAAGATAAAAAGTTTAGATATGTGCATCCAAAATCCTGAGGAGGCTAGAAGCATTCCAAAGCAAGACAGAATGAGCAACGAGAAGTGAGAAGAATGCACTTAAAGAAATGTTTTTGTGTTTGTTTGTCTTATTTTAGGCTTCACAACGAATGTAAAAGACAAGTCTCAGGAAAAGATGTAATTCTATGGAAGAAAAAAGATAGAAACTAACATTACCCAAATGAAAACAGATGATGATAAAGATCATTTCTTGAACAATATCTTCACATCATGGCTGGGCAAAGTGGAAAGAGACGGAAAACTGGTAATTATTGCCAACAGACTTAAAATACATATTTAGGCAGTAAACTTTTAATCATTTTATTTCTTTATTTTTAATTTTGCAAGTATCTCATGAATACATTTTTTAAAAATAACAATTGAAATGATGCAGTCAAAGAAAAAGTTCCTCCTTTGGCCCCACCAAATCCCACTTTCCTGTCCAAAGAGTTAATCAAAAAACATACTGGAAATAACAATCTGGAAGGTTATAATTTTCTCCATAAGAAAAATATATGCTAGCTATGCCTTGCTACTCTTATTATGCTCACTTTTGATTATCAGGCAACTTTGAATATAAAATTTCTAGTATTGCTATTTCTCTTTTGAATTTTGTGATGCTAAAATGTTCTTGAAATTAAAATGTTCCACCCCTTCCCACTCTTCAAATCCCCATCTGTTCTCTTGTGAGCACAAGACCCACACAGCTGGTCTCAGACATGGTCACATCCACATTGATACAAGAATATGTTCGAGTAAGCAATCTGTGGTTTGGTGATTTAATTAATTCTACAAGACACCTAAAAAGTGCCAGGTGGAAGGACACAGATAAATAAGACAGGATCCTGGCCTTTAAGGAAATCTTGGCATAACACTAAGGAAAACTCAATATTTTCATCCAGCAGAAGCTGGAACTGAAGTGACTAGGCTTTGGAGTCATGCAGATCTGGGTTTGAATCCAGCCCTGCCATCTATCATTTCCATGATCTTCAGAAGATGATGATAATGACACTTCATAAGATTTTGTCATGCGTTGCCTTTTCACACTGCTCCATGCCACCTCACACTTTATGGCAACAGATTCTATCCCTGTGGCCACAGAAGTGGGCCCAAGATAGGTCAGTTAGTGTTTATTACCTCTGGTCACAGTGATTGGTTCAGAGAGGGACACAGAATCTAATCTGGGCCAATCAGATTCCTTCTCTGAGATTTTATCTCTTTCTATCTGGAGCTAGAAGGGAAGAACGTTTTTTCTTTTGGATGATGAGGCTTTAAGCAAGTAATTTCAAGGGTGCCTGCAGCCATTGTTTCAGTGTCATGGGAATAGAGAGTAAAGCAGTTGAAAAATATTTTATTATGCATTATTTGAAATAATAAAATCAACATATATGTACATGTCTATGTATAAACACAATAACCCCATTCCTTGACCATTCTTTAGAGGTGATTACTATCCTGAATTTTGTGTTTATCATTTCTTATCACAAGTATAGATATACCTCAACAATTTATTTTTGAGCAGTTTTATGAACTTTATAAATAATATACTCTATGTTGTCTTCTTCATTCCACTACATGGACAAAAAAATTAAGAATTCTGACTATCTCAAGTTGTTGGTGAAGTCTGAAGTAATGGGAACTCATATCTCCTATAGAAATGTAAATTAAGAGAACAACTCTGGATAAATAATCTGGCATTATCTTGCCAAGCTGAATATGAATGTAGCCTAAGATTTTGCAATTCCATGTCTAGGTATATGCGCTGGAAAAACATTTGCTCACGTGCTGTGCAGACGTTTACAATGACTTGCAGAGTCTCTCTTGATGAGGAAGGAAAAAAAAGAAAGTAAGCCAAGTGTTATTGATAGGAGGATAGGTGACTACGTTGTGCATTCACACGGCAGAGTAGTATGCAGGAGTGGATATGGAGGAGCCACAGGTACATTCAACAGTGGGAACAGATTTTAGAGGCAATATTGAGGAAGAATAAACTATTTTCAGGAACAGTTGGACTCTGTGGAGACTTTTGTATGCTGTCCTCTTGGACTTTAGATCAATAACTGGCCCTGACAGCAGCCTACTTTTAGGCCACTGTACAAGCAGGGAGCAGAAGCTGAGCTGGGCAGTAGTAGTCACTGTTCCAGACCCACCATATTAGTCACCCTAGGGAAGGGAGAGCAGTGCAGAGTAAAAATATTCATCTTGGTGATGAGGTTGAGAGCTACGCTTTGCCTGAACATCTGGACTCCTGAACTGAGTTGGCTCAGAGGGCTAGGGAGTAGACAGTGAGGAATTTTTCTTTTGCTTCAGGACTGGAAACCTATGACCAGCTCTTTGCAGTTCTTATCTGTGTAGTGTATATGGTCTGACCCAAAAGGCTTTTAATGACTGATTTACTGTCATTGATACCATCTTTGAGATGAGTTAAAGTAGTTTCTGAGAGCTTCTGGTAGGAGCCCTCCCTGCTGGGTCCATTTGGGGGTCTATGTAGTAGCAAGCTGGTCATTTTGGGCTTCTCATTGGAAAGTGGTTTAAACAACCTCTCCTTTTGTGATCTTAGGTAAAGCACAAAGGCAAGTTTAGAATTTATTTTCAACATTTAACATTTCATCAAGTATCACATTGTGGAAGGGGATGAAGAGAAGTTGGTTAAGGAGTACAAAAATACAGTTAAATGGAAAGAATAAGTTCTAGTATTTGAGAAGAATTGTCATGCTCTCAGCACAAAGCAAAAATGCTTGTGATGATGGATATCCCAGTTACACTGACTTGATCATTATACATTGTATCAAAATGTGACATGTACCCCAAAATATGTACAACTATTGTATATCAATAAAAGAAAAAAACACAGTTAGTTGATCAAGACAAAACAGCTAGAGATTAAAAGAAATTGGAGAATGATGGGTTATCTGCATGTTTGATAGGGAGAAAAATTGGGGAGACCTATAAAATATAATTAAATGGGAAATGTAAAAAAAATCATATTGTTTTACATTTTAACATCTCTAAAAATAAAGATATATCTTACAATTGACAGCTTCTTAACCATTATGAAAGGTGGCATTTTTTTTTTCTTTCTTGATGGTACCTAAAATAGAGAGGTATCCCACAATCAGTGGTGTCTTAGACTTGATTAAATAGGGTATATTTACCTAATACAAATAATCTTCTTTTGTTCTTTGCTAGTAATCATTTTTATACATAATAATCTGCACATATAAAGAATATCCACTCAACATTCATAAATTAGAGGTTGAGTCATTTCTATGGTTTTGTAGTGGCTGGTGGAGGAAGGGAGGGAGTGTCTTCACAGTGTCTCCACTGTACTGTCTAGCAACAAGGAAGAGGCACTGCTGGAAGACAGCAAGGGAGTGAAAGGGAGAAAGAGAGAGAGAAGACAGTGCCTCCTTGATTTCCTGATTATACATTTTGCCCAGGGTTCCTTGAGTTTTAATAATAAAATCCCTTTTGCTTTTTTCCAGAAAATTTCTATTTCTTACAATCAAAGGATCCCCTATTTCAAACACTTAGCACCCTACCCAGTATTTAGTGAGTTCTCTTCCTGTGCTTGTTGTTTTCTTATTGTGCTAAGGGGTTTATTGAGATTCACCAAAAGTCCTTGGAGAATAGAAAGGAAAGGAGGAAGAAGGTAATGATGTAGTTGCCAGCTAGTGTAATTGTGGAGGATCTTGAAAATGGGTGATATTTGGACAGGTAGAAGTGGAAGCCAGAGAATCCATACAGAAGGACTGGCCAGCAAAGGCAAATGGGAGGGCTTCACTGAGGAGGGAAGAATTTGGGAGCTGGGATAAGGTGCATTTCGGAAAAGAGGCTGGGCTTGGCTTAGAGGAGCTTCATGTTCCACATGATGGGATTTTCCTCTATTCGGAAAGGTTTTCAGAGGAAGCAATAGGGACCAAGAGACAGCTTTCTTTTTTCTTTTCTTTTTTTTAACCAGAAAAGTGACAACCTAAGAACTTTCTTTAAACATATCACTCTGACACCAATGTGTAAGATGAAGTGGAGAGGAATGGAACTGTACTGGGAGGCTGTGACAGTTTGGGTGAGAAGAAATGAAGGGGAAGTGTGATATCAATATTCCCTTTCCATGTGACAATAAATGGTGGACGCAAAAGAGTGAACATATAAATGGTCTGTGTGAGCAGCCTCATAATGATAATCAAAATGGCTCACTGCTGTGTAGCTGACCTCCTCCATACAGGTGCACTGTTATATTGACTTGATGAGCAGATGAATCCTGGCCTCTACTCTTTCCCTCGGCTCTCCATGTTTGCCCACTACCTGGTCTTACCCTTTTCCCTTCCCACTCTCAGTCTCTTTTATCCAAATTTAAACAGCAGATTTTCCATTTCTTCCTGGTGATGCTGCACATTTAATCAGACCATTTCAGGCATTCTGTGAGTACACGGCCACACAGAGTAATTTGGGAAGAGCCTAAAACTAACAATTTACACGGGCTGAGTTGGGACCTTTTTTCCTTTACTGTAGCATTTTGACAGCAAGAAAAATGACATGAGGATCGCACTTATTGATTCACAAAAGGCCTTCCTTGTGAATGTGGATGCAAATTCATCTGTGTAGTCTAGACAAATCTATGTCTATTTGGGAGGTAAAAAGCTATAGTATTATAGATGTTGTCGCTGAAATTGACCTAAGAGATTCTGCTTTCCCAGTGGACAGTCAGAAGTAATCCATAGACATAATTGACTCAATGAATATTGTTATAAATAGTATTGAAGATGGTATTTTACATTTGGGAGAATAACTCTTACACAGTGGAAGTTAGGGAAAAATAAATTGGGAATGTACTGCACAGTTCTGGCCATGTGGTCATTTTAATGATGTAGTAAAAATAGAGACAGAGCAAATGAATGCTTCTTTATGAGGATGGGCTGACTACTTAATGCTCTCAATCTGGAAGGATGAAGGTGGAGTAGGATGTGATAAAAATTTACAGTGTCATGAAGGAAATGAATCAGGTGAGAATATTTTCCTAGTAAAAAACAGCTCAGAAAAATAAGAGCAAGGGACACATACTGAGGGTAGTTTTAAGACAAAAGAAAAAGTGTGGCTTTATATATTATTCTAAGAGATGGGTCAAAATATGGTAGAATTTAAGAAGGGCTTAGATAAACTCAAGGGTGCAGGGATCGTAGTGGGCATGTGTAAGAAATAGGCCACACTTTTTGTTTTAAATCAGAATAATAACATATATTGTAGAAAAATTAGAAAAATTATATAAGCAAAATTTAAAATAGTTTAAAAACCTATAATTTTTTTTTTTTTTTTGAGACGGAGTCTTGCTCTGTCGCCCGTAAAAACCTATAATTTCTTAAAAATAACTTTTGATATTTTGATGTATGTCTTCAAGCCTTTATTTTTTTTTTTGCTTATGTATTTAACGTATCCAAATGGGCTCAAACTAAGATAAGCAAAGTTACAATTTGCTTTTTCAACTTGATATTTCGTGATATTCTTTCCATGTCTGTAAATTTAGAGCTACACAAACGTTTCAAATGACTGCTACGTGTTGCTTTGTATTGATATCCTATAATTTCCTTGACTAATTCCATGCTGCTAAAAGAATTCTGTTTTTCTATATGTTTATCTTCTATGTTTATAATACTTTTCTCAACTTAAAAATGTCCCATTGGATCTTAAATGTAATTACATTAAGTTTATAGATTAATTTGAGGAAATCTTTACAATAGGCAGTGATTTTATCTAGAAACAGTGTATCTTTTCATTTTTCAAGTCTTTATGTGTCTCATTAAAATTTTCTTATTTTATGAATATTTGTTCTGCACATTTCTTATTAACTTGATTATGTTTACAGCATTATTATTATTACTTTTTATTCCTATTGTGAATGGTTTCTCCCATTATTCTAGCTGCTTATTTAGGGCATCTAAGAAAATTATTGCTTTTAAAATATTTTATTGTTTGAAGTGGTCTCCCTAACAAACTTTCTTACTGATTCTAGCTTTTTTTCCATTGTTTCTCTTAGGTTTTCCAGTTTAACCAATAAAATCATCAAGAAATAATGATAATTTTCCTCTTCTTTTTCAATATTGATACTCTTATTTTGTTTCTGGGTACATTTTAATTGTCACACATTTCTAGAATGATACTATATATTAGGTGTATGCCTGTCTTGTTTCTCATTCTAATGGGGATGACTTTATTATTATATCTTTAGGTATAATATTAGTAATTGCCAGGCACGGTGGCTCACACTTATAATCCCAGTGCTTTGGAAGGCCGAGGTGGGCAGATTCCTTGAAGCCTGGGGCTAGAGACCGGCCTGGGCAACATGGCAAAACCTTGTGTCTACTAAAAATACAAAAATTAACCGGGTGTGGTGGTGCACGCCTGTAATCCCAGCAACTTGGGAGGCTGAGGCATGAGAAATACCTGAACCTGGGAGGTGGAGGTTGCAGTGAGCTGAGATAGTGCCACTGCACTCCACTCCAGTCTACTCCCTCAACAGAGTGAGACTCTGTTCCACATATCCCCCAAAAAAGTGTTGGAAACTTCTTAAGTCAATTTTGTTATTTTATTTTTTTTCTAGTAAAAAAGGTCAATTTAAAAAAGTTTTCAAATTAAATAGCTTAGAGTTCTATATAATGCTCAGTTTTTTACATCTTAAGTTTTAATGCTTAAGTGTTACTGTTTCTTGCTTAATAAGAAAATATTTGTGTTATAGATTTTCCACTGAGTGTATCTTTGACCAAACGTCACATAAACCATGGAAAATATGATGTCATACTAATAGTATTTTCTTTCGAATTTGTACCGTTTTACTGACCAAAGAGTTTAGAAGAGTACTTTTTAATTTCTAAGTATCTTGATTTTTTGGTCTATTATTTTGTTTTTAATTTCTGGAATTATAATTGTATTATTCAATTTTTAAAATATTCTTATTTACTTTTGACTATTTGATCTTCCAGTGGAATGTAAAATCTTCTGCTCTGCTGATAGTTCTGTTAATTTTCTCTTGCATTTTTAATAGTTTTAAAATATTTCAGTGCTATACTTAGCTTTTATATATTCATTGTAGATTTTACTTTTTTCTGTTTGACAAATTTGTCTAATTTAATCATTCTTCTTGGCTTCAATGCTGTTTTGTTCATTAATATTATTCTTGTTTTGTTTGCATTTCCCTGGTATATCCTTGCTCATCTCTCTTTTTTTTTAACTGTTTCATATCATTTTGCTTCAAATGTGCGCCTTGCAAACAGTATATAGTTGAATTTTATTTGTTGATCCAGTATGTCTTTATCTTTTATCAGTAGATTTTATCCCATTCACATGTATTGGTCTTATTTCTGTCATTTTATTTTATATATTTTTTGACTTTTTTCTCTCCTGCTCTCTTTTTCTTTTTCCCTAACATTGTTCTACTTAACCCTGGTCTTTTTCCTGCCCCCCTCCTGTACATTGTCTGAAAGTTACTTATTTCTAGTCTCCCAGTAGTTATTCTTAATTATTTAAAGAGTATAAACTCATATTTGTCTATCAGGAGTGAAATGACATTCCCCATGTAAAATGAATGATTCATCACATCTTCATTCCTTCTTCCTTCTTGCTTTCACCCCAGCAACCCTTTAGATCCAAACAGCCAAATTCAAATAAATCTTGTTAATCCTTTATTCTCTTTAATTTCTCCATAGCATTTGACTATGTTAAACCCTTTAGATGCAGATTATTTTATTAACTTCTTTTCTACATTAACAAATCTTTCTAAAATAATTATTTTTAGCATTTGTATTAAGTTTCAAAATCTTCTGCAGATTGGTTAAGTAGATATTAATGGTAAATTAATAGAATTTGGCTTCATTGTCCACTGTCACAATTTTTATATTGGAACATACTTATATTTGAATTCTGTTTATTGAATTTATTTCCTAGCATGCTGGAATATTCTTCCAAATAAATTTGTCAAAAGACCATGTGATTAATTTTCTTTCTGAGTTCTTATATGTTTGATTAGCTCCTTATATAATTGTGGTCTTCAATGTTTAACTTATCCTCAAAATTCTATATAAATTGCTTCATTATCTTTTATATTTAACATATATGTAAAAGTAGGATGGAAAACTGATTTTTTTTTTCGTTACCTGTTCTCATTTGATCCAGGTCTTTGTATTTGCAATATGTCCCTCCCCAAACTTCCAGACTCCCTGAGTTTGTTTGTTTATTTATTCGGGGAGAGAGAGTGATAGTTTTCAGGATAGATCATGCCTAAATATTGTCAGAGTAGCTTTCCTTTGGCATGGATTGAGTCACAGGAATGTCCGTACTTCCTTCAATTTTTTATGCAAATTTTAATTATGAAAAATTTCAAGTATACAGAAAAGAGAATGAGTAGTATATTAAACATCCATATATAACCCAAGTTTCAAAAAATCAGCATTTTGCTCTACTCGGCTTATCTCTCTCTACATACATCTTCTTTCACCCTGAATTATTTGAGAGTATGTTGATATCATGACACTTCACTCCTAAATACTTCAGCATGTATTTCTTAGCATAAGACTAATACTATTATCCTCTCAGAATATTAACCATAATTCTATATTGGTATTTAAATCCAGTCCACCTATGCCATATCTTGAAAAACTTCCTTTCTGTTTTCGTATTATTTGTATAACTTTCCTGTTTTCATGGGCTGATGTGAATGTTTTCTCCCCCATTTTAATATTTTGGGCATTTCAGAGGGAATGTGGGAGGGAAGAAAATTTAATGCATATATTCAAATTGGCATCTTACAGTGAATTTTCTCATAGTCTCTTTTTAAAGTAGGAATATCCTAGAATATGCCCATAGTTCATTATCATAAGCAGAGCATTAGGCGGAGTGATCCATACATTTGCTTTTTGTGGCATTTAAAAATCGTGTTTTGGACTAAAAATAAATATGATCTTGTACTCATAGAAATGTGTAGACTGTCCCTTCTAAATGAGGCCCTTCATCAAGATGTGTCAGCCCACAAAGGGGAGAAGGAAGATGAATCCTAAGTAGCTGACTCACATAACTGACTAATGATCAGCAAGTCTAATAGGAAGACAATGAAAACCACGTGGATTGTAGGATAATTACTGGTTAATTTTCATTCACAAGCTTCCTTTTTTTTTTTTTTATTATACTTTAAGTTCTAGGGTACATGTGCACAACGTGCAGGTTTGTTACATATCTATACATGTGCCATGTTGGTGTGCTGCACCCATTAACTCGTCATTTACATTAGGTATATCTCCTAACGCTATCCCTCCCCCATCCGCCCACCCCATGACAGGCCCTGGTGTGTGATGTTCCCCTTCCTGTGTCCAAGTGATCTCATTGTTCAATTCCCACCTATGAGTGAGAACATGCAGTGTTTGGTTTTCTCTTCTTGCAATAGTTTGCTGAGAATGATGGTTTCCAGCTGCATCCATGTCCCTACAAAGGACATGAACTCATCCATTTTTATGGCTGCATAGTATTCCATGTGTATATGTGCCACATTTTCTTAATCCAGTCTGTCACTGATGGACATTTGGGTTGGTTCCAAGTCTTTGCTATTGTGAATAGTGCCGCAATAAATATACGTGTGCATGTGTCTTTATAGCAGCAATTTTTATTAACAAGCTTCTAATGTGAATCTGTGTGGTGTGTGTCTGTGCCTAGTGCAAGGTTTAGAAAATCCTTTGGGGAAGGATAATGAGATTATGTAGGACATTAGGAGAAGACATCCAAGTTATTGGCCATTGGCACCATCTCACTCTTAGCATGTTTCCCAATCCTGGGACATTTTCTAATAGAGGAATGACAGAGGAGAAGCTAGAACACTGAACAAGTGAGACTGGAAGCAAGATGGGTATGTGAATCACTCATCTCAAAGACTTTGAAGTTTGTGTTGCAAGGAGAGGTTACAGAAACCTACCCTAGTAAAGCATTTCACTGCCTACAAAGTAAATTTTACTTACAAAGAAGCTATGGGTAGGCCAGGCAAAATGAGACCCAGAAATAATTGGAAAGGCGGCAGAGGAAAGATGAGAGAGTTTGAATAAGTCCTGAAAGCCCAAAGGCTAAGAATACCAAGATAATTTAAAAACACAGGGAAGATTCAAAAACACATGTAGCTGCAGGGAGAGTTGGCCAAAGAACAGAAACAGAGAAAACCATAGGAAATGGAAAAGAGGGGAAATGGAAAAGGATGAAGATGTTACCCTTAAAGGAATGCAGACGCACATGGGAAGATGCCAAAAAGCCAGGCGAATAAGTTCTCTGGATGGAATTTAGGGTATGTAGCCGATTGGAATTAAAGCAAACCCCACCACTACACTAGTCATAGAGGATGGGAGATGACCAAAAAACCAGGGGGAGAACAATGTGGGTTTCAACAGAAGGTAATATATTGTATTCAGAGGCACTTGAGCATGCAACATAGCAATTAGACACACCATCTAGAGAATGCAAGTGCAAAGGGCAAAATAAAAGAATGTCTGGCCACACTATATATAAACCTGTAAGTCTGAGATAAATGTGTCTTTGTCTACTCTAGTTACTGTTTGCTGCTTTGTTGACATGTAAAACATGTCCACAAAGTGGTTGGGGGTGTATTTTAGTAAAATGAAGCTCATGGCAGAAAACAGAAGACTGTGAGGATTTTATGAGATTGGGATAGTTATTTCATAATATCACAAAGGATTTGTTTCTTTCTTCGTTGTTCCTGTGTGTTCTGTAGAATCAATATCGAAGTTTAATGTCTTTGCACTCTGAGCACCTGAATTTTGAACTTAATTGCAAATTGTTTAAGCCAGAGCATGTGTTGAGCTTTATTATTGCTTTCTGTGGCAGCCTTGGGATCACCTTTGAGGAACTCTGTCCTTCTAAGAATTAAACTGACTGCCTGGTTCTAAGCCTTGTATTTTGGGGAAAGGATTTTGTCTGTAGCTGCATATTTGTGTTTTTGACCCAGTGGAGTTTGAGTTTGCCTTGTAAGGAATAATATTTATCCTTTGGCACCTGGAAGATGAGATGCCATCTTGAATGACCAGAAAGAAGAATCTCTCTTACCTTATTCTTTTGTCTCTAGTCTGTCATCTTTTCTATAGTGGAATGATCTGTTTAAGAAATACAGTCAAACCCACTACTTAACATGGCAGGTGAGGTCAGAACTAGCTCAAAGAAAGAAAAATAACTTTAAATTAGGAACCCATAAGCTAAAATACTGTTTTTGTGGCAACTTTTTGTCATCTGGGAAAAAAACAACTCTCTAGGAAGTAAAGAAGAGAGGAAAGGAAAGGTGGAAGGAAAAGATGGAAGAATACCTTCTTAGTCACTTAACAAATATTTCGTGGGCATAAACTGTGTTCTAGATACTTTAACTTTTCAATGACATTTTGGGCCCCTCAATTAGAGTGAAGGTTTTCTGAGAAAAGGGGTTATGTCCTTGGAGCTTTCATAATAGCAACCACAAAGACAAATAGCCAAATTCAAAGAAATCTTATTAATCCTTTACTCCCTTTAACTTCTCCATAGCATTTGACTATGTTGAAAGGCTTTCTTTTTAGATATTCTCTATTTTTGTCTTCTTCGCTACTACCACTGCTTTAGTTGTCTGAGCTAAACTCCTGTTATCTGCTGTCTCTACTGCAGTTTTATCTCTCTACCCTTCCCATTTCATCATTCACATTGTCAACACAGTTATTATTGATTAATTCACATCCCGCTTACAAAACTGTGATAGCTCCCTATTTTCTATAGGAGAGGTTAAAAAATTCTTGGCTTTGAATCAACCACAAACCCAGTGGATGGAGGATGATCGATTCTCTCCCTCTCAACTAGGACCAGTCTTATTTTTCCTTCCTGAAACCTGCTCTACAGCCACAGGAGACAACAGGGAGCTCTCCAAGTGCCCCCTATTACTAATTTGGGTCTTAGAAGGAGACTATAGCTCTGAGGACCTGCACATCAATTATTGTAGAGAACAGATGAAAGACTGAAAACTGAAGGGCCTTTCTGAACAATTGTGGCCTCAGCTGTCTGGGCAAAGTGTTGTATCACTCTGAAAAGAATCCTGTTGCTTGTGTACAATGAGCACAGTGGAGAAATTCCATGGCTCAAGAGCAAAGTGGAGCATACTGGCTGGTGTTCTGCATGTTTACTATGTTGTTTTTGCAGCGGGAGGGGGTGGTTGTTGGATAGGAGGAGGCGAAAGGGTGAAAGTGCAAGGGAAATGACAAATGCCTCCATTTGTCTAAATTTACTCTGAACCGCTGTCATCAGAAGAATCAAGTTTCGTGGAGAACAGGTTCATGGGTGAAAGAAAGGCTTTTGAGAGACTATTTTTGGCTATTATTGTGGATGCTGTTACCCCTAGCATGCCACTATGTGTATTATAACCACAGTGACCATATGCTTTCAAGGTTCACATGTGTCAAGGTGATAAGTTGTAATATTTACTTGGTAAAATACTTAATGTCGATTTGGGAAAATATTGACATGATCACCACAGCTATAGACTACAAAGAAAATGATTCTTAAAGGAAGTTATTCAAGTGCATGGGGTACCTTATTAAGCAAACAATTAGGAAAAATTTAATATACTGAATAAAGGCAGTGCAAAGCACAGAGATGTTAAATTAATGCTACCACCTCAGTTCTTTTGAGCAGTTTGGTAAATTTTGTCTTCTTTTTAATAACCTTAGAGTGGAACAATTCTAGAGTTGAACTGATATAAGCATAAATCTTTGGGTTGGTTTTAGAATCTAGTATATGAAATTTTGAATTTTTATGAACAAATTGCAGTAGAGAATGATCCATCAAGTTTACATATGAACTTGGATTAAAAATCTGTGATACTTCCCACCATCACCATAAATATTTGGTCAGATCATCTGTTTTTTGAGTTGTACGTAGCACTTACTCTTCAGGTTCCTTATAATACAAGCAGATGCCACATATAGAATGTGTGACAGAGACTCTTATTTATTTATTTTTTTTTTGAGGTGGAGTCTCTCTCTGTTGCCCAGGCTGGAGTGCAGCGGCTGGATCTCAGCTCACTGCAAGCTCCGCCTCCCGGGTTTACGCCATTCTCCTGCCTCAGCCTCCCAGGTAGCTGGGACTACAGGCGCCCGCCACCTTGCTCGGCTAGTTTTTTGTATTTTTTAGTAGAGACAGGGTTTCACCATATTAGCCAGGATGGTCTCGATCTCCTGACCTCGTGATCCGCCTGTCTCGGCCTCCCAAGTGACAGAGACTCTTAAATCAGGTAGGACAGATGTTATAATTAGTATTGCCTCTCAACTTCCACCACCCCATAAAGGTAGCAGAAGAGCATCTTGCTATTATCTCACCTAGCCTTCTGTGCATCCATTTCACATATCTGCTCTTCTCCCAGCTCCATCAGAATGAAAACCAACCCTGCTGATTTTCCTCAAACATTGAACTTTTGATAACCAAGTATATCCTGTCAGACTCTTAAAACTCTTTCTTTCTTTTTCTTTCTTTCTCTTTCTTTCTTTCCTTCCTTCCTTCCTTCCTTCCTTCCTTCCTTCCTTCCTTCCTTCCTTCCTTCCTTCCTTCCTTCCTTTCTTTCTTTCTTTCTTTCTTTCTCTTTCTTTCTTTCTTTCTTTCTTTCTTTCTTTCTTTCTTTCTTTCTTTCTTTCTTTCTTTCTTTCTTTCCTTCTTTCTTTCTCTCTCTCTCTCTTTCTTTCTTTCTTCTTTCTTTCTCTCCTTCTTTCCTTCCTTCCTTCCTTCCTTCCTTCCTTCCTTCCTTCCTTCCTTCCTTCCTTCCCTCCCTCCCCACCCTCCCCCCTCTCCCTCCCTCCCTCCCTCCCTCCCTCCCTCCCTCCTTCCTTCCTTCCTTCCTTCCTTCCTTCCTTCCTTCCTTCCTTCCTTCCTTCCTTCCTTCCTTCCTTTCCTCCCTCCCTCCCTCCTTCCTTCCTTCTTTCCTCAGATTCTTGCTCTGCTGCCCAGGCTGCAGTGCAGTGGCATGATCATGGCTCACTACAACCTTGAACTTCTGGGATCAAGCAATCCTCCTGCCTCAGCCTCTTGAGTAGATATGACTACAGGTGAGAACCATAATACCCAGCTAATTTTTTTTGCCTTCCTTGAGATAGGGTCTCACTATGTTGCCAAGGCTGGTCTTGAACTCCTGACCCCAAGTGATCTTCCTACCTTGGCCTTCCAAAGCTTTGGGATTACAGGTGTGAGCCACCACACCTGGCCAGTATGTCTATTTCTAATTCTGCACATTCTCAGCACAAATGATGCCAAACTGCAGAATAATGGAGGTTTCCTTTTCCATTCGCCTGTGCAAATAGGTAACCAGGCAAAATGTTCCATGTGAAGGGAGCATTTCATGGTGCTCACAATTTCCTTTTGAGCAGGAGAGCAACCGTGTGATCCATGGCTGGGATGTATCATTGAATCAGAGCTAGGATGTTTGTTGTTTGTCTGTGTCCTCAGTATCACCTCTCTGCTCTTGAGGAGGTTGGGCTTCTACTTGCCTTCTCTGTGGTTAAACATATTGCAAGCTCTCAATGTTATCTTCCAACCCCTGGACGCTATTATCTCAGAATTTGCTGCATTTGGGAGGGCTCTGGCAGTGGCAGAATAAATATATCCCTAGTCATGAAGTATCTCACCTGCTCTGATGTGTAAGAGAGGGTGCTTGATGTCTTTATCTGCCTTCCTAGGTCCCCACTTCTCCATCTTGTTTTGTGCCCCAGGAGGCTGACCTGTATGGACTGCAGCAGTGAGGGCTCTCAGGCCATCAGTTTCTGGTTGAGTTTGGCACCAGGAAGCACTGGCAGCAGATCGAAGGCGGGGAGGAGAATGAGGTCCAGGTGTTTATTTCCTGGCTTCCTCCCTGCGTGGTCGTGGTGTGCTGGCTCTCTCCCACAACTGAAGGTCTCAGCTCCTGTCATTCCACACAGTTTTGTCTCTGGATTCCACTGCTTAGGCCTAGTGTAGGAGCAGTGCCCTGCTTTCCTAGCACTGAGATAATACACTATGTCTTATGGTCTTTCCTACATCCTGCCCATACCTTTGTAAATAGTCCCTTAATTGAACTCTCCTCAAATAACCCAATTTGAGAGTACCATCTGTTTCCTGCTGGAACCCTAACTGATAGACGTTGTTCTTGAATAAATGCTATTGGTGGAAGAGTACTGAAGGACTTCGCCATGACCCCCAGAACCCAGCAGCAAGCAGTGCCACAGATGTACCTATGTAAGTTGCACCAGATCTTGCGGATGGGAGGGACACTCTCGCTGCGTGTGGTTTCTGTTGCTGCATTTTGAGATACTGCCTGGATCACTTGCCCCCTGGCCTGGGAGCTGTTGCACCATAGCTCTGGTTTTTATTTGGAGCCTGAGAGGGAGGAGGAAGCAAGTCCTCTTCATTAGTGCTGCTGGCACAGAAGGAGGCGTCTGAGTCAGCAACTGAGAACAGATGATTTTGAAGCATTGCCTTGTCTCTGGTGCCGCTTCTCTCTCCTCTGGCACTGGCGGCCCGAGTCCATCCTGGCGTCAGGCAGCCACAAGGAGAGCTGCCCTGAAGCACTGGGCCTGCTGCCTCCCTCCTGCAGTCTTCTTTGGCATCCCTGTCCCCTTGCAAGGCAGAGCCTCATTAGCAAGTGAAATGTCATAGTTTCAAACAAACAAACAAGCCCTAAAGTCTGCCAAGTTGTCTGGGTGAAATCACAAAGAAATCTCAGTGTCCTGTGGCTCTTTTGGGCTCTCTGGGGATTCAGAGGCTACAAGAGGACTGACTTTCTTCCTGCTTGCTAGTGGGTGACTATCTCCAAAGCCGTGATGTCTAACCACTGACCCTACCTGATAAGCCTAGTGAGGTCCCAGAGAGCCGGGTTATCCTTTGTCCACTGCTGATTTAGGTGAACTCGTCACAGTTTGGGATTTCAGCAATTCCCTTCCTCGCATCCTTTCCCAGTCACAGGTTCCTTGAGGGAACCTTTCCTCGCCATTTGCTTTTTGGTTTTGGTAAGCTCATCGGAAAAATCAGGGACTGCTCCAGACTGAGGAAAGTAGTCAGGGACACTGTCTCTGCCCAAACTAGCAAAGCCAACTTTATCAAATTCAGGGAGTACAGGAGTTAGAAAGACACAACAGAGTTGCATTCCCTGGCAAAGAAATAGTAAAGAGCAAAACAGTCATTTCAGAGGGCAAACTGCTTGCCTCACTAATAAAGCATGGCTCATGATGGAAAATAACTCAGAGGAAAGTAGGGAGCAAATGGATTTAGTTGCTATGGGAACGCAGTTGGGAAAAATACATGAAATATGTAAATACTGTAATTTGGTATTTTAATGTACTTTTCTATGAAGAAAATTCCCTGACAACGAAAACTAACAACTCTTTCCTCTGCTACACACAGCACTGATTGACAGAGGCTGGGCAAGTGGGTTTCCCAATTCAGTTTTGCCCCAGGACCGAATACGTCTTTATTCTCAAGCATAAAAATGAGACACCTGGAGCAGTGGTTCTCAACTCTGGATGCACATTAGACTTAGAGAACTTTCAGAACAAAATTAGACACACCCAGTCTGATTAAATAAGATTTTCTGGGTAGGGTGGTGGGCTTTGGGATTTTTTGAACATTCCCCAGTCTTTTCTGATGGGGAGCCACTGTTGTGACCAGGACCCAGAATCTTGATTTGGTAGGCTTGGTAACTATAGATTGCTTGTTTTATCATATGCCTTTACTAGGTTTCTATTTCACAGATTTTCAGTGATTTTGAGTGATTTGTACATCTTAATAACAATAATGGGAAATGATTAGCAATCATTACTCTACCATTGTTAGTGTTATTATCTTCACCATAATAGACTAGTGCTTTTCTTATTTGTAGAAAACATGATAATATATTACAAAGTATTATCATTTAACCATAATGATTAATTGCTGTTATTTTAAAAATTATAAATTGATGATAATTTGGAAAGTTTAGATGTTGCTCTAAATGCTAATATCAATCTGTATTTTAATAATTACCATCATTAATTATCATTAGCTGTGTAATAAATCAGTAGTAAACATTTATGTAGATATAACTGTGAAATTTGCTTAGTAACAATCTGCACTAGAGTTGGTAAGTGGCATTTCTGTTTTCCTGATGGCAAAAATGTTACAAGAGTCATGTGATTCGCATGAACTGATATGTTGAAATCATGGCATATCTGAGTGCAGACCTCCAAAAGATCATCTTTTTTTCCTTCTGCCTGGTCCCTGTTTCTTTTGCTCTGTCAATAAATTATAATCCTTCTCCTATGGTGTCACTCCAGGAACAAAATGACAAGTGCAGAGTTTACTGGTATCCAAAGAGAATTCGAATGAGTGGGGAAGAAGGATTCATGAAAATGGTCAATATTATAGAAAGTAAGAATGAATTGTGAAAATCCCACTTGGTTGTTTCACCTAAATTCAGGTGGTCAGGGTTTTAAGAGTCTATGGGGGATTCCGTAGACTTGCTTTCTTCTGAAACATTCTCTCTCTTCTTACTTTTAACATTATTGTTATTATGTGTAAACTTTGGAGGCCAGCCTCTGGGTCTAGCCTGACTAAGTTCAGGTTATACCATTGATCTAGGTTGCTGGGTCTCCTGGAAATAGGCACAGCAGTCCTTCTGTACCCAGTCCCCTGGTGGTCTTTGATTGTCTTCCCCCAACTCTCCAGATGAGGTTAGATTCTCTAGTCTCTGTTATCTGCTCCCACAGCACCATTTTTGCCTCTGCTGTAGTCCTTATCCTAAGTAATTAAGTCATAACTATTTATTGAATGTCATTCTCTCCCCAAAAGCTGACAGCTCCACGAGGGCAGGAAATAGTAGTGTTCATTCTTATATCCAAATTATCTTGGCAAAGTCCCTGGTCCATATTAGATACTCAAATATTGCTGACTAATTTTTTTATCTGCTGTCCCTATTGTTTAAAACTACCCTGTTTCAGATTCTTAACCATAATTTTTTATTATAGAAAATTTCAAATATACCTAAAAGTAGACATTTTATAAAGAACCCCTATGAGTTTATCATCCAGCTATTTCCAATCTTGTTTTTAAATTTTTCGAATTAAAAAAGATAATTTTTGGACTTTCAATTTCAGCTCTGAAAATTCTTTAGATTGGAAGTCATCACCCCCATTCTTACAACAAGAAGAAACCTGAAAAAATGGAAAATCAAGGACTTTTCTCAGACCCATTAGAGAAATGAAGTTTCAGGACAAATCACCACCCTGAAATCTAGAGAGACAGGTGAATGCAAAGAGCCGCAGCTGAAACCTGCTTACCTGGATTAGAAGCCACTGATAACTTTGGTAATTAAATGATAATTTTGATGAAGTGCTAGAGGTGGACTGTGGGCTAGCCGAGAGTGAGTAACCTGTAGGGCCACAGTATTATGTTGTCTTAGGGGATGTATTAGTCAGGGTTCTCTAGAGGGACAGAACTAATAGAAGAAAAAAAAATTGTATATATTAATAAAGGGGGGTTTATTAAGTGTTAACTCACATGATCACAAGGTCCCACAATAGGCCATCTGCAAGCTAAGCAGCAAGGAGAGCCGGTCAGAGTCCCAAAACTGAAGAACTTGGAGTCTGATGTTCGAGGGCAGGAAGCATCCAGCCTAAGAGAAAGATGTAGGTTGGGAGTCTAGGCCAGTCTCGTCTTTTCACATTTTTCTGCCTGCTTTATATTCTAGCTGCACTAGCAGCTGATAGTGGCCACCCAGATTAAGGGTGGGTCTGCCTTTCCCAGCCCGCTGACTCAAATGTTAATCTTTGGCAACATCTTCACAGATACAGCCAGGATCAATACTTTTAATCCTTCAATCCAAATAAGTTGGTAGTCAGTATTAACCATTACAGGGGACACTCACACTTTTGTGGGTTTTACCTCCAGGAAGTCCACCAGGTTCTCATGGTAAAGATCCAAGAAAGATTCTCTGTGGCCTTGGCAGGGGGAGGGGAGGCGTACTCATTGTGATATACACCAAGAGCGTTCTCCCTAACAAAGGCCCACTGTCCAGGGAAAATACCAGAACCTTATCTCACTAGTGAAAGGACATCCTTCCCACTCTAGCCTTTTTCAGCCTTCCTTTCTTGTCTAAGTAGGGGTGGTGAAGCTATACCACTGGAGCTTGTGAAGGTCACAGCCCAAAGACACAGGCCAATTGAAAAACTGAGATTTAACCATATACCCCTTCCCCCCATACCTTGCTACTACACCAATAGGGCTCCAGTATAATAAGAATGGACTACAGCTGAAATAAATGCAAGATTCACGTACTCCTCTGAGAGTAATACTTAAGGAAGCCCCAAGTCTAGAGGGGAGGCAAAAACAAGGACACTGGAGAAATTGAAGCTTCTGGCTACTACAGTTGTACCAAGCATTAAACACAATCAAACTCCCAGTCATAGTAACATAAATCCTCACATTAAAAGCCTATTTCCTCCAGTTTCTGTTACCTAATACAGCATGTCCAGCTTTAAGCAGAAAATTACAAAGCTTGCCAAAGGCAAGAATAAAATAGTCTGAAGACAAAAAGCAAGCATCAGGACCAGACTCAGATATGACACAGATGTTAAGAGTTATCAGATACAGAATTTAAAAGAATAAATATGATTATAATTAAGGACTCTAAGGGAAAAAGTAGACAGCATGCATGTACATATGGATAATATAACAAGAGAAATAGAAGTTCTAAGAATCAAAGGAAATGCTAGAAACTAAAAACACTGTAACAGAGATGTTACAGTGATGAAGAATGGCTTCAATGGGTTCATCAGTGGGCTGGACATAACCAAGGAAAGAGTCATTGAATTTGAAGATAGCGCAATAGAAACTTTCCAAACTGAAGAGCAAAGTGAAAAAACAAAGAAAAGAAAAACTCACACAAAACCTAGAACTGATTACCCAAGATCTGTAGGTAAAATTTCAAAAGGTATAACATGTGTGTAATTGGAATACCAGGAAAAGAAAAAAAATCAGAAGAAAAAAAAAAATTTGGAGTAATAATGGCCAAGAACTTCCCACAATTAATGACAGGCACCTAAGAACAGATCCAGGAAGCTCAGAAAATGCCAAGCAGGATAAATACTTGCTTTGCGTATCATATTTAAACTGCAGAAAACAAAAGGCAAGGATAAAGTATTGAAAGAAAGCAGAGGGCAAAACACCTTACGTAGAGAGGAACAAGGATAAGAATTGCAGTGGACTTCTCATCAGAAATAATGCAAGCAAGAAGAATGTGGAATGAAATATCTATCTCCAAGTGTTGAAAGAAAATAAAACCCCACAAACGTGGAATTCTATATACACTGAAATTATCCTTCAAAAGTGAAGAAGAAATAAAGTCATTAGAAATAAAAACTGAGGAAATTTATGACTGCCAGATCTTCTTTGCCAAAAATATTAAGTTCTTCAGGCAGAAAGTGATATAGGTCAGAAACTCAGATCTATATAAAGAAATAAAGAGTGCTGGAAAAGAAATAAAGATAATATTTTTATTTTTCTTAATTGATTTAAAATATCCACCTATTTAAAGTATTAGTAGTAACAATGTATTGGATAATCATAGCATGGATAAGTAAAATGAATGGCTACAATGTCATAAGGGATAAAAGGGAGCAATTAGAAATTCTCTGTTATGAGGTACCTGTACTCCTACATACATAAAAACAATTTGAATTTAAAATATAAAAATACCACTTACAAAAGCACAAAAATAAATACTAAGGCAAAAATTGAACAAAATACATACAGGAACTATATTCAGAAAACTATAAGACTGATATAAAAAAAGATCTGAATGAGTGGAGAGATACTGTGTGTTTGCGGATTGGAAGATTCAGTATTGTTAAGACATCAGTTTTTCCCAACTTGATCTATAGACTCAAAGCAGACTCAATCAAAACTCCAGCAAGCTATTTTATATATATTGCCAAACCGATTCTAGAATTTGTATGGAATAGCTAACATGATACTAAAAGGTTGACACAGAGATCAATAAATTGGAGCCCTGAAATAGAACAACACAAATATAGTCAACTGATTTCTCACAAAGAAGCAAAGACAACCTAATAGAGAAAGGATAATCTTTTCAACAAACAGTGCTGGAACAACTGGATATCCAAATGCAAAAACCTGAACCTAGACACAGACCTTACACCTTTCACAACAATTAACTTGAAATGTATTGTATACCTAATTTTAAAGCACAAAATGGTAAAACTTCTAGAAGAAAAATGGGAGAAAATCTAGATGACCTTGTCTTTGGTTATAAGTTTTTAATACAACATCAAAAGCACAATTAAAGAAAAAAATTGATAAATTGAACTTCTATGGTTTAAATGTCCCTTCCAAAACTTATATAAAATGTATGTATTTATTTATTTTTGAGATGGAGTTTCGGTCTTTTCACCCGGGCTGAAGTGCAATGGCACAATCTCAGCTCACTGCAACCTCTGCCTCCGGGTTCAAGCAATTCTCCTGCCTTGGTCTCCTGAGTAGCCTGGACTACAGGCTTGTGCCAACACGCCCACCTAATTTTTGTATTTTTAGTAGAGGTGGGGTTTCACCATGTTGACCAGGTTTGTATCGGACTTTTAACCTCAGGTGATCCACTCGCCTCGGCCTCCCGAAGTGCTGGGATTACAAGCATGAGCCACCGTGCCCGGCCTCATAAGAAATTTAATTGCTGTTGTAACAGCATTAAGACGTGGCACCTTTAAGAGGTGATTAGTCTGTGAGGGCTCTGTACTAACGGCTGGGTTTAATGGCTTTAAAAAGGGGCTTTGGGAGTGTGTGTTCTCTGTCTTGCATACGTGCTTACCCATCTGTCTTTTGCCATGTTATGATTTAGTAAGAAAGTCCACACAGGATACAGCCCCTTAATCTTGGACTTCTTAGCTCCCAGAACTGTGAGCTGAATAATACTTTATTCTTTATAAATTATCCAGCCTGTACTACTGTTAAAGCAGCAGAAAATAGACTAAGACATGAACTTTTTATCAATAATTCTGCTCGTGAAAGGGATACTATTAAGAGAAAGACAAGACAAACCAGACTGGCAGAACACATACCTGATGAAACACGTCTTGCAAAACACATACCAGATAAAGGATTTGTATCCAAAATATACAAAAAACTGTTCAAAACCAACAATAAAAAACAACTCAACCAAAAAAATGGAAAAAAGATCTGAACAGCCATCTCACCAAAAAAGATATACAGATGGCAAATAAGCATATGAAAATATGGTAAACGTTTGTCCTGAGGGAATTGCAAATTAAAACAACAACCAGATAGCACTCCACACCTAATAGAATAGACAGAATAAAAAAAATGAACAATAACAGTTGCTGGCAAGGATGCAGAGCAAGGGTAACTCTTATTCCACTTGATATAGCTACTTTGGAAAGATAAACGATACAAAATGATACAGCTGCTTTAGAAGATAGAATGATGCTTTCTATTTTATTTATTTATTTTTGAGATGGAGTCTCAATCTGTCGCCCAGGATGGAGTGCAGTGGCGCAATCTCAGCTCACTGTAACCTTCGGCTCCTGGGTTCAAGCGATTCTCCTGCTTCAGCCTCCCGAGTAGCTGGGATTACAGGCACCTGCCATCATGCCTGGCTAAGTTTTGTATTTTTTTAGAGATGGAGGTTTCACCATGTTGGCCAGGCTGGCCTTGAACTCCTGACTTCAGGTGATCCGCCCGCCTTGGCCTCCCAAAGTGCTAGGATTACAGGCATGAGCCATGGCACCAGGCTGGAATGATAATTTCTTACTGATCTAGTGATAGTCATGCCATATGATCCAATAAGCATGCATCTAGGTATTTACACAACTGATTTGAAAATTTATACTCACACAAAAACCTACATGTGAATGTTGATAACAGCTTTATTCATAATCACCCCAAACTGGAAATAACCAAGATGTCCTTAATAGATGAATGGATAAGGAGACTGTGGTATATCCACACGGTATAATATTATTCAATGATAAAAATAAATGGGCTATCAAGTCACAAAAAGCCATGCGTGAATCTTACATATATTGCCATGAAAGAAGCCAGTCTGAAAAGGCTACACACTGTAATTCCTATTATATGACATTCTGGAAGAGGCAAAACTATACAGATGGTGAAAGATCAGGGGTTGCTAAGGATTTATAGGTGGAGAGAGGGTTGACTAGGTGAAGCACGGGGAATTATTATTACTTTTTTGAGTGGTTGAATTATTCTGTAGGATATTGTAATCATGTAATGGTGAATACATGACATTAAGCATTTGTCAAAATCCACAGTACTTTATAGTACAAGGAGTGAACCTCAATGTGTCCAAATCAAAACATCATTTAGAAAGTCAGAGGATCCCCAGATGCAATGCAGATGTGATAAAACTAGCTGCATTATGAAAGTATGAAACAACCTCAATGAATGAGATGGAGAAAAAAGGTACTGACCTAAGTAATGCTAGAAATGAGTCTGCAGAAGTAAAGACAAATGGAAGTGTACATAAGCACTGTACTCCAGTTAAGAAAGGTGTTTCCTGTAGGAGCATGGCTTAACAATGATTAAACCACATGTATACTGAAAAGGAATCATTTTTTTTTTGAAATAGGATCTTACTCTGTCACCTAGGCTGGAGTGCAGTGGCATGGTCATGGCTCACTGCAGCCTCAACCTCCCAGTCTCAAGTAGTCCTCCCACCTCTGTGTCTCAAATAGCTGGGATCGCAGGCACGTTTCACCATGTCCAGCTAATTTTTGTATTTTTTGTGGATACGGGGTTTCACCAAGTTTTGCAGGCTGGTCTCGAACTCTTGGGCTCAAGTGATCCTCTCATCTTGGCCTCCCAAAGTGCTGGGATTACAGGCATGAGCTGCCACACCTGGCTGACATGGAATAATTAAGTAAACGAATGATGGCTGGTGGGAGCCAGATTTCTCCCTTCTGCAGTGGGACATTTTTGATAAGCAAGGGGAAGAGGCTAGAATGATTCTCTGTAGTTACAGATTAGAGTTGAGGATATCAATATGAACTCATGGTTAGCCTAATATAGACACAGATGAATACATGTAGACATTTTTTAGATATGTTTGTATACATGGGTTAGTATACACACACATGTTTCCTCACTCTGTTAATTGAAGGGACCTGGAACAACACCCCTGTAGCAACAAGCACATGTAGCACCCAAGTCTTGGTTTCTAACACCATCTTCTATTAAAAAAAATGAAAAATAGCTGATTCCAGGACTGGGGCAGGATATATGATCTTGGAACATCTTGTAGTGCCAGAAAGTAAGGAAATACTCAAGCTCCCAAAACAAAAAACCCAACCAATTAACCAAACGAAAACCATACAATAATAACAACAAAACAGCATTGGATGATAACACACAATATAAAATGAATATCCATGAATGTGACGCCATACTGGTATAAAAAATAAATAATTGGATAAATAAACAAATGGGTGAGAGTAGAAAAAGAAGCACAGCATAGAAAAGGGGAGTAAAGGGTAACTTTCTAGCAGAGAAACCTGACAAACACTAACTCGGCCAGATGATCAAGATGAACATCAACAGCATTCATTCATGTTGATGGTGCGTATCCTTCATATAACGCGTTGACAATGGTGCTTTACCTCCGGGGTCTTCCTTCCAAATCTTAGAACTCCAGTCTAATCATCAGACAAATCCCAGTTGAGGGATTCAGTACAAAATACCTGACTAGGACTCTACAAAGCTGTTAAGGTCGTCAAAAACAAGGACATTCTAAGAAATTCATCAACAAGAGAAGCTTAAGGAGGCATAACTATGAAATATAATGTGGCATCCTGGGACAGAAAAAGCACATTAGGTAAAACTAAGGAAATGTGAAGAAATTGTGCCTTTGGTTAATGATAATGTGCCAATATGGGTTCATCAATTGCAAGACATGTACCACACTCATGTGAGAAGTTAGTAATAGGGAAAATTTGGCATGGTGTTTATGGGAACTTTCTGAACCACCTTTACCATGTTTTTCCGTCAACCTAAAATGGTTCTAAAATGAAGTGTATTTTTATTTTAGAAAGGAAACTTTTGGAAGTGCCTGTTGGGGTTGAGATATGGTAAATCCAGGCCCACAGACACTGTCTAACTTACTTTGGAGCCTGAGGGGAGGCAGTTTACTCGTAGGAAGACAGTATGTACTGAAAGGCCTAAGAGCCCCTGGCATGTTATTATTCAGGTTCTTGATGTTCACCTATAATATGAAATATAGGCGGTGTTTTGATTTTGTCAGAACAACTGGGGGATGCATAATGGGCCTTGTGGGCAAACAGCAGTAAATGCTCAGTGTCCTGCAAGGTGTGGAACAGCAGCATACAGTGAAGGCATGTCATACATCCTGCATAATTTTCTTTCTTTTTATTTCAATAGTTTTAGGGATATGGGTGGTTTGTTTGTTACATGGATAAGTTCTTCAGGGTGACTTCTGAGATTTTAGTGCACCTGTCACTGAGTGCACACTGGGTACAATGCACACTGCACCCAATATGTAGTCTTCTACCCATCACCCCCTCCCAACTTCTCCCACCCCAAGTCCCCAAAGTCCATTATATCACCCTTATGCTTTCATCCTGTGTGATGTTCTTTCTTCCTCCTTCCCTCCCTTCCTTCCTTCCTCCCTCCCTCCCTTCCTACCTCTCTCCCTCCCTCCCTCCCTCCCGTCCTTCCTTCCTTCTTTCCCTCCCTCCCACTTCTTCCCTTCTTTTCCCCTTCCCTTACCCCTCCCTTCCCTTCCCCCTCCCCTTCCCTTCCCCTTTTCCCTTCCCCTTTCCCTTCCCCTTCCCTTTTTCCTTCCCCTTCCCCTTCCTTTCCTTTCAACAAGTTCTCCCTCTGTTGCCCGGGCTGGAGTGCAGTGGTGCCATCTCGGCTCACTGCAATCTCTGCTTCCCAGGCTCAAGTGATTCTCCCACCTTAGCTCCCAAGTAGCAGGAACTACAAGTGCATGCTACCAAACCTGGATAATCTTTGTATTTTTAGTAGAGGTGGGGGTTTCGCCGTGTTGGCCAGGCTGGTCTCAAACTCCTGAGGTCAAGTGGTCTGCCTGCCTTTGCCGCCCAAAGTGCTGGATTACAGGAGTGAGCCACTGCACCCAGCCTGCATGATTTCCTAAAGTGTTTCTATACTTTAGAAAACCTAAACCGAGGTGGAACCTAAACTTAGGTGGAAAACCTGTTTAAAATAATCGAAGACTAGACTTGATCTCCTTTTTCTGTATAAACCTTGAGTATTTTTTGCATATTTTTAACATACACTGAATTTTCCAGGAATCTCACTCTCATGTAAATCCAAGAGAAGTCTAGTTTGTTTTGTTTTGAAAGGTTGTTCACTTGTTTGGAAAAATTACACCACTGAAGGTAATGTGGCTTTGATATTTGAATCACCAATATGGCACACTTGCAAGAACCTTTTGCATTTATGGTGTTTCTACATACAGGTAGAGTAATAATAAAATTTATATTCTATACCAGACATTTTCAAAGGTAAAGGGGAATGCTGTTAGTAATTATGGCAGGGCAATGAGCATCAACCAGGGTTGTCTCAGAAAAACTGGGTTGTCCAAAGAAGACTGGAAAATGTAGTTTCTGAGTGTTCTTGCCCCACAGTACACAAGGACATACCAGAGAGAGGTTAGAGTAGATGTTGAGTGAGAAAATCCACATGTCCTTAGAGACAATCTTGTCCATTTGCTCTACCAATCACTGAGAGGGATGTATTAAAATTTCCTTCTATGATAGCGAACCTATCAATTTCTTCTTGTATTTCCTTCAAACCTTTGCCTTTTAGGGGCATGCAGGTTCATAATTGTTGTGTCTTCTTAGTGAATAGAACCTTGTATCAATATGCAACAATTATTTTAGCTTCTAAATAGTACCTTTTGCCTCAAAATATATTTCATGTGATATAAATATGATAATCCTGGGTTTCCAGGTTTAAAATTGTTATATCTTTCTAGTGAATAGAACTTTGTATCAATATGCAATGATCATTTTAGCTTCTAAATAATTTTTTTTTAGCTTAAAATGTATTTTGGCAATCTCAGGTTTCTTTTAACTATTTGCTGGCATATTTTATCTTTTTACTTTCTATATTTCTGCATCCTTATGCTTTTCTATTTTTATAGTTCACATATAGCTGGATTTAAAAAAACTGACAATATTTGTTTTTAGTGGGTGAATTTAATCTGTATACATTAAATAATGATTACTGCTTGATTTGAATTCATGTTATCTTATTTCATACTTCCCTCCACTTTTTCAATGTTTATTTCTCCTTTATTGACTTTTATTTTTTATTAACACTAGTGATCAAAATTGTTTAACCCTAGTTTGGAAATTCATATACTATTTCAATAGTTTGAATGGTTAGCCTAGAAATGTTAAGAGGTACATTTAATTTAACAATGTCTAAAGGTAATTAATATTTTCATTCTTTTTCTATACAAGAAATCAAATGCCTTAACTTTAATTTCCTTCTTTTTCTTTTATCATAAATTATTATGGTCATAAATTTAGTTATGCATTGATTTTTAGTTCCTCTAGTTACTGTAATTGTTATTATTTACATAGTCACTGTTTAGGCTTACCTCTGTGTTTACCATTTTCTTTGCCCACCACTTCTTGTATCTAAGAGCTACTTCCTAGGATAATTTTCTTTCTTAAGTACCTCCTTTAGAAAATTCATTAGTAAGTTTTTGCTCATACTATACTCTCTTAGTTTTGATTTATTTGTAAATATCTTTATTTTACCATCATTCATTAAAGTGAATTTCATTTGGTAGAAAATACAGTACAAGGTTGACTTTTTTTTTTCCTCAGTGTTTTAAGCTTATTTTACTGGTTTCTGGCTTACACTGTTGTTACTGAGAAATTAGCTCTCAGTGTAATATAAATTATTTATAGATAATCTGTTTTCATTTGTCTCTAGTTGTTTTAAATATCTCTTTGCTTTTGATGTTCTGCAGTTCCACTATGATGGGTTGAGATTGTTTGTTTTTTCTCCTTTCTTTCTTATGTTCCTTGGTGTTTATTGGGCTTCTCGAATCTGTGAATTTCTCCTTGGAAACATTCCCAGTCATATTGCTTCTACCTCATTATTTCTGTGATCTCTTTATAGATTTCAGATAGGACATATGTTGGACCTTCTCATTTTATCCATATCTCTTAACATCTTTTGCAATTCTTTTTGGTCTCTGTGCTTCATTTTGTGGATTTTTTCAAACCTGTCTTCCGATTTACTCATTCTCTTTCCAGTTTTGTAGTCTCACTCATCAACTGAGTTTATAATTTCAATTCTTATGTTAAAAAAATTTGTAGAAGTTCTATTTTGTTATTTTTCCAGTTTGAATTGTTAATTTTGATGAGCATTCTTTTTTCCTTTGTCATACACCCAAAACTTTAAAAAACTTAAAAAGAAACACATTAAACACATTTTATTCTCTGTATCTGATAATTATAATGTCTGAAATCTGCATGGTTCTGATTCTACATTTTTTTTCTTTCTTTTTACTCTGTATTGTGGTAGATACTTTTTACTCTTTAACATTCCTCGTATGTTTAGTGGTTTTTGATTTTGAGCTGATGTTACTTGAAACTTTATCTTTCATAATTCTTTAAGGCTTGGGATTAAAGTGTGTTCCTTCAGAGTGGATTTGCTTTGCTTTTCCATGGCTAACTCAGGACCATTTTAAATGAAGATTCAGCTTGAGTTTTTCAGTCTACATATGTAGTGTGAATACTTTCTTCAAAGAATATGAACTTGTGTTTAGGAAGCTTGGGAAAATATTTTTTTCCCTGTTCTGTCCAGAATCTAGGTTGGATCAAACAGGATCTTTACTGAATTTTGATATGAAACTGTTTTTTCATCCTTCTGAGGATTGCCCTTTTGGAATCCTGGCTTTATGCAGTGATCTCAGATCTGACCTCCAACCCTGCCCAGGCTTAGTCTCTTATCCCTAGGTCTTATTAAAACCCAGGCTTTAAGCTTCCAGGAATTGAAAAACTCCCCCAGGGTTCCAGTGCTCACTTACTCCTATGAATCTGAACTGTTTTATGCAGAAACATAGATTGATTTGAATGGAATTGCATGAGTGACATATGAGGTTCATTCTATATAACTTTCTAAAGTGTAACAAGAGGAGCAAAGGCCACAGGAAGGAATTCAGCACTGTGTAAGGAAGACTGTCTCATGAGCTATTTATGAGGTACTGAGCTTCTTGGTTACCAGGAGGATTCAAGGATAGGCTAGACAACTACCTACTGGGGATGTGGTAAAGGGGCCTTAGGTATGCACGGTTCGGTTGAACCAAAATGCAGCCATCCTCTCCTTCTGCTTGCTTGATGCTGATTTGCATGGCAGAGTCTCTGGAAGAAGTCTCCTTTCCCTGGCCACACTGAAAGTTTAAAATATTGCCTTGCCAGGTCTGCTCTCTGCCTGCAAATGGCTCCTTGACACCTGGCAGCAGAGCTGTTGGGGCCCAGCAGACCATGCCAGAGCATGTGGTGCCTGGGCTGCCTGGATCTGCTGTTCACGTGGCCGCATTTCAGGCCCTGTCAGGTGGCCATGGCTTGTCTTGGCCACATGGCTGTTGAAAAGGAGGTGAACTGGGGCAGGATGAGTGAGCAACAGGTGTTAGCAGGAGTCTAGACAGAAAAGGATCCTTATACCCACAGGAGCATTCGTTTAAAATAGCTCTTTTCCCAGATATGCCTCTGGTGGCGCTGGGCCGTCTGGGCTGTGGTTTAAGATCATTTGGCAACTTTCATTCCTAGAATCAGAGAACAGCTTCTGGTGCTGTAAAATCATCAGCAAGCTAAGCCAATTAGCGCAGCCAGGAGAGGATTATGTGCACTGATGTTGATACCAGGCAATTGATATAAGCTGATTTTATGAAGTTGCAGTGTTTTTGCCGCCCTATTTTCCTCCAGGGCAGTCACAGTTTAACTGGGGCTAGGCCCCAGCAGGTGACGTCTTCGGGTACTTTTAAAATTGCCTGTGGAGAAACTGGGTGAAAAGTGTTCACACTCTCATGCTTGGTGTAATAAGGAGAGGAGTCCAACTGCAAACATGGGCAAGCTGTTTATACGAAGAGAGTGGTAAAATGTCCTTTTCCTGTTTGAGAGGAATTGGATGCTTTTGCAGAGCTCAGTAAGGAGAGGCTAGGATGGGGCTCTAGCAAGAGTGATGGGAGTCCTGAGGGCAGTGGGTGGAACCCAGGTTAAGAATGAGGCTAAAGCTAAGGGGTCAACTCGGATGCAGGATACAGGGATTCTGTTCTGTGTGAGTGCAAATGAGTGCTTTGGGTTACATGTGGGATTATGGATAGATAACGTAATGTTATTCGGGCATGCAAGGGGCAATGGGTTCATAGATGACCTTGGAAAGTTAGCATTGAGTTTGTAATGGCATTTTAACCCCCCAGCTAGTTTCTTTTGTATTTTGACCCTTGTTGTAATAGTACCTTGTACTGCTCACAGGGGGAAAGAAGGGACAAAACAGGATAAAATGGCCCACCCACGCAGAGAAAACTACTGCTAACATTTTGATGTATCTGTTTCTAGATTTTTTTCTGTGCGTGTATATTTCTTTTTACAGAAATGAAACCATATTCTTTTGTCATCTGCTTTTCCACTTATATTGATTCAGTCAGTAGATATTTAACGAATGCCTATGATGTACCTGGCCCTGTTCTGGGCACAGAGAGTACACTGTTGGAAACAAAGCTCTTGCCTACATGGAACTTATGTTCTAGTAAAAGCATTCTGTAGTGAGCATCTTTTCATATTAGTAGATCATTTTATGAAACAACATTTTTAGGAGTCACATACTATTCCCTAGTATTGATAGGTTTTAATTTAATGGTATCCTATTGTTTCTAACAGGATGAGTTGCAACTTTTTGCTATTACAATGATTTGCTGAACATTTTTATAGCTAATATTCATGTACATCTTTATTAGAGATAAAGGTTGTAATGAAAAATTCATAAAACTCAATGTTCCCCCAGGTAGGAGGAATAAATGTGCTCTGTCTGACTGTGACTGGCAGGCAATTAGTCCCAAAGACACTTGAGCCCAGAGGGTATCACTGACAGACTTGGCTAACTGCACGGCTTAGGTTGGGGCAGGCAAACCACATGTGGGTGTTTCAGCTGACCCATGTGGGCTGCCTGGCAGCACTTGATTGCTGGATCAATTAAGGACATGTATGGGTTTCAGGATTCTTTAGAGGCCCAGATGCACTCACTGTGGCTTTAAAAATAAAGGTGTGCTGCTCCATGATGACAGGTTGCTTGAAATTATATTTTAGAAACCCAAAGAAAAGAATTCTACAGAAGCACACAAAAATGAATTGGGCCAAACTTGTGTCTGTGCCTTCAGGTTGGCATGGGCGGCAGGGTGTGCAGAAGGACCAGCTTTCAAGATGGGTTTTTGTATATGAACCCTTGTAAGCAGGATGGGAGACAAGGTAGCAAGGGGAGCAGATGACAGGAATGAAAGTTTGCTTTTATGTGGTGCCCTAACCTTGTAGAGGGGGACTCGTGGGGCTTTAGGTGATCTGTGTGCTTCCATGATGTGCTCTTAAGCTCAGTGGAGAAGGTGTGTCCCTCTCTTTGTCGGACAGTTGACTAATGTATGAGCCCAAAACACTGGAATCATTTTAAATAATTTCCTGTTTAATACCCCTCTCCACCAAATTCTGCCCAATGTCCCTGACAGAGCCTCTTGAATTTGTTGTTCAAGCTCCAATATTCTCTCACTTGAATGACTGCAGGAGATTTCATGGGTCTCCATGTTTCCACTTCCTTCCAGTCCATTTTCCACACAGCGATGGCCTAAGCTATCTTTGTGATGTGAACATTTCATCATGTTACCACTGGGTTAAAAATCTTCAACAGCCTCCTGTCGCCTGTAGGGTGAAATTCAAACTCATTCGAGACTGAAGAGGCACTCCAGCTGCCCTGGCCTACTGGACGGGTCCTGTCACCTGCCCCAGCCCTTACCTGTGTCCCAGCTGTGAACTACTTGCAGTTCTCTGGGAGTGACATATTTTTGAAGCCTTTGTATCCTTGCACACAATCTTCCTCCTGCTTGGAGTGCTTCTCCCATCTTTTTCCCTTGGCATATTCCTACTTATTTGAGGCATCCTTTTCTTTGTGACCTGACAGCACTGCGTCCATCTCTGTATTATCAATTATTGTGCCATTCATTTACATGTCTCCTGTCTATATCCTTTATGGGACTATGGACTACTTGAGGATGAGGGTGGAATCTTATTCATTTTTTTATCTGCTCTCCCACGGGGGTGCCTAACGTATTTGTTGTTAAATGAATGCTTACAGAATCATAAATATTGGAGGGGTATATACAACTGGATTGCAAAAACATGTTCTTTGATGAAGACCTAACCAGATCGAGTGTGTTCATAGCGCTCAGTTCTGATGTATGTTTTCAGATATCTTTTTAAAGATTTTTATTCTGAAGATGATCAATTTTGTTACATAAAGACTGGTCCTTAGATAGGGTTGATTTACACTTATGCGTGCTCTCTCAGACATGAGCTGATGTTGCGCGCGTGTGAGCACGCGCACACACACACACACAATTCAACAAGTAAGTAATGAGTTCAAACATGGGGTTCTCTCACTCCAAACTGTGCTCTTGACTTCTATAGTCTCCTGCCTGTGGTGCTGGTATTTTGGGTCCAAGAGAAGGAGTTGTCAATGGAGGAAAAGGGAAATGTGAAAATGTGGCAAACCCCCCCAAAAATGAAAATAAACAATTCCAAGACTGTCCATGTGTTTATATAGATATTTTAAAAAGGCAGTTGTTTTCTCTTTCAAAGTCTGTTTCCATATTTGTCAAATGTGAATAATAACGTTCTCACAAGGCAGCTGGAAGGATTAAATAAGATAATGTATTTTATATACTAAATGCTTAACAAAAAGTAGCTATCATATTTACTTTTCCTGAGTTTTTGCTTTTTCTTCTTCCTATGCAGGAATCTGGGAGTGGGCCCCAATAGAGATAAATCTTTACAGAGGAAAAGCTGACGGCTGCCTGTAGTTGATGAGTAGACGGCCTTTAAATACTCCTTCAGGAGTTTCCGAAGACCTTCTTGTACCTCCTGCCCTACCACCCTCTTGTTTACTCCCTAAAATCCCACAGCTAGATTTCTCCTACCAACACCATGTTCACAGATACAATAGCCCTGCTAGAGGTAATAAGTTAAAACTTTTACTTTATATTTCCATGGAATGAGTCTTGAGCTTCTTTCCTAAAAATAGGATTTGTTTTTCTTGAGCAGGAGACCTGAGGCCAGGTTTGGGGAAGAGGTATCTGGTGAGGAAAGGAGGTAGTGGAATGAGGAATCCTGTAAGAAAACATTATTGGCTATACCACCCAGGGATGGCTTCCTACCTCCCTCTTCCTGCCATCTTGGTCAGGATCATCTTTCTGAATTTTTTTTTTTTTTTTAATATTTTGACTTGATCCTTCAGTATAATTCTACTGACCAACTCACCTCCCTGATAGGTATGTGGTGAGGCGCTATGCTGGGGGAAGGATGAGGAGGAAAGGCCTTTCGAAGCCCAAATGCACATTCTGGAAAAATTAAGAGTTTTGCTTACTGGTAGACCTGAGTCAGGACATAGTCCAAGGAGCAGAACTGATGGACAACACGACTTCATAGCATGGGAGACATGATTGGGAACATCCCTTCCCCAGCTACTTTTTAAAAGAAAATTATGATAAAATATATATAACATAAAATTTACTATTTAAACTATTCTTAAGTATACAGTTGAGTGGCATAAAATATATTCACATTATTATACAACCAACACCCATCTCTGGGAATTTTTTTTCATCTTCCCAACTGAAACCCCATAGGCAATAAACTATAACTCCCCATCCCCTTCCACCCTTACCCCTAATCCCTGGCAAGCACCATGCTGTTTTCTGTCTCTAAGAATTGGACTATCCTCGGTACCTTGTATAAGTGGAATCATGCAGCATATGTCCTTTTCTGTGACTAGCACGTTTCACTGAGTCCTGTGTCTTCCAGGCTCACCCATGCTGTAGCTTTCAGTTGCTTTTGGAAACTGCTTTGGAAGCAGCACACTGAGCAGGCCGCCCACTGGCCAGCAGGCCTGAGGCCCCAGGCCTGGGTTCAGGAAGGGGTGCCTGGGTGGCCATTTCCCTTTCAAGAAGTCTAGTAATGGCATTGTTTGTGTTCCCTGGACAGCCAGGAAAAAACCTGCTGACCATTCTCTTAGCGTATTTCCTTCTCCTTCTTAGGGGCCATTAAAACCCCAAGCAGAAGGCTCTTCCCACTGAAAGCCTATGCAGTCTTGGCAGTGGGGCTGGGCACTGTTGGTAGCCAGAATGACTTTGCTCCTGCTTAGGAATGAGGCCACAGTTTGCCATGTTTGCTCCCACTTCATAGTTTGAAATAGTCCTCTCCTGCTTCCAGTGGTTCCTGCCCCACCGTACAATGTGTGGCTTCTGCTGGGGGCTGTGGGAGGGCTGCCCCTTTCTGTCCTGTCATGCTGACAGCCGCGTGGGGTGTTGGCAGAGCCAGCCAGTGACTGCCAGTCTCCTGGATGGTTGCCTTGTCCACTGCTTGGAAGTTTTGTCATGTCTGATGTGGCAGGGTCCAGTTTCTAGAGGAAATGTTCCTCTGGGATTTGAATGAAATCTGGACTGTCCTATCCTATCTCCAGAAAAATCTGAGCAAGCAGCAATTGTAATTAATACTTGATGAATGATGCCCACTGGGGGTTAATTCCTGACAGTCCAAAGCTCTGAATGGGTGGAACACATGGTATTGGTTGGGTGTTAGCCATGCTTGCTAATGAATTCACTTCACTTATTTTGGCCTTGGGGTTAATCAAGGATAGAAGCTCAGAAATAAAGTAGTGCCCTAACACTGCCTTCCACAACTGATTGTCTTTCTTTCTTCTTGTTTCATTTAGCATAATATATTTGAGGTTCATCCGTCTTGTTGCATGAATCAGTAGTTCATTTTTTTTGTTGTTGTTGTTGAGGGCGAGTCTTGCTCTATTGCCCAGGCTGGAATGCAGAGGCGCAATCTCGGCTCACTACAACCTCTGCCTCCTGGGTCCAAGTGATTCTCCTGCCTCAGTCCCCTGAGTAGTTGGGACTTCCCGAGTAGCTGGGACTACAGCGACTGTGCACCACCATACCCGGACTAATTTTTGTATTTTTAGTAGAGACAGGGTTTCGCTGTGTTGGCCAGGCTGGTCTCGAACTCCTGACCTTAAGTGATCCACCTACCTCAGCCTCCCAAAGTGCTGGCATTAAAGCGTGAGCCACTGCACCTGCCCTGTAGTTTATTCTTTTTTATTGCTGAGTAGGAGTCCAATGCATGAATATGCCACAATTTGTTTGTTCATTTTCTTCTCGATGGACATTGAGTTGTTTCTAATTTGGGCTATTATGAATGAATATTCTTTCACAAATCTTTCTGTGGACATGTCCCTCCCTGACCCACCAACCCAGAGTAAATACCTAGGAGTAGAATTGTCTACTACTAATAAAGTTAAGACATGCACTTCATTTTATTGGAAACTATCAAACAGTTCTCCAAACCCGTACCACTCTACCTTCTTATCAAAGTTCCTGTTGCTCTCCATCTTTATCAACATTTTGTGTTTCAAGTATTTTTTTAAATTTTAGGTATTCTAGTGGGAGTTGAAATGGTATTTTACATATGTTAATTTGCATCTATCTGATGACTAATGACGTTGAGCACCTTTTCATGTGGTTATTGACCATTCGTATATCTTCTTTTATGAAATGTCTGTTATGTCTTTTGCCAATTTTTTATTAAATTGTACATAATTTTATTGTTGATTTGCAGGATATTTTAAAACATATTCTGTAAACAAGGCCTTTGTCACATATGTGTGCTGCAAATATTATTTCTTGGTCTATGGCTTAATTCATTTTCTTAATGGCATACTTTAATGAGTAGAAATTTTCCGTCTTGTTGAAGTCCAACATATCAATTTTTTCTTGTATGACTTTTTGCATTCTGTCCACAAAGCTTTGCCTGTGCCAAGGTCACAAAGATATTCTCTTATTATTATTATTTTTTCTGCAAGACTATTGGTTCTGGGCTTTATATTTAGGCCTATGACCCATTAAAAAATTATTGTTAATATATGAAGTGAGAAAAAATTTAGTGAAAAATAAAACTCAAGGCCTTAAGTCTTCTAGAAGAAAACAGCCTACTCTCTAATTTGCTGTGATAAATTAAGCAAAAATCTTGTGGCACCCTTGAGATGGCGTAGCCAAGGGAAGAGCTTCTCTTTCTTCCAGGGTCGACGGTGTGATAGCAACAGGTGGTGGTGAATGGTAGTTGCGTCCTGTGAAGCAAAGACTTATTACGAATTATTTACAGTAGAGGCAGCAGCAGTGCTGAGTACATGTGAGAGAAAACTGAAGGAAATCCTGGAAAAAGCTGGAGGACATTTTTGGGGACCTAATACATATATTGAGAGACATGGTCTCTCTCTGTCGTCCAGGCTGGAGTGCAGTGGTATGATCATAGCTTACTGTAACTTCAAACTCCCGGGCTCTACTGATCCTCCTGCCTCAGCCTCCTAAGTAGTTTGGATTATGGCCACATGCTGCCATGTCCTAACTTTTTATTTTTTATTTGTAGAGACAGGGTCTTGCTATGTTGCCAAGCAAATTTTGAACTTCTGGGCTCCAACGATCCTCCCACCTTGGCCTCCCAAAATTCACAGGTGTGAACCCCTGTGCCTGGCCAGGGGCCAGAGTTTTCAAATAAAACCAGCAGGGGTGCATGCTACTACAATTCTGGTATTTACAGGAAAAAGGTGACTTTCTTTTTCTTTTTCTTTTTGATATTGAAACAGTTATAGACTAACAGAAGAGTTTCAAAGATAGTACAGGGCATTCCTGTAGACGTCTCATCCAGTTTCCCCTAATGTTATGGGAATTTATTTGAGGGAAGAGTCCAAAAAGCATGGTTGAGTGAATGGGAAAGTAAGAGGGGAAAGGAAGAGAAGCCAGTACTGGGTGAATTAATGAGCCGGTTTCTGCTATGGGTAAAAAGGACTTGGCCCAACTAGGGACCCTTTAAGAAACCGTATAGAGCACATCTCAGAGCTGTCCTATGGAGGGGTGAGCAAGTTATCCAGCAACTTCTAACCCTCATTAGTTGAGGGTCACTCCTGGGGTAGCTCCCTGACAAGTGGGTGGAGCACCACCTCCTGATCAGAATGTTCCTTTAGGCAGTGAGACAGGCAAGAAACTATTGGTGTGTCTGGGGGGGTACAGTCTACAGAGGGCTCAGATGATAATGGTACTGTATGGGGGTAGGGGAAGAGGGGAGCATTAACGAGGTCTGCTAGGCTTTTCAATGGAGCTGAAGTTTGAGTAAGAGTTTACTGGTTGTATGTGACCACTAAAGAGATAGACCTTTCCAGACAAAAGGAGTAGAATGTATGAAGATTAAAAGAGAGTATGATAAATTCAGTGACATGATGAAGCTGTTTTGGGTGTGTGTGGGAAGAGGGCTACAAGGCTAGAGAGAGGTCAGGGAAGACACATGGGATGAAATACAAAGGTCTTCTATTCAACATTAGCAATTTTGAACTTTATCCTGATGGCCAAAGGGAATTTTTGAAGGGTTTTAAATAGGAGAGTAATATCAATTTACACTTTTAGGAAGACTATTCTGGATGTTATGTGAAAAACAGATTAGAGGGTGGTAAGATTAGAATCATGAAAACCAGCCAGGAGATTGTCTCAGCAATCCAAGTTAGAGATGATGGTGGTGAACCAAGACAGTGCTCACCAGGATGGAAGAAATGCTTGGGAGTTGTAATTAACAGGACTTGCATGGGAATGGGCAGATGGGAGGTGAGGAAAGGTGGAATATAAATGGGGGAGATGATGAGGCAGAGAGGAAAATAAGGAATATTACTTCCATGCTCCTGACCCTACTGTCTATTATTCCCTGAGATAGAAATAGAGTAGAGATAGAGGCAGGAGGAGGAGAAACTCTAGGCAGATAGGGGACATCAGAGACAGGCAACTTGACTTCAGAGGAAGAGACAGAGAGGCAACTTGGCTTCAGGGGAGAGCAATCTACCCTTCCCATCCCTGTTTCAGCTTCCCTCTCTGCTGATGTGCAGATAGGGGACATCAGAGAGAGGCAACTTGACTTCAGAAGAAGAGGCAGAGAGGCAACTTGGCTTCAGGGGAGAGCAACCTACAGTTCCCGTCCCCGTTCCAGCTCCGCTCTCTGCTGAGAGCTGCTTTTATCACTCAATAAAATTCTGCACATTCACCATCCTCCAATTTATCTGCATGACCTCATTATTCTTGGGTACTGGACAAGAGTTTGGGACCCACCAAGTGTGGGTACACAAAAAGGCTATCACACTGGCTCGTTGCTCTTGCTGGCGGGAGGTAGCCACCCACTTTGATGAGGCAAAGGGGCCACTGAGCTGATAGCACACTGCTGTCCATGGATGGTTGAGCTAAGAGAACATTGTAACACGCCCTCTGAGGCCTTGGGGTCACAGGCACCCCCACCTGGACACTGTCACGGGGCCTGCACAGAGTTTGTTTCTGCTGGCACCAAAGTGGCCAGCAGGTTCCTGCACTCACTCACTTGCATGCTCCCTCCTGCGAGGGGCTGGGCATGATGGGCTGAGTAAACAGGGCACCCCTATTCTGCAAGTGGGTCAAGGAAAAGTCTTGCATCAGTAGGAGGATAAATATGGGAGTTTGGGACCTTGTAAATGTGGAGTGTCAGTAGGAAATCCAAGGGACAGTTACTTAATAAACAACAGGATATAAATATCTTTGATTCCTTTGGTCGATTCAATGTGCAGGTTTAGATTTAGGGGTGGATAGCTTATGACTGAAACCGTAAGATCAGGTGAGATGGCCCTGGGAGATTATATAGCATGAGATATACGGGAGGTAGAGGAAAAAAACCTGTAGAAACATGATTCCTACCAGTGCTGCCATTGAAAGCGTGCATTGCTTTTTCATCTGGCCACGAACAAACCTCCTGTCTCCTAATTTTCAGAAAATGGCACACAGAAAGGCAGGTAGGAAGCTGCATGCGCGTTCCTGAGGCCAGGTTTTCCTGATTAAAGCTATCCTTGGGCTTGTGGTGTTGCCCCTGTGGCTTTTCTTGGCATGGCCTTTTATTTTGAGAGAACCTTTTCAGAGGGGCTGATCTTTTCTTCTCATTTCTTCTCTGCTTCAGCCTTATGCTATAATATTTATGTTGGCTACTTGCCTTTCTTTTCACCAGTTGAGACTAGTTGTATTCTCATAGCTATTTTCCCTCCCTCTGTTTTAGACAAATGAAAAATGGAAATGCCAGGTTTAAAACAGAGGGTTTGCCAAAGATGTGTCTTTCTTTTGCTGACAAGAGGAAGAAAGTGCCCGTGTGACAGACCAGCCCATTTCCAATTCGAATGCACATTGGCTGTCCTGGCTGTGGGGGAGTGAAGGTGATTCCCTGCTTTGTGAGGGTAGAACTATCTTAAATAATACCAATTTTGCACTTCTCCTTCGTAAGTGAAATTCATTTTCCAACATGAACTGCAAATTGTGAATTATTAATAGCCTCCCCAAGGTATTCCACTGGCCTAATCCTGTCTTGCCCTCTGCAAATTGGTTTGGATTCTTCACATTTAGAAGAGACTTCTGCTCTCATTGAGACTTAATTGTTATTCATACTCACACGTGGGTCTCCTCTCCAACACATCCCAAGCAGCCCCTTCAATTTGGGATCTATTTGTTGAAAATCCCTTTCTTTTCCCTGCCATGTCTGTTTTGTACTTCAAAGTCATGCAGACTAATTCTAATACTTATTCTAAAAGACAGGCTTTCAAATGCTTAAATTCATTTATTTAAACTCTCCTAAGGTGGTAGCCTCCTCTTTTTCCTCTCAAGTTTTCCTACTTTCCTCTCCTACAGGATTTACACATGCCTTATACAATTTAGTCACTGTTTTTTTGGAGTTAAACCAAATCCGATTATTTTCACTTTAGGTTCTACAACCAAGAGGGAATTCAACAAATTAAAGTGACTGCAGTTGTGAAGATACTTAAAACTAACTATTTGGGGTACCACATTTCTGTCAATATAGCCTGAAGTCCATTTTTTTGGGGGGGGCAACAACTTCACACTCTTGCCTTATATTCTGTTGGTTATAAAATAAAATTTACATTATTTTCATGAGAACAGCTGTCTTCCTTATCCTGCAGTTCTGTGGAAGATGTTATATTTCTCCCAGTTAAATGGCATCTTGGGAAACCATTGTTCCAGTTTGTTTCTCTCTTTTTGGCTCTCGATTCTGTTATGCAAACTATTAGCTATTAACCTCAAGAGCTTGTCATATGCACACCTTAGCATGATTTCCTCTTCATATTTAATAAAAGCTCTTTAGAAAAAAATGTTGAGGAAGGAAAACTGGAGCAAATTGCCAGGTGCCTGTGTCTACATTAACATTATTCTATTAGTCAATTCCGTTTGGTTAATATGTAACGTAGCTAAAGTTAAGTTACATTATGCTGCAGTAACAAACAATTGCCACATCTTAGTGGCTTCCAACAACAAGAGTTTATTTCTTGCAATTTGTGCTGACTGTGGTTCTGCTGTCACTGCTCCATTTGTCTTCATTTCAGGGCCAGCAAGGAGAGGTCCCAATCTGGGATATGCTTTCCTCATGTTAAAGGGAGAAAAAGAGATATTGCTAATGGTATGGACAGGAGGCAAGGAAATACTGGGTAGAAGAGGGTGGTTCACCAGCAAAGGCCCCACCCTCAAGCCTGGAAACCTATGGCCCTATAAATGGGAACAGGCATTCCTGTTTTTGCATCCGAATGTTTGGCCCACCACACCCCCCTATCCTGTACCCATTTAAACCCCAAACCTCAGGTGCTGTGAGCAGATGAGCAGATGAACAGAGGAGAAGAGCAGAAGAAGGGCGCAGCAGAGAAGGAGAGAAGAGAAGGAGCATCTGAACGTTGAGAGGAGTTCGACTAGAAATGGTCAGAGAGGAGATTGGTTGTGGGATAGCCAAACTCCAGGAGAAGATTATGTTTCCACTCCATCCCCTTTCCAGATCCCCAATCCATCCCACTGAGAGCTACCTCTACCACTCAATAAAACCCCTGCATTTACCATCCTTTGAGTCTGTGTGTGACCTAATTCTTTCCAGACACTGGACAAGGGCCTGGGTAGAAGAAGGCGCTAAACTGATTAACACTTTAGCCATCGGAAGAGCTAAAGGAGGACTGTAACATTCCCATTGGGGCTTCAGGAATTGCAGGCACCCACCTGTAGATGCTACCATAGGGCCGGAGCCCAAAAGTGCTCACCCTGGCTCTTGCATCTGCCCGTCTGTGTGCTCCCCGTCCCATAAGGGGTTTGAGTGTGCAGCAGCTGAACATATGAGCCACACCCCATCACACGTCCTGCGAGGGGGTCAGGGAACTCTCCTGTTTCACTAATTCATACACACACAATGGTTCGTAAGCTTCCGCTCAAATATACAAGTCCCCTCACCCCCTGTTGGCCAAAGCAAGTCACGTGACCCATCCCAGCATCAATGGGAGGAGGGTGCATACGTGTGCAGGAACACTCCAGAACTCACATGGAATGAGTGGCAGTGAATAATTAGAAACACTAAGTCATGTGGTAAAAGTATTTATCATTTGTGTAACAGTTCCCAAAGTGTCTTCACATCTTTCTGTGTCAATTGCCACAACCTTGAGAGAAAAGTGTTGCTTTCTCTATTTACCAAATTAAATCCTGAGACATGAAGTGTCATCTCATCACTAGCAAGTGGCAAGTATAAACCACAAATAAAATTCTAAGGTCCCCCAGCCATCTGAATGAACTTCCTCCTCCTTGGCCAGGGAGCTCTTAAAATTTAACCTGAGACATTGGTTCAGGCCATGTTGGGAAGTGGGGGTTGAACATGCCACATCACACCTCTCTGGCATTAACATCAACATAGACCTTACGTTTGATAAGAAGCCTTTATCATCTATTTTTGCTGAAGCCTGCTACCTGGAGGCTTTGTCTGCATGATAAGACTTTGGTCTCCACAGCCTCTTATTGCAACCCAGACATTTCCTTTCTATTGAGCTCAGGTCTTTAGATAAACTCAACCAATTGCCAACCAGAAAAAATCTAAATACACCTATAACCTGAAATATAACTTGAAAGAACTTCCGCTGTGCCCCCACACCCCCCACCAGCTTTGAGTTGTCCCGCCTTTCTGGACCTAACCAATGTATGTTTTAAATGTATTTGATTGAAGTCTCATGTTTCCCTAAATGTACATAAATCCAAGCTGCACCCTGATCACCTTGGGCACGTGTTCTCAGGACCTCCTGGGGGTTGTGTTTACGGGCCATGGTCACTCACATTTGGCCCAGAATAAATGTCTGCAAATATTTTACAGAGTTTGACTCTTTTCATCAACACAAATTAGCATTTAATCCCAAATATTCTGAAACCTAAATGTTCTTTTCAACTAATGATGATGAAGATGATGCCAAATATTACTTGCATTTATTGAGTGTACTTCATGTGGCAGGCATTGATGTGAGTTCTGTACTATCCTATTGGGCAGAATAATTAGCTCTACCAACCTCAGTAGATAAACCTCAGAATCTCAGTGGCTTCACACAATAAACATTTATTTCTCATTCACATCGTATTTCAGGGTCGGATGGCTTTCCAGTGTGGCAGTGTCCTCTAAGTGGTGATGTGGGAATCTAGGCTCCTTCCATCTTGTAACTAGGTTATGTGGTACATGTGGCTGGCAAGGCTGCCTTTGCAAAGTGTGTGTGAGTGAGAGTGAGAGAGAGAGAGAGAGAGATGGAGGAAGAACCTGGTGGATGTTTTTAAGGACCAAGATGGGAATTGGCTCCCATCACTTCAACGCACATTCCGTTGGCGTGTATCAGTCACATGACCTCATCTAAATGTACCAGAGCCGATAGAGCAAATATTTAGTGAACACTAATAATCCCTGTCACTATGTTAAAATCATTATTCGCATTTTTATATATAAGAAAACTGAGGTGCAGAAAGTTTAAGGACTTTTCCTTGGGCCTATGTAGCAGTGAAATAGATGGTATTTGAATCTAGACAGTCAGGCTTTAGAATCTGGGCTCTTAGCAACTGCACTAGACTGTGTCTTATCTTTTATCATGGTTCACTAGGTTATAAATATATTGACTATACCAGCATCCAGATATCATTTATCCATTTTTTTTTCAGGAACATCAAAATAACCTTTTTAATTATTCTGTTGAAATCTTGGTACACTGGAGATACCATGATCATAATCCTATCAGAAAACATGCAATGAAGCTAGTGCAGCAGGAGTAATTTTTGGTGACCAGTGCTTTTTTTTTCTCTTGAGAGATGAGCATTTTTGGATCCAAAGAAGCCACAAGGACAGGGACAAGGGATGTCTCAGAGGAAACTAGAGGATCTGATTCCCCTGTTGCTCACATCTTGGCTCTGCAGAAGATTCAGGGATCATGGAGCAGTCCCCAGAGGGACTGAGGTTAAGGTTTTCCATTAGCCTGGAAATAAGGGCGCAGACTGAGAAATTAAGTTGTTATAGAAAATCAAGGAAGTTATATTTCTTGTGCTCTTTAGTCAGTGGACTGAGATGCATAGCTACTACATTAAAAAACAATCTAGACGATTGCCTGTGTGGTGAACAAATTCACCGTTTCTCATTTGTAGATTCTTTTTCTTTTCCCTGGTCAGAAATGGGACTGGCTATCCCTAGCACCTCTTCTGTGGTTCTCTGAGGTTCCTCACTGGTTATTGATCATGGTCATTTTATCTGCAGATTTTCACAAAAGAAGTTTGTGATGTGTCGGAGCCAGGGTCCATTCTGAACAGCTAGGTAACATCTCATGATCTCTTCACTTACCTTGGGTTCTAATTCCCTCTGAGTGAGATTTATCCCACCAATTCCAGAAGCTCTTTTTTGACAAAGAAGCTAGAAGCAAAATTGGAGCAGAAATGTCATTGTTTCTACTATTCTCCATTAGCATAGCAAGAATCCCGGCTGTAGCCCAAAGAGCAGTTGTCCTAGAAGTCAGAGGTGAGCCTGTTTGCCCAGAGTAACGTGGGGCCAGTCTGACAGGGCTGTTTGACTTGAAGATCTGAGGACTTTTCAGGGATAGAATTACCAGAAAGAACAGAAAGAAATGAGAGTGGAGGCCAAGAAGTTGGTCCAGGAGAACGGCCAGTTATCAGAAGGAACGGCGATTCTGAGCACAGCCTAATATGTGTCACTGCAACTGTCCTCTGATCTAGACCCCGGGAGATCACACCAGCGTCCAGGGGTGAGGAGGCCATTACAAAAGCAGGTAAATGCCGAAAGGACTATTTCTCAGTAGATGTTGTGGGACTTTGAGAATGCAAACTGCGAGTAGGCATTAGTGTTGTCAGGAGAGAGCTCCACAGTGGTGGTTGCTCTTTTAGCAACAGTAGTAGCTCTCACCTTGGGTGTTGTTGACCATGACTTGAGAATTCGAAACATGGAGTTAGAATAAGAAAGAAAAAAGATGGTAAGTACAGCAAGGAAACCTGGATGATTTGGTATTATCTTTATTTACCCTTAGGGATTCATTCCTAAAGCCATATGAAAGGAACTTTGTGAAGGGTGAGTGTGTGTGTGTGTGTGTGTGTGTGTGTGCGCGCGTGCGCGCGCATGTGTTTGAAATTCTGCAGAATGGGTACAGTTGAAGCCAAGGGAATACTATTTTGTGTTTATTGTTATTATCATGTTTGCATGGGGTGGGAAATACAAGTTGTTATTAGTTTCACTGCATTTGTCCCAACAGCACTTAGACCATTTTTGTTCTTCTTAGACTAAACGTAAGTAAAATAGTCCTTTTTGTTGTCATTCCATTCAGTGCAAGCCTGAGCTTACTTTGGGCTTCCACCTCCTGACCCTGTGTTTCAGCATTTTATAATCATCTCTGGGTGTGTCCTCTTTTCTTCAACTTTTGAATTATTATTATTATTATTATTATTATTATTATTTTTTTTTTTTTTTTGAGACGGAGTCTTGCTCTGTCGCCCAGGCTGGAGTGCAGTGGCCGGATCTCAGCTCACTGCAAGCTCCGCCTCCCGGGTTCACGCCATTCTCCCGCCTCAGCCTCCCGAGTAGCTGGGACTACAGGCGTCTGCCACATCGCCCGGCTAGTTTTTTGTATTTTTTAGTAGAGACGGGGTTTCATCGTGTTAGCCAGCATGGTCTCGATCTCCTGACCTCGTGATCCACCCGTCTCGGCCTCCCAAAGTGCTGGGATTACAGGCTTGAGCCACCGCGCCCGGCCAACTTTTGAATTATTTTTAAAGGCCTCAGTATATTAGTAAGTTCCCTTCGTATCCGTATTGTCCTCTGGAGGTATCTTTTCTCTCCCCTGCCCCCGCTTTTTTCTATCAGGATGTAAACTTGTCTTTCTTATTCTTTCTTTACTAAAATATCAACTTAAACATTTTTTTCCTCTGAATGCAAAGGTATTCAATTTACATTGTAGAAAATTTGAAAGTAGAGAGACTCATCCAGGAGAAAAAAATTACCAAAATTCCATGATTCCGAGATAATTAATATTAACACTTTGCTTGGTGTCTTTAATTTTTCTATGCATATCTGTACAAACATTATATGTGTTTATGTATATGTGTGCATGGATCTATGTAAGTATACACTGTCATTACCAATTTGGGATCATACCACATATGACATTTTGTAAACTTTTTTCACCTATAAATATACTCTGATTGTTTCTCATGTTGTTTTTTCTTTTAGAACATTATTCTTAATGACTACAAATTATTTTCAAGCTTTTGACAGATATTGCTAATTTGCTTGCTTGCTCCTTCCTTCCCTCCCTCCCTCCCTCCCTCCCTCCCTCCCTCCCTCCCTCCTTCCTTCCTTCCTTCCTTCCTTCCTTCCTTCCTTCCTTCCTTCCTTCCTTCCTTCTTCTTTTTTTTCTTTTCTTTGATGGAGTCTTGCTCTGTTGCCCAGGCTGGAGTGCAATGGCACGATCTCGGCTCACTGCAACCTCTGCCCCCCGGGCTCAAGTGTTTTCCTGCCTCAGACTCCCAAGTAGCTGGGACTACGGGTGCATGCCACCATGCCTGGCTGATTTTTTTTATTTTTTGTATTTTAAATAAAGATGGGGTTTCGCCATACTGGCCAGGATGGTCTCGAACTCCTGATCTCAAGTGATCCACCTGATTCAGCCTCCCAAAGTGCTGGGATTACAGGTGTGAGCCACCGTGCCTGGCACTAATTTGCTTTCCAAAAAGGAGATGACAGTGCACACTTCCATCAGTAGTATTTAAGAGTACCATTGCTGATTTCCTGGCATTCTTCTCAACACAACAATTTAAAATGTTCAGTCAATTTTCTAGGTAAAAAAAATCATGTCTTGTTATAATCTGCATTTTTTCTTTGCTAATAATTTTTAACACTTTTCATGTTTGTGGCCATTTGTATTTTTCTTTCACAAGTTGCTTGTTTGTGTGTTGACATGCATCGGTAATTATCTTGTTGGAATTTAGTTTTTTAGAAGTTTCCTAATCCTCTTGCTCATTCTTGTCTATCAAGAGTCTCAGACAATGTGATCACGTTGGTATCTTAGGATTTGAAATCTGCCTTCCTAAAGCCTGTGGCACATATCTGACTATACCCACTTATTACCTTCCTTACCCAATTCCTGACACAGTTCAATGTGCTGGCCACATCTCTTGAGTTTCATTTTGTCTCCAATACCTGATCGATTATATTGCAGTGACTTACTCTGGTTCCTTCAATGTCATAGTTAGCATGGGATTCACATCTTTGCCCCATGGGTGCTAGAAGGCCGAATAAAGGAGAGAAAAAAAAAATCCTTGAAGGGTATTGGATGTAAGGCAATGAGCTACAGCTCAACAGGATACAGGAAAGGGCATCATTTATGGTCCTTTGAATGTGTGTGGGGTTGTGCCAACAGTCCTAAGGATACACTTGTGGGAAGCCATTCTGAGGCAGGCCTCTGTTGAGTTGAATGTGGTGTGTTCCAGGGAAATTTGGTCAGAGATAAGGATTATATTTCAGGGAGGACAAGATAAAATTTGGAGCGTAGATTGTAATAATAATTTTTAAAAAGTCAAGGAAGTATGGTGGACAAAGAACAGGACTCAGATCCTGAGATTGTTGGAAACAGGGCACCCTGGTGGGTCAAGGCTGGACTGGGTAGCCAGGAACATGCAGGAAAAAAAGCCTTCCCATCTAAGCTAGGAAGCTAAGGTCAGTCATGATGAAGGGGCAATGGTAGGGCTAAAGCCAGATAGGGAGGGGCACACCATAGGCTTAGAAGTTGGCCAGAATCAAATGGAGTGGGGGCTGAGAACAAGAACATCCTTTTGAACTTTCAGTCACTTGCCCATTGACATGGACTCCCTCCTCACTAACTCATCTTGTTTCTTCCCTCCCTAGCCCTCTACTGCCCCAGCTGAGCCTCATTGTATTTTAAATTAACTTTCCTATATTCCAGGTTTCTTACAGAACATTTTCTTCACTCCTTGCTTTAACTAAAATTTATTCCTCCTTGGAACCTGATTCCTAGTGGCCCTTTTGAGGCCAGGAAGGCCATTCCTTCATATACTGCACATTACTGGGCCAAGGAAGGGGTTTGTATTTCTATGTGTTGTACTAAACCATTTCTCTTAGTTCCCCATGCAAACATTTCTTTTCCTTTGGATTTTATGCAGTCTAGCTATTCCACTTTCCCCACTCCTTATCATAAATGTTGGTTTTATGAAGACTTTGTATCAAACACTTATGAGGACTGTGCAACTTGGCTTATGGGTTATTTTTTTGCTCCAAGTCTTGATTTATTTCAATTTCTATTTAACATTGCCTCCTAGAATTATTTAGCCTTTTTGTATTTTATGACCTTCACCTCTATCCTACTTAAGGTGCTTGCTGTCAGGACCTTCTCTACTTCTATTGCCAGGATACTAAGTACTGCTGGAGAAAATGGAATAACCTTGTCATTTGGTCCTGCTAATAGTTTGTGATCTCAGACTTTAAGTGGATCTCAACTCAGCTTATCAGTCCTTTCTCTTGCCCAGGTAAGTTTTTGTTTCCATGTCCTATGATAGCCATTCTCAGTCCTCTAATCTGCTCAAGCAGTTCTATTCTAATCCCACCACTTTATGTCTAAATAGACACCTTATTTTTTCTATTTCATAGGGGACATTGACATTATTAATTGTGACCTTACCCATTTCTCTCCTTCCCTCTTAACCTGCAGTTATCTGCTCCTGACTTTCCTGTAGCCTTGAATCTAGTATACAAGCAAAATTTGCCTTTCCTGTTTAAAGGCAATTCTTCCCTCATGTTTTATATCACACATCCTCCTTGTTATGGACTAATGTTTGTGCTCCTCCAAAATTCATTTGTCGAATCCCTAAACTCTAATGTTTAGGGCTTCAGCATGCATCTCCAGTGTATTTGGAGATGGGACCTTAGCGAGGTGATTAGGTTTAGAAGAGATGATGAGGGTGGGGCCTCCATGATGAAATTAGTGTCCTTTTAAAAGATTTTTTATTAAAAAATTTAATTGATACATAAATGTGCATATTTATGGTATACATGAGATAATTTGATACATGCATACAATGTGTAATGATCAAATTAGAGTAATTGGGATATTCACCACCTTAAGTATTTATCATTTTTTGGTGTTGGAAACTTTTGAAATCTTCTCTTCTGCTATTTGAAACATAATAAATTATTGTGAACTATAGTCATGCCATCGTGCTAAAGAACATTAGAATTTATTTCTCCAGTCTAATTGTAATTTTGTACCTGTTAACAAACATTTCCCTATTCTCCTTCCCCCCACCCTTCCCAGTCTCTGGTAGCCACTATTCTACTCTCTAATTCTATGAGATTAATTCTTTTAGCTCCCACATATGATTGAACATATGTAGTATTTGTTTTTTTGTGGCTGGCTTATTTCACTTAACATAATGATGTATAGTTCCATCCATGTTGTTGCAAACGACAGGATTTCTTTCTTTTTAGTGGCTGAATAGAATTCCATTGTGTATATGTACCACATTTTCTTTATGCATTCATTTGTTGATGGACAGTTATGTTGATTTCATATCTTCATTATTGTGAATAGCGCTGCAATATAAATATGGGAGTGTAAATATGTCTTCTACATACAGATTTACTTTCCTTTGGATATACACCCAGTAGTAGAATAGCTGGTTAATCTGATAGATGTATTTTTAGGAACCCCCATGTATTTTTCCATAATGGCTGTACTAATTTGCATTCCCATCAACAGAATGTAAGAATTTCCCCTGTCTGCATTCTTACCAGAATTTATTTTTTCTTTTTGATAATAACTATTTTAACTGGGGTGAAATGATATCTTATTATGATTTTGATGTGCATTTCCCTGATGATTAGTGATGCTGAAAATTTTTTCATATACCTGTTGGCCATTTGTATGTCTTCTCTTGAGAAATGTCTATTCAGGTCTTTTGCCCATTTTTAAATCAAATTATTTGTGTGTGTGTTTTGCTGTTGAGTTGTTTGTGTTTCTTGCATATTCTGGATTTTAATCCCTTGTTGAGTGGATAGTCTGCAAATATTTTCTCCCATTCTGTAGGCTGTCTTTTCGATCTGTTGATTGTTTCCTTTGCTGTGCAGGAGATTTTTAGCTTGATATAATCCTGTTTATTTTTGCTTTTGTTGCCTATGCATTTGAGGTCTTATCAAAAAAATCTTTGTCCAGAACAATGTTCTGAAGAATTTCCTCTGTTCTAGTAGTTTCATAGTTTTGGGTCTTACATTTGAGTATTTAATCCACTTTGAGTTAACCTTTGTATACATGAAAGAGACGGGATCTAGTTTCATTCTTCTGCATATGAACATTTAGTTTTCCCATCACCATTTATCGAGGACACTGTTCTTTCTCCAATGTACATTTTTGGTGCCTGCGTTGAAAATCAGTCAGCTGTAAATATGTGGATTCGTATCTGGATTTTCTATTCTGTTCCATTGGTCTATGTGTCTTTATGTCAACACTGTACTGTTTTGGTTACTCTAATTTGTAGTGTATTTTGAAGTCAGGTAGTGTGATGCCTCTAGCTTTGTTCCTTTTGTTCAGGATAACTTTGGCTATTTGTGTTTTTTTTTTTTTTTTTTTTTTTTTGTGGTTCCGTATGAATTTTAGATCTTTTTTTCTATTTCTGTGAAGAATGTCATAGGTATTTTGATAAGAATTACATCGAATCTGTAGATCACTTTGGGCAGTAGTGATTCGTGTCCTTTTAAGAACAGGAGGAGGCCAAAGCCCTCTTTTTCTTCTTCATGTGAGGATACAGCAAGAAGCCAGCCATTTGAAAGCCAGAAAGAGAGCCCTCACCAGGAACTGAATCTGCCAGCAACTTGATCTTGGACTTGCTAGCTTCCAGAACTGTGAGAAATAAACATCTATTGTTTAAACCACATCGTCTCTGGATTTTTGTTAGTAGCCCAAGCTGGCTAATACACTTCTTTTTTCTCTAAGAGCTTGTCCACAAATGATTCTCATTTCATTCTATATCTTTTTTTTTTTTCCTCTTCACTAATTGTTTCTCTTGGTGTATAAGTGCCTTTCTATTTTTTCTTAAAAATCCCTCTCCTAACACTACACCTTCTTCCTTTCCAGCCAAATATCTTCAAAGTATTGTTCCCACCAGCTGTCTTGACTCTTTCATCTCTCTGCTGCTCCTCAATTCTCTGCAATGTGGCTTCATACTATAGTAGTATATGAAAGCATCTCTTACAGAGATTACCAGTGACCCAGTTGTCAAATGCAGCAGTGACGTTTTGGATTTATATTACATGTTCTCTCTTTTGTATTTTACACTGTTGACCATTCCTTTTTATTTACATTTTTTCTTTGGTTTTCATCATGTCACTTTCTCAGCTCTTCTTCCTAAGTCATCTTCATTATCCATTATTTGAACTTGCAGACTTTTCTTTCTGATGTTTCCAAAGGTTCTGTGCTCATTCTTCTGCCGTTCTATATCCTCTATATTCAAGGCTTCTAGTGTCACTTTCATGCTGTTTACTCCAGACGACTCCTTGAGCTTGAGATCAGGATATTTAGCTGCCCACAGGAAAACTCTACTTGGATGACCCTATACGGTTCAAACTGAAAATGATTACTAATAAATTATTGTTTTATAAATCAATGTCCAGAACTTGTTTGTTTTTCTATGTATTCAATTCTGCTTTTTTTTTTTTTTTTTTTTTTTTTTTTTTACTGTTTACTAGTTTTTATGTACATGAAATGACCATGTATTTCCTATAGCATAAGGCGTGAGGCTTTCTGCTCTTTTGAAAAAGTACCCCTCTGTGTTATCGAAGAAAGAGAAAGAAAAGGTGGAATGAGATGTCTTTAAGCTATAGTTTTGATAATTCTCCATGTAATTTTCTCTTTTTGCTTTCACCAAAGTAGAAATAATCCCCTTCTTTGCTTTCGTCTACAACCTGCTTTACATTGTGTGATGTGAAAAGCCTAGTTCCCTTGGCCTGAACAGGTATCCTCATTTTTACAATCCCATAGTTCTCAAACCTTAGAGGGTAAAAGATTCACCCTCTGGGAAGGGGTTTTTGTTTGTTCCTGTTTTTGTACCATAGTAGTAATGGATGCCTTCCTTGGAATTCTAGGACTAGGGCATGGCTTGGAAATTTGTGCTTTCAGATGCTTTCCAGACATTTGTGAGAAAAGTGGTTCACAGACCACATTTTGAAAAACACTATCATAGTATATTTTAGCTACTAGTTGCTGTTTGACATTTTCTTTAGTTACTAAAGATCTCTGTCCTTGAAAGACCCATTTAATTGAGATGCCAGTGTATTTTGTGGCTTGAATCTGTATAATTTGTATGTATGGCTCCTACTGGTGACCATATTTCCATGTGTACAAAATAACATCCCATTGAGCTGTTTTTTTTTTAATAGGATGAAAAATCTACAGAAGTAAAAACCAAGCTGGGTGTGGTGGCTTATGCCTGTAATCCCAACATTTTGGGAGGCCGAGGCAGGTGGCTTGCTTCAGCTCAAGAGTTCAAGACCAGCCTGGGCGACATGGCAAAGCCCCATCTCTACCAAAAATACAAAAAATTAGCCAGGCATGGTGGTGTGTGCTTGTGGTCACAGCTACTTAGGAGGCTGAGGTGGGAGGATCTCTTGAGCCCAGGAGGTGGCAGTTGCAGTGAGCTGAGATTGTGCCATTGTACTCCAGCCTTGATGACAGAGCCAGACCCTGTCCGGAAAAAAAAAAAAAAAAAAAAAAAATCAAAACCAGTTTGATTTCTTTGGAGATGGAATTAGGTACAGATTTGGCTGTTCTTATTGTGTGTGTGTGAGTTTATTTTTTTTAGAAATGGGGTCTCACTCTGTCACCTAGCTGGAGTGCAGTGGTGCAATCATGGCTCCCTGTAGCCTCGAATGCCTGGGCTCAAGTGATCATCCTGCCTCAGCTTCTCAAAGTGTTGAGATTACAGGCATGAGCTACCATGTTTGGCCTAAGTACAGATTTTAAATGCATTGACTTGTAAAGACAAAGCCATAGTTCTTGTTCACCGGAGAATGGAAGTATTAGGTTGGTGCCCAAGTAATTGCGGTTTTTGCCATGAAAGTAACAGCAAAAACTGCAGTTACTTGTGCACCAACCTATCTATATATACACATACAGACATGATTATTTTCCCATTCCCTTGTAAAAGAGCAAAACAGAAATGTGGAAGCTTTTTCTAATTGAATGGTTTCAACCTAGGATTCAAAGCCATCTACCTCTAAACATGTGTGTAACTGGTTAATCAAAAAAGGTGCATGTTTATTCTGTGATTTGCTCTTCTCGGGGCAATGTTACCTATTACTGGTGCCTTGGCCAAGACAATGTTTACATCTCTCTCTTTCTCTCCAAAGCTTTGTGTCTAAAAGATTTTTTCTGCTAAACAATGGTAGAGCTTCTATCTAAAAACAAAGGAGTTATTTACAGCTACTTGTATTTTTGTGTGCTTTATAGCCAGGAATTTTACAATTGCTGAATAGCTCAATAACAATAACAGCATTAAGGCAAGCATTGCTCATAAACTTTACATAACCTCAAAATGACAACATAGTGAGCCATTAATCAGCCTCTAAGATGTTAACGTTTCTTTTCAGTTGCTTCTGTTGCCTTCTCCAAATGTAATAAGACTTTCTGTGTGACTGCTTCTTTTGACTTTGGTGATATTCAGATGACAACTAGCCACTTTTGCTCTTTGGTGATTGTGAATAATTCTGAGTTTCAACGGGGATGTTTCAAAGTGTTGTTGAATGGCTCAAGAATATCTTCGGTTTTCTGCCTCCAGCAAAGATCTTTAAAGTGTTGGCAGGAGGGGACTGCAGGGGAGAAATGTGTTATGGCGTAGATTAGTGAGATTTCCCATTCATTACAGGATTTCCCATTAGTGCTGTTTCAGGCAATGTAGAATTGAAAGGCTGAACATGATTGTCATTTGAGGCATGTCATTAGGAACCAGGCAGGAGTTGTAAGTATGAACTCCAGTCGAGAGATTTCTGTCTTAGAATAGTCCACTGTTTAAGGGAACAGAATTTAAAGAAATGGATGGGTTTCTATGTTGGCTCTGCCACTTATGAACTAGATAACTTTGGGCATACTGCTTAAGTGCTCTGAGCTTCCATAAAGTGGGATTAGTAATCCTCACAACCACTCTAGGAGAGTGATATCATTAGTCTCCCCGGCATGGAGCTATTGAGAGGATCAACAGCAGCTAGTAGTTAACACAGTATTTTTAAAATTTATTCATTCAACAAATTTTTGTGAGCTTGCCACTGTGTTAGGGGTGAGACAGAGTGGTGAGCACAACAAATAAAATCACTAACCTCATGGACCTTACATTCTGGTTGGAGTGAGAAAAATAAACAAACATTCAAGGTAATTAAAAATTGTGACTTTTATAATAAAGGAAGAAAACAAGCTGGTGTGATAGAGAATAACCAGGGAGGCCGATTTCCATCAGGTGGTCACGGAAGGTGACATTTGAGCTAGGAACTCTCAGTTGAAGATATCTGGGATGAGCATACCAGACAGAGAGTGTCCCTGTGCTAAGTGCTTTAGAGCTGTCTCCTGTTCAATTCCCCAAAACTCAATGAAGCAGAAATATCTGTGTTTTCTAAATAAGAACAAATTTTTTTGAGGCGGAGTCTCTCTCTGTCGCCCAGGCTGGAGTGCAGTGTCGTGATCTCATCTCACTACAACTTCTGCCTCCCAGGTTCAAGGGATTTTCCTGCCTCAGCCTCCCAAGTAGCTGGAAGTACAGGCATGTACCCCCACACCCAGCTAATTTTTGTATTTTTCACCATGTTGGCCAGGCTAGTCTTGAACTCCTGACCTCAGGTGATCCATCTACCTTGGCCTCCCAAAATGCTGGGATTACAGGCATGAGACACCATGCCTGGCCAGGAAATTTAAGTTTGAAAGATTGAATATGTTGCCCACTGTCACACAAGTAATAGGTTGGCGGGGCTGAAATTAGAATTCCAAAGCTCAAATTTATGAACAGATGATATAGTTTGGATGTCTCCTTGAAATCTCATGTTGAGATGTAATTCTCAGAGTTGAAGGGGGGGCCTGGTGGGAGATGTTTGGGTCAAGGGGGTGGATCCCTAATAGCTTGGTGCTGTCCTAATCATAGTGAGTGAGTTCTTATCAGATCTCCTTGTTTAAAAGTGTGGCCTTGCCCCCCTGTCTCTCTTGCTCCTGCTTTTGCTATGTGAAGTGCTTGCTCCTGCTTGCCTTATGCCATGAGTAAAATGACCTCCCCTGAAGCTGAGCAGATGCTGGTACAATGCTTGTACAGCCTGCAGAACTATGAGTCAATAAAACCTCTTTTCTTTATGAATTAACCAGCCTCAGGTATTTCTTTATGGCAATGCAAGAAGGGCCTAATACATCAGACACTGCACATCTTAGAAGTTTATAACATGTCAGACATTGCGCATCTTACAGGAAGAAAGCAAGCTACAAGATCACCCAGCCCGTCAGTCATTCTATGGATGAAAAAATAGGTCAAGAGAGCATATGTAATTTGTTCAAGGTGATGAGGACATCACCAGAAACCAGATGTCCTGCCCTTGAGTACAGGACTTTTCATTGCACACTATTGTCAAACTGGTTTTCAGTAAAGGTTTTAATGATCCAGCCAGTTTCACGATTTGATTCTAGTTTCCGATGAATAGTTGGTTGACTTTTGGACTCTTAAAGTATACAATGGTTTGTTGAATGCTAAATCAGTTTGACAGGATTTGTTCTAGCACACATTTTTGGTTTTGTTTTGTTTTAAGTGCAATATGCACATTAGAAAGAAATTGAATCAGTATATGAATGGGCATTTAAAGAAAGCTTTTTTGCTTCCAGACATAGCTCCCCATCACCCACCTCGAGTTCTCTCCCTAAAAGTAATCATTGTTATCATTTTGTGTATATTCTTTTACAAATAATCTCTGAAAATGCACGCATATATGTGTACATATCCTTTTTTACATAGGACACAAAATACCACATTGTACACAATATGCACACTTGGCTTTTTTTCCTTAACATTTGATATTACAGCTCTTTCCTTGTCATCAGTATAAAGTTGACTCATTCTTTTTAATGGCTAGAGAGTATTTCATTGTATGAGCAAACCTAAATATATTGATCTCATCTCAGTCAATCAATACTTAGGCAGTTTCCAGTCTTCTGTGATTGCAAACATGCTGCAATGAAAGTTGTTGTGGAGATATTTTTGTGCACATATGCCAGTCTACCTGTAAGACAGTCCACTTGAAGTGGAATGGCTGTGTCATATGGTTTGCATAGTTTGGACTTTGATAGATGCTACCAAATTGTCTTCTGAGGGGTTGGACATGCCCAACAAATGTGTGTAGGAGAATCATCTTCAGGCTGAGTGACTGATTAATGAGCAGTCTCTTCCTGTGAAGCCAGCCTAAATTGATGGGGTGGGGCCTTGAGGAGAAGCCTTCAGACTTCTCTGCTCGGGGTTCCCCTGGGCATCCTCCTCTTCCCAGCACATTCACACCTGAGGCTGCAGGCACCAGAAATCCAGAGGGCAGCTGAACTCCCTCCTGGTTCATCCTCTGTGCTTGGTTTAAAGCCTGCCTGTGTCTCTACTCTCTAAGTCCTTGGCTTACCTGGCTCCAGTTCCTGAATGTATATTTCGTTTGGTTACTTCTCATGAGATATGACTTCAGGCCTTTGGAGTCTCACTGGGCTGAGGGGAGGAGGAGGGAGAAAGTAGGAAGGAGGAAGAGAGAAGGGGAAGCAGGGGATGGGAAGGGAACGGGGGGGGGAGAGAGAGAGAGAGAGAGAGAGAGAGAGAGAGACAGAGACAGAGACTGAGGATGCTGACTTCCTTGTTTCTGTTCACGCTCACACAGTGCTCTTCTGGGTTTGTTTTCCTTAGATTTTGAATCTTCAAGGAGATTTTGAACCACCAACTTTGCAGTCATTTTAATTTGTTGCCTTATGATCAGCTGTGTCACTCTTGCCTGGCTTGTTTCTTTGCTTGCTGTCACTTAAACTCATAAGGAACTAGAGTTGAAAAAGATCTGAGGGGGCATGGAATCCAGTGGCTTCCAAAATATTCTCTTTGGAGAGGGATACTGTCCCCTGGAGGTGCCCCAGGGGTTCCTGAGAGGGGACTGAGGGTTAGGATCTACAGTGGGGGGTATGGGGGTGGGGGTCAAAGCTCTGGGTATTCCATTTGCCTTAATCAGAAAGGTTATATTTTTATCTTGCTTCTATTATTGGATTTTTATGTAATATTATATTTAAAAAGGGCCTCTGCTGCCTAAAAAAAAGATTAAAAAAAAAAAAAAAACCCACCAGTTTAGTCCAATTCCCTCTTTTATATGTCAGGAAGCTGATCCAGAGTAGAAAGTTGATTTATCCAAAGTCATCTAGATATTTAAATGGTAAGGGAAGGATATAAACTCTACAGACCACCAGGTCAGGGCCCCTTCTCTGGTAGAACATGAGCCTAGTAAGAGCTGTAAATGAAGATTAGAGCCACTCATAAACCACTCGCATGATGGAGAGGCCTAACTCTCTAGTTTAAATTCAAACCAAACCTTTGTTGAAATTTCTTCACTCCTTAAAAAAATGATTTTCACTTCTGCACTGAACCCATCTGGGAATAAATGTGTCGAAAGACTCTCAGAAAAGCTGTTCTCACCATACATATTTCTTTCCATCTAGAAATTCCAGAAGGACTTGCCATATAGTGCATCTCCGGAGAAAACTGTCAACATATATTTTCTGACTATATTCAGCTGACTTGATCCCTCTTCCCTCCAGAGTACTTGGAGAAGACTGAGAAGCACTTAGGCCTGTTCCAGAACTTCAAATCTATTTGAGGCACTGAAGTCACTAAAATGGAGAGATTCTTTGTTTGGCATTTTATTGCTGAAATCACCAAATAAGATTGTTTGATCTGTTAAATGATGCATACCTGCTGCCCTATAGGACCGCAAGACCAGGGCATTTACAGATTGTGCGGTGGAGAGTACATGCCAAAAAGTACATAGAGAACAAAGACATGAAAGGCAACAACGTACGTAGAAAATATAGACACTGGGACTGCATATATTTCTAAGTCCAAACAAAAGCATCTGAGAAATGGATTGGAAATGAGACATGACACAAATTCTAGAGAATAGAAGTTTCTATCTAGAGGTTGTGTTGTTGCCTGTTCCCTCTGTATAGTAGCCCTTGTCGAGGGCAGAATCTTCATAACACCTGGTTCAGATTTTCCTTTGGTTTCCTTCAGTCTCTCCCAGTTAAGCCAGCTGAACCACCTTTAAAACAAAAAGCCGGCCAGGCACGGTGGCTCACACCTGTAATCCCAGTACTTTGGGAGACTGAGGCAGGTGGCTCACAAGGTCAAGAGATCGAGACCATCCTGGCCAACATGTTGAAACCCCATCTCTACTAAAAGTACAAAAATTAGCCACCTGTAGTCCCAGCTACTCAGGAGGCTGAGGCAACAGAAGCGCTTGGACCCAGGAGGTGGAGGTTGCAGTGAGCCAAGATCGTGCCACCGCACTCCAGCCTGGCAACAGAGTAAGAGTCTGTCTGAAAAAAAACAAAAGTCCCTTCTTGTGGTGTTTAATTATACCCTTAAATGCTTATATGTATGTCTATCCCCCTTCAGGCATCATTTGGCATATTCTACACATTTAATTCTTCTACTTTTCCCTCATAAATGAATATTTCTGGCCCTTTAATCCTCCCTTTCCTATTCAGGGACACATGGAACTGAGCCACTGATGAGCTCAAGCCTCCTTCTCTCCAAATGATAGAGAGAAGGTACTCAGTACACTGCTTATCCCAGTACCTGTTCACAGATTTTCTTATGGCAAGACACAGAGGAAGCTGTGTGGTTTTGAAAGTTATTTGCATGGAGTAATGAGAGATTTGCATTGGGAAGCAAGGAGTGACAGATTTGTATCAAAGGCTTGGCTTCTCATATAGAGCCTTCTGGAATTTCCTTGCCCTGGAATCCCACCCTATTCCAAAGAGGACAGGATAAATAGATCCGGCATATCACACTGTCATGCTTGGTGACCCTGGCTGCTTTCATTTGATAACCTGGATCTTGGAAGTATGGTGGGATTTTGTTTTGGTCACTGCTCAGAACCTGACTTGATCTTCCTCCTTCACAAGAGCATCAGGAGGCTTAGGGAATCCATCCTGGGGAAGGGCATTCAAGGTCCGCTGTGATGATTCTGCTTTGCATCTGGTCTTTCAAATGTATGTGTTCATTTGAACATCCATACTTCTCTCTCATTGCTGTGGCTGTGTTAAGTGTGTTTCCAGAAGTAAGCTCTATTAGTCCGTTTTCACGCTGCTGATAAAGACATATCTGAAACGGGGTAATTTACAAAGAAAAAGAGATTTAATGGACTCACAGCTCCACGTGGCTGGGGAGGCCTCATAATCATGGTGGAAGGTGAAAGGCACGTCTTACATGGCGGCAGACAAGAGAGAATGAGAGCCAAGCAAAAGGGTTTTCCCCTTATAAAACCATCATATCTCATGAGACTTATTCACTACCATGAGAACAGTATGGGGGAAACTGCTGCTGTGATTCAGTTATCTCCCACTGGGTCCCTCTCACAATGCAGGCATTATGGGAGCTACAATTCAAGATAAGATTTGGGTGGGGACACAGCCAAATCATATCACATGCTGTCTTTTATGGGGAGTAGTGGAGCACAGATACAGGGTCTGTAATTCAGGAACTTGTGCTGGAGCATTAGGATAGACCATAAATGCAGTTTTACCACCTAATTACACGGAGGATTTTTACCATGTTAGAAGTCCTGAAGTGTACAGGCAAGTGATGCTTATCACTGGAATAGCAGTGGGCACTTTACCTGGGTCTCCGGGCTGAGACACTGAGATCAGCACATGGAGAAAGCACTCACTGTGCTGATTAGAGAAATGAGTGGGACAGTATTTCCTTTCCCTTCTATTGTCAAATGTTGTTATCAAGCAAAGACTGGACTAAGGTTAACAGGAAGAATTTAGAGGAGAAGAAAGAATGACATGAAGGACAGAAGCAAAGAAATAGACTCAGGAATCAGAATCTCTTATCAGCCAGATATAGAACCCAAATAACTTTTAACTCTAGAGATTTCTTTCATATGGGATATTGCCTGTATTTTTTCTAGTCTCATTTTTAGGGACTGACTTGAGGCCAGGGCCCTTGAAGGAGAATATGGATAAGTCCTGGGCCATGGTGGGCTTTTCTGCTAGCCAGGATGTCTAATATGATGAAAGGTATATTTAGCCAACATAGTCTTGGTTTCTTCATTGTATTCATTCATTCCATAAACTTGAGTACAATGTGTGCGAATATACTTTCTGTCACTGTTGTGTAGCTAATAAACCTATCTCTTCTCTTTAGTTCTAGTCACAGCTTCTCACTTTTACTCTTTTCAGTATTCATTCATTCACTTACTCATTCTTTCATCATCTAGTCCATCATTCAATAAATATTTACTAGACTTTTAATATATGCATGGAGTGTATTCTAACAGAGAAAGTGTGAACCACAGACCAGTCTCTATGCCCTTCAAACTCCAGAGAACACAGGTCAAGCTCTCACATGGTTCCCCTTCAAGCCTCTTCTGTTAGGATGGGTGGGTGTGGGAAATGCACAGGGCACTGATAACTCTCTCCAAAGACATCCTGTCTCCTAACCCCTCAACTTGAGCTTTTTTTTTTTTAATGGACTAGAGGTAGGTTTAGGGCCCTATCCACATCCCCACTTCCTTGTAAGTTTTGCAAGGATGGTCCAGCATCTTTAGAACTATGGCTTTAATTTTTTGAGGTCCTCTACTAAAAGTCTGAGACCATAGGAAAAAATGAAGATTTACATTTAAATCTGACTATAATTATACGCCCTGCTATGTGAGTATATGGTGCTAGAGAGGTCAGAGGTAGCTCTAGGGAAGAGAGAGAGAGAGAGAGAGAGAGAGAGAGAGAGAGAGAGACAAAGAGATGGGGTGGGGGGAGGAGAAAGGAGGGAGAGAGGATGAATGAGGACAAGAGAACAAAGGTAAGAGTCTCAGTCACAAGTGCAACCAAGTCTGAAATAAAACCAGATGTTCTTTGATCACCCCTTGGCTATCTTTTCTCTACATTCTTTTTCTTGCCCTTTTCCTTGTCTTCTTCCATCTGGGTCAAGTAAATCCTCCCTCTGCCAGTCCATGTACGTTTCATTGACCGTCTCGCCAGGGTCTTCCATGTGACTTTCAGGGCACAAAGTCCTCTTCTGCAGACCCTCCAGGCCTGTGCTCCCCAGGCAGCAGGCACAGCGGGAGGCTGTGCATGCCAGGCCGCAATGCTCACCCTGTGCACTGTGGCCTCTCAGGTGAATTAGTTACTATTTCTGACTCTCTGTTTTCTCATCCATAACAATGGTAGTGATAGAAAGGCCTACTGCATATGGTAGCTAGGAGAATTAAATACAGTGCAGGTGAGAGCATGTGGCAAATCTCTATAGTCCTTTTTTTTTTAAATTCTACTCTATCTTTTCCAACATAATTTGTGTGCACTGCTGTGTATTTACCTCATTAGGTAGGGGTGGGTAAGTGATCATTATTCCCAAAGTATAATTTCCCTTCATCTCCTCAAAGCATCTTCCTTCATCTCCTCCTTCGCTCTCTGTCTGCCTTAGAGCTTGAATGCATTCATGCATGCAGGTCCTTCAGCTGTACATCCATAAGTTCCTTGAGGTGCTGGGGCTCTGCCTTCCCTCTGTTTCACTGAGTTCCTTGACAGTTGTTGAGACACCCACCCCTTCCAAAAAATCTTATTAATTATCTGTGCATACATGATGGAGGATTGCTCTGAAGCCACTGTGGGACACCCACTGCAATGAAGACCAGGGGCTGGAGGGCCTCTGTGCTAATATTTGCTTCCCCAGACCATGTGGATTTGACTTTTGTCTTCAAGCCCCTTCTGCTGTCAGGAGGATGTACATAAACAGAAAAAGGGCACGTGAGAAGGTGCCAATGAGGGACACAGAAGAAGGTGCCAGCACTGGCATCACAAAGGCAAGGCTCTTCATTGGCATTGAAGAAGAATCGAAACACAGCCCTCAGTCTTTTCAGGGCCCCAGCTGCTTTGGATCAGAAAAACTGTCAGTGCATGCAAAGGGTAATGGAAACTCTTCCACACTTGCCTGCTAGAAGAGGCACTTTGCCGTGCTATATCTTAATAGACACTATTATCCGCTCTACTCTGATTCTGGATATGTGAGAAAATCAACAGCCAAGATCAGGGCTGACTGAATATGGCCTATGAGATGAGATTAATGCCTTACTGTAGGACTATTTTAGTGTTTTAGCAGAAAACGTCTGGTGACTATTACTGATGACAGGCAAGCTACATATGGTGAAGATTATTTAGCCATGCATTTTTTTCCCCCACTTTGAGTTGATTTCTTCACTCAGGCTAGGGTCTGTGCCGTATTCATGGGCGCCCTTTCAGTGCCTAGCATGGTACTCAATTTGTTGTCGTGGCTCAGTAAATATTTCTAGAATTAAGAAGAGAAAAGAAGTGCTGATAGTATTAATTGAATAAGGTGAGGAAATGCTTAAAAAATTCAGAATGTTAATTTCTTTTTCTTTTGCTTTAGATTCGTGCTGTTGGGCAAATTTTACCAAAGTTTGTCCTGTCTTGGGGCCTGGAAAAGTAGATGAAATTTTATTAGACCAGAAGGAACAGGTATTTTCTCTTTGAAGTGGAATTGGGTAAACAGTGAGCTGAGAGGTGACCTGTCCAAGCAGCCAGCTGGGAGAGAAGGGACATGAGGTGAGATGAAGCCAGGAGTAGAGCATTGTTTCTGACCTGACTGTGGTGCCAAAATGGTCTCAGCAGGGCCGCTTATTTCCACAGGAGTGGCTGGCAAGAGTTTCCCCATCAACTGCAACTGGGGGCCTGTCCCTGCTTGGGTGCAGGTAGATGCTGAAAACAAAGGCAGGTTAAAATGGGGCTGGGAAGCAAGAGCCTGGTAGCCAGGACCACTGCAGCCCAGTCTGTTAAAACATCCTTCTCTCCAGTGTTATTTTAGCATGGGAGAAAGACAAGACACCGACTAATACAGAAAAACCATTTTCTTTCCCAAAATAACAGATTGCAAGGCGTTCAAGAAGCCTCTGATCCATTTGCTCAGAGGTGACCCAAACTCAAAGGGAATTAAAGCCAAATAAAATGGTTGTCCGTTAAAAATATCAAGCCCCCAAAGACAGCAAACTAATTAAAAGGTGTGTGGACAAAGGAAGAAAAAATAAAATTTCCAAAAAATTTCAGCCCCCTTCATCCCAACCTCCTATTACCACTCCTCTTTCCAAGGCAATGCACAGATTCCCACAAAGCTCATCAGCTTAGGGGAGAAGGGAGATTAGTCCCAAGGTCTGAGCCCACCAGGCATCAAATAAAGGGCTGAGAGTACTTGAGTCAATGACCTCACCCTCGGCTTGCCTTCTGCCTACATCTCCCTAGGCCAGTTTTAATTCCTGTTCCAAAGTACATGGGTCTTTGCGTGTCATATTCCATTGTTGAGATCCAAATGCTACATTTAAAACCTAGGCATATCTATTGAAATCTTGCTCCAGCTACAGTGAGAAGAAGAAATCTGGGGAATTTGTTTGGTAGTGCTCACTCTTTTCTCACTGCACGGCAAACATTCTAGGAGTATTCTGCCAAGGATTAGGAGATCCTGTAAAGGATTAGGAAGCGCCTTGCTAAGGGAGATGGGGAGAGGGATTTATTGGAAAAGCATAATATTATAAAGACTCAAGGTCTGGAGTCAGACAGGCCTTGGTTCAAATCCCAGCTCTGCCCTTTCCTCAGGGTGGGATGGCAGATGAGTTGTCTTCTTGTGGCCTAAATTCCTTTACCTGTAAAATGGGCAATAACAACTACTTTATGGGTTGTTGTGGGAATGAATGTAAGTAAGCATTTAGAACAGTACCTGGAACATAGTAAGTGTTGGACTTTTTCTTGGTTTTGTGGTTGTTAAAACAGAATCATAAATGAGAAGGTGGCAGGGGAAGGAGGGAGGGATCTGACCTTTTGCAGGTGGCAGCCTGAAGGTGAATTGGGAAGTAACTCAAAAGCATCTTTTAAGGGTCTCTCTCTCTCTCTCCATTGATGGCCACACTTTTATTTTCCTCTCCCAAATGCAAATTCCTCTTGTTCAGGCTACCCAGAGGCACACATGTGGTACCACCAGAAAGTAATGGCCCTAGGGGTTCTGGCCTGGGCAGGACAGAGGCCTGGAGAGTGACTTTTTTTTTTTTTTTTTTTTTTTGGTCATCCTGGAGCAGAGCCTTGGAGATGCCAACTGTATTCTGGAGACCAAAGACATGTATGTTTCTCCTTCTCTTCAGTCTGAGAGGAGAGGCACTGAAGATAAAGCATCGGTTATTCCATTCTTCACCCGCAGATATGACAGGAGGGCAGAAGCCCAGGGTCACCTTCCCAGATGAGTTAGAAACTACAAACCACCACAGTGAGGATTCTGTGGTCTTTGAGCCTTATCCATCTTGTTAATTTTGTTTCCTCCCATCCCAGTGGTGCTTAGCGGTACACTTCTACAAGGAAAACAAATACCACGTCAACATTTTCTGAGGCTACAAGAAAGTAAAAGAGCTGGGGTGAATTCTTCCCTTTACATCTTGGAGAAGGGGGAGAAAAGCCCTTAGAAGCAGGGTAAGCAGTAGAGGCCTTTGAGAGCAAATGAAAAGCTGAGGCTGAGGCTTTGGGTTTGTTTCAAGGAGTAAAAGAAAAGATGAGAGCTTGCTAGAGTCTGAGACAACATGTGACCCCCCTCCAGACAGGCTTAATCACAAACTTCCACTGCCAAGTGATGCCCTGCCAGCACATTACACCAAAGGTGTTCTATATCTTAGATCTTATCCTTATAAAGGTACCGAAAGGTCATTACCCTCACTTCGCAGCTGGAGAAACTGAGGCTCAGGGTCAGAAACTGAGTTACTTGACCTAGTCTCAGGCTAGAAAGTGGTAAATCCAGGATTTGTACTCATGAGTGTCTGATGTAACATGTATAATGCGTTTTGCCCTGGTGCTACAGAACTTTCTTCATTTGTTTTCATGAACACTTCCAACTTTCCCAAAGCTCTTATCTCAGCTAGCAATCCTGAGTGAAGGATAGCTCATAGGCCAATTCTCAGTAGAAAGGTAGAGACTGAAAATCTCCTACTAAGTCACCCCTTTTCCTGCAATTCTGGAAGAGAATCCCAGAGAATGCTAAGAGAAGCAAACCAAGAAAGTGAATCTCAGAAAGTGGGATTTCATTGACTGCAGAAAAGAATGGGTAGAGTAGAGGGTAACATTGGTCAGTAATTTATTTCTGGTATTCTTTTAATCACTCAGTGGTGATACATGTAACTTGCCTATTTATTGTGTCATTTCAAATTCCTGGAATTATTCAAATGTGAGTATTGTTCATTAGTTTCTGAGCCTCTTTTCCAAGTATTTTAGTAAGAAATCTTTACTGCTGCCACTTTGAAGCAAGCTGGCAGGGTGGTTTGCTTTCATTTGACCTCCCTAAGCCCCATCCCATAAGTGACCCATTAATAGTTTATGCTCTGAGATTGCTTCCAGTTCTTGAGTTATAGGATTCCTGATGCCTTGCCCTCTCCTCCATGCCATCCACTAACGTCAATTACTACCCAGGTATTAGAGTGTGAAAACCAGAAAATATTATAGTTAGAAAAGTTTTGCAGGAGCAAAATGATTAGGATTGGGGGCCAGGCAGGTAGGGTTAAAACGAGGTATGGCTAAAACAGGGAGTACCCCTCGTTGGTAGTCAGAAGAGAAGCCACTGCAGGTCTTCCAACAGAGAAGATTGAACACAGGGAATTGGTTAAACATGTTTCAGATAGAGCAAAAAGGGAACACTGAGGTAACATGGAGGTAATAATTACGTGACACAGCTACCAACCACAGAGCTGGCCGAGGAACCCAAGGAAGAGGTTGGGAAGCTCAGAGGAGGGTCTCACAGAGCTAAGACTCAGACCTCCGAGGGAAGGGCACCACCCAGCTGGTGCAGATACCTCAGCAGCTTGGGGGAGAGGTCAATGGGAGTGAGGTGTGATGAGGGTGGTTTTGAAGGGGCAGAAAGAAGTAGAAGACTAAAATCAGTGGTCACTTCCAGAATGAAGGGCCAGTGTTTCAGTGATGCTGACAGGAGTAGGGAGCAAGCAGGAAGGACCACGTGGCTTCTCCGGCTTCTACCTTGCAGTTTCCCCCTGGTGTGCCTCATTGGCAGTCATATATAGAGTCACCTGGCAAAGGGGAGATGTGGTTTGTAGAGCCTTGGCCTTAGAATCACAGAGTGTAGAAGGCTGAGTTTTGGGGTTGAGAGACAATATCATAAAAACTGGCAGGTAGGGTGAATAATGATGTAGTGTTGCCAGTAAATCACTCACTAAAAGGAGCTTCAAACTTGATGTTTGAACAGAATATTAAGAGACTGTCTCTGGGGGAGTGTTTCTTACCTCTGCCTATCTGTGGTACTTTCACTATTGTGAATATTGACCCTGTGTGTGTGTGTGTGAGTGTAAGGATTAGGAAGAGGGCTTGGGCTTTTTTTTGCATCTGCAGGAGTCTACGCCATCATGCTGGGAATAAACACTATTACTCTCCTCTGAGTTGTTAATGAGACTCCAAAATAAATGTTTTCCTTTAGATTACACCTTGTAATTTATGATTCTGTCCCAGAAATGAAATTTCAGTGGATTGGGAAATGGGAAAAGAAGCGAGTGTGCTCAAAGAACTTAACAGGGGCCAGAGCTGGAAGGGTCTGGAATAAAGACAAACCTAGTTGCCAGTAAACCTCAGTTAAGTAAACCTTACGTCTCCAAATCTGAGAAGCAAGCTAATGGCTTATAGTTCTCTCCACCTGCTTATGTAGTTCCAGGAAGACAAGCAGCTCACAGACCAGAAAGCTTCGTAACTGAACTTGCATAACACCTGGGGACATAAGAGACTTGTGTGGGGAAGTGATGATGGGACCATTTGCAGGTTGAAGTTAGTGCCTGGAAGTTGTTCATCACCTGCTCAGCATGCAGAACCGCTGGAAACTAAATTGGTGGTGATTATGCAAGAGAGGTAAATGGGAGCAGAATAAACACCGCGTGAAAGGTGTCCTGATTATTGGATGAATTAGAACCGAGTTGCAGCTTCATGTTCCTTGCCTGGATCCTGTTCAGTTCTCCTTTGTCAAGCATTGGTTAATTTGGAGCCCACCATAAGAAGAGCAAAGTATAAAATTACATGTGCGCTGTTTGGTACACTCCTACATGGCCCTAAAATAGATAAGTGCTGATCTCATAAACATTATCTCCTGGTAGCATAGTTCTTTGGTACCACAAATTATCAGTGATAAAGAGAAATCTTAACAGCTCAAAAAGTTTCTAAGGACTTGACTGCTTCTTTTTGCCTGCAGGATCCCTGTTAACAGCATCTAAAGGTTAATGTAGCTGGACATATAATTACATTCATTTATCAAAATGCAATAATGGTTGGGTTAAAGAGGCTGGGCTCTGGGGTCAGATGAACCCGGATTTCAACCTCTTTTCTCCCACTTATGTGTGTGATCTTGAGCAAAGTACTTATCCAAACCTGTTTATTTATCTGTGAGGTGGGGATAATCATGCTTCTCTTACACTGCAGTTGTGAAGACTGAATGAGACAATGCAAATAAGGTCAACAGAGTTCTTGGTGCAAAATAAGTGCTCAAGAAATGTTTGCTATCTATCTTTATTATTAATACTGCTACTGTTAACAATTTTTTAAAATTAAGCACTTAATATATACTAGTGCCAGGCCCTAGATAAATTAAATCCAGTCCCTGCCATCAAAGAGTTCGTGACCTATGGAAAAAAGGTATTCAAGAGCCTTTATTTGGGAAAATTACCCAGCTCGGGTAGGTTGTGTGTGGATTCATTCTGGGAGATCCTAATCAGTAAGGGAAACATCAGGTTTGTAGGTGTGGATGTAAGAAGAATAGTGAAGTCAGGAAGGGAACTCGAATAGGCAGGGCTGATTGGGAGGGATTGAGAGAGCAGGAGATGAGGTAGAGAGAATAACTTTTTTCTGGGTGTACTGCTTTAAGTCTTAGGGACCCAGAGAGCTAGATCAATGTAAAGGTACACTGCCTTGAACTCCTGACTTGTACGAATAATGCAATGGTATTCAGCTAATGACAGGGGCTGTATTAGATATCATGTGTGAAATGTGAATTTGTATCAAATCGACAACTTCTTCATGCTAAATGGCTACCTACTTATGGCTGAAATAGATTATCAAGGATAAGGTGTGAAATGTTGACTCCACAATTGTTGGAAAGACCACAACCAACAGAAACATAATCCTTGCGTTAGGAGTTGAGCAGGTGGGCCTCCTCTTGGCCTGACAGCAGGCCTTGATAAGTCCCTTATTGCTCCTGGCAAATAGGCTTTCAGTATCTCCTGTGAAGAGAAACAGGGTGGCCCAGTTATAAAAGGCCCCTTGAAAGATTTAAATATGCTGCCTTGTGTAAGATGAAGGGTGTCAGGACCTTGAAGACCACAGAGGAAATAGCTGTATGCTGCCAAGATTTAATACATCTAGAGGTTATTTAAGGGGCCATCTATACCGTGGTAAAAGGAAATAAAGAATCCATCAATTAAAAGAGTTATTAATTTTTCTGTATTGTAACAGAATATTAAATCTCAGTGAACATATTTGTTTACCTGGCTGGGTTTCTGTGCAATTGCTAGCCCTGAGCTGTCAGCAGTCACTTATCTTTAGTGATCCCCTTGCAAATTTTGTGAGAATTTTTAGGGTTGATAGGCAATCACTATTCTCTTTCATGTTATTACAGAAATCTAATAAACCACCTGAATAAAAAAAAAATCGTGAAACAACACTTCAGCAAAAGGAGATCATGGCTTTTGGGGTATAAATTTTTATTTTTATACAAACAGTGTTTTTCTTATATATACTCTGCTATTTTTGGTTGACATGTGCAAACAGATGAAAGAAAGCTTAATCTTGGGTTAAAAAAAAAGCCACTAAATGGTTTATATTTCAGTGAGCCAGTAAAATCCAGAAGTTTTCCCTCTGGATAGAAACTTTTTCCACGTAGCATGTATTTCCAGAAATAAAGAAAAAGATCATTTTCCCTGTGTTCTCTCTAAATTGGTTTGGCTCTTGGGAAGCGGGTAACATATGTGAGGTTCATAGTAAATTCATTCATGGACACTGGAACCAGCTGTAAGGTAAAACAGAGCCTGTGTCATGAGAAAACCATGGTTGAAATACCTTGCAATTTAATCCTTTTCAGATCTTATTTTAGTACATTAGTGACTAAAACCCATTGAAGGAAGTTCATCAAGAGGCTTTATAAGCATATATGCCCAATGGCAGGTTCTCCCATGAAATGGACAAAAGCACTACATACAGTCAAGTTCCTGGATGACATTAAAATTCATTCAGCATGTAACATAGCTTTACCATATCCTTCCATTGCCCCATTTTAAATATGTTTGGATATGTTTTTATTTATTTAATTTAGAATATAGTAGCAAGGTTTCATTGTAAATGTTTTAGTTTTAATTAAAATTTAGAAAATCATTTCCAGAAAGCAGTAATCTAAAGGAGGATGCTATCTCTAATACTAAGGAAAATAACTAGGTTGAGGAGAGGGCCAGAAATTCACTTTCTGCCCAGAGGGAGGAGCAGAGTTTTCTTAGGAAGCTTACTGGTCCTGCCTCTTCTGGTTTGATCATCTTTTCTTCTGCCTTCTCCTCGGTTCTTCTTCTTCTCTTGTTCAGAATGCCCTGTAGTATCTTCTGTGCAGATCTAGGTCTCTGTAGTTGTCCATTGGCTGAATTAGTTTCTTTTTCCTGAAATTCCTTCTGTTTGAAATTCCTTATTATAGATAATTTGGTTCTCCATTGTTAGTTCATAAAAGTCCTGTTCCATGGTGTTCGTGAGGTAGAGAATGGGCCTAGATTGGCCTTGAGAATGCGAAGATATGGATATAATGATGACATCAAAATTGTGGTTATGATAGTTCATTAAAAGAATGTTTATCACAGAATTTTTGTAATGGCAAGTGAAAGTGATTTGAATGTGCATCAGTAGTAGATGAGTTGAATATATTTTGAGAATATGGCATGGCTTTTAAAGAGAAAAAGATAGACACATATTGGCCTGGAAAAAAGAATCAGATTTTTTAGTTTTAAAAAAGGTCAATTGCCAAGTAATGTGTATAGTATATATTAAAGCAAAAGGGAAAACCCTCTCTGCATGTGCATTTTGATTTTGTGAGTTTGTACGAGCACAGAGAGTGGTGTGAAAAGATACATACCACACTTTACACTGGCAGTGTCTGCGGTTGGATAGAGAGCTGAGAGAAAGATTACGAACCTCAAAACTCATCTCTGTGTTTTTTATTGGTTATAATCAATATGTATTTCCTTTTGTAATTAAAAATCCAATCAAATTTAAAAGAAAGATGTTAACATTTTTATGTTCTTATGACATCTAATGATTATTAAGTTATTCCCATGGGAAATCACTGGACCGGTCTTTAATAAATTATAATAATTCTGATAACTCTACAAAGTGGTACTAGTATTATTTCTACTTTACAAGTAAGGAAATTGAAGCTTAGAGAAGTAACCTGTGAAGTTCATACACTGCTAGAACTTATTTGATCATGTATCCTTGTATTTAGAAACTAGAGATCTTATAAGGTGGGTTTAGGTAGAAGCACCAACAGACACAGAATTGTTGTTTTCTAAACATAATTTCAATGTAGTCCATCCTTACAATGAAATGTTATTTGTCTATAAAAAGGAATGCAGTACTGATACATGCTACCGCATAGTTGAACCTTGAAAACATTATGCTAAAAGTATCCAGTCATAAAAGACCATATATTGTGTGATTCCACTTATCTGAAATGTCCAGAACAGATAAATCCATAGAGACAGAAAGTGGATTAATGTTTGCCTAGGGGTAAGGGGACAGGAGGATTAGGGAGTGACTACAAATGGGTATGGGGTTTCTTTTGCAGAAACAAAGTGTTCTAGAATTAGATGATGTGCACAACCCGGTGAATCTAGTACAATCCATTGAAATGCACTTTAAGAGGGTGAATTTTATAGTGTGTAAATTTTGTCACAATAAAGTTGTTATTTAAAAAACCTCTTATTAATGAACAGAAGGGGCTTGTTCACTCTTCTGCCTAGATTGTTCCTGATTCTCCTGGGCAAAAACACTCATTCTGGTCAGGTCCCTTAGATTGATTAAAGTTCAAGGAAACTTGTAAGATAGTATCAATGGAATGAACGCCCCTGAGGAGTTCATTTTTCTGTGGCTATAGAATGTCACATTCAAGAAGCTTTATACAGGTCTTCCTGCTTCCTTAAAATGATCTTCTGAAGAGACTCATTTATGAATCAGAGGCTGCTTTAATTTTGATGGAGTTGCCAAATTGCTCCTAGAGTTGTGAAAAGTCCTGGCTCTGGGGATCATCATTAATTCTTTCTTCAGCCAATTTTTTGGCAACAATTCCACACAAATTCAATTTCTCAAATTCTGTCTTCTAAACCTATCATTTTTTCTTTCACTTTTTTCTCTGACTCATTAGCACAGGTTCAATTGTTAGTTTGCAATTGCCTGAGCATGATTAACGGCAGTTACTGTGTTTTACTAGTAAAATAGCTACAGCTACAGTTTATTTTTAAAATTAAAAATAAATTATTACTAACAACCAGTTGAAGTGACTCTCAGAAGCTTTCTGTTATAATACTATTACCATTTGGGCTATGATGACTCACAGTATAACTACTGAGATGCTGGGAAAAATAAAACCTCAATATGTTAATGAAAAGGACTTGTGAAAAATCCAACAAATATTTATTGAGTGCAGGTTTTGTTTAGGACACTGGGATTTTTATGGGAGACAGAAAACCTGTTAAGAACTTAAAATCTTTTAGGGGAGACAAGGCATGAAGGACCATAAGGTTGAATAACAATGTAAGAGTTAATAATAAATAACCCAAATGATAGAATTGTTAATTGTTCCAAGTATAAAAGGAGTCTTTGTTAATTCATTCACAAAACAACTATTTATTCAGCATTTCTTATGAGCAAGGTCTCCTGGGTGAAGTCAGTACTTTTGTGTGGTTAGAAGCCTAATAAGAGCACCCTTTCTCTCATTTTCTGGGAAGTAGGATAGAAAATTCCTATACCTCAGGGAGCTGACAATCTATTGGGAACATAGGCAAGGGTACAATGCCTCTACTCCAGGCAGAGTGGCAACATCACCCCTAGACCCTAGGATTGGGTTTCCTGCCCTGGGCCTTGCCTTTCAAAGCCCTGTGTTAGTCCTCCTTGTACAGTGAGAAATCTATGTGGTCAAAGAGTCTTATGATTTATGTGAGATTCAGGGAGAGGGATGGGAGCACAAAATTATGTTCTGGAGGGAAGAATGAATCTTAAAAAAGTGTGTTGTTTTTGTTTGTTTTCTAGATTCAAAGAAAGTAAATAAATAAAGGTCCAAGAGGATTCTATGAGATAGGAGAGAATATTTAGATGGAATGACTAACTGTTAGTATGGGTAGGATGGATGGTGATGCTCAGAGAATGGGACATCAGGCTTAATGATTTAGGAGGTGGAGATAAGGTCCTGTGTGAACCATGTGAATAATTGCTGATGTGCAGATCAAGTGACCAATGGAGTCTAGAAGGTTTAGGAACTGTAAGACCAGGGGATGGGAGACCCAAGTCATCCCAGAAGATGGCATAAGTTGTGGTGGAGTCTGTGAAGCAGGTGCCTTCATCCTTACCAGGCATCATTAAATATCCATTGGAGGCAGATGGGGGCTGAAATAAGGCAAAGGTAGAAGGTGGGAAAGCTAAATGGCATGAGCTTCATCAAATGCAGGAAGGATCAGTGGTGAGCTGGGAGAATGCCTACATTACTATCTGCCTTCACAGTATCTCCCAGAGATGACTGTAAGGGATCTAGGGTTAACATTCCACGATGTGGTTCCATGGTAATGGAGCCATCTGTTAGCTAAGGAAATTCTATAGGGATAAGGAAAGAACGGGGTGGTTGGTCAGCTTTGGAGGCTAGGCTGTCATGCGGCAGGCCCAGAGCAAAAGAGGGTGAGGGTTTGACAACGGCTTTGAAGTTCAGGTGGCAACAGGTGAGAGGGATGTACTAGTAGTTTCAACCTGTCCCATGGTTCTGGAACATTTGGAGCTCTGTCATAAAGTGATAAATCATAAATATGGCACTTTAGAATGGAATTTTGTGACCAAGTTTTTCAGTAATGGTACTCAGGTAATGGAGTGCTATTGCTACAGCCAGCTTTGCAAAGTGTCTGTCTGTGCGCATCTGAGTAGGAACCCCATGAAAATAAATGCTCTTTTGGAAATGGGGCTGTCATTTTCTCTTCTCTGTGAAAAAAGATAGAATATTCTGGGAAGACAGATTATCAGACATGAAAGTGTGGAAGTATGAAACAGTGTGGGTATTTGAGGAATGACTAGAACGTAGGGCTCAGAGATTGAAGGGATGAAGACCTAAACTGTAGGTGGCATTGGGAAGGGCCTTGAATGCCAGACCAAGGAATTTGATTTTATCCTGTAAAATAAAAGGGGAGTGTCATGAAGAGAACTGCGGCCGAGAAATGAGGGCGGTGTAGAGAACGGGGCAGCAAGGGCAGCAGACCTGTGCAAAGGTTACTGTCTTTGGCCACTCAGCAATGAAGAACACCAGGTGCCTGCCCACCAGGAAATTTTAATCAAGTCAAATAAAATGTGTACACAAATAGTTAAAAGGTAGAATGTGATAACGGGAAAAGAGAGATTGAAAATGCCATCTGACCAGTTGAAGGGAATCAGGGGAAGCTTTCTAAAAGAAGTGGCATTTGGCCTATACATTGAGGGGCAGGTAAGGTAAAGTTTTAATTTGTGGTAATGAAAGAAGTCAGTGAGATATTCTGAAAGTAGAAGTTGCCTTGGCTTAAAGTGTAGAATGTGTTTGGGGAAAGAGTGAGAGGTCCATTGAGTTTACAGCAGGGGGTTCTGAACCTTTTGTCGTGCTGTGGCCCTGTCTGACAGTCTGGTGAAGCCTATAGAATCCCTAGTATAATATTTTAGTGCATAAATCAAAATAATAGGATTGCAGGAGAAAGCAATTGTACTGAAATAAAGTCATCGATAAAATACACAAATTTATGATCTAATAATATAAGTATTTTGTTAGTACTAGAATAAACAACGAGGTCTAGTGGCAATCTAATCATGACTATAATCTCCAAGTTGATGAGCTTAAGTGATATTTTGAGATATCTGCAATAACAGTAATATAATATGAAAATATCTAAGATCTCAAGTGGTGGTACAATTACTGACTAGGACTGCTAATACTATGGTTTGGTACCCACAATCATAATGAAATAAAGTACAAAGTTTGAGTAATTATTGAAAATAAAGATGAATGTTTTATTCCCATCCAAATTAATGTATTCTGTAAAATCTATCTACACATGCCTTGGGAGTCATGGACTCCAGTTAAGAACTCCTTTATAGAACAGGGGTTAGCAAATTAATATACCACAGTGTTACTCTAAGTTTTGAGTTCTTCTAGGGTTTTAAGATAGAATTTGATTTACAAAATCAAGATTTATTCAAAACTGGAAAGGTCCATGCTTACTGAGTCAACCAAGAACACCCACGGTGTTTTAGTTTTTCAAGCTCCAATGTGTTTTGCCTCCATTGCCTAAGAAGGCCTCTTGAGGAATTCTGCAGAATGAGGACAGCATTCCTCCCAAGCCCACAGAAAGGCATCAAGTACAAGGTGTGGAATGGAGGTGTGGGTAGCCTTGGTAGTCAACAGGGCAGTGTGCTGTTTATTTGTCTTCCAATCCTTGGGGAGAGGGGAGAGAGCAATAGAGACACTCCCTTCTGTTATGATACCATGTGCTGTTCCCTGGACTTTTTGTTTTGGGCTGCTTAGTTATTTGTTACTTGGAAAAATTTGGGAAAACACAAATGGAGCAGTTGGAAAGACTGAAGGACAAAATAAGCAGAAGGAAAAAGTGAGGGGGGCATTGGGAAGGCTTTTTTGGTGGCACTTGTGTCCAGTGGGCCCAGTCTTGAGCACTGAGACCACCCCAGGGCTTTGTTTAGGTGACCACTTTTTGGTTTTGGAATATGACAAAAGCTGTGGACATGGTTGCTTACATTAGAGAAAAATAAGGGACCGTTTGTTTTCTAACAGTGAAGTGGGAACAGAAGGACTTTACGTACGTGGCTTTAGTCACAGCCTGACCACACAGAATGGGAAACTTTGGACACTCTGAGCTTCTGAGGCAGAGAGAAAATAAACCTTTCTAGTTCTCCAACTCTTCTATTCCCTCTTTTCTTCCCTGGGCAGTGTGAGTCTGTAGTGACAGGGTCAGCACTATGCTTGTGAAATTTGCTCTTTATTCAATTTATGACTGCTGTTCCTTGTGTTTCCTGGTCCCTGGGGACACCTGGCATGGCTTTGAGCTCAAGGTCCTCAGGGCATCCCAGCTAGGCTGCTTCACAGCTCCTGTCATCCACCATCAGATGCCCATGCTCACAGAAAATGTCAACTGTACCTCTCACTGCACAAAGGAGTGATTCTCTCTGCAAAGGCAAAGAGGAAACATCTGATGTTGCAGCCAGCCATCTGGCTATCTTTGGAGAATGAACATGCATATCAATTTACTCTTTTGTTTATTACCTTGCTCACCCTCCAACACTTAGGTGGCATTAATTGCAATGTTTGTTAAGCAGGTTCCCCCACTGCAATCCATCCTTTCAGTCCCAATCCATTGGGCAATTACCACCACTAATATACTTCTAGTTGAGTGTAACAGCAAGCAAAGCGGACTGCCCCTTGGATGATGAACAGTCAGCTTTGCTGGCTCTTTAAAATGCAAAAATGAAATATATTATAGAAAGATTGAATTTTCTAAAGTTAAGAAATCCAAAAGGGTTGCCTTGGGAAAGTAGAGTGCATTCATAGAATAGTACTGTATGAAAATCATTTATATAAAAGGTACAAAAGATTTGGGCGGGTCAGATTTTCACTGAATTTGTAGGCAAAATAGAATCCTAAGACAGATAGTTTGCCCTGTCTTGAATGGGTCCTAATCACTGCTTTGCAAAATTAGTTCACTCAACGACCACATGACCCATAAATATCCTTTTTCTGCTTGCCAAGGATATGAATAAGTGAGAATGACAATCTAATCTTGACAGGGGCACCGGTGTTTATACTGAATTCTCCTTTTCCTTCCTCTTGTAACATATGAACTTCCACCTACAAATGAAAAAGGCATCATTCCACACAGCAGACTCAAGTGAAAAGATAATAGCTGGTTAGCCAGATCATCACACACACCAAACGGGTCCCCAATTCCTCTTTCAATTAGGACAGCAAGATATCTCTGCAAATCTGAGGCAAAAATTTGTTTCTGTCTCAGAAGGTGGTTTGGAAGAAGGTGCAGAAACAGAATGAAGAACAGAAATATGGGGAAGCAAAAGAGGACTTTAGGATAAAACTCTGACATTCGTTTATGATTTTTTTCTTTAAGTGACATTGCAGTGATGTGTGATAGAGAAATCTCCGATGGAACATGTGCAATTTCTGACCCTAATCTGTCAGGGTGTGGAGTCAAGTAAAGTAGAAATAGCTTGTGACGCTGAATAAGAAGGAAAAGGGAAATCTCTAAAAGTTAGGGATTTTTAGAACTAGTTAAGGAACATGACGTTGAAAGTTTTCCCCAGAATCAGCATTTCTGAAGATACTCAGAACTTCATGCTTATAATATTTCTCTACATTACGTTTATGTACATATAAATCTTCTCTTTATTTGTAATATCAGAAAGATAGGTCATTGGGTAGCCATTTGCCTTTCCATGGGTTTGCAGGCGATGCAAATTTCTAGGTGCCAGAAATAAAACACTTTGATTTCTTTGATCTTACTCGCTGTGTAATTTAGGTTATAATGAGATATGTAACCTTTGGGTACCTTGAAGGGAAACCAGGTTGGCAAAATGGAAATTTGGTGACTTAACATTGTTTGCATTGTTTTGCAAGGAAAAATTAAGTAAAATTTTAAGGTAGGTATTATACAAACATAGATTCATTCTTTAAAACTGGGTTTTTTGGAGATGGCTTTTAGAATAAAGGTGCAGATTATTCAACATTTTTGGCTATTTTACATTTTGTTCCTAACTCCCCTAAAATCCTTGTTTGGCCAGAATTTTTATCAAATTAGTTTGGAAATTAAAACCACTTTTTTTAAAAGCAGAAAATCTGACATACATAGCATATTATGTTGCAAATAATGGCCATTCAATAAATGCCGGTTGCATAAATGCCAAGCTGAACACTAAAGTCTTGTGACTTTTCGCTGGTTCTGGGCATGTGTATAAGCATACCATATATTTTTAATAATAATTAACTATTTAACAAAGTGTGTTCATTTATCTTTTAATTCTCATAGCTTTATTATTCTGACTTTTAGACTAGAATGTTGAGATTTGTAAAGTTTCAGGGACATATGTTTTACTTATTTTTTGTCCATCATTTAATCACGAACAGCTCCAAACCATTTCTGATGTTCTTCATTCCTTCCTAAAGATTGAAGTTTTTGTCTGCCTGAAGAACTTTCTTTACCATTTCTTATAGTACAGGTAGGTCTACTATGATAAATTCTCTCTGTTCCTTTGATCTGAAAATGTCTTTATTTAATCTTCATTCTTGAAGGATATTTTCACTGAACCTGGAATTCTGTGTTTACAGTTTTTTTTCAGAATTTTGAATATGTTGTTCTCCTATTTTCTGACTTGTTTGTGATGAGACGTTAATTATCATTTGAATCTTTGTTTCCCTCTCTGTAATGCGTTTTCCAGATTTTTTCTTTATCTTTGGTTTTTAGCAGTTTAACTATGATGTTTAGCCATGGTGTTATTTGTATTAAGTCTGCTTGGGGATCATTAAGGTTCTTGAACTTGTGAATTTATGTCTTTCACTGAATTTATAAAATGTTTGGCTTTTAATTTTTCAAAAATTTTTTCTGTTCCATTTTCTTTTTCCTCTAGAACTCCAGTTACCTGTGTGTTTGCCCTTTTGATATTGTCCCGTATGTCCCTGTTCATTGTTTTCCAATCTGTCTTCTCTTTTTCCTTTAAGATTAGAAAATTTCTATTGCTGTCTTCAAATTCACTGACTCTGCTCTCTCTGTCACCTCTGTTTTGTTAACCCTGTCCCTAAATTTTTTTCAGACATTTTATTTTTCCATTCTAAAATTTCCATTTGGTTCTTTTTAAGAATATCTGGCTGTGTGTTGATATTTCCTATCTTAAATTTATGAAAAACACATTTTTCTTTATGCCATTGAGCACAGTTACAATAGCTGCTTTACCGTCCTTTTCTGATAATTCCGTCATCTTGGCCATCCTGTGGTTGGCCTCTCAGGGTTCTTTTTCTCTTGAGAATAGTTGACATTTTCTGTATGCTGAAAACTTCTGGATCATTTCCTGAAGATGATGATTGATGTGTTGTGGAACCTCCGGATATTGCATATTTCTTTGAATAGAGTTGATTTCTTTTGTTACAATAGGCAATTAACTTAACTAGACAAAAACTGTGACTGCTGCCTCTTGGGCAGCAGCTCTAACCTCAGTGTGGTTGTCTTATTCTTATCGAGGCTTCTTGGAAGCTTGCCCTCACATGTGTGGTTCGGTGGTCAGCCAGAGATTTGGGAAGAGTTTGTACATGGAATTTAGAGCTTCCCATTTCTGGATCTCCACATCTTGGGATTCTGCCCTCATGCTAGAAGCCATGAAAATAGGAACTCCACCCAGTGCTGTTTTCTTCTGTCAGTGTCAACTTCCAGAATCTGCCTGCTCTGTGTCTTCAAGGAACTGGTTTTTTTGTTTTTGTTTTCATCCAGAATTTATAGTTGTTACCTGTCAGAGACTTAGACTGTTGGGAGCTTTTTGGGCCATTTGGATTATTTTTGAGCCTTTGATAAAATTGGAAGAAGTAGGGCTCTGAAAGGGAACACTCCTTTTCCAACTCTATAGCTGCACCACTGGTCAGTTATTCTTTGACTTAGTTACTGTACACTACTCCTCCCTAAGTGAATAAAATAGAGGACTTTTTTGTTCACCATCAACACATATGTCAGCTTAAATCTGACTGTGGTGTTCAAACTAAACATGCACCTTTTCTGGACCCTTCTTAGAAGTCTAAGTAGTTAAAATCTTCTTATATCTTCATATTCAAAACAGCAAAGTCAATTCCAGGAATTATTATAATTATCTCTTTATAATAAAGTTAATTCCAAGGGTGGTATAATGGCTCATTTATTTCAAGTTATATTTGACATGGAAAATTGTCAGTCTAACAAAAGAACTGGGGCAATCTTGTGGAGTTGGCTATGATGGGATTTGAACTATCTTAATAGATTCAAAACATGGGAACAGTATACATAGTGCTGGTTAAGTAACTTTGAACCACGAACATAATGTAAGCCTGCTGAATTTTTTTTTGTACTTAATATTCTATTAGTTAAACTGTCAGAGCATTTTTCTTAGAGAAATATTTTCATTTAATAGCATTTTCATATGTAGTTAGGAACATATTACATAGTTGATTTTCAGCCTCCTAAAATATTAGATACTTATTTATAGAGTCTATAATGTAGCCTAATAATAATGAACAAGCCTCAGATATACTTAAGCACTGGGTGACATCAGTCTAAATTCAAAAATACTCTAATTTTATTGAAATCACCACTAGAAAACTTCATTAAATATTTCCTATACAAAACAGATTGTACACTGTTATTTTAGAAATGATAGTTGCAGGAATCTCTTTGTTCTTCCCCTCTTTCTTTGTATTTTTGATATTACTCACTTGAAAATTTCTTCAAATGCACATCATTCCCTTCAAAATTCAAGATGGAAAGGCGAAATGTTATACCATTTCTTGGCATAGTTTTCTGGTTTAGACTTGATATTGATTGATTTGTTCCACAGTGACTGAACTCTTTTTTTGGCAGTAATTTTAATTAGCTCAATCACTTATGCAATTGTTTTCCTTTTTGATTTGTTCTATCATTATGGATATCTGCTTATGAAAATGAAAGTGTAATCATATTCTAAGACCTTTTATTAGATAGTGATCAATGTAATTGAAGTAAAAGTTCCATTTTGAATGTATCTTTCCATATGCAGGCTAATCTATCATGTAGGATATATGTTTCCTGGGATTCATGTTTTGACTTGGCATTTAGTATATGATACAACAAGTCTCTGCTCCATTGGGAAATAGCGAAGTCAAATTCTTTTTTCATTCTTATGGTAATATTCAGACTCATTTATTCAAAAGCATGAATAGCACTCTGCTTGAAAGTTCAGCTGGTTAACTTGGTTGTTAAATGTTATTCTGTAAGGGAGAATTCATTTCTTTTTTCTTCTAGTAATTATGTGCCTTGCACATAGTAGGTATTTAATCAGTATCTATTTGACTTACATTCAATGGGATGAAAGAATCCAAACTAACAATTGTCTTTGGGGATATATAATTTTCATTTAAGAATTTATTGAATATATTTTCCTTAACCTTAAGCTTTTTGGTTTCAGCATAATTAAATATTTACAATTTTATTATGACCAGGAATATTGTTTCCTTATCTAAATGGTCTTTTATTTAGTGTAAAAATGAAAGACTCTCAAAAATAAATGTTCTCATATGCTTTCCCAATAAGGAGGGAATATCCCTGAAACTTTATATAAACTAATAAAATCCTTCCAAGTTAGACTGCCATCTGAAATTGAAGCTATTAAACTTAGGTAAGAATATTGGCATATAGTGTCTTGCTATAAATGCCTATTAAGTTGAATTTTGGATGCATTATTACTGTTGAGCTATCTTAGCTGTATCCTAGACATTGGTGAACTGAAAGGATGAGAATATTTAGGCTTAAAAGAATTTTGAGAGAAGTGGTGGGCAGGAAAGTATAAAATGGTGTAAGAGCTCTTTTCCTTGATTAAATAGGATATTTCAGGGGAAAATTTTTGCTTCATAATCTGTATATAAATGTATATAGTTTTCATCACTATGACTGTCATTTCTACATTTACAAATCAACGAGCTATGTCAGCATTTGTCCCCTATTCAATCAGATCTTTTTTCTCTCTAAATAAGGGTGTAACTGGAGATTGACAGAATCTGGTGGGTTGCATTTGCATTATGGCACAGTGGAAATCTCAAGCTGGTTAATTATATTTCCAGCCCACACGGTGCACTAACTACCCCCCTCCTCTCTTCTTTCTCTGATTCCCATTCACTACGTTAGAGCTAGTCATGTACATAAAGGATCCCAATGCCTAGCACATGTCCAGAGACAAACCAATGATTGTTATTTATATAAAGAAATCACCAGAGTTGCAAAAGAAATAACAGTTGATGTTTTCATTGTCATTGACCAAATGAGTAAACTGATGTATGGGGTAATGATAGGTGTGATCCTCTGTAGCAAGGTTGTATAGATCGCTGGTAGGAAGGCTGACCCCGGAACCAGGGCCTGGAGATCCCACGCCATGCACCAATAACTTAAGTATTGTGCTTCGTAGGCTGCTCCATGCAAGTGGCCATTTTTCTCACAGAAACCCATAAATATGAGCACATTACCTTTGAGACTTGGATTTTTAGTGCGATTCTCTGCATCAGTTAAATTCACCAAATGTTTCCATGACTGAGACAAAGGAATGAAAACTCCCCTGCTGTTAATGAACTATGAAAAAGAAAGAAGCTTCTGAATATTGGTTTGTCGGTCTGTCAGTCAACGAATGTCAAATCTGATTGTGATTTGGCTAAATTGAATCCAAGACTGTTATGAGCCTTTTAGCACTGTGTGTGGAATTTCTGCAGGTTTAAATCTTTCGGAATTATTCATGAAAAATCATATCACATTCGGCATTCTAGGACAAAAGCAGCAAAATTGTCAAGCAAGTACACCTCAGAATTCGTGCTATCTTTATAATCTGCCAAAATCTTTAAGCAACACTAACAAACATGTGAAGTTGGTCTAAAATTATTGACATTAATACCAATAAAATTCTGAAGTAGGCATTAATAATATTTAGTGAACATCAGGATGTTTGTAGAGTGGACAGGTAACTGTTTCCTTAGGTTGTCTCTAGGTTAAGCCAGGAGTCCCTTCTGATAGACCTGCTTTTGAAGCAGTAGCTCTTTAATGAGGTGATCAGATGTACTGATGGCAACTACTTCACAGTTGTTAAAAATAATGTCCGCTGTGAAAATGGAGTTTTCTGTAAATGGAGTTTTCCATGAAAGTGAAAATGACCATAAAAAAGAATGTGTTGGTCCTTATTTCTAATGGACACACAGAAGACTAAAGAGAAGGAATTAGAGATGGAGATAGTAAATGAAGCTCCTGACTGATATGATCTTCTTAAAAGCATAGAGGGAGGAAATAACTTATGACCAGAATTACAGAATCATGGAATTCTAGAGCTAGGAATACTTTAGATTTGGATTAGTATATATATGGATAATAGAGTTGATAAACTTTCAAAAATATTTGGTAATTAGAATCAATTAGATGGCAGAATTTTATTCTCAAGAATCTCTGAGCAGTGTATCCTAAACCTCTAAGGATTTTCGGAACAGGGTTCTATAGTTATATTCCACTGGGATGGTTCATGAAATAAAAAAGCCCTGATACACCTTTATTACAGAAGAAACCCAACTATAGCTCTTCAATAACCTTTGCATTTCAGAGTGAATTAATTGATGCTGATGTCTTGGAAAAGCAGGAACTGAAAAACTGTGCTGAAGCAATAGAGGAACATGGAACCATGAATAGGGGCAGTAAGCCCAAGGTCTTAAAAATGATCTCCAGGAAATTTGAATCAACAGCTTCCACTAGTCCACACAGAAGAGACTGAGACACAGAAAAAGTAAATAAATAAGCCACATTTCTGAAGCACACAACTATGTATTCTACTCTAAACCTCAATCTTCTCATTATCTTCTTGTACTTCTCTTAAGAATTTCAGATGACTGTTACCACTGAGTGCAGTTGGTCTTTCTGTACTCTTCTCCACCATTCATTTGACAGGTTTTAATTGGAAAATGGAGCTGAAGCCAAATGTCTACCTTCTCCCTTTCGATGTGTCTGTTTTGAGGTTTTATCTTACTCTAAGATCTAAGTGGTTACTTGGAATAGAGGGTGTTGCAACACAGTGCTGGGTATCACACCAGCCACTTGGCAGGGAGTTCTTAATAGCCATGGTGTCATTATAAATCCATTGGTTTAACTTCTTGTTGTGTGGTAAATGCCTTAGAAGGAATTGCATTTTAATGTATAGGCTTCAAGATGTTGATGACTTTTGTGAGTGATTTTTCAAAGATTTGTATCTGTTTCCATGTGGTCTAAAGCCTGGATACCAAGAGTTCCAGGCTTGACTTTCATGTTGGGAGTTGTCAGTAACTTGGGTACGCTTGAGGAAACATTTTCTTTGTCCACGAAAATATTCCTCAGTTCTTTTCATTTAAATAAATCTGTAGAGGAAAATGGTGGCATGAATGAAGGATGTGCCTGGACAAGTGACTTGTAATGAGAAGTCCGGGCATACTTTTGCTCAGTGCTTCCACCAGGATGGGCGGCCTGTGATAGACAAAGGAAAACTGAGTTTCTCTGCTTCACCTGCACACTGATTCCACACCTCCCATTCTGCCTAGGAAGCTGCATAGTTGCTATTTAGTTCAAATCTCAGCCAAAGACAAACTCTAAGTGCTGTGTCGAAGCAGCAGCAAAAAGAATCGGGTTCTCTTCAGAAAGTCAAGTATCACTCTGCAATGTGTCAGATGGCAGCTATCACAGGCTCTCCTGGAGGAATCAGAAAGTCTAACTGGAAAAGTAACAGAGTGGGTGTTGGACCTGGCTTCTGGGACAGTGAAGACCCAAACGCTCAGGCCAGGAGGGACCTCGAAGAATGATGGTTGTGGCACGTGTATGAGGCTTGGCTTTTGCTATAGTCTGTTTAGATGGATCTAACCTTGGGACAGAAAAAACACTCAATTTCTTCCTACCTTGATCTCATTTTATTTGTACATATGTTCCTCTCTTCCGTAAGAAAACTTTTCCTCCTGGGCTAACTGAAGTGACAATGACTGCACTGAGCATGATTATTCTAAAGCAAAGCTCTTAAATTGAAGAATGGCTCATTTGACTTCTGCATACCTTTTTGTACCCATATCCGCTAAACTTATCTAATTAATATGATGCCTTTTTAGTATGAATCCTTTTTGAACAGGTGATCACCACTGCCCAAGGTTGGCTTCACTTTCCTTCCCTGATTTAAGTGGGATGGGCTTCCAACTCATAAGACTGAAATTTATAATACGGCATTCACTTTTCTAAAAAAAAAAAAAAGCAATAAAAACCCTGTTTTTTAATTTTTAATTTTTTATTTTTAAAATGCCAACTAACCACCGTGCAGCTGGACTGGGAAGCTTCCTGGCAGTGTGATGGTCCCGAGGAGCAATGTGGTCACTGATCAGTAAAATCCCAACATGGGGAAAATAACAGGGGACCACTGTAATATCAGGAGCGTTCATTTCACTTTCTCATTTCTTCTAAGTCTGTGTGTTTGTGTGTGGCAGCTCTCTATTTTCTCACACAAAAGCTTAGTGGAGTCACTGTTCTTACTAACTGCTAATGGGCCAAATTGCTGGTGCTTACAAGGAGAGATGCTGGTGACAGATAATGAAGTATCCAAGTGGTTGAAAGTGTCAGGAGAGAAAAGTGATGTATTCACCTTGCCGGGTTCATTTTTTAAACTGTATTGGTTAAGCTTGTTTTTCTTTTACCTCATTTTTGTTAATGAGAAAAATCTGGAAAAACTTAAAGGAACACCTCCACTTGACTCTAGATTTTTTTTCCCCCTTGACTCGGTTCTTAAATACTGAGGGTGCACAGAGGCTCTGGGGAAACCACCGACAGTGAAGTCCCTAAGAGTTTTTCCTCTCTGGGCCTGCCGGTAGCCTGTTGCCGAATAGGTTGGGTTTTTATTTTGGAATAAGTAGTGCTTTCATACGGCACTTCTTTTATGCAGTCAAATCCTCCGGGGGAAGGGACTGTCTACCTGTGGTGGTGATTAGGGGATGTACTTCAGAACAGCACAGGGCACTCGATTTAATAATACACGGAGTCCTCAAAAATGCAGAATAAATAAAATGACTGGCTTGGGAGGGGGCGCTACAGGAGTTTTAGATTTAAAGGGAATCCTTCTGTGATTTTTTTTTTTTAGTAAAATATTGAATCTTTTTTTGAAGCAAATTATCACATCCCAATTTATCCTGTGTAAATCTGGAATGCCACATGGAGACTTGACTTTAACTGGAACACATATTCACCAAGCTAGTTCAAAGCCAATACTTCCCCTCCCCAGATAGAAAGGAAACTCCATGAAAGCAAAGTCCTTGGTGTTTTATGAGCTGCTGATACGCGACAGCACACAGCAGGTACTCATTAAATATTTGTCGAATCCATGGAGCGAATGAAGAGGCAGACAAGAAGCTAATATTTTGAAATGTGATCAAAGAGACAAGATCCAGAATTCCTTATCAGTGTGATATTTAAAAGAGGCCTCTTTGGGTTAAAACTGGAAAGAATTTGGTTGGAGTCTTAACATAAAAGCTGAGTACTTATTATACCCTAACACAACCTCTCTAGACCCAGAGAATCCTTTTTACATTTAAGTAGGGCACAAACAGTATCTGCACAGAGAAGCGACCTATGTTGGCTACCTGGGGACGTTTGGTCACGCATTGTGGTTGTCTTCCTTTCTCTGTGTCAGGACATGGTTGTAAATTCATGCACAGGTCATGAACTGTCAACACGCACATTCACAGCACTCGTGTTCCACCTTCTCTCATGAAAGCGTAAATGGGCACTCATATAGGGGTGAGGGGTGGGGAGCAGCTCTATCAAATGGAAACAAGGTGCTGCTGTATCTCTTACTTAGAGAGAAGCTGGGGGCAGGGGCCCCATAATATGACTCCCGTGTTCAAGTTACACTCGGGGAAAACCAGAGCCACATGTTTGAATGGCACCTTCTGAGCTCCTGTTTCCAAATTCAAGCTGAGCTGACACGTGGTGTACACGATTTCGACTCAGGAGCAGATTCCACTTAATCCACAGGGCATCTGAGTTACACGAGTACAAAATGAGAAACAGACGTGACTGCAGGTGCTTTTTGCCCTGCTCTTGGATAACAAATTCAAAGGTGTCTTTGATTTCAACAAGAAATTTGGCAGAGAACTTGTCCATAAAGCAGTTTAATTGCGCTGGGTTTTGGTAAAAGGGCTTCTCTTTCCTCCCACCTCACTTTCACCACACACATTCAAACACGCATAAAACTCCCGCCAGAAAGAATAGAGACTGGGTTAAAAATAAAATTTAAATTAAAGGTCAACCTCAGTAACCTGTAAATTTCCCCATTCTCCCTACAAATGACCATTGGTTTTCTTGCTTTGTATAGCCTGATTTTAAATAGGTAATAATTACCCAATAGTCCAGAATGGTTCCAAATCTATTGTGTAAATAATATGGCTTTTAAATATATTGATGAGTAAATATTTAACCAATAAACCAAGGCAGCTTCAAAGAAGTCAGTCAGCTCCAACGGGGACATTCTTCAGAAAGAAAAGCCTAAATAGGGATTTGTTCAACAGACCATAACCATTCATGGCTCAAAGAAGGGTATACTACTTTTGTGCCTGGAAACGTTTCTATCAGAGTCTTCATTTCCTGGGCCAAAGGATGTGTGATTGATGTACAGCTCTGCCCTACTGTTGCCTCATGGGCTGGCACCTTTGGAGAGACTCTTTGAGTATTCTCAAGAAAGGCTTAGTATTTAGAAGGTGCTCCATAAGTGCTGAGTGATGATAATGATGAATTAGACTCAGTTTGGGGTCTGGGTGACTGAATGTCATTTCCAGCAAAGTGGCCTATTTTGCCATCTATAGAAAGCAGGGGAAGTCTGTTTCACTTTTTTAGCATAGCATTGCTGGCCTTGGGCAAGACATATGTCTCTGGGCTTCAGTTGCCTCATCTACAAAATGAAGTGATGGTCTAAATGACCTCCAAGCCCTCCCGCCCAGGGTTATAATTTAGGACACTCTTTGGTGGGAAATTTGGGTTCCACTGTGTGCATTAAGAATTTTCCACAGAATAGTCTATCACAACTTAAATTTTTCCATAGACTAAAGCTTTCATGCCTGTGTGGAATGATTGTAGGTAGTTTTCTGACTTGGATACCCTGAACCAGGGCTTTTCAAATTTGGGTGCACAGGCTGTGCACTGTACAACTCTAGGGGGCACCCTTCACATAGACTGTAAAGTGAATGGCAACCCCCCCAACCCTAAGTTATGCAACATTGTTACCCTGCCTTGAAAATACAATATATTTTCTTTCCTGCTAGGGAACAGATTCATGATGTTAGATTTTTTTTAAACTCCTATGTTTGCTGGAATTCTGCCAACTTCTTCCTTCAGACTCCTTTTCTGAGAAGACTCTCCCTGATTTTCTTCCAAAGCCCTGATTAGAATGAAACTAACATCTAGTTGAAAAGGTAATCATTCTCACTCAGATGAGTTCTGCTCTGAAAGTGAGAGGAAAAAAATTCAGAATTGGGGCACTGCTATAGACTGAATGTTTATGTCTCCTTCAAATCAGATGCTGAAACCTAATCCTCAATGTAAGGGTATTTGTAGGTGGGGCCTTTGGGAGGTGATTAGGTCATGAGGGTGAAGCCCTCAGGAATAAGATTAATGCCCTTAGAAAAGAGCCCCTAGAGAGGTCGCTCACCCATTCTGCCATGTGAGAACATAGCAAAGGGACTGCTGCCTTATGAACCAGGAAGTGGGCTGTCCCCAGAAACCAAGATTAGTGCCTTGACTTTGGACTTCCCAGTCTCCAGAACTGTGAGAAATAAATTTCTGTTGCTTGTAAGCCACCCTGTCTATGATATTTTTGTTAGAGCGGCCTAAATGGACTAAAATAGGCACCGAGGTACTTTGTAGCCCCCACACTGGCATTGTGCATATGGGGTAGGATGGCATCAGATGGCCACAGAACATACACGTATTTTTGGTGGCCTGGTGGGGTGAGTAGCCTCAATATCTTGTATATTTCCAGTATAGAAAGGAAACAGCAATCGATTTCTGTTTCTTAAAATTCGGTCAAGTGGTTTGGCTCGTGGAGCCATTCCAGCCCGCGTTGTGGAGAGAGTTTGTTCTTAAACTGTGCTTAATCTCATCTCTAAACCAGCGTCAGGCTTGGTGACCTCGGGAAGGCACAAGCTGAATGATAGCCGACTGCTTCTCTGTTACCACACTCTGAAGAAACAAAGACCACTGGGCTTTGCTCAAGCTAGTCCTCTCCCTTATGGGGAACAGAATTGGACTCTTTAAAAAAACATTACTGCTTAAAAATAACAAGTCGGAGCTGAAGTGCTTCTCAGCTAATGGGTAAAAACTAGCTCTTTCTTACTGAAGTCAGATTAATATTTAAAGCCTAGATTCTGGGCTCTGAGATGTTCTCACTAACTTAGTGGAGTTTTCACCACCTGCTCCTGATGAGCGCCCCTTTTGCCAAGTGTATTCCCCTCGAGAGCAGCTTCACTTTGCTGGTAGCACTTTCAGCTCTAGGCACTTAGCTCTAGGGTGTGCAGAGTATAGGAAGTGGAGTTAACCTCCCCAAGCATATCCAGACTGTTTAACTCTAATGATGAGATCATTTGACATTGAAAGTTAGACCTGTCTTGCCATCTGCCCTTACACTGAGCTTCTGAGAAATGATCAGCCGGGTGCCTCACGGTTCCATCACAGTCAGCCTGGTGATATTTAAGCAGAAACACGAAGCCTGAAACTCCAACAACAGAATTCTGCCTAGTTAATTTCTTCTGATGTTTATATGTTGCCCCTGACAAATTTCTCAATATTAGTTAAAAAAAAATTTTGATAACCTAGCAATGAAACCTTTTATTGACAGCCTGTTTTGTACATTATCACTAACTGCTACCTAGACCTAATTGCAATCCTATTTCTAGGATTGCAAGGTCGTGGATATTATTATCTCTGTTTTACAGTAGAAGATATTGAATCTCAGAGAGGGGAAAGTATTTGCCCAGAATTATGCAGCTATTGAGTGAAGGGGACAAAATTCAAGGCCAAGGGTCCAAGCCTGGCTCCTTCCTCCATGCCATTGCGATCCGCCCTTCTCCCTAGTTAGAAAAGCAAGCCTTCCTGCAATCTCCTTCCCACTCAGCCCAGCTCCTGTCTAGTCCCAGGCCTTCTTGTGGGTGTAACTATTGGTATCTTCCAATTGTTCTGTCTTTCATCTTTCCACAAAGTTCCTTTCCCTGCCTGGCTCTAATGGAAATCCAGGTTTTATCTGATGGTTCTACTTTCCTCACAGCCATCTCTGATGGAGACTTCTTTCAATGCCTTCTACCTGAATTCCCAGCCCCAAACTCACAGCAAGAAGAGCCCAGCATGCATTGGTTACGTCAACCTTTCTGACTGCACTCTCTTCAGCAAATTCCTCCCCCTCTTTATTCCCTTTATCATAAATATCCTTATTTCTCTCTGGTTCACGGCTATCGCCACCTGGACACTCCATCCTCACCTCAAACCCAGCATGTGCTGGGCTAAACACAACGCTTCCTCCTCGAAACCAACTTCCCTACTGATTTTCCTCTTCTTGTCAATGAGCATATTTCTGCCTATCTCACTAACTTCAGTGGAAGTTTCTGAGTGCTCAGTGTCCCCCCAGGACCTAGATTTGTGGGAGACTTTGAGACTTTAAGATCTGAACTTGAATCCTGGTTTGGCAATTCCTGGTTGTATGATCTTCAGAAAGTTGTTTAGTTCTCTGGCCTGAAGTTTCCTCATCTATATACTCTATATAAGAGTATGTACATCTTACAGGTTTTTTCAAGGCTTAAATATACTATGTTTAGTATGATGCTTGACACACAGAAGGGCCTCAGTAAAGGACCTTGTATATAGGATGTACTCACGTGTGCAGCTGATGCTACAGTGCATTTTTTGCTTGTTGTGGTCTCTCCCAGTGATGTGGTTTGGTTCTGTGTCCCCACCCAAATCTCGCCTTGAATTGTAATAATCCCCATGTGTCAAGGGTAGGACCAGGTGGAAATAATTGAATCATGAGGATGATTTCCACCATGCTGTTCTCATGATAGTGAGTGAGTTCTCATGAGATCTGATGGTTTTATAAGGGGCTTCCTCCTTTACTCAACACTCATTCTCTCTCCTGTCACCCTGAGAAGGGGTGCCTTCTGCCATGACTAAGTTTCAGTCAAAAAAAAAAAAAAAAAAGAAAGAAAAAAAAAAGGAGTTCAAGTTGCATTTGAAGTGTTAGGGGTTTTAAGCAGGGGTGTGAGACAATGCATCGATGCTTTAGAAAGACCACTCTTATTACCACATGGTAGATGTACTGGAAAGGGAAAGAGTGAAAAGAGGGAGACCCTTTCAGAACTATTAAAATAGGCAGGAGCTGACTGTAGTATGAACTAGGGTTGTAGCAGAGGGATAAAGAAAAGGGTTGAATTTGTAATTTATTTTGGGAGTAGAGGTTCCATTCCTCATACACCCCACATCCTAAATTAATTTAGGACAAACGCCAACCTAGATATAGGGTTTATGAAAAATGGAACATTAAAGAATAATGGAAAGTCTTTGGACCTGAGAAAGTATGAAGTAGTGATGCAAAATATTGGGATGGAGAAAGCTTGGGAAAGAAAACCAACAGTTCCGTGGAGAGGTCTGGGACTTAGTAATAGGTGAGAGTCATTTAAACTTGGGACCAGATGAAATTTATATAGAGAGAAAGTAGAATAAGGAAAAGAGGAGAACCAAGGACACTCAGACTGACCTTGGAGGGGTCACTTCGTTTTCCTGAATTTCAGTTTTCTCTTAAAATGAGGGACTTTGATTAGGTCCCTAAGCTTCCCTCTCACCTTAATATCCTTAGATTCTATAATAGAAACAAGGGCAAACCCATAAATCATCTGGATTTGAATTTAAAACTATATATTGTCAAAGTCAAACACATTCAACAATGGTTTCCTCAACAAAACAGCAATCTGTCATAAGGCCAGGTATATTCAAGACTCACTTGATTGTGAGAAGCTGATTATTGCTACATTCTTTGTTCAGGAAATGGCACTTCAAGAAAGGAATGGCTTCACTTATGAAAAGCAACTGATTCTGTGTTGATTTTGTGCTGAAATAGAGCAAGGGAAGATGATACTAAAGAGGCATGCGGTTGTAAAGTGCAGACCCTTCCCACCTGTTAAGTTGAGGCCTTGATTGCCTAATGTTTTGAAATTATTTGTGCTTTATAAAAAGAATCTGCCTAGTTATAAACAGCATGGACCCGACAGCAGCATCAGTTTTTGATCTGGTTACTTGGCCTGTGTTAAACAAATGCCAAGGAGTTAGCAGCAGGTGAATTCCAGCTCAGAGGAGTCCACCTTGAGTAGAAGGGTTGCTTTAGGATACACGAGGCCCTCTCGCCTCTCCACAGGGAAAGTTCCAGCCCCGATGTTGCTTTCTGCCAGGAAAGTAACTTAGGATGGACACAAAGCAGAACTCGTGAGTTGGGGAGTGAGGTTGAGAGGAGCAATTAATCTTGAGACTTGTATGAAAACTAATAATATCAGGCCCTGACACTCAAGGAGCACGATGTACTTTATCAACATGGACTAATGGACTAATGCCTCCCAATTTTCCCTGTAAGGCCACTCAGTGCTCTCTTCTTTCCTCCTCCTTTGGTGACTGGGGAAGCATGCTGAGTCACAGAGAGGTAAGTTACCTCCAACCCCCCAACAAAGGAGCTGCCAGGAGATGAAAGTCTCAATGCAAGTTTCACCATCCACTCTGCTCAATATTTCCTAGTTTAATGAAAATAGTCCCAGTTACCTAGGAGACTTGGTATAACTTCGTAGATAGGCTAAAAGCACTTATGAGCTATGAAAATGCTCAGTTGTCAGCCTGATTTTTCCACCCTAGCTGAGAGTTACTGGCATCACTTACATAGCCAAGTGACAGTCACATGGCTTGACTTCCCAGAGTTGGAGTAAAGATGAAATGAAAACTCTAAGGTATTTTCTTTCTTCCAGGATCTAGGTGCCCTCTGTTTGAATATGGTGTAGCCCACAAATAAGATTTGGGACCCATTCCTAATGAATTAAATCAGATGCTCTGGGCATGGGACTTGGGCACCTGTTGTTTTTAAAGCTCCCTAGGGGATTCTATTCTGCGTCCAGGGCTGGAACCCACAGGCAGAGCAGAAAGGGAAGATTCCCCACTTGTTTGCTGTGGGTGCGTCGGTCAGCTTCTATGAACTGTATTTTCCTCATACATTGAAGAAGGTTAATACTTACCTCATGCGGTTGCTGGGAAGATCAAGTGAAATTAAATAAAATGAAACACCTTATAGCAGGCACCTAAGATTTATTCAAAAGATGTCAAGAGCCTGCTCTTCTTGACTTTACTGTTGTAGAAACATTTTCTACTTATGTGGAACCAGGATAATTTTCTATAAAATCATGATAGAAATGTAGTTCTTTATCTCACAGTCAATTAAAAGACTCAAAAACAAAGAGACCAAAACCTCTGGCTTTGGCTTTAATCAAAATTAGTCATTAAAGCAAAACAGAGTGGCAGGTGTTGCCAGGAAGCCTCAGGCCTCAGCCTCTGTGAAGGGTGGTTTCTTTGGTTTCTATTAGGCTCTTAACTGTTCATTTCCCCAAGCAGAAGCCAGAAGAGAAACCGCGGCGGGACAGAGACACTCTCTGTTAGATGGGTAGGGCTGGTTAGATCCTTACCTGCCAGGGAGGGCTCAGTGGGAAGGGTGGTCCAGGGTGGGTAAAGAAGTGGCGGCCCCTTTCTTCTCAGAAGATGGGTCTTAATGAAAGCAGACTTCTGGCCGTGAGTAGTAGTTGGCACCAGCCTGATTTTTCCTTTGCTTAATTTCATCCCTCTGCACCTCAGGGTACCCTGGTGCTGGTGCCTCTTTCTTCCTGGTCACAGCAGACCTGCCAACGCTTGAGGAGCTCAGCAGTCTTGATTTGATCATAAGGCCCTCCTTTCCTGGGAAACAAGTCAGACAGTGAAATGGCATTGCCACAAAACCAACTACCATCCACACAAAGCCTTATGGCCCTTTAGGCTTCACCCAGGGGGAGAGAGGTCACCTGCAGCAAGGAGATATTTGTAGCCCCTCACAACCCATGGGCTGCACCTGGCTGCAGGCCCGCCTCAGCCATATCTGGGATGAGCTGTCGGTGAGGCAGTAGGGGCTGCCATGAGCTCCTGCCCGCTCGCTCTCAGCAGGCTGGGGACCAGGGAAGGAACTGTGCCTCCACCCCTCGCTCCTCCAGAGGGGAGCAGCAGGCGAAGAAAAGGAAAGCCTGCCTGGGGTTTTGTTAGGGTCCCTGTGTTCCACAGGTGATTCCAACTGGATTCCTTTCTAGGCCTGCTAGGGAGCGCCTACCTTCATCCCCAGCTGGATTTAGTTTTGGGCAGGATGACCCAGAGTGTGGGAGACGTGGCACCATTGGGCTGGACTCAGAGCCCCCAGAGCTCCCCGTGGGGTTCAAGTATCATGGCCTGAGTTGCAATGCAGAGCTGCAGTCAAGCTTCCTGCACTGTGTTCCTATCATTCATTGTATGTACCAAGTGCGATGCTGGGGCGATTCCTCATTCATTCAGCATTTATTGGACATCTATTATGTGTCTGGCACTGTGATGGGGGCTGAAGGTCCATGGATGAGGAAAGACGCGGTACTGCCTTCGGGGATCTCAGGGTGAGTGAGAAAGACTAATGGTGGAGCAGGTATTGATTGGTTATGAGAATGCCATCCAGTGAGATAAGCATGATCATAGCTAGGAACGGAGTGTGTTGAAGCATGGAGGAGCGGCACTCAAGGTAATGAGATTCAGAATTTTACAGCAGGGGCCTTGGGCCAGGGACGGGAGGAGGCACACCTCCAAGGATTTACGTGAGGTTAATCAGTGCCCTGGGGCAGCTGACCAATCTCAGGGTACAGCTACTTGGAGAGGGACCCAGTGGGGAAGTGGAAAGGGGTGGGGTTTGGGGCAACTCTGGGGTAGAAGGCTGCCATAAGCACAGGGCTGGTCCCTTTGTCTTCTTACCCCAAGCTGCCCTCCCAGGAAAAAAGCCTGGGGCCCACCCACCCCCTTTTATTATTTTGGAAGGAGAGAAGCTACAGCACAAGGATGATGGCGGAGGCCGCTCTCGGGGCTATATTTAGAGATTGACTCCCACGTTCCAATGGAATCATAATCAGGCTTTCAGGTGGGTGGAGCAGTTGCTCGGCCAGGCAGTCTTCCTTTTGGATATGGGAACATCTCCTTCTGAACTTTGGTCAAGGAGGACCTTGGGTGTCAGCAGAAGGAAACTTGAGAAGGTACACTTTGTATGCTTGAATAAGTCCCTGGCCTCCAGTCTGGCTGCAGCAGATTAAGACTTGTGGCCCCTTGGCATTTTCTGAAGAAATAGGATTTTTTTTTCTTCCCTCCCAGACAGTTCCCCGGTTCTATAATGAGACAGTAAGATTTGAAAATAAAAACCTATATACCTAAAATTCATCTCAATTGAAGCCACACTTGGTTTGATGCCTGCTTACAGTGACCTTGGATAATTTTGATTCATTACTCAGAGTATTAATGTTTGCATCAGGGGTTCTAAAACGATGTTACTTGCTTAATATATGACTGAGATATGATCACTTTTCATCAAGGTTTGGGCTAGTTCTGTTCCTCCTGAGAATAGAAGTATGAGATGAGGATAGGTATGAGATAAGAGGCAAAGAAAAATGGGAGCCTGCATTTTCACTTTCCCCTTCCAAGGGAGCTCCAGGACGACCCAAGTTCCTTCTTTCCTTCTCTCTGTTACCTGGGATCTTTGTCCTAAACAGTCTTGGTTCATACAGCCGCAGTGCTCACTACCTTGTTAGGAATAGCTGGTCAGCATCACATAGAATAGTGATGAGTGTAGTGTGCTATGCACGTGTAGTGGATCCTCTTGTTCTTGGCAGAGATTCTATAGAGAACACAGAGAGGGGGCTGCTTGCTCATCCCACCATTTCATTTATAAATAGCCTCAGCCAGGGATCTATGCAGCTCAATCCTCCTTTCTTAAGGTTACCTTTGGGAGACTTTCTGGTGTTTGCACCCTTACAGTGATTTTGCTGTTCACCTAAAAGGCCCTGATATACTCTGCATTCTGTGAAACTGAAGCTTTGGTGGTAGATATCAAGGACCAAAGATGGCAAACGGCCACATTTTTCTGGCGCATGGCTCATTATAAACACCTTCTACCCCAGTTTCTAGTTACTATCCCTCTCCTACCAGTTGATCAGAATTCATCCTCTTTTCCTTGCCAGCAACATGTCTTTCACATTGAGTTGTTTATCCATTCAATGCACATTTAATCCAGCAGTTCCTATGTATCAGGGGAATCAAGATGAAAGGCCTGGCTCTCTTTTCAAGAACCCCTGTTCCAGTGAAGATGGGGTATGCAAAATTGCTGTGTCCTACAGCGGCTGGTGTGGGTGGTAGTGTAGACACACATAGTGTGGGTGGGAATGTGAAGGAGAGTGAGTCCGAGTGGTCCAGGAGAGCCAGGGAAGTTTCTCAGTGGAAACTACCGTGGGGGTTGACAGATAATTAGGGATTTTCGAGAAAGATAAGAGTGGAGAAAGCATTCTAGCAGCATACATGAAGGCTCAGAGCCATGAAAGAGAATGGTAACTCCTGGGACTGATGAATAGCCTCGTGTGGCTGGAGTCTCGGCTCCATGGGGGAACTGCCCCATGAGGCTGGGCCGCTGGGCCTGAGAGGGGCTGATGGGCTGGCTTATGAGGGTTTATTTGCTTCCAGGGATAATGGAAAGCTGCTGAGGAATTTCAAAGAGCACTGGCAGGAGTAAATTTTGGTGTGATCTGTTTGACAACTGGATATGAAGTGATCAGGAGAAGAGGTGAGCCCCTCCTGCTGCTCTGTAGTGGAGCTATGGTGTGACCCCAATCCTGGGCACTTGTCCTTTCAGATGCTGTGAATATTGCTTCCTGACGTCTCACAACTGAGTCCCTCTTAGAAAATTGGCTGAAGAGAGCTGCTTTTCCAAGACCATGAGGGCATGTAAAGGCTTGGTGCCCTTGCCCCAACTTGGAACTACTCTGAAGGGTTCTCCCAGCCCCGGTGTGCCCTGTGGCATCCCCTGACACCTTTGTCGTGACTGCTTCACAACTCAACTCCTCCTTTTCCCTCATTCTGCTTCCTTTACTCCCTCGCTTATGTTATACCCAAGAGTCCTCCCTATTAAGCCACCTATAGCCAAATCACCGTCTCAGAGTCTGTTTCACAGGAACCTCAACCTACAACACTCTTCCTCAATCCAGAGAGTTGGAGGCCTGTCCCACCTCTCTCAGGTCAACTCTATTCCTCCAAGCCTTCATGACAGTGGAACGGGGGTTGAGACTTCGACACACCATGTTTTGCAGTTTCTGATTCTTATGGTACAACAAAATCCATCTCCAGACACTTTTGAAGATTGTGTGGAGGAGGGTGGAGGTGTCTTCACTAATTGTCCCTTGTCCTTCAGTATATGGGAAGAATAGATTTAGGCTCTTCCCAAAGAAAAGGGGAAACTTTGCTGCAATGACCAGTTAGATTTACGGGTCAGTAAAATTCCACCTGGAAATTATGAATTGTTTGCTTTGCATTTGTCTCTGCTCTTAACCGATTCAACGAGAATCTCTGACTTATTATTTACAAAGGTTTTAGAACTAAGAATGTTTTGAATAGGCATTAAATGCATATAGCAATATTCAGAAGATAAAAAAGAGTCTAACTGTGCTACTTTTCCTGCCTCCAACCCCCAAAACATCCCTTTCTCTTTATTTCTATAAACAACTCCACTGCAAACAACTACTGAGACTAGCTTCTTGGCACTTTCTTTTTAAATATGAAAAATGTATCTCTCTCATTGTTTTCTGGTGGATTGATTTCCATTGATGAGGAATTGATATGTAAAGGCTGGGAGCCAGGTGTGTTGTATAATTGAACTGATCTATTTTTCAGGCTGTAGCTAATTTACAGATTTTCAGTGTTGGAAGAGTCTTTAATAGATGTTTAGTTTGAGAAACCTTTTCTAATTTCCCTCAGGAAATCTACTCACTTTGAGATGCTATGCTTTTATATATATATATGTTTTAAGATATTTTTTCCTTTTTAATGTTAAACATAGCTTTTACTTTTTCATTATAATATCAGAATACATTCATGCTTGACATATCAGAAAATGTAGATAAGCCCTACCCATATTACCACTATCCAGAGATAAACACCTATACTTTGTTCTATACTAGAACTTTCTCTTTGTGTGTATGTATACATATGCATATATACTCTTTTAAAAAATAGGATCACACTATAAGTTTTTCAATCTGTTCTTCTCTACTATTCAGTGAATAGCTTTCCATTTTAATAAATAATCATTTCAACAATTTGAGCTGCCTTATAGTTTGTATTAATTAGAGTAACCTGGCTGCTATTATAAATAAACTCAATCTGTGATGAACCCACACAGAAGTTTATTTCTTGCCCTTGTACCAATCCTGAACATGCATAGCCAGAAGGGCAGCTTTTCTCCAAGTGGGTATTCAGGGGCTCAGGTCATCTGAGGCTAATCTGTTCAACATGTGGCTTCCAAATGTCAGTGATCACACCTGTCCCAGCTAGCCTGAAGAGGGAAAGTGCATGTAGGATCTCACAGGCTGGGCCGGGAAGTGGTGTGTGCCATTTCCATCCAGTTTTATTGGGTGGGACTCAGGTGCATGGCCTAACTGTAGAGGAAGTTGGGAAGTGTGTCTAGCTGTGTATTAGACACAGGAATAAGAAAAAGAATTTGGACTGGGCACAGTGGCTCACACCTGTAATCCCAGCACTTTGGGAAGCTGAGGTGGGTGGATCACCTGAGGTCAGTAGTTTGAGGCCAACCTGGCCAACATGGTGAAACCCCATCTCTACAAAAAATACAAAAAATTAGCTGGGTGTGGTGGTGGGTGCCTGTAAGCCCAGCTACTATGGAGGCTGAGGCAGGAGAATCCCTTGAACCCAGGAGGTAGAGGTTGCAGTGAGCCAAGATTACGCACTGCACTCCAGCCTGGGCACCAAGAGGAAATCTCCATCTTGAGAAAAAAAAAAAGAAAAGAAAAAGTGAGTGAAAAACTAGGAGTTTCTGCCACATATTATTGATACAGTCATCTCTTGATATCTAAGGGGAATTGGTTCTAGGACCGCCCTTGGATACCAAAATCCATAGATGCTCAAGTCTCTGATACAAAATGATACTGTATTTGCATGTAACCTATGCACCTCCTTCTAAATACTTTAAATCAGCTCTAGATTGCTTATCATACCTAATAAAATGTAAACTATGTGCTATATTTTGTTGTTTAGGGAACAATGGTGAGAAACATAAAGTCTGTACGTGTTCAGGACAGATGCAATTTTTTTTTCCCAAAAACTTTTGATCCATGGTCGGTTGAAGTCATAGATGCGGAACCCATGGATGTGAATGGCCGACTGCGTCGCTTTTTCTAAGATCCTTTCTGTTCCCGAAAGGCTGAATCCATGTCTGACCCATCCCCACAAAACGTATTGTAATATTGTGACATAGTTGCCACTGCTCAATAGATAATGAATGAATGAACCCTACCTAGTTCTACTGTTCAGGACTAGTGAGGATCTAGTAGTTTTGTTCGGGATAGAAAGAGCCACCACTCAGGTCATGGAGGAAAAATGGAGTAGGAACTTGATGTCTGAGAAGGCAAAACCTTCTTAGGGGGAAGGCAGGGTACCAAGCCTGGACTAGAAATAGAGGTAAAGGGAATGTAAACATCCTAGACGTTAAGAGGATGCTGACCAGAAACAGTCTGGACTTGCATTGTTAGGGAACCTGTGTGATTGTTTTTTTACCCCCATAAACCAGATAAAGCTTACCTCTCTATAAGCCTTGATGTTCTGGTTTACAATCCTTGATGTATTTTTGGTCTGTATCTTCATGACATGCTTACGTTTGTAGAAAAGAAGTATTCTGTTACTCTTGTGAAGACAGGCCTGAAAGTACACTGTTGAGGACTTACTCCGAGAAGCGGGAATGTCTCTGTAGCCCAGGAAATGCCACAGTCCCCAGAGGATTGGCAATGAGACTCTGGGGTGACACCCAGAGAAACAAGTGGTGAGGGCAGCTGGTATCCTGGCATTACCTAGTAGACAGGATAGAGGCCTTCATTGATAGAACAATTTTTTAATGCATTAGATGGTCTTGATAGTGACACTGGGCAGGAAGGTGGGGCAAGGGAGGCTATCCCAATTCTCCATGTACCCTCGGCACAGTACAGCCTGAAAGGACCAGTGTCTTGTTCTCCTCTTGTCAATCTCGTAAGTGTAGTGACTGGTGCTAAGGCAACTAGTGAAGGAGGATGGAGCCAGGCCCAGAATTCCCTCTGCACTCCAAGCCCTGGTTTTATTGTAATGTCAAGAGCCAGTAAGTAGGGTGCATGATCTTCCATTCTGATTTGGCTGCCCCTGCCCTCCACCTATCCATCAGGGAATAATTGATTTCTCACCGTACAGTCTAGTCCCCCCATTATATACTTACTCTTAGAAAGTACGTACAGATACTGGGCATGGTTTCTTCTTCCCTGTAGGAGGGTGGCAGGAAGAGCTCCTCCCATAGGCTCTCATAGCCAGCTGTTTTTTCACAGGTCCAGGAACACAGCAGCTCTGTTCCACAGTTGTCCTACTTGGGGAGTGGACTGAGGGCTGATGGCATCCTGAAGGCCTTTTTTGTAGGATTGGACATGGCCTACTGGAACACACAGGTCACTGGAGGAAGATGAAGTCGTTGCTCAGTCCTCTGCCCCAGTGCATCTTCAGAAGCTGGTGGCCAGGCAGCCAACATCCAGGGGCAGGTGTATATCCTTTGGGGCTTGTGAATCCACCTTCTTTCTTCCTACAAGGGGAAAAGGGGTGATTGGGTCAGGTAATTTTAGTATTGGATAGAAGTTCTGATCATTTAATATTTTACAACTTACATGAAAATCAGCTTAACGTGTTGAAGGCTGCTTGCTTTTTCAGTGGAATTTTTAAATGGTGGAGCAATTACTTTGGCTGCTGTAAAAGCTTGGAATGAGTCAAGTAAAGAGTCTATATAGTGTCCTTTCACTATCCCCAGTGGCACATGTAGTTATTAAGATTTAAAGCATTTTGGCCTTGAGATCATAAAATTCCTAGAGCCAGGGGGAAGGGGTGGAGATGAAGGGACAAAGGAAAGGAAGAAGGGTAAGAGGATCCTTGCAAATACCCTCAGCTGCTAACATTATTTTATACAGCACTGTCCATCTGAAAGTCTTGGAGCGCTCTGTGGGTCGTACCCTCAATCCTCACACTGTCCCCTTGCAGGAATAAAGGCAGCTGGCTATAGGTATGAAATATGAAAGAAGATGGGGAGTCAGTAGGATGCCAAATGTCACTCAAGTAGCTTTTTACCATGAGCGTGGGGCCGGTGGTCCCAATTCCTTTTTGAATGCAGGGACTGCTCACAGGGCCTTGCCATGGACTGAGTAAAAGAATGAAGCCCGCCATCTTGCTTTATGACCCATGGCAGGGGTACACTAGAATTCAACATGATGAAATATCATTTAAATTGGATTAAGAACAAGGCTAGGTTCTTGGGCTGGGTCAAATGATAACTTTACTTGCCTCTAATTTATGAGGTTGTTTGCTTGGATGTGGCTACTGGAGCTACAAAAAGAGCATAAAAATACTCAGTATTTAAAAATGAGTGAAAAAGTTGCACATAGATGGGTGGAGGAAAGGAATATCATGCTCTTTATTCTAGCCCCTCCCCCAGCACTTATTCCCCACCCAATGAATCTCATTAGTTGGTGCATAAGGGATGAATTGTACTTTAGTCATGGTTGAATGTATCCCATTTTCTTTCGGTATTTTGAGACTTTTTAAAAAAATATATAATTATGCTTTTGTGATGAGAGAGGTATTGGGATTCTCTGGGGTTTGGGAATATCTTTGCTTTATCCTAAAAGCACCTGTCTATTCCCTCGGTGCAATGGTTTCTAATCCTGCCTAGGATGGAGAGATACAAAATGGGCTTCTAATTTCATGGTTGAAGTGAGAAGAGATAATATCATCTCAGTTCCCTGCATAAAAATTATTTCTCATAGAAACCTTCTAGAAGTTTGTCTTTGTCGCTGCAACACTGTCAGAAGGATAACCTTGTATATATGTGTACATACAGTTTTCATTCACATGCATTTATAGACTGATCATGAAAAGAAGTTCTTTTCTTTACCCACGATTTAAGCAGTTCTATGTTATCAATATGAGTGCCAGGTGATTTCTTTTAAGCATTTTGTTACATGCCCTAAGATACAACCATGGCAAGTGTCAGGTATATCAGCCTTTGCCGGGAGCAATATTTCAGGCATCCTTAATGGTGGTTACCTCAAAATGATCATTCCTGCACAGACTCAGCATATTGTTTATGGGCATTTGCTGCAATGTAATATAAAGGGAGCTGAGACAGGAGAGGGTTAAGGAAAATAAATGGGGTCCAGTGTGAACATCTTTCCCCCCTTTTCAGCTTTTTAGAAGATAAATGTTTCAGATTTCAATCTGTGGTTCCCAGCAGTTCTTTGGGAACACTGCAGTCGGCCCACAAAAATCGCTACTGCTGAGCCAACCCTAGATAATGCGTCTCAGCAGGGATGACATAATGTGCTAAAAGAAGACTATGATGTAATGCCCATCTCAGAAATCAGAGCCAATTTCCGTTACAAAGCCTTGGAGTCTAGCAGGAGGTAATGAGCTAGCATAAATTGTGCAGCACGGAAAACTTCTAGGTCTGATATTCCTATTTGCATTTTTAAAGGCAAAAAAATTAAAAATGAAACAGAATTCCTAGATTTGCTGGGCGCAAGAGCATCTGCTCACCAAGAGGCCTTGCCCCCTTCCAGTTTGGACAGGCTGGTACTCCAGGCTCCCTGGATCACCTTGGCCCATGTGGGAAATTGTTGTCTGGGTCTGTAATCTGCACAAAGTGGTGATGTAATTTATAATGTAATTTCAAATTTGTTTCTGCAGATAATGTTTGAGGAGAGGGTGTGGTGTTTGAAGGAGATCGTGCCTTTCCTGAAATGTTGGGATAAGTAGGCTGGAAATGCTTAGGAGGAAGCTGGGGGTGAGGAGTGGTGAAGAAAGTCAGAATCACCTTGAAAACTTTATTAGGTGCAACTTGCTCTGGCATGCAGAAGTCTGTGCATGGGGAACCTAAAGGCTCCCAGATAACAAATCTCCTGTAGCCTCCCGTGGATTAATTATGCATTCTGACCTCCTGGGGTGTAGCTTGCCTGGCAACCAGCAACTAGGGTCCAGGTCTTTGTCCTGTTTAACAGAAATGTTGAAAACAGATATAAATTCACCTAAATAAAGATCTAGAGTTCCAGAGAATAAGGAAAGAAGCACGATCTTTGATTTCAGAAGTGTTCCATCCTCACTACAGCTTTCTATTTTAGTTCATGCTTTCTTTCATTTTATTTTTAATTGCTTGGAGTGTTTGCATGAGGAACACATTTCTATTTTACTTGCCTTCTATGATTTCTCTTATGTTCCTCACTTGGGGCTTGATCCTGTAACACGCCCTACATAGCAGCAACTCCCTCTGGATGGAATAGTAGTGGTTTTGTGTCACTGCTTGCTGAAGATCAGGCCTTCAGAGCCACAGACCGGGGGGGAGCGGGAGTGTGTGCGACAGCATTGACAGAGAACTGCTGGCTTCACAAACTGCTACTGTGTCTTTAAAGAGGGGATAAACATCAGGAGCAGATGAAAATTTTCTGGTATAAGAAAACGAGAGAAATGAAACAGAAAACATGTCATACAGGCTGAAGAGAAGTTGCTTCTATGACATGCAAACTGAAATGGCATTGCTTTCTAGACCTTTCTGTGAAGTGCCAGCCAGTCTTTTATTCTTACCCGCTAAAAGGATGGTCACCATCAGAGCCACTGGTGGTCATTTGCAGAGTAATCATGGGTCAAATATTGATACTACTAATACTATTAACGATGATGATAATTTTTAGCCAGTGTTTTTTAGTGGGTAGCAGGTGTTATCCTAAGGTCTTTGTATTAATTGTCTCATTTAATTTTTACCAGGACCCTCTGAGATAGGTACTAGTATGATCCTTTCCATTTTACAGAAGAGGAAAACTGAGGCTCAGAAGGTTTAAATAACTTGTTATGTTTGCACACCTAGTACGTGGCCCAGCTGGCACTAGCATTCTTGGCATAACCACCATGGAGCACTAGTTTTCAGATGCCACAAGGTTTAGGTAGAGATGATCCCTGTCTTTAAGCCAGGTATTCCATGGGGCAAATGAATTTGTCACGTTAATATTTGCATAAAGCAAAGGATTTTTGCCTTTTATCTTTGTATTGCATCACTAGGCCCCTGTTGGGTATGTACCAAGTACTCACTAAATGTTTGCTGAATATTAGAGGAGGAGGAGAGGGAGAAAGAGGCAGAGAACAAGTGCACAAAGAAATAAAGTCTAAATCAAATAGAGAGCTCAGTGAGAATGACATGGAGTCAGGTTGCTTCTAGTTTATCAGAGAAGACTACCCGAGGAAGATGATCAACAATGTGTCTGCATTCACAGCTAAATAAGATGAAAGGGCTATTGCTTTTTGTTTCCAAATTCTTTAGCATCTGACTAGGTGATTAAGGCTGCTCAGTGAATAGGTGTTAGAGATACGTGAAGATTGAATTCTTTATTAATAAGGACCATTCATGGATAGGTTCTTGCTAATTCAGTAATGTCAATTTTAAACAAAATCACTGATATAAAAAGGAATGGGGAACTGGGTGCAGTGGTGCATGCATGTAGTCCCAGATACTCAGGAGGCTGAGGCAAGAGGATCACTTGAGCCCAGGAATTTGAGTCCAGTCTGGGCAACATAATGAGATCCCATCTCTACAAAATAAATAAATAAATAAGTACATAATAAAAATGAATGGGGACAGGAGCACATATTTGACAGACAGAAAGAATATAGTATAGCAGAATAATTGATTTGGGCAGTTTGTAATATATTATCTTTTTTACATTCAACAGCTATGGGCCCACCACTATATGATTATGTGCAAAATGGGTACACAACAGAAAAGAGATTGAGACCTCCTGTGCTCTTTTTCAGCATATCTGTGATATCTAATGTCTACTTGCTTATTCTATCCTTCCACCCTCTGAAAATGTATGGAAGAGACAATACAGTTAAAAAACTCATAGCAAATGAAACATCCTTAACCTATAACAAAATCATTCATCAATCAATATTGGTAAGTTCAAAATCTCACACTTTCAAGTGTCTTCTTGACATGGTGGAATTTTATTTTCATCACAAACACCCTAGGAACTGCTCCTCCAGCCTTGACACCAGATTATTCCTGCTCTTCCTGTATGAGTGGTGCCTGGTGATGCTGTCTCCTCTCCGTTCTCACTGGAGTGCTCTTTATCTCTCACTCTGATGATCATAAGCGGATTCCTTCCTCTAGTGTCTCTCATCTCTGGGCTCTAATTCATCGAGGCTCAATGAATCTGCCTAAAGACAGGCCCTCTGAAGAATGGTCAGTGGCTGCCCGTCACTTAAAGAATTTACCACAAGCTTTCTGGCTTCTTCTTGATATTCTGCAACTTGGCTTCCAAAACACGCTTCCAACTATGTCTTCTTTCATTTATCTATCCCACGTATTAGCCAAACCATTCCACTTGCTAGTTCCTAAGCAGACTTTTTATTTTTATGTCTTTTTTTCAATTTCCTTTTCCAGAAAGCCCACTCTTCCGTGACCTTTTACTGTGTTTAAGTCCTTTCCACCCTTCAAGTCCCCATTCAAGAAGCCACCTCTTTGATAAGTATTTCTTGTATCCTTCCAACTGGAAGTGACAGACTCCCTCTCTGGACCCCACAATACTCAGGCTGAGCCTGTCTTTAGGCACCTAGCTGACTCCTCCCCATGGCACAGCTGTTGATGTGCAATGTCACAGTCTTAGAATTTTGCAACCAGGAGGCATATTTTTCTTCTCCCTTATTAAATGGTACATTTCTAGAGGCAAGACTATGTCTCCTTCATATTTATGTCCCTTAGAGTATACAGCATAGTTCTTAGCACATGGCAGATGTTCGGTGGATGATTGTCAAATCAATGAAATGAGCATTAAAATCCTCAGTTGCAATATTAACTATGGAAGCATTTATAGTCCCAAAGCTGGAAAATGGGGCTCATTTAGATGTTCCTGTCTCTGCCTCTTTCTACCCCTTGGATATGGATGACCAAGGATATCTGGTTTATCTGAGGAGGCCAAAAATAACATAATTTATAGTTGGAAAGAAAAGGGTGATTACAAAGGATGACAGGAAACCAGTTTCTAATTGGCTTTGTCTCATCATTTTTTTTTTTTTTTTTTTTTTACCTTTTTTGTGTTTCTTTCCCACCCCTCTTGCCTTCCTCTTGTTCTCCACACTTTTTGACCCATAGTGAGGGCCATGAGTGATTGACAGAATTTGGAAAGATAGTATTAGATTGCTTGCTCCATGGAAATTTTTTTTTGTTCTCCTGAATTATTATGTGAGTTAAGGAAATTTAAGTTTTGTTTTCTCATTTTATAAAATGAAAGGGTGATGATGGATTAACCCTACTTTTCCTTATAGCATAAGAATCTGTTGAAATCTAGTAAGAGACAGTACTAAAAGCATTTTTTCCCTTACTTGGGCTGGTGAGTTTTTGAGTAGAACATTGACATTTTCTTTGCTACAGATACCTTTACAGAGCATATATAGAACAAAATTGCACGCCACCAAATAAAATCCATTCGTGATAAACCTTGAGAGGGTAGAAAGGATATGAATTTATTGGTACAAAAAGTAACAAGGCTAAAGAAATTAGGGTAATAAAACTCCCCTGTAAAATCTAGCAAAGTAGAGAAAAGGGTGGCTATTATTAGGTGAAACATAGGAACTGGAGGGGTAGCCTTTTCTGGAAGTTGATGTAGGCACATGCATCTCTGAATTCAAGAAAAAAGAAAAAGGCTTTTCTTGTCCATGCTGAAGCTCCTGTTAAAAGACCCGTTAGTGAGCCTCCATCTCTGAATAGCTATGATGCAACTCCACCTCTGACATCCTTAAAGCATTTCCTCTAACTGAAGATCACAAACTCAGACTATTCAGGTTGACTTGAAGCCTACTACTTCCTGCCTAAACCAAAATAACCATGAGTCAGGTCAAAGGATAAGATAGTTTTGAACTGATCAATAGAAAAGATGATAACGAGATGGGTGCCATCAAGAAGATGTTGCTTCCACAGATGGGTCCCAGAGTCTTCTGCCCATGCTGGGTAAATAGGGCAGGGAGAAAAGACCACCCAGGAGATACATGTGGATCATGAGCAGTTCTCTGTGACTACCTACCGGCACCCTCCTTCCAGGAATGAACTCACCACTGACTTCAAAAGGAGTGCAGCCCATGCCTGCTGTTGACCACAGTCTTGTTACCAACACCTTATGGTTAACTGAATCAAAAGCTTCCGACAGGTCTAAAATTAGCCTGGCTAAACATATCATTAAGGAGTTAGGGAGGAGTGTGAATGACCTTCCTTCAGCCCTGTCTCCCATATCCAGTCAGCTGTGGGGGCTCATTGGGGTGCTAAATTGGGCTTTTAGGCTCTGGAAATAAATGACCCTTTAGATTGATTTTTTTATTGCCTGAAGGTACATATTTTTGGAAAGTTTGGAAGCATTCTGTTCATCTATTTTGAATCATTTGAGTATAAAAATGTGGCATTTTCACACTTTGGGATATTCAAGTCCCCTATTCCTTTTTTAAAATCTCTAATATTTTTTCAAACCCTTCAAATTAGTTTATTTAAAGGCCAAATTTGATTTCCTCACAGTTTCTGAGGTAGAAATGTAACCTTACCAGCTTTGAGGAGGAACAGTCATGGAGTCATGGTAGTTCACCGAAAAGAAGTTATAAATAGGTGGGAATACTATTCTAAGCATTACATTTCTGGTAGGAATTTAAATACCCATGGAGAAGAGTGGCAGAGGTAGGGTCTGTGTGTGTACTTTTTTACACATACCTTTAATGGCAAACTAAAAAGTTTATTCTCTTTATCTTTGCTATTCAAGGGCATCCGTATCCTCCATTTCTTTCCAAGTTCCCAGGATAAAAAGACCCAGGGGAAGAAAATAAAGATGACATGGTAGCATTTCTGAACTCTTGCTTGACATGAGCCAGACTGTTTCAATTTCTTTACTTTCCAGCCCAATTATTTTGAAATTCATTTGTCTTCTGACTAAGCCAGCATATCCCAGTGTATGTTTCCTAGAACACCAGGTCTGCAGGATGTTAATAGATGTCACTTGGAAAAAGAGTTTTGAGTTAAACAGATTTTTTTTCTGCTGGGCTTCTTTCTCAGGTTTCCTAGTGTGTGATGTGAATCTTCAAGAAGGAAATATGGTATGTAACATGTCCCAGGTTTATTGGCCCTGGATGGCCTTCTTTCCTTCCTTCATCTATTTTTCTATTTATTAAACCAAGTATCTAGAGGATTGGTGTTTTGGGGAGTGCAGCCTGGGAAGTAATAGGTGATGGTGTTTGAAATTTCAGAATTCTATCTCTTTCAGTTGACTGAGCAGCTCAGCTTCCTGAAAGTGATAATCTAGACTGGATACTGGTATGTTCCAGGTCTCCCACCACTGGGTGGTGGCCCTGGACAGTCACTTGTCCTCCCTGAGCCTCAGTTACTTCATGTATAAAATTAGAGAGCTGGGCTGAATGGCCTGTAGGACCACTTATTATACACCCCTGCCAAGTTCCCGCAAGGTGGACAGTAGTCCTGGGACTCAACTACTCTGCCCCCCAACCACAGCTGCTTGGACTAGGGATAGAATAATGTTATCTGTTCAGGTTTGAGGGACATACTTTTTTGGTTTCTTCTTTTTTGGATAGTGCCAAAAAGTCATCAACAGTCAAAGAATAAGTCTAAGAAATTTTAGACTAAAGGAAATCCTTTAATAAAGGGCAGGTATCTGAAAATAGAAGCTTGGCCAGAAAGTGGTTCCTCTGCCAGGATTTGAATGGAGGCTTCACAGTACAGCTAAGGTCATTTTCATGATTTTCATGATTTTTAATTAAAGTATGTCTATCCTAATGCTGTAATTATAAACAGACTGTTGTCAAGTCAAGGAGCATTTGCCCTTCAATCATTGTATTTCAAGACACCGTCTACTTTTGACAAGTGAAAAATGTCTTTAGTTTGGTATTTACTACAGAAAAATGTAGCTTTTAGAGTTGTGTCATATTCTCTCTGGTTCTTCCCCCTCAAACCCAGAGCCTGCTACAAACATTTGAAAACCCCTGAGTGGATGTAAGGCTCATATTCTATTTGAAGACACCAGACTCTAAACCCCTCTGGGCTTCAATTTCTTGTCTGTGAAGTGAGATCCTGATTATACTGTCTTGGGAGGCACACCACCAAAGGTTTCTCCATCCTTCTGCAGATCAAAATTTACCCACCTCAGCTTCCCAAGCTGCAGTAGGTTAGGTATTCATATAGCTTCGTTATTTTCTTGGAGATTTTTCTCTTTGCAGCAAAACACTCTTAAATATATGCTGCCATATTTCAAAGAATATATTACTCCTGATGCAAATGTCATATTCTGAAGATGGCAATAGTGTTTCAATGACAGGCATATTTGGAGCCATCTTCAATCATACCTCTTAGGCAGCTTCCTCCTTGGCCAAGTATGCTTAGCCTTTAATAACAGTGTAGAGAAACAAGGAGTGAAGCCTTGCTATTTACACCCCATCCCTACTGATGCAGTTTGGGTATTAGTCCCCATGCATATCTCATGTTGAAATGCAACCCCCAGTGGAGGTTGGGGCTGGTGGGGGGTGATTGGATCATGGGGGTGGATTTCTCATGCATGGTTTAGCACAACCCCCTTCTTGCTGTCCTCGCTATAGTGGGTGAATTCTCATATCTGTTCATTTAAAAGTGTGTGGCACCCCCTCCCACCCACTCTTTCTCTTCTTTCTGCTCTGGCCATGTGACATGCCTGCTTCCTCTTTGCATTCGCCATGATTGTTAGTTTCCTGAGGCCTCTCCAGAAGCTGAGCAGATGTTTGCACCATGCTTCCTATAAAGCCTGCAGAATCATGAGCCTATTAAACCTCTTTTCTTAATAAATTACCGAGTCTCAGGTCTCTCTCTCTGTCTCTTTTTTTTCTATCTTTCTTGTCTCTCTCTTTGGGACAGAGTCTTGCTCTGTTGCTCAGGCTGGAGTTCAGTGGTGTGATCTCAGCTCGCTGTAACCTCTGTCTCCCAGGCTTAATCCTCCCACCTTAGCCTCTTGAGTAGCTGGGACCACAGGCATGAGCCACCACGCCCAGCTATTTATTTATTTATATTATTTTGAGAGGAGATTTTGCCATGTTGCCCAGGCTGGTCTCAAACTCCTGAGCTCAAGAGATACACCTACCTTGGCCTCCCAAAGTGTTGGGATTACAGATGTGAGTTACCATGCCCTACCTAGGTATTTCTTTATAGCAATGCAAGAATGGCCTAATACACCCACCTTGGCCCAAATAAGCAACACAAGATCAGAGAGGCAAATATAGTACTTGTTTGTGTATTGCGGAATTGTGGGAAAGAATATCTTCTCCAGTAGAAATCATTACATGGCTATCATAAGTCTACATTTGCCCTTTAGGTCTATAAAGGGAGGCTTTGCTGTACCAGTTTCTCCCACAGCCCCTTTCTCATAAATCGACTCCCCATTCCCAAGTTCCTCCAATGTAGGCAGTAGATTGTGTGACCTGGCTCAGGTCCCCTAGCCACAGCTAACTGGAACAGGAGTAGACATCTGCCCCCAGGAGAACAAGTACTTAGGCTGAGCTGATCAGTGATATTTTTTTCTCAAGAATTTGAACTACCAGACTCAGAATTAAACATGCTTGAGACTGTAGAGACAGACCTGGCAACACTGGGTTAGTATATGCATATGGCCAGAAGCAGCAGGAATGGCGTGGTTGCTGCTCTCATTGTAAAGACATGTGCTCTCTAGTGCCCCCCTGTCCTCATGTATGTGGCTTGTCTGAGAATCACCTTCCTCCTCTTCCATGCATTAGAGTTTGCTCCTTAATACTTCAATTATGCTTTTGCCCAAACTTTTATCATCCCTCTCATTTCTCTTTTCCTGAAATTTGAACTGAGAAATTCTTACAGCTATGACCTACCTGTTGGTTTCTTTCCCATCTATAAAAAAAAATTGTCTGTTTATCTACTAGTACATGATGGAGGAATGGCTGGATGGATTTTCATCGCATTTTCGAAGAGTAAATTTAGATGGTCTGACTTAAAATACAGGCTGTGTGAAATCCATGAAATATGAAATTTACCTTTTTGGGATGCATGAGGATAGCTCAAATAGGAATTTTAGACGTTTCCTAAACACCTGCTGATATTGATTTGTAATCAAGTTGCTTTTGGGCAATTGGCTCTAGCTGTCTTGAATGCTGTAATTTGATGTAGAGGTTGAGGTCATTTGGGAACTAAAGGAGAATTGAGCATTTATGTGTTTCTGTCACAGGAGTCTGGTAGGAGCCATCTCTGCCCACCCTCAACCAGGGATGGTTTGGTTTTCTGCTGAAAACATTTGAATCACTTTAGGATTAAAGCCAGATAGAAGAATAAAATTAAAGAGAGAGAAGAGGCTTCCTACATTTGGTTCCTAAGCAGCTAGACTCTTCCACAGTCAAAGGACAGCATGACTGATTTAATAATACTCAGTCCCTGGGCTTCCATGAGCTCACAGAAAGGAGACTTTGAGGAGATTCAGGGAGACCAAACCATGTGGGATTAAATAGAGGCTTGGGGCTGGAACTGTTGTCTCAGGGACTGAAGGGTGGACTGCATGGCTAGATGCCCTGGCTATATCTACAGTGTAGTATGATGCCAATAATCTGGAATTTTGTTTGAGTTCAGCATTTTTTTTTTTCCCGGCGTATTTCTCATAAAATGTAGAAAGTAATTTCTTGGACATCGAGCTGCTGTCAATGATAGCAAATGTATTGTATATATTTTTTTCTAAATTCCTGGAAACTGCCTTAGCACATGGTGGGGTATAAAATAACCCCTCCCTTGTGTTACATTAAGTGGGTTTTAAAAGATGATGGGTGATACATTTTCTTCGTAAGATTAGAATTTGGGGGAAATTTTGGTGATGTATCCTGCAGCAATTTCAATGACATTTGGCAGCTTTTATTTTCTGTTGGTGATGGTTCTACAATGAGCTGGATGTTGTTTTAAACACCATGAATTGCAAACTTCATAAACTGAGGGGAAGTGGAAGTGGTTAGAAAGGCCACTTATAAAAGTCTGTTGCGTTTGCATGCACAATTTAAAATTTATGGAGGCTTCTTTGTTATTAAGAATGACAGCAATGAAAATAATATTTTTAATAAGGTGACAGTATGACTTTACCTACTAATAATACTCCTAACAATCACATAATGTAGGCAATTTTTGCATCTATGTTCTAATGTTGAGAGATTAATTGACTAAATGACTAAATGACACTGCTGGAAGCTGAGTAAGGACTCAAGTCCAAGTCTTTTCCTACTGTTCCTCATATAATTCCAAATCCAGTCCTGTGGTGTTCTCTCTTTACAGTTATTCTTTGTTAAAAATTAACCAGAAACAATAAACAAAGCAAAAACAATGAAGTATTCAGGAGGAAGAGTACATGGGACAGTTCTTGTGCCCACCTCACATCCTCTTGCCTTACCTTTTACCCTGGTTATTGCCATGGAAATCAGATACACCATTTATCTTCTGCTTTCTGTCTCCAGGATTTTCTGACTTTGCGGTGTAGGAAACCTGAAGGCATCCTCTAGTTCATTCTCATGCTTGCATAAGTCTAGAAATGAGAACTAACATCCATGGGCAATCTTTGACTAACACACGGTGATAGCTGGTCAATGAATGCTCCCTTTCTGATTTCTTTTATAAATGTTCACAGTATACCTTGTTTTGATTTTCCCTTCTTTCTTGTTTCATTCTTTCCAGTTCTCAGCCATTTCCTGGTTCATTTCCATAAATAAATGATTCACATGCAAGCCTTGATCTCAGGTCCTATTTTCTAGGAAAAAACCTAAGCTAAGACAAAAAGTTTCTGCAACACCAGCTGTAAGGCTACTCACTGATTACAGTGGGCATTTTTTGTTTCTGGCACTCAGTATTCACTTTCTTTTTTTTAATACTTTAAGTTCTGGGGTACATGTGCAGAACGTGCAGGTTTGTTACATAGGTGTACACGTGCCATGGTGGTTTGCTGCACCCATCAACCCGTCATCTACATTAGGTATTTCTCCTAATGATATCCCTCCCCTAGCCCCCACTCCCCAACAGGCCCTGGTGTGTGATGTTCCCCTCCCTGTGTCCGTGTGTTCTCATTGTTCAACTCCCACTTATAAGTGAGAACATGCGGTGTTTGGTTTTCTGTTCCTGTGTTAGTTTGCTGAGAATGATGTTTTCCAGCTTTATCCATGTCCCTGTGAAGGACATGAACTCATCCTTTTTTACGGCTGCATAGTATTCCATGGTGTATATATGCCACATTTTCTTTAGCCAGTCTATCATTCATGGGCATTAGGGTTGGTTCCAATTCTTTGCTATTGTGAATAGTGCTGCAATAAACATACGTGTGCATGTGTCTTTATAGTAGAATGATATATAATCCTTTGGGTATATACCCAGTAATGGGATTGCTGGGTCAAATGTTATTTCTAGTTCTAGATCCTTGAGGAATCACCACAGTGTCTTCCACAATGGTTGAACTAATTTACGCTCCCACCAATGTGTAAAAGTGTTCCTATTTCTCCACATCCTCTCCAGCATCTCTTGTCTCATGACTTTTTAATGACCAGCATTCTAACTGGTGTGAGATGGTATCTCATTGTGGTTTTGATTTGCACTTCTCTAATGACCAGTGATGACGAGCTTTTTTTCATGTTTGTTGGCTGCATAAATGTCTTCTTTGTGAGAAGTGTCTGTTCGTGTCCTTTGCCCACTTTTTGGTGGTTTTCTTTTTTTTGTAAAATTGTTTAAGTTCTTTGTAGATTCTGGGTATTAGCCCTGTGTCAGATGGAACAAATTGCAAAAATTTTCTCCCATTCTACAGGTTGCCTGTTCACTCTGATGATAGTTTCTTTCACTGTGGAGAAGCTCTTTAGTTTTATTAGATCCCATTTGTCAATTTTAGCTTTGGTTTCCATTGCTTTTGGTGTTTTAGTCATGAAGTCTTTGCCCATGCCTATGTCCTGAATGGTATTGCCTAGATTTTCTTCTATGGTTTTTAAGGTTTTAGGTCTTATGTTTAAGTCTTTAATCCATCTTGAGTTAATTTTTGTATAAGGAAGGGGTTCAATTTCAGTTTTCTACATATGGCTAGCCAGTTTTCCCAACACCATTTATTAAATAGGAAATCCTTTCCCCATTGCTTTTGTCAGGTTTGTCGAAGATCAGAGATGTGTGGCATTATTTCTGAGGCCTGTGTTCTGTTCCATTGGTTTATATATCTGTTTTGGTACCAGTACCATGCTGTTTTGGTTACTGTAGCCTTGTTGTATAGTTTGAAGTCAGGTAGCATGATGCCTCCAGCTTTGTTCTTTTTGCTTAGGATTGTCTTGACTATATGGGTTCTTTTTTGGTTCCATATGAAATATAAAGTAGGTTTTCCTAATTCTGTGAAGAAAGTCAATGGTAGCTTGATGGGGATAGCACTGTATCTATAAATTACTTTAGGCAGTATGACCATTTTCCTGGTATTCTTCCTATCCATGAGCATGGAATGTTTTTCCATTTGTTTGTGTCCTCTCTTATTTCCTTGAGCAGTGGTTTGTATTTCTCCTTGAGGAGGTCCTTCCAGAGAGAAAGAAACTCTTTGGGTTATCCACAAAGGGAAGCCCATCAGACTAATGATGGATCTCTCTGCATTAACCCTACAAGCCAGAACAGTGGGGGCTAATATTCAACATTCTTAAAGAAAAGCATTTTCAACCCAGAGTTTCATATGCAGTCAAATTAAGGTGCATAAGTGAAGAAGAAATAAAATCCTTTACAGACAAGCAATGCTGAGAGATTTTGTCACCATCAGGCCTACCTTACAAGAGCTCCTGAAGGAAGCACTAAGTGTGGAAAGGAAAAACCAGTACCAGCCACTGCAAAAACATACCAAATTGTAAAGACTATTGACATTATGAAGAAATTACATCAACTAACGGGCAAAATAACCAACTAGCATCATAATGACAGGATCAAATTCACATATAACAATATTAACCTTAAATGTAAATGGGTTAAATGCCTCAATTAAAAGACACAGACTGGCAAATTGGTTAGAGTCAAGACCCATTAGTGTACTGTATTCGGAAGACACATCTCATGTGGAAAGACACACATAGGCTCAAAATAAAGGGATGCAGGAAGATTTATCAAGCAAATGAAAAGCAAAAAAAAAAAAAAAAAAAAAAAAAAAAGAGAAAAAAAAGGCAGGGGTTGCAATCCTTGTCTTTGATAAAACAGACTTTAAACCAACAAAGATCAAAAAAGACGAAGAAGGGTATTACATAATGGTAAAGGGATCAATGCAATAAGAAGAGCTAACTATCCATAATATATACACCTAATACAGGAGCACCCAGATTCATAAAGCACATTCTTAGAGACCTACAAAGAGGTGTAGACTCCCACACAAAGATCAAAAAAGACAAAGAAGGGCATTACCTAATGGTAAAGGGATCAATGCAACAAGAAGAGCTAACTATCCAAAATATATACACCTAATACAGGAGCACCCAGATTCATAAAGCACATTCTTAGAGACCTACAAAGGGGCGTAGACTCCCACACAATAGTAGTGGGAGACTTTAACAACCCACTGTCAATATTAGATCAACGAGACAGAAAATTAACAAGGATATTTAGAACTTGAACTCAGCTCTGGAGCAAGGGGACCTAATAGACATCTACAGAACTCTCCAATGCAAATCAACAGATTATACATTCTTCTCAGCACTACTTTCTTTTTACGATTACCGTAGCCTGATGTCCCCTTTTCTAATTCAGTTTATGTGACTTTGGGGTATACCTGATTCCATTCCCTGATGCTATATGACCCAGGTCACAGTCTGGGTTTGGAGGTGAACATGTGACCCAATCAAATGCTCTGAGACTTTTTTTTTTTTTTTTTTTTTTCCCTGAGATGGAATGTCACTGTGTTACCCAGACTGGAGTGCAGTGGTGCGATCTCAGCTCACTGCAACCTCCACCTCCTAGTTTCAGGCGATTCTCCTGCCTCACCTCCCAAGCAGCTGGGATTACAGGCACCCACCACCATGCCTGGCTAATTTTTGTATTTTTTAGTAGAAACGAGGTTTTGCCATGTTTGCCAGGCTGGTCTCAAACTCCTGACCTCAGGTGATCTGCCCACCCTGGCCTCCCAAAGTGCTGGGATTACAGGCGAGAGCCACCGCGCCTGGCCTGGTCTGCTCTGACACTTTTACTGTGAATAGCACTCTTGTTTCTGTGTGCAGGGTCTGTACCCTGAGAGGCCGAGAGGTCCATGGTGCCAATGTCATCATGCAGCCATATGGGAATTGAGACCAAGGAAGGCAGGACTAATTGAAGGGAAAAAAAGCCATGTCCTAATCGTATTATTTGAGTCCTGAGTTCATTTATGCACTAAACCAGATCCACCCCTGAACTTCAGTGTAAGTAAAGTTTAGTCTGTGTAAGCCCGTAATTGCCTTTTGCCCAAACTGCTTACTTGCAATGAATGTGTCCCAAGTCTAAGTTTAGGCCTTTCCCTGGACTCACACACATCAGGAGGTATCTCATTTTCCATCACATAAGTACCCTCCCAAAAGGATTAAGGAAAACTGCCATGCAGAGAGAGACTTTTTCCCCATCCCCGTTCATCCAATCAAGCCAAAATGTTCTGGGTGAAATAATTTGTGGCAATGCTTCAATCTTCCCTCCTGGAGGAATAGCAGATTTTTAATATCTTTGCTAATGAGATCATGGAAGCTGTGGCTAATATGGAATCATTTCTGCTTGATGAAAGGGGTGGGTTAGCTGTGTAGTGATGGCTTTGATGTGACTCACTTCTGGGGCCCTACTGTCGTCTTTCAATTTCTAGAATCGTTTAGGAGGAATGCTTGGTACTAGGCTGTAGAATAAGTCCACACAAAGATAATGTATTCACAAGCATTACTAGTGGTGGCTTGGGTAGTCCAGGTTTTTTCTTCTATCACACTTTGCACCTCAGATTTCATTTTCTTCTTATTTATGCTTGTTTTGCTTATCCAAACTCATGGCCTCCTTCCCTAATCTAAATCAGTGTCTTATGCACATCTGTGTCTTCTGAGGAAGGATAACTCAGATTTAGAGGAGTTTTAGCAGAAAGACCTATTTGGTGGGGTATAATAGCTAATTGCCCTTCAACTCTGCTCCTGCTGCTACATGCCAATCCATTTCTAACCTACCTGAGGCTGTGATGCAGCGAAAGCCTCCCTAGGCAGAGAAGTAGGAGCTTCATACCGGTCTTGAGATATCCCAAACTACTGAAAATCTTAAGGGGAGCCACCTCAATCCCTAGAGCATATTTGGCTTCAAATTGCCTCAAATTCCAGGGATATGAAAATATCACTGCCCTCTTAAAGGATCAGTAAATCCAGAAGCTCATCTCCATCAGTTCGCCATTCTCAAAGCCTGCTCTCCATAGGCTGAATAATTTTATAGTTTTCTTAGTTCTTGGAGGTATAGAAAGCTCTAGAAGAGGTGCCCAGAGTCACTCTGGGACAAATATAAGGGTCTAAGGCAGACTTGAAGACAGGTATCCTGAATCGAAAGGAAATGCCAGACTAAAGAAAGGTTCTGTTCATCATAGCAGGCTTCCTGAGAATGCCTTTTTTCCTGGGGACGAGATCTACTGGTATCCATCCAATCATGTTCTCACAGTTAGTTCGTCTTTTGAGGACAATGCTTTCCTTTGAGACAGCCCTCTTTATCTCTGGCATCAGGGTTTCCATGACAGTTGCCAAAGGCTGTTGTGGCTCAGTGTTAAGTATTCAGCGTACTTATATGTTTCTTTGGGTTATTGTTAATTTTTACTGCTAGGTAAAGAAGTATAATGTGGCTAGTTATGTAGTTCTTAGAGTAAAACTTTATAAATAATTACTCCGCTTTTTTGCCTGTTTGCATAACTTCAATAACCTACTTTTTGGTCAAGATGAAGAGGTCCTCTAAGAAAGAAGACACAGGCTCAACAGGGGAAGGAGGAAGGCACTTTGAGTTCTGCCGGTAGGCTTGGCCTGACTCACTCCTCAATTGGGATCGCTCAGGTGCATTAATGAGCACCCCACACAAAATCTTGCTTTATTTGGAACTGCCTTCAGGGCCCCCAATTAAGACCTGTTAAGATTTCTGACGCTGCTACTTTATATAAATAAATAGAATTGCACAATTACTACAAAAGCACTCTTCACCAGCACCATCAGCCATCCCTCAGACATTGTGGGTTTATAAATAAAATGTTTGGGGAGTAGTTTTAGGGATTCTTACACACCTTGTTGTGTGACTGAGGTGTATCACCAAGCCCTCAGGTGATTCTCTTGATGGTCACTTAGTAGAGACTTCAAAACTGATAATGAAATGTTAATGAGCACTTGCTCTGTGCAAGGCACAGTGCTCAGCATTGCAAGACAATAGAAAGAAAGAAGAAAGGGCTCCTGCCTGCCCTCAACATATTTTGACTAGGAAGCCAGAACACAAAACAGATAAAATTAAACAATGAAATAAGTGTTTTGTAGGAATGCAATACCACAGTCCCAGAGATGCCACACAGCAGCTTGTGATTACTAATTGGGTTTGCTCAATATAATTAACTTTTTCTAGAAAAATAGATGTATCCATTGTTTTACATAACCTTATTCATCATCTCCCAAAGACAGATGTAGATTTTATTTCTGATGGTGAATACCTCATGATTTATTTTTCAGCTAAAACAGAGAAACAAAGATACTGTTGTCAGTTTATTTATCCAAACTAACAGTTGGTGAAACTAGATTTGATATTTTTATGGCCTAGGAAAAGTTCTGCATCACTGAGTCACTGAGCCATGTAGACTCCACCGCTATATCTCTGAAGAAGTCAAAGAAGAAACGTGTGGTGGTAAAAAAAAAAAAAAAAAAAAAAAAAAAATTCTGCAGTCAGATGGGACTAGGCTCACATTTAAGACCTGTCTTGACCAACTGTGTGACCTTGGCCAATTTCCTTAATCTCTCTAATGTTCTGTTTACTCACTGGTACAGCAGACACAATAATATGTCTCCCACAGAGATTTTGAAGATAAATGATTTAATGTACATAACACATCTAGCACAGCATGTGAAAGCAGGAGGTACCCCATAAGTGGTAGCTTCTACACCGATGTAACATACACATCTGAATCATCTCTTATCAGGTCATTCTGAATCTTCATGAGGGATGACCAGGAACTGAGACATATGCTGAGGCCCAGGGTAAGTTATTCTCGGCACTGTCTTGACTAGAGGTGATACAGGTTTAAGTGCCATGTGTATAACAATAGCAATTTAAGATGCTATTTACCTCAAATTTTTTTTTTTAAATCTAGAATTTGTTTATTAATTGGCAATTGGTAATTCATAATTAGTAAATACATCTTTTATGCATTTTCTTTACACATGAGATTAATGGTATCTTTTAAGATGAAAACTATAATATGGTTGGTATTGCTGATAACAGTATTTGAATAAAAACTATGGTTTGATCATGGAAAACTTGTGTGTATCATCACGGGGGGTAACACAAAAGCATGTAGAAAGAGCAGTGATTTAACCTCCTGGTTGTCAGGGTCAAAGACATTTATGTTATGCTACGTAGACAACCTTGTAAAGGAGAATTGATAGGATAGTGCTGTAAGATGAATTGTTGCTTCCCCTAATTTACATGTTGAAATTTTAACCTCCAGTATCCCAGAACATGACTGTATTTGGAGATGGGGTCTTTAAAGAGGGAAGTAAGATTAAATAAGGTCACATGGGTGGGCTCTAATTCAATGTGACTGTTGTCCTCAAAATAAAAGGAAATTAAGACAGATACATATAGACGGAAGACCATGTGAAGACACAGGGAGAAGAAAACCATCTACAAACCAAGGAGGGAGGCCTCAGAAATAACCAACACTGTCGAACTTCTAAGCCTCCAGAAGTCAGAAAGTAAATTTTTGTTGTTGAAGCCACCAAGTAGGTGGTACTTTATTAATGGCAGTCCTAGCAAACTAATGCAGACACCAAGGGAGTCCCAAGGAATTGGAAACTTATAACTTGGGGCCAGGGTCATTCTATTTAGATCCAGCTACTCTTTTTCTCAAAGGAAAAAGAATGGAGAGGAAACTGGGTGTTTATTTTCTGAACCAGTTACTTTCATTTGTTGCTGAGCCACACCCAAAATGTGATATTAAATATAGAAGTCTGAGAAAAGAGTACAAACTGGGTTTTAATAGAAGTCATTTACATATGTGAAAAATCAGCTTAACTAGCTGGGGGAAAGATAAAGTTGGCCATTAAAATAAAGTTGGAACCCATGGCATTCCAATTTTGAGTTGTAAACAACAGTATAAAATGTGATTAATTTCTTGAGGTGACTAGCTAGGAAGATCTGAAATTAAACTTTACTTATTAATGGGGTGTGGTTTGGTCAAGTTACTTTATCTCTTTATGCCTCTGTTTTCCTGTTTGTAAAAAGGGGATGCTGCTTGTGGTTGTTGTAATGATTAAATGAGGTAATACTGGGTTATTGTATAAAGGTACAATAAATATTAGCTCATTTATTATTGATGGTAATGTGAAAACATTAAATTGTTTAAACCGTAGCTTGCTTATAAGGAAGAAATACATGGTTTTCTTATAGGCAAACTCTGTGGAAGAACTCACATTCCCCTTGCAGTGGTTTATACAATGGGTAGCAAATGCCATGGTTGTGATATGACCTTCTCTTATAATTACTGTAATGGCTGATATGGTGGTTCTATGTTCTCAAGCATCATAATGACAAATAAGCTTACAATGAAATATCCTCATTGCTTACAAGATTGTTAATTAAGGGGATAGGGATACTTCTTGAGCCAGGGTGGGCTGTGTTTAATTGCAGTGTTCTTTATGGGTTCTTTTGAACTGTGAGTCATTTTCTCTTCTAGGTACCTGTGTATGTATGTTATAGGAAGTGGGATATGGTTAGTGACTTATTTTTAGAACTCATTTAAGTCTTAACTCTGCCCTTGTCTGTTATTGCACTTCTAGACACCATAGCTTCCTTGGTTACCATTGCTTCACTAACTCTTTACATTTTGTGGTAAACCAATTCATCATTGAGGCAGAATAAAAAAAAATGCGGAGCTAATGGCTGTGAAATAGATTTCTTTCAAAAACTTTACAGAAGAGCAGTGACTCAGACCTCGGTGAACACAACGTTACCCAGGAGCTCTTAAAATAGGAATGTTCTCTCCTCTTGAAGCTGTGGGGATTAGTGCTGTGGGCTTGGGAGTTCCTGAGATGAGGGCCTCTTGGACTTCCCCAGGGCACAGCGTGGGCCCCTGCACTTTCCTGGAGGAGGGTGGAGCTACTCAGTCCCCATGGACACCCTTCCTGCCACCTGCTGTAGCTGAGCTCCCAGAAGGGAGAGTAGGACAGATTCTGGGGGAGGAGGAGAGAAGAAAGCAGGGTTCCCAAGCAACAAAGCACCATGAAGCCCGTGGCCATTCCATGTAAGGCCGGGGGAATTACTTTAGTAGGGAAAAACTTCCTCTCCTTAGCTCCAGGGTGGTACACAGCCACCCTTCATAAGCCCATCAAATTTTTTTCTGAGGCAGATCTTGCCTGGAATGCTAGGTTACTTTCTCCAGAAAATTGGTAGAAGTACTAATGGAGTCTAAAATCATAATTTTTTTCTTGCTTTTTCCTTCCAGATTGGAAGGCCTTATAAATAAGAGCTCCTTTGGTAGAAATGTTCATGGAGACTTTTGGGCTAATTTCAAACCAGGATGAAAGTAAGACACATTCTTTCTGAGAGTGCTGACCAGTGGCATATTCACATTTGAATGGAAATAATCTGAAACGTGTACACTTCATGGGGAAGAGAAACCTGGAAAGCAGGAATGCCAAAGGGGAACTGGGGTGATGGTGGACAGGTAACGTGAAGCCAGACTGCAATGAGAGAAGGCGGCATGAAAGGCCAGACCTATTTTAGGACCATACCCTTAGTCACAGAGTAACAGAGAGCAGAGGTGACAGCTGGTCTCTCGGTTCCTCAGTGAGCAAGCATCTGGAATATCACTTTGATTTCATAAAGCTTGAGTTAGGGGCATAGAATCTTAAGGAATTTAGAGGAGGACAAGGAGAGGGGGTAGTCGAAGGGGAGGGGGACTTAGGGAATTGGATTAGAGGAAAGATTAGAGCATCTAAATATGGATGGCTAACGGGGCTGGCAAGAGTCTACCAGTTCCTGACACCCTACAAAAAAAAAAAAAAAAAAAGACTTATTTATAATAGGAGGTGGTATAATTAGAAGGTAAGGGATGGGAATTGAAAGGCTGGATAGCATAAGAAAATGCTCTGGCCAATTATATTAGCTTACACAACAGGACTGCCACTTCTCAGGGGTATCTGGTGTGTGTGTGTGCGTGTGTGTGTGTGTGTGTGTGTGTACCCAATTACTTGAGATATCTGAAAAAAGATTTTCAGTAAAACGGCACTATAAATTTCTCTGGGACAGAGACTATCATAGCACAAAGTGACCTAATCTATAGGGCCCTAAGAATAGGGCCTATGTGAATATTTTATAATTTCATTTTATAAATTCATTACTGAATCAAAATAAATTATATGAGGTGACCTAACCTCTAAACCTGGCAGCCCGAATTTTGGCTTATAGAAAATAGAGACTTAGTAAACTAACCTCAAAATGCTCCTCTAAAATATAAACTTCTTTCAAAAGATTTTGATTTGATTCTTGTAGTCCATTCGGTGATGAGCAAAGGAACTCTACCACGGCTTAGAGAAGTAGAGGCTTAGACCTCATGTACAGGAAGTGTAGCCCTCCCACGGGGGATGCACAGAGGCCGAGAGAGGAAAGAAGAAGGCAAGACCATACTCTACTAAATAACTCGTTAATAACCTTGATAAGTGAATCCTGCAGGATACTATGGCATACATGACTCCTCTTATAGGTTATTGAGGATCTGGTTAAATGGTTAGAAATCCATGGAAAAAGGTACATTGTTCATGTAGACATGGATTTTGATTCAGACTGAAACAAGCCTTCTTTTTGTTAATTCCAGGTTTTTAAAAAAAGTTTGCTGCTAGGTTTGGAGGACAGCTGGAAAAAGCCCTTGGACTTGGATCCATGCAAGCCTTCTCAGACATCAGGGGCCTATGAAGGGCCAGACATTTTTGCTGTCTATTTTTACTTATAAATTAGTCCTACCTCCCAGGTGCTGGAAAGCTAATCCAGGCTGACAGATTTCCTTGCTTGGCTGCCTTGGCTCTCAATGGCCTGTGTCACTGCTATTAATAGTCAACTCTATATTCTTAAAGAGCTATCCTGTCTGTTCTGCCAGTCCTGGGGCAAACCGTGGTAAGATCAAGCTGGGGTTAGGCTGGAGGAAGACAGAGGCAATTAAGAAGTGGGGACAGGGAGGCACCAAAAGAAGAAAAGCCAAGAATTTCTTGAGGGAAATTAACCTTAAGCTGACTTTGAGACTTTCTTTGATACATTCTTTAACGATTGGTTTTCAAATCTCCATAATACAAGAATTAAAGAGCTCAGCAGGACCCATGGGTAGGTGGAAAGCAAGTCTGATTTACCAGATTCGCTGGCCTCTATGAGAAGAGGACTCAAGAGATAATCTAGTTGAGTGAATGTCTCTTCTGGCTCCCTTTTCCTTAAACAAATGTAAAAATAGTCCTTTTAAAACAGAGTAATATGTATCTTTTTGCTAGTCTGTTCTTTTGGTTTTCAAAGAGCATTGCATAATTTGGGAGAAATTCCAGTCAATCTTAGTGCCTTTGTGTATTGCCATTTATCCTCCTGTGGCAGCTCTCAAGCAAAGACTATACAGTGTACCCAAACACTTCAGAAATAAAACCTTTGTTATTGGGATTCTGGGGAAATAGAATTTTTGCTTAATTCATAGTTAAATATAAAACCCCTTTTGCTTTGACTCTTGATGTTGAAACCCTTTCTAAAATGTCTACATTAGCTCTTTGGTCTCGGCACAGTACGTGATCATGATCTAATCTTGCTCTGATGATTCAGCGTCTTTTAGCCCCTCAGTTCTAACAATGTTTTATTGTAGGGGTAAAGGGTACAGAAGGTTGTAATGGGTCTAGGCTTTGGCTGAGAAGTTTCCTTTATCTAATTGTGTCTGAATCCTGAGACAGACTGGAGTTCCTGGTTCAGTTCAAGATATCTGCAGACTCCAGTTCTAAACACTGCTACTCTTCTAGCAGGTCCAGAGTGAATCCTCTGCTTCCATATTATCTCATTGTAAGAGAGTTATAGAGTCCTGATGATGAAGATTGGTAGAAGAGCTGTGTTTACAAACCAGATAAAATCCTTACAGAACGATTCTCCTGGGAATGACTGGGTCTGCCTCACTTTCAGGCCTGAGGCCATGTGCTCCTAAGCTTCTGCCTTGACATGCAAGAAACCTATATGGGACCAGGAAGCACATGGAGACTCCTAGTTCCTTCCCAATACAGCTGATGAAGTGTAAATATATTCATTTATGTGGGGTAGAGGAGTCACGCTGCAGTCTGTCTTGGTGCTCTCTTTGAGTTCAAGGAAAAGTACCAGGTTGGAAGACATAAATAGCCCATCCAAAGACAATTTTAAAAAATCTCCTCTCTTCTCACCCTTTCCATCCTAGCTGCCAGAGTGATGGCAATGTGAATCACATGGGAAGGATGAGAAAATGGTAGTAGGTCAGGATTCCTATTTGTCTTGGCTTCTTTTGCTTGTTGTGACAACTAGGCGAGAACCCACTGCATTAAACTTGTGCACAACTTCTTTTAGCTACAGGATTTACCACATTTATGAAGTAAATGGACAAATAAATTAGAGCTGGGTCAAGGACATGAAGATTCAGCAAAGGGAGCCCTGTGGTTCCTTGCTTGTTGTGAATGATGTATAGAATGAGGTAATGCAACCAAAATTAAGTGAGAGCTGCAGAGTCACTTTCTGCACAGCTGGGAGTAGAGCTTTTTGATGACTACATGATTTTTAAAAATGTCCTGGAGCACAAGAAGGCCTGAATCCTGGAATCACATTATCTTGCAGTCGTATGTCACCGGTATATCTGGCCTTCAAGGAAAGAGGGCCTTCTCCAGGGGGGAATGCTGCAGATATTTTGACTTTGGGAGATTGGGAGCCTTTCCTGCAGTATTTGCTCCCTCCTTATTGTGGTCTTAGCCTTCTGGCCTAGAGAATCAACACAATTACAATAGGAAACTTGGGGATGGAGAAGGTGTGGTTAGAGAGGATAGGAAATGAAAAACTGAAATGGGGCAGTATGTCCAGAAGGAACTAATGGGCAAAAGCAGGATTTACAAAAAGAGCAAGCTCTCTGGTCTACTTAGAAATAGGACTTTTACCTACCTTAAGCAGTCCTTTACTTGAGGTTGTTTTCTTGATGTTTACCATGGGTCCTGTTTTCTGGCTCATGGACTTCCCTTCTGAGGAAGGGATTCAGGGAGACATTGGTGAGATCCTAGTCCTGGCTGTGCAGCATCTTAACATTGAGGGAAAATCTGCCACAAAAGTCGTTTTAAGGACTGATGTATTATCAGTGGCCAAGAAACATAGATTCTCTGATTCCCTCTATTTTCCTCCTCTCTTTTTTCTTTCCCTGTTGACTTTCCTCTTTAATATACTAGTAGATGTCAACCTTGAAGCTGATAAAACATTTTGTTTTTAAAGTAGGCTATGGGTCTGCTCTTTCTGGAAACTCTGCCTTAGCCAGTTAGTTCCTGGTATGGTTTGGCTGTGTCCCCATTCAAATCTCATCTCGAATTATAATCCCCATAATCCCCATATGTTGAGGGTAGGATCTTGTGGGAGGTGAATGGATCATGGGGACAGTTTCCCCCATGCTGTTCTCATAATAGTAAGTGAGTTCTCATGAGATCTGATGGTTTTATAAGCACTAACATTTTCCCTGTTACACTTCTCTCTCCTGCTGCCATATGAAGCAGGTCCTTGCTTCCCCTTTGCCTTCCACCATGATTGTAAGTTTTCTGAAGCCTCTCCAGGCATGCTGAACTGTGTGTGAGTCAATTAAACCTCTTTCCTTTATAAATTACCCAGTCTTGGGTATTTATTTACAGCAGTGTGAAAATATACTAATACAGTTCCCTTTGGTGGAAAACATTCTGAGGATTACTAGAAGAAAAAAAAAAACCCCACCCAACCCACTATTTAGGGACTTATTTTGACTGCACCTGAGGATTGGGAAAGGGGTAAGAAAGAGGATAATTTATCCACCGTGAATGAAAATGGAAACAGATTCCTATGATCCACTTATTTTCTATGTGTTAGTGAGATACTGCTGGAAAGACAAGAAAGAAGATCTGCTATGGACCTGTGTCTGACATTTGATTTTATTGTGCCTACATTATTGGGAAGCTCTCAAGATGAGAAATCTTTATAAAAAGACCTATTTCCAAGGTGCTTGGAAGAAACAAACATAAAACTGATATAGTGGGATAAACCCTTAGTTTGGGTCTCATAGGATTCTCACAGATAAATACCTGCTGAACATGAGCCCTATCTTTACGAGATATTAAAAAGCAATTTAGAATTAGATAGTTGCCAAAAATTTAAGATATTAGGGCCATTGTGTAGAAGCTATTACAATAATGTTTTAAATGATTAAAGACATATAACTGGGAATTTAAAATATGAGGAAAAAAACAAGCAATTATAAAAAAAAGAAGGTAAATTTGAAAGTGACTAAAACATCATAGAACTTCTAAAATGGAATGTAATTGGATGAAATTGAGATGAGTAGTAGTAAACTGAAAAGTAGATCTAAAATAATTATCCAGAAACTAACATTGAGAGATAAAAGTGAGAAATATGTAAGATGGGTAAAAATCATTGTAGAATAAAATTGAAAGGCTTATGTATGTTAATCATAGTTCCAGAAGGAAAGAATAAAGAGAGTAGGAGAATGGTAATACTTGAAGAGATAATGATTAAATATTTTCCAGAATTAGGGTAGGCCTATGTCCTCATATTCAGAAAGTACAACACATCCCAAGTAGATTAAATAAAAGAAAAAAAACCAGTAGGCTTGCTGAAAGGAAATTTCAGAACTCAAAAGACAGAGAGGAAATCTCAGAAACAATAACAAAGAAACAGTATATTACTTATAAGAACTGACAACAAACATTTCAATAATAAAAAGAAGAATATTTTTAAAATGCCAGGATAAAATGTTTATTTTACTTTCACTCTTAAATGATAATTTGGCTGAATATAGAATTTTACATTGACATATTAAGTCCAGAAATTTGGAGTGAGATACAAGTAGGAATGATGAACAAATAAATTAGTAAGCATGGGATAAATTTAAGTTAGAATTGACTCTATAAAATAAGAATTTCAACAATGGCATGATTTAGAGGTAAAAAGACAAGGAATAATTAAAAGCTGTATGAAGGCAATATGCAAAACAGGCACTGGCTGGATTTAAAGTATTCTATGTTCTTGTATTGTTTTGGAGGAAGATAGAGATATTGATTAACTTTAGACTTAGTTAAGGTAAGTATGCATATTAAGACTTTAAGGATAAATACTAAAAGAATAGAAATTAAATGTGTAGCAGAGAAAGACAAAGAATGAAGAAAACTCTTCCAATGAAAGACTTTACAGCTATCAATTACATTCCATTCAAAATGAAGAAAATTAGAAATTTGTGAATTAAAGATCTAGTAAAAGAACATAGTAACCCACAGGAATTAAAAGGAAGAAAATCATGAGGCTGGGAACATAAACCAATAAAATAAAAAGCTCAGAAATAGGAAGGTTCACCAAAATCCAAGAACTGACCTCCTTGTGCTCCTTTATGCATGTTGTCTCTAGAAAGGCATCTGATTGGTAAATCTGAGAAGAATAAATTGAGGTTACTCAACTCAGCCTGCCCTTTTTCTTTTTCCAGAGGAAACCTGCCTAGAGTCAGGACAGTCTTCTCTGCTCCTCCATGCCATAGATCTTACCAGAGCAGCCCTTTTGGGGAATCCTCCTTAATCAGTCAGCAAAACAGTCTAATTCTGTCTCTCATATTAAGCTAACACCTCCACCTAGACTTTATCAGTAATAAAGACATTCCTTTGTTTTCTCAATTTGTTTATAACTTGGGCAGGAAAGAGGCAAAGCACAAATCTTTTTAGAAATGAATAAGGAAATGTTGGTAAGATACAACAGATATTAAAAAATCAAAAGAGCATACCATGACTCCTCAAATACCAATAAGCTTAAAAACTTTGAATAAGTAGACAATTTCATAGGCAAATAAAAATATCCCAAAACTGACTCGAGGAAATAGATAAGTAGTTATAATCACTAACAATAATCAATATTTTATAAAAATTTATACATATCATTTATGTACACACATATACACATCTCAAATTCCTCATTTACAGATGAATTCTGTTAAACATACAAATGTTCCAAATAGTAAAAAGAGTGAATGCTCTTCTATGCATTTTATAGGACTAGTATAAAAAAATCAGATAAACCTGATGCTAGAAACAGAAAACGTCGCTATAAAAAAGAAAACTTGCAGACCAATAATCAGTAATGAACATGGGACCAAAAATCATAAATCAAATATTTGCAAGTCAGAATCCAGTTATATCTTTATGAGCATTATGTGTGTGTGTGCACGTGTGTTGTGTAAACCAAATAGGGCTTATTAAGTAATATAAAGATGATTTAACAGTGGGCCTCTTTTAATGTAATTAAGTATATTAACGAAGGAAGAAATATCATAATCATCTCAATAGAAGGGTAAAAAGCACTTGAAAAATTTAACTTATTTTGATAATAAAAAACTTTTAGCAAAACAGAAAAAAGTGGGAGTATTTGATAAAGGATAGCTACCAAAATTTAAGAGCAAACATTATACTTATCCTTAAAGTCTTAATATGCATACTTACCTTAATGTATTACCTTTGAAGAGAAAGAAAACAAAAATGCCAGTCATCATGACATTTATTCACCAAGGTACTGGAGGTACTAGACAATGGTGTTAGACAAGAAAAAGAAATGAAAGATACAAGAATCGGAAAAGCAAGAAAATGCTTTTGATTATTTTTCTGACAATGTACATATACAGGAGAAACTGTCAAATAATTCAAGTAATGCCATTGTTGGATAAAAGATTGTTGTAGGTTGTGTTCCCTGGGAAGCTGACTCTAAGATGGAGATTAGCATGCAGAGCTTATTAGGTAGTGCTCTTAATATCAACACCTGTGAAAAGAAAGGGAACGAAGCAGAATCAGGCAGAGGGAGAAGTTGAGCTATAATGCAATTCTAAAGTAGGCCCTAGAAAACCCCATAGGGAGATCTGAAGCTGGCAAGTCGCTTCAGAATTGTCACAAGTTGGGGTGAGGTGGTCAGACCTTTGTATGCCCATGTTGACCAGTCATTGTGTGAGAATGCCTGGGGAAGGAATGTGATTTTGCGCTTGGCAGCTCTCTTCTGCTAAGATACTTCTTTCAGAGGGCTGACAGATGAGGTCTGACTGCTGGCACTACTTCATGCATGTAGAGGGATAAGTTTTTCAGTCCTAAAGTGGGACCTTAGAGCACTGGGATCTACTTATTCTGGGAGCCATTCTTTCAGGATTCCAGAGGGAGTCATGGGGGAAAGTTCTAAGAGGAAGATTAGTAGGGTGGACTAAAGCTTTCGTTGTTGTAGTTGGTCTTGGGGTCACAATGGATAGACATTAATATCCTTTGATACTCACAGATCCCTGCTCTACTATGCATTCTAGATCCTTCTAACCCTTAGCTAGCACCTCTGCTAGTCTCAGTGGCCTACCTGGTGAATGACCCAGATTCTCATGACTGAGAGGCCTGAGATCCTGGTCACTTGTGCCTTTCTCAGGCCAGGATTGCTATAATTTACCATCAAAATGAACAAGAAATTACCAAGAGGTACCCAAGTACATTACTAGGATGCCAATTATGTTTTTCCCTGTCTAGATTGTGGAACAGCAACCCTGTCTTCTCCGGATAATTGTCATTAATACTTCTGCCACTCCCAACTTGCTACTTATTATGAGAATTGCATACCCTGGGTTTTTAACACTTAAGTGCCACCATCTATTATTTCAGGGTCCTGGTATTCCCATTCCTATCAATGAGCCCAGTTCTGTTATGGCCTTTACTACCGTCATCCCTGGCCTGCAGAGGGGAGCCACCACTGAAATTAGGGAGGCTGGTACCCCTCTCACCAGCACATTCTTTATTGCTTTGGGCCCTCTTGTGGAGGATAATCATTCTGAGGATTTTTCAGTCTTACATGGTATGTCCACTCTTGTATGCCCACTTCTCTGAGTCTTTAAATAATTTCTTCTACCTTTTACCTTGGCAATCCAGGCATTTCTGCCTTCGCTTAGTGTGGGCCAGGGTTGTGTAAATTTTTTCTATAAAGGCCCAGATAGTAAATATTGTAGGCTTTGTCGGCCACAAACAGCCTTGTTTGCCTACCTTCTTTATCTTTTACAACCCTTTAAAAATGTTAAGCCCATGCTTAGCTTGTGGGGTGTATGAAAATAAGCCACAGGCTAGATTTGGCCAGTGAACTACAGTTTGTGAACCCCCGCTGGGCCATCACTTTTTCATGCTCTGGGAGCCATCCTAGCAGGGTGTTTGCACAATCTCCCAGGGTCCTAAACAGAACGTATGTTAAATCCTGTGTCCTGCCAGAGTGCTCCCAAATCAATAAATTTCTGCTTCTTCAACTTTGTATTCTGCCTCCCTTGAGCCAGCATCCTCAGAATCCAGTCCAATGCATACACTCTCCTGGGTTCTTGCTGGGACATGTTTGCTAGGTCCTGCAGCTCATTTTTGGCATTTTCTCTTTCCTTCTTGATCAGGCTCAGCATTGTACCTCCATGGGCTGTTTTGTGACTTAATCTTAGTTATTATACTAGTTGCCAGGAGATTAAGTAGAGGCAGATCTCAAGAGGGATGCATGCTGTACTGTAGAAGGGAGATGTCTTCCATCTTTCAAGTAAGAGAGAAAGAAGTAAACTTTAACAGGGAGAGTGGGCTACTTCTGCAAGCTCAGAGGGTTCAGAGGCATGGGGTGTGGCTTAAGAGTTTCAGTTACATTAACTCATATGTCTGCATCCTTGTGATAAGGTTCTTTCTTTCCCAAGAAGGGTTCTGAACTTACATAGGTGACCTGTGCAAGTTGAAAACTTAATCTTTGGAGTTCTGCTACTCTTACGGTTAAGTCCTGGGTCTGGTCTTCAGCATTCCTTCTTCACCTTTTCCTCAGATTCTAAGATGTAAGAGCCACTTTATATGATACCATGAAGATCCTTTGGCTTTCAATTTAGTTGTTAATTACCAATTAATTTCTATTAGCCTTTTGCTATCTTTTTGAAAGGATTAATCTTAGCTATAGCCACCCATTCCACTGTTTCTCTAGTTATTATTTGTCCAGCGTTTCTCAAATGCCTGATAAATCACATCCTTTTGTGCATTCTCTTTCATTAGGATACCCTCTTGGTTTACCACTGACGGAAGTTTTAGCAACTTTACCAGTACCTTGTGCCAGTAATGGGCCCTGGTTGTTGGTCAGGCGTAGAATGACCTGACTTTAAAATCTCCTCTTTAGCACCTGTTTTCATGCACTAATTGTGTCAGTTCCAAGGAACAGACTTTGACATAGAGATTCATGTGCTGGAAGTTTATTAAAGCATGTTCTTGAGGTTGATATTTGTGGACAAGACTGAAAAGAGCAGGACTGAATGGAGGAGAAGATGGGTTGAGATGTAGTCTCAATGAAGACCTTAGTAGGGGAGCTCTAGAACTAGGATGACCCTTCAGAGTTGGCCCAAGTTGGTGGAATGGGGCTGAATCTTTATTCCCTGTCAATCAGTCTTTATATATGGGATTTCCCAGGAAAAGTATGTGACCTTAGGTAAGGCACAATGGAAAAAGATAAAAAAAGATAAAATTATATTTCTGTCACATTCCATGTATAAAAATTCAATTTCGATTAGACTGGATATGTTTAAATTATAAAACATTAAACTTTACAATAATATATACAGAAATATCTTTATGACTTTGAGGTAGGGAAGGGTTCCTTAAGCAAGTCCTGAAAACCACATATCATAAAGGAAAATAGTGGTAACTTTGAGTCCATGAAAAGTTTTGTATGACAAAGACAACTTAAATAAACAAAATACTAGGACAAGTCACAGTATGAGAGAAAATATTTGTAATATGTATAACTGACAGAGGAATAATATCTGGAATACTTAAAGAATACACATAAAACATAAGAAAAAGACAAAAATAGGCAAGAGATAAGAACAGGCAATTCACAGAAGTTGAAACATGAATGACTAATAAGCATTTGAAAAGTTGTAAAACTTCAGTGATTATGGAAAAGTTAATTAAAATTACAGTAAAATAATTTTTCACATCCATCAGGTTTGTACAAATGCAGAAGTCTACCAATTTTAAGTGATTGTGGGGATTTGGGGCAAGGAAATGTCCATATTCATACTTTGCTGGTGGGAGTGTAAATTGGAGCCACCACTTTGGAAAACAATTTGGTAATATAAAATAAAATTTAAAATAAGGTTAATTTTCACTCCACTACTTCTCTACTACTCTAGTGTAATGTGTTCACATGTGGATGTGTTCAGTGTAGCATCATTTGTAATGGAGAGAAATTGGAAACAGCTTTAATTTCCATTTACTGAAGATTAGATAAGGTGAGGTCTCTTTATGCCAGGACATATTCTACTGAAGTTAACATGATCTCTAGAGCAACCTTGTCCAACCTGTGGCCCAGCATGGCTTTGAGCACGGCATAGCTTTGAATTTGTAAACTTTCTTAAAACATGAGATTTTTTTGTGTTTTTTTGTTTGTTTGTTATTTGTGTGTGTGTGTGTGTGTGTGTGTGTGTGTTTAGCTTGTCAACTATCATTAGTGTTTAGTGTATTTTATGTGTGGCCCAAGACAATTCTTATTTCAGTGTGGCCCAGGGAAGCCAAAAGCCCAGGGACACCCTTCTAGAACTCTATGTCTCAACATAAATGGATCTTAAAAGCAAAATCTTAAACCAAAAAAAAAAAAAAAAAAAAAAAAAAACCCAAGTTACAGTATAATGTTGTATTTGTGTGTGTGTGTATATACATATTTATTTATATATATCTCCATATATATATAATACACACACACACATATAAACACACAGCATTTAGAATCATGAGCTCCCACTCAGACTCTACAAGGGCTTTGAAAGGGGTTAAGTGAACACACATAAATTAAATGTATGGAGAGTGATCAGATATGATCTCTTTAGCCTTTCTTCTCTGGGCACCTTGCGGGTGGAATGGAGAAAAGAAAATTGGTTCAGGAAAAGCTCAGCTCAGGAACCTCAAAGATTCAACCCCACGTGCAGCACCCAGTCTAAGCTTGTCACCTCTCTATTTCTGCTCTCAGGATCAGGTTCCTACTGTTCTCACAACCCCTCCTCATCCAGGGGCTCTGTGGGGTTCATTAATATCTGTTCTAGGTTTCCTGGTCAAGGAGAATGAAGTTGTGGTCTTCCAGGTCCTCCTGGTACAGAAAGAGCGTGCAGGCAGCGCAGCTGGTAACACCCCCTTGTCTGTTCGGTGGAAAGGAAATATTGGGCTGGGGTGGGAGTGCTGAGGGTCAGAGCCATGTGAGGGAACTCTTGGGGAGTCAGAGTTGGGAGGGACCTGGAAAACTATTGAGTTAAACTTTCTTGTGTGCTTGTTCAAACTTTTTATTGAAAAGCAGTAGATAAAACAGGTGACCATGAAACTGCTGTGGTTAGAGCCAATGAGGGGACCACAAAGATTAGCTCTGTAAGCCCCTGTGTCCCCCTCTGCACCCCTCCCATCTCACTCATACCCCCGACAGCCCCTGAAGAGGTGCTAGGAAGCACATGTTGAAAACACTGGCTCCTGTCCAAGCTCTTCATCTGAGAGAAAAGGCTTTTGAGGTCCTGGGTGATGCTATGACCTGCACAAGGTCACACTGAGCTGGAGACAGCAGTGCTGTTTCCACCACACCCTTAAGCAGTTTCTTAAATTTCTTAGAATTGAGCTAATATGAGCAGGTTCTATTGCTTTTTCCCTTTTCCTTTGTTTGTTAATTTAGTCATTCTTTATATTCCAGATTTTAAAAAAGACAACTTTGAGAGTTTCTATATCAAGCCATGATATCATCATCATGCTCTGTTATAATTTTTTTTTTACTACACTGAGCTGCATGTGAAGGAATCAGAGTTAACTCTTGAGTGTTGTGGAGGGTGAGGGCTGCAGGCTAAGTTCATGAGAGAAAGGGAGGAGGCAGTGTTAAGAAGGTACCTGGAGAAGACGAGCCCACACCGCCTGCTGTGCCCCAGACAGCACTCTCCTAAACCCCACTTACTGAGTTAATACTTTCGTTTGTCAACCTGCACTTAAAAAAAATTCCAGCATCTTCTCTTCAGGTAAAACTCATTGATTGCTTGTACCACAAAGTGAGTATTAATAACATTTCTTGAGCAGTTTCTATATGGCAGGCCCTATGCTAAGTGCTTCACACACGTTATCCTATATAATGCACATAATAATGGTAATGGTAATAATGAGATAAATACAATTACTATTTTTAAATGCAAAACACTACAAAAGGATAAATGGAGGTTCGTAGAGGTTAAGTATTTCACCCAGAGGCACACAGCTAATGAATGACAGAGTGAAAATTTGAGTGCACGGTCTTATGAGCTATCCTGTCTTGCAATGTACAATCTCATATCCAACTTCTACCCAATTAGAGAATGGGTGTTATATTAGATGTGTGGAAGAAGGAGTAATTGATTACAGAGCAGGGGGATATGCCTGGGTGGGGCTTTCCATTTTACAACCTGGCTTAAGTTGCTTTTGTATAGGCTTTGATTATAAAATACATATATAAAAAGACTCATCTAAATATAACCAAATGACATGACCTAAAAACTGCACTTAAATTGTAAGATTTGCTTTCAGACACTCACATAAATGAGAGTATAACTTCTGAAGAAGCTCTATACTGTCAGCCCCGATTTCCTATGACTTGTAAACTTTTTCGTTCTTAAAAATCAGCTTTATAGCAAGAATGGACTGTTAAAGACATTCTAGAAATATAATTATTGATTATCCATTTCAAAGAAAGGTACGCTGGATATTTGAAATAGCTACTTTACAAAATCTGCTTGTGAAAATGGGGCAGTCTTCACATCATTTAAATTCATCTGCAAGAAACAAAATGTTAAATTCAAACTGGCTTAAACAACAAGGATATGTATTAGGTCTTATAACAGGCAATTCAGAGGTAGAGGAAGCTTTGTGTTTGATTCGATGAGTTAAAAAAACATCATCAAAGGGCCAGGTTCTCTCAGTTTCTACATTCTGTTGTCTTAATCTTTGGCTTCATTCTCAGGCTAGTTTCCTCGTGTTCATAAAATGGCTTCCAGCAGCTTTTGTGGGGTGCAGGCCTCCTAATTCCCATACAGCAAGGAAGAGAAAACCAGCTTCCTATTGCTCTCTCTCTCTCTCTCTCTCTGAAGAACCAAGATGAACATTCCCAGAAGCTTCTCTTTCTGTATCCCTGGACAGAATCAAGGATCACATGCCCAGTTTTTAAATCAGTCTCTGGAAAAGAGGTTGAGGTTCCCCATAACGGTCCAGGCCCATCTCTTTAACTGAGGGTCTTTCCTGTGATACCACTGCTTTTTCTCAGTAAGAGAGAAGTGGAATGTGTGTTACAGAGGCAACCACAATGCCCAGTGTAGAATTTACCCGCACCAGATGGATACAATGATTCATTGACACAGCCAAGAGACATGTATTAAATATCTGCCATCTGCTCAGAACCAGGAGATTCTAAAGAAAAGTTCCACACGAATCTGTTTTCCTAATAGGTGACAGAAATAACAAATTGTGGCTCAGGCCCCTTCTGCAGTCCCCTCCCCATCCTTTGGTATAAGCACTTGACAGAAACCCCAACACAGCCAGGGAGAGGACTAATGATGGAAACTGAGCCCAAATTGATGGCTCCAAAACAAGGAAACTGGCCAAATTCAGTCAACCATGTAGTTACTAACCAACTATTTTATTAAATCGAATCCTTCAAAAAGTCAATCTTTCTTTTTATATATACCGATCTCCCTTTATCAAGTGATATATTACACTGACTTAACCTTTAACTCTTGAGAGCACTGGGTATGTATCTCTGTCACCCACAAATCATCAGTTTGACAGTTGGCAACTTTACTCTTGGGCTTATTCTATTATACACCTACATCTTCTATAGGGTAGGAGAAGGGCCCAAAAAATCTTTCATGCAGACCTCAGAGTGCCAAAATATTTTCATTTGTAAGTGTGAAATACCTTCAGAAGCATTTTCCTTGAAAGTGATTGAGGTGTGGGAGCCGGGAACAAGTTAGGAATTGTTTTATTCTGTAGTTTTGCATGATTTGAAGCGGGTCAAATAAACAATTTTAACCCTCTCCTTTTACTTTTCGAACAGGCCAGCTGACTGAACCTACCTCTTTATTAATTGCAGAACTGTGAAAACCTAGCAACGTGAAATTAAATCTTTTTCTCCTTTGCCACCGGTCTGCTCGTGGAGAGTATTAAAGACGTGGAAGATTTAATGCTCAGGGAGAGGAAAAGGTGATTTGCTTCTGCCCCAGCAACAGAGCTATTCGAAGAGCTCTGATTGCTTCAGAGAGGCAGGGCCCAGGCATGGCCTCTCCTTCTGTCTTTTGCTGAGACTTTTAAATTCTTGTTGGTTTATTTGTTGAAGAGATTATAGCATAGTCTAGAGTTGTGATTTTTCCAAGTAAAGAGTGACTCCCAGGCTGATCACTTATAGCATTTATATTTATAAAGAGACAGTAATCTACATTTTGGTTTTTGACATCTTTTCATCATTTAATTATTAGTTCCTAAAAACCCAGTAAGCATCCTATGCTAGTGATTCTAGCAAATATTTTAGTGGTGGAAATGAATAGAGGTAAGAAAGGGAAGGGCATGGGGGCAGGTGACCTGAGGATCATTTTGCTGTGCCAAAATGGCGGCACGAGGGTTTGACTTGCCACTCTTCTAAATTTATAAAACTTTTCAGAACTCAGCTTTTTATCTCCAAATGATTCTTTATTTTATGACTTTTATTCCTCATGAAGATTAGACACCAGCCCCCCAAACAATTCTACACGGCTCCACATGTCTTTAAGTATGGATCCCACCTGTGTCAGAATCTTACGTACATAGAGTTGGAGACCCACTTCTCCAGAACCTCAAGAATACTCTGAAGAATTAAATTAGCGGCCACTTGGGAGAGCAAAACCTGAAGCTTTCCGGTTGTGTCTACCTCCATCCTGTCTACATGACAGATCCCTTTTAAACATCAAGAACTGTGTGTTTTGGTCAGTTGTAGACATGTTCTACCCACTTTCCCTCAACCCAGCAAATGAAATGTCACCCATCCTTTGTTTAGATTAGAAATACGAGAGCAATCCTGAATGTTTCTTTCTGTAACTCCTCACATCTAATTTATTTTGAAACCCTGTAATTCTCCCCAAAAAACACACAGAGAAAGTGTTAACTTTATCTCTGCAGACAACATCTAGCCCAAGGCACCATCATCTCTAATCTTCAAGAATTTTCTGTCTTTCCTCCTTGGCTCAATTTTTGCCCTTTGATAATTCATTCTTCACCTTGCAGATGAAATTTTCTTTTAAAAATACAAATCAGATTTTGCTAGTATCCTTCATGAAACTTTCTCTTGCACTCTGAATAAACTCTAGACTCCTAAATATGATCTTCAAAGCTTTGCTTGATTTAGCTTCTGTTAACTTCTTCCCTAAATTCTCTATTGCCGCCAATTACTAAGTCCAGAGTTGTTACTGTTGCATCTCCTGGACTGTTTCTTTGTCAGTCCTTCATGTGGTCTTAGCTTAAATGTCACCTTCCACAGAGGCATGCCCTGACTATCCTTCTCAAAGTGGTTTGGTAGCTACTATGGATTGGTTAGTCTAATATCCCTTTAAACTCCCTTATCCCGTGTCAAGAATGCAAAGCTAAAACCCGCATTTTCCAGACTGTCTTGAAGCTTGGGTACTAGAAATGATTTAGTTTCCCCCAACAAAATGCAAGACATCGATTTTGTGGCTCACAGGATCTCCATTTTGATGGGACCAAGTGTCATTGTGTTGGCATGGATTGTGGCAGAAGTGGTGTGAATCTGGAGCAAGTAGTCATTGCTGTGGCTGTGACTTGTAGCAGGAAGAGGCAGCTTCTTGATTCAGTGTCTGCTATTTTTACTGCACTGGGGGCTAATATGGTTCTGCAGTCAACAGGGGCATAGCACCTTGCCTAATACAACAGCTTCCCCCACCCCACCCCAGATACCAATAGAAGTCACCGTACAACAGTTTCTTATAACAGAATGTGCCTAGACGGGGGATTGTTCTTGAGAGGTCAGTTTAGAGCCTCCTCCTCTAGCCCTTATAACAATTTTATAATCACTAAATTCCCTGTATAGAATTCTTTCTGCTTAACCTAACTAGAGTGGATTCTGTTGTCTGCAATACAGTCTGGACCAATGTAAATCCTTTTGGTAAGTTACTCTTTAGCTCATCTTTTATTTTTTTCTCACTCTTTTAATATTTTAAATGATACCATTAATTTATTGTCACTCTCCACTACAATATAAGCCTCCCGAAGGTGTGGCCTTGTCTGTTTGGTTCAATGCTCTGTCCCTAGTACCTAGGACAGTTCTCAAAACACACGAGGTGTTTCATATCCATTTGTTGCATGAATGAATGGGCCCTAGGCATTTGCTGAGCTACTCCACACCACACCTCAGCAATCTTAGCAGCAGTGGGGCTTGCTCTGCGGCAAGTCTTTCTTTTGACTACTCGTTTGTATCTGGTCCAGCTCCAATTTCATTCTTCTGACTCAGCAATGGAAACATGCACTTAGGATGATGACAGAGCAAGTCCTTGAGTTCTCTAAAAGCTCTGCATCAGGAAGCTTCTGCTAAATGGAGTGCTTCACACCATTATCAGCAGAGCAGTGCTCAGCTGAATTTCTCTATCAGTGGTGTCAGGCAGTGAGGAAGAGACTGGACAAGGGAGGGCTAGCCTAGCTTTGCCATTACAGGTTCTTCTTGCTTGAAAGACAATTTCACAAACAATGGCATGTCTAGGCACTCTCCTGAAAGACTGTCCAAGATCATCCTGTCCATCCTGGTTGCTTGCATGTCTGTTTCCCATAACCCAACATGCTATTGCCCCTCAAAAAATTTCCACAAGTCCACAGCATGACTTAGCTAATGCAACACTGTTTGCTCTAAGAGCCCCGCCTTTCCCTTTGCCTGTTTTAAAATGAAGCAAAGGGTCATTTGAAATACTTTGTTTTTTAACAAACTGAGAAGTTGGGTTCCCGCCATAAAATGCTGAATAATAGATTATTTGCCTAAAATAATCTGTGTCTCATTCAATATTTTATTCCATGTACCAGGGTCTGGTACATAATGGGTGTTCCATAAGTGTTTGAAGAATGATTGAATGAGTGAATCATTCCAGTTTTATGCCTTTTTATTTTTTTTAAAGCTGGCAAAAGGTTAATGTATGCAGAGAAGACAGTATATGAGAAAAAAAATCCCACATATGACTTTGATTCTATTCAAATGTGTTCCTTCAGTTAGGCAGGATTTCATTAACATTTCCTCCACATCATGCCTGCTGAATATCATTGCAAGATTTAGTTGACAAGTGCCATTCACAAGCCAGATCTGTGGACCTAAGAGGGTATCCCGCCATGTGGGGCTTCCTTTTCTCAGTCCTGACACACATAAGACAGCAAATGTCAAATGTGCTTTTTTAGAACTCATATACTGAATGATGTGCTTCTCCAAGGTCAGGACAAGAACCCACTTTAGTTTGCATTCATGCGCAAGAATGCTAGCGACAGGTAACCTTCAAAGAGGGAAGCTGTCATTGGCAGGAAGGGTGAAGGCTGGGAATTGAATCTTCCTAAAAAAGTCACATCTGCCGACTGGCAGGAGAAGGAACTCATGTCAGGGCAGGAGACGAACTGGCAGTTAGAGATCACTGGTTACTGATTAAGCTGGGCAAGGCATTTTAAAGGCAAAAGAGCAGTCTCCAAGTTCAGATTAGGCAGGCTCTTGCAGGCTCTCACAGCTGGGAGGGGAGCTGGTGGGTGGAAAAGGGTAAGGTGAGGGAAAGGACAGGGAATGGGATGCCCTCAGCTTAGTGGGAGGGAGAAGTCTGCTGCCGGGGTGGCCAGGACCTCTGTTCTGTCTCTGGGAGTGGCCAGACAGGTAACGTCTATCTCTAGGGTAGAAATTCCTATCTCTGAGGTTAAGACATTTCAAGGTTTTGCCAGTTGTCTCAAAGGGCAATGTGAAATTCTCAAGTCCAAATTATTTTCCTAGTTTTGTGCCTTTTAATTTTTTTTTAATAATATGAGTATCACGTAGTTATCTTCAAAATTATCTTCAAGTACCTTTGGAAGGCCAAATATTCCCCCTCTCAAAATGTGTAGGAATAGTTGCTGTGGTTGCTACAATTTTCACTTGTTTACTGTGTAACAAGCTTTGAGTTACATGGTTTGCACATATTACATAATATTAAATTGAATTCTCACAATCTGATGAGATAGGTGTATTTGTCCTCATTTTATAAATAAAGCACCTGAGGCTCAGAGAGACCAAACAGTTTGTCTCATCTCACAGAGCTGGACAGTGGCAGTGCTGACTTCCCAGAACAAAAGCAATTTTGCCCCTGTCTAAGGGAATGAGTCCCTAAAGAAAGATTTCTTCCCAACTGTGGGAGATTTTGTAGGATATTTGGCCCAAAGAAACGCTATTTTTCATAATTGGGCACTACCTTTTCATTACTGCTCTTGTATCCTCTGAACAGTTTATTTTATTAACTATAGATCAACCTAGGCTTTTTGCAGATGCAAGTGAATGAAGCAAAATGTGGTCTGGCCATAGGATGGGCTGCAACCTCAGGGGGAGTGGGCAGCTGGTTTAGAAAATGTGAGTGGAGAAGAACCCAAAGCGCAGCCTCTCCCCTTTCTGCCTCTCCCCTTTCTTCCTCTCCCCAACTCCAGCCTGCCCTGATGCTTGAAATTCCCTAGAACAGAGACTCTCATTTAGATTAATGTTCTGAGAGTCCCTAGTAATGTCAGTTTATTAACTGTGAGGACTAATGTACTGATAGAAATAATATTAAAACTTCACCTGTGTGTATTGATTTCTCTCATTTGATTCTCTCTACGAGAGAGACAAACAGTTGCTTGTCTAAGCAACTGTTTCCTCTTGGCATGGATTGATTTAGCAGAATAGATGGCACTGAACAAAGCCCTCAGGGAATGGACCAGAGAACAGGTAAGTGTTGGTGATAAGAGCTTGTCAAGAAAGGGCAGGATTATCCATCCCTGTCCCTTGTAGGTGGATCCTGATATAAACTAAAGCAGCCAGAGATCGGCACAAAGGTTTGGGCATCCCAGAAAGTAGGGTGAGACCATGGGAAATTGTGAAGCTAAAATTGGAGAAGTGTTTGGATGTAGAGGAAAACTCACTGACATCTTTTCATATTTAATTTAAACATCTTTTTTGAGGTAAGGTGTATTAATAGATTACTAAATAACTACATTTTATCAAAGAAGTAAACCATATCTCTTCACAGTCCTAGAAGGCACCAAGGAGGAGATGGGGGAGAGAGACGAGCAGCAGGACGGGTTGGTGAAATTGATGAACATATTTCTCATGTCTGAGTCAGGACGGGTCCATCTGATGTTGCCAGTTCTTGGTCACATGCTTCTTTCCCTAGGAGATCAGAGATCCCAGATGGTCTTAGAGCACTTACAGATGCTCGGCCACAGCTTGAACTGTGGAGGCACACCTGCCTCCCCAGGAGATGGGCCTAGGCATAGTTACACAATGGGAAACTCCAAGACCTTTGCCCTACTCCACTTCTCCCAGCCTGGAGAAATTCTGACGTTTCCTACGTTTTTCTCCTGCTCCTGCTCTGCTCCTGACACTCCCAGTCTCATGACTCTTTGAGGCCTTATCATTCCTTGAGGAGTGGTGCCAATGAGGTTAGGGTATCAAAGACATTACCCTAAAAACAGCCAGATCACCCTTTCCACTGGTCTCTCCTCCCCTGGGAAGCAGTGCTGGCCTCAGGCAGTTTTGTAAATTCAGTCAAGTCTGGTTTTCATTTCCTCTGTTCCTTTTGCTCTATTTCAAAGCCAGCCAAGTGTCTGCTACTCTAATTCCCTTTCTCTCACCCCCATTGCTATTCCCTTTACTGTTTCATGTATTTCGGTCCTAGATAACCTCATACTTTGGATTGTTTTCCTCTTCCTTTTCAGCCTACTTATCCAAACTTACTTGTCCTGCATCCCATTGTTCCAGACCTGTTCTCTTTGTCGGTGACAACAGGTTTTCCACATAAAGAAACATGTATCAGTCTACCACCTAAAACTTACATTACTTTACCCTGTTGGGCAAAACCTCAAAGCAGGATTCTCAAACCCTGGGCCGCAGACTGCTACCGGTCCGTGGCCTGCTAGGAACTGGGCTGCACAGCAGGAGGTGAGTGGCTGTTGAGCAAGAATTACCACCTGAGCTCCTCCTCCTGTCGGACCAGCGGCACCATTAGATCCTCATAGGAGCGTGAACCCTATTGCGAACTGTGCATGTGAGGGATATAGGTTGCACACTCATGAGAATCTAATGCCTGATGTTCTGAGGTGGAACAGTTTCATCCCAAGCCATTTCCCCATCCCCAACTCCCTCCCCAGTCCATGGAAAAATTGTCTTCCATGAAACTGGTCCCTAGTGCCAAAAATGTTGGGGACTGCCGCCTTAAAGCATTTCAATATAGGCTTTGTCTGTATAGGAAGGACTCCCAAGGAGTAACACTGACGGGAAACTCAAGAACTATCACAGGTCAAAAGGAGAGATAGTACTGTCACTGCTCACCTTGCCGGTGGAGTCAGCTGTCCGTTCTGTGTTTGTGTGGGACAAGCTCTGGGGTGTAGATCTAAAAGTCTACATTTGCACTTCATTTCTGACTTCAGAAAGATCCTGGCAACTAGCTATAAACCTCCCTAGGGCCTCGAGGGTCTTTTTCTGCAAAGTAAGTGTTAATAGTGAGAGGACAACTATCTTTGTTTAGATTGTGACTTGGGGGAAGGGTACTGGATTACTGAATTATTGGAAAGTACTTTGCAAACTCTGAACATTTGAGAAGGGCTTATAAAAGATTTGGATGGAATTTCTCTAGAAATTGAATGGGATGTTGAGATGGGATACTTGGCAGAGTCCAGCGCTGGAGAGTGAACGTCTTGCAATGCATTAGGAAAAAGAAGTATTCATGGCCATGAGCTGCTTTCTGCCCTAAAAACCCCCCAAGTCTGGCAAGTTTGGGAAACAATTGCTGCCAGTCATTGTCTAATTTTGTGATGCTATCTTAAGGGATTTTAGAGACATATTGCACCATGAAGGTTTTTAGGCTGGTAGAGGAGGGGTGGGTGGAGTAAAGTCCTGGGGCACAGCGTCCCTTTTTTTAGAGTTAACTGTGTGGAACATGTATGCTTCCAGATGTTGATCTGAATAAATCCTGATTATTTGCCTTGTTTCAGAAGAAGCCACCTAGAATTGGATTTGGTAATATTTGCAGGCAGGGCCGAGTATTCTGGTTCAATGATACCAAAGTTTTCATGAGGTCATTTTGACTTTTGTTTTCTCAGAGCTTGAGATATGAGTCCTTCATAGCTGGTGGCCACTTGCTTTGGTTTCTATGGAAATATACCTTTTTGAGGACCTGAAATTCCACCTCTGCAGCATCTTCACTTCGGACCCACAGCTGGTTCTGTATACCCCAGAGAAGAATCAGGGCCCATTTTAGGCAACCGAGCTCCAAAGTCTTGGCCAGGGCAGGTCTTGGGTTGAGACAGAAACCATAAAATCTGAAGAAAATAGAACCTGAAGTGTTATGCTTGGTATAAGCAGCAGAACTCATTTCTTTTTATGTTTCTATTGATATCTCATGTCTATATGTTTGTGGCAAGACAGAACAAGAGAATACGAGTCATTTGACTGTTTGTCTCTCCTCTCCTTCCCACTGCCTCTCTTGATTGTGCTACTCTGATGAATCTTGCTGAGGGCATTTTGTGTGTCTGCATAAAATGCACAGCAAGAAGTTAAGGCAAGGCCAGATGGCTAGGCATTTTCTATATACTTGCTTGTGGTCATTTTTCCTTAAGCAACTCTTTTCAGGGAGACCATTAATGCAAAATTCCCTAAGGAAATGGAAATGAATCAGTACCTTTCATCAGTTATGGGACAGCCTTCCCATGTCAGATAGATCAGCTGTAGGAAGCTCTATACATAGAAAATACACTAGGCTTTGTTTTCAACATCAATAATTCTGACAGTTGATGCTTTTATCTTTTTTATTTTTCTGGAGCTCTTTTGATTCTACAAGTTTCTTTAGGGAAGGAATCTTTTTAGGGTGCTTACATATCTTTAACATCTTCTGGTCTTCTTTTCAAGAAGCGAGATGCCTCACTCAGGGTAGTGTTGCAAAAACAAGAGAAGCAACTACTCAAAGAAGAGGAGGATATTGCAACTGAAGCTTGGATGATTAAACTCAATTTCTTTTTTTTTTTTTTTTTTGAGACGGAGTCTTGCTCTGTCGCCCAGACTGGAGTGCAGTGGCCGGATCTCAGCTCACTGCAAGCTCCGCCTCCTGGGTTTACGCCATTCTCCTGCCTCAGCCTCCCGAGTAGCTGGGACTGCAGGTGCCTGTCACTGCACCCAGCTAGTTTTTTTGTATTTTTTAGTAGAGACGGGGTTTCACCTTGTTAGCCAGGATGGTCTCGATCTCCTGACCTCGTGATCCACCCATCTCGGCCTCCCAAAGTGCTGGGATTACAGGCTTGAGCCACCGCGGCCGGCTAAACTCAATTTCAAAAAAGGCCATTGATAGGTTAAGGCAGAGTGACTATTTAAACACTAAAGCTCTGAATCTGTGAATCAGGATGGTGTTCTTGAGTATTTTCTTAGTGACGACACCACCCTAGTGCTGATGTCTTAGTCTGTTGGGGCTGCTGTAACAAAATGCCGTAGACTGGGTGGCTTACACACAACAGAAAATTATTTCTCACGGTTCTGGAGGCTGAGAAGTCCAAGATCAAGATGCTACAGATTTGATGTCTGGTGAGGGCCTACTTCCTGGTTCCTAGACGGCTGTCTTCTCACTGTGTCCTCACATGGCAGAAGGGGTGAGAGACCTCTCTAGGGTCTCTTTTATAAAGGAACTAATCTCATTCATGAGGACTCCACCTTCATAACCTAATCACCCCCAAAGGCCCTACTTCCAAATACTATCACACTGGTAATTAAGTTTCGACATATAAATTCTGGGGGGACACAAACATTTAGTCCATAGTAGTTGGTTATAACATAGGCCCTTGATAGAAAGTGGTTGACTCACTGCTAACTTATCTGTTCTACACTGAGCTAAAACCCAAATTTCTGTTCCTATTTTTGTTTCTTATTATTTTATTTGTGTTTATGCTCAAAAAGCTTTAGAAACATTGGAGACGGGACTTACAGTTACACTATCATTTGCAGATCTTTTGGAAATAATGATCGTCAGGAGGTCAAGGGTACTAAACTCCCATCTCCTCATTCCTAGAGCTTTATAGTGGTAATAATTAGTGGAGATCATTGCTGTGTGTAGGGGAAGAGGCTATGCAGGCAAGAGGAATGGACATTCTAGTTTCTTTTATGGAGAGTTGACAGCACAGACAGGGAGAAGGAGACATCTCAAATTTTGTCCCACAGAGACCAGGCTTTGCCAGCCTGATGAATACCAGACATGCTGGTCTGGGATGGATGGGAGGATGGAAGAAAGGCTTTAGCCATAAAGTCACAGACTTATCTGCTTCCCTACCAACCCCCCTACAACCCTTGGTTTCCCAACCTCGCTTCTGCCCACAGAGAGAAATAGGCTTACAGCAAAAACCTTGACAGAAATCAATGTTCAACTGCATGGGTTTATCTTCCTTAATGCATAAGGTGTTGGTTTTGTTCTTTTTGGTGGTTTTTTAATTTCAAAGGAAATTTAACACTGACATTAAAAAATATTTTGGGTTCATATCCAGGTACCCTCTCCAAAAATATTTTTTAAAACTGGAAATATTATTGGTGGTGACTTCTATATCCTTTTTAGTGCTTTTATGTATTTTTAAAAATGTTTGTAACTAATATGTATTACTTCAGAAAAATAAGGTCAGATTAAAACTGTAAAAATAAATCACTTATAACTCCTCCAGGCTACAACATTTATTTCCATTTTGAAGCATCCTCTCTTTTGGTGTTCGTCAATTTTGTGTGCATAGTTTTGACATACTTTAAAAAAATTATTGAGATCAAATTTGTATAACATAAAACCAACCATTTTAAAGTGAACGATTTAGTGGCATTTAGTACATTCACAGTGTTTTGCGACCACTACCTCTCTCTAGTTTCAAAACATTTTCATCACTCCAAAGTAAAACTTCTTACCCATTAAACAGTTTCTCTGCACTTCTATGCATTTTCCCCTTCCCCCAGGACCTACAGCCATCAATCTGCATTCCATCTCTATGGATTTATTGATTCTAGATATTTAATATAAGTGGAATTATACAGTATGTGAGTTTTTGCTTAGCATACTGTTTTTGGAGGTTCATCTAGGCTGTGGTATGTATCAGTACTTCCTTCCTTTTTATAGCTGAATAATATTCTGAATAATGTTCCATTGTATGGATATACCACATTTTGTTTATCCATTCATCTGTTGATGGACCTTTGGGCTGTTTCCACATTTTGGCTATTGTGAATAGTGTTGCTAAGAATGTTCATGTACATGTTCTTATTTGAGTATCTGTTTTCAGATCTTTGGAGTATAGACCTAGGAGGTGAATTGCTGGTTTGTAGAGAGGTTCTATTTTTAGCTTTTTGAGAAACCAACAAAATGTTTTTCATGGTGGCAGAACCAATTTTCACTCCAACAGTATAGGACAGTTCCAATTTCTCCACATCTTAGCCAACACTTGTAATTTCCATTTGACATACTTTTAACCATTGTGCACATCATTTTATGCAATTGATTAAATATTAGGTTTTAAATTTGATATTAACCTCTAACGTTTGTATGTTCTGGAGCATTCGACATTATCTGGCTTGCCACTTTGGAATAATTTTGTTCTATTACTCTGCTTTTTCTCAGATCCTGTAACTCATTCCTGTAATGTTACATTTTGATAATTTTTGAACACTATGTTTATTGGTGGAATTCTCTTTTGCCTTAGAGTGATCTTTGCATTAGACACAGGGTTGTACATGTTGGCCCCTGACCTATTTTTGGGGGCTACATAAACTTTTTAAAAATCGTAATGTTTGAAATAGAGCACTGTCTGGAAATCCAAGTAGTGGTGCTCACATTCGGTTCCCGTCGAAGGTTCTTTGGAAAATAGGAATACATAGATGACAGAGAAGAGTGAACAAATGGGGAAGGGTGTCTTGAGTGTGCAGTTTCCTTCAGCCTTACTCATGTTCCCGCATTTTCATCTCAGACCTGGCAAAGGGATGAGGAGGAATGAGAGAGATAAGACAGTAGAGTTTAGGGGAGTGAGGGAGAAGCAGGAGTGACCTTGCACTCATAGGAATAACAGGCTAAAGGGCAAGAATAATTACCTTAGGCTGATCTGTTGCTATAACTCAACTGGTAGATTATGCCATCAGAGAAAAATAACAGATGGCAAAATCCAGAGTTTCTTAAGCTTGGCACTATTGCCATTTTGTGCCAGATCATTTCTTGTGGGAGGACTGTGCTTTGCCTTGTAGGATGTGCAGAGCCTCCCTGGTGTCTATCCACTAGATGCCAGTAGCACTCCCACCACCCCGAGACATTGCCTGGGGGACAGAATCATTCCCAGTTGAGAACCACTGGGCAAAGTAAATAATAATAGTCAGAATTTTTTTTCATTTAACAATTGGCATTGTCAGTGGGTTGTTATTTAAAAGCTAGTATTCATTGAGGCCCACTATGTGCCAGGCACTATGCTCAGCATTTTCACTGATTTAGTCCTCAGCAAATATTTGAGTATCTGTTCTACTAGGAACAGAGTCTATAACGTGGGCTAAACACTGGCAAACTCCTGCCCTCATACAGCCTTTGTTCTGGTGGAGAGAGGTGTATTAGAACAATCACGCAAACGTAACATTGCAAGTGTGCTAGGTGCTGGGGAAGGGAGATCTTTTGGAGGACTACAAAAGGAGTTTTCCAATGCTTCCTTTGAACTGGACTCACTTCTGAGACCATAGCCTGCATTAACTCATGTGGCCCTTATGGCAAACTCATGATGTAAGTACTAGTAATCAACCTTGTTTTGCAGAGAAGGAAGCTGAATCTTACATGGGCAAAAGTCATACAGAGAATAAGTGGTGGAGTTTGAGTTTTGAACACAACATGTTGTCTTCAGGGCCTGAGCTTTTAATTACTACCTTAGACAGCTAGCAGTGGGATCTAAAAAGAATGAAGAGATGTCAACTGGGTGAAGAGGGGAGGGATAAATGTTCCAAGGCAGAGGGAAAGAAATGAATAGGCCTTGAAAGCAGAAGAGACAATAAAGGACTGAAAGAAGAAAAAGGCCAGTGGGCCTGGGGTGGAGAAAATGCTGGGGAAAAGAACACAAGAGAGGCAGGTGAAGTGAGTGGGCGTCACCCCATTTCAGGGCCTTATAGGCCGTGCTAAAGAGATTGATTTTTACCCAAAAAGCAATGATGAGCCACAGAGGGGTTTTCAGTAGGGAAAGGACACTCTGAGGCCACCCTCATTACCATAGTTAATATTTGCAACTACCCAATGAGGAAGGACTGAAAGCTATTTTACTGAAGAAACAGAGGGCTCTGAGAGAGCTGCATGCTTTGCTGAGGTCACAAAACTGAGAAGTGGTGGAGCTGGGAATGAAACTCAGTTTTCTCATTCTGAAGTCCATTCTCTGAACCAGGACACTCTGTGGCGTCCTCCCGTTCTTTCGAGCACACCCAGGTCAGGAGCACACCTTCCCTTCACGGAAGCGGTTGAGTTGGCTTTGAGGTCTGGGAATTCTGTCCCCATACGTTCTGATCTCGTTGTGGGAACACAGACACATTTCCTTGCATCTCGACAATCACTCTTTAACTTTGGAGTTTTCTAGTCTCTGTTTATTGTCTTTTACGCCAGCTCCAATTCACCCTTTCACCCTGCACACCCCTCAGCCCTGCAATTCTGCTGTGGGACACTGTACATGTGGCCTCTGATAAGAATCGCTCCATTCAGAGTCGCTGGCAGGTAGGTGTCCTATTTGCTCAAACATGCGTGAAGGTCTCCACTCCTCAGATTTCACTGCTGTGGAACCTGGAACTGTTTGGTTGGCCTTCTTCTGTTCTTTTGGAGATAGTGTGTTTCACCCTCCAGGTAAACTTCAAACTAGTGTTCATTTAAATATTAATTTGCAATTGCACAATCCCTCCTGTGATATTACCACATTCTGTGGGAATTAGGCTGAGCGAGCCTTCTTGCTCGCTTTAATCACACATTTCAGCAGTGCTGAGACTTGCAGCAGAGTCGGATTCATTCTTTGACACCATCCAAAACGCTCTGCAGAGCTAACCAAATTGAAATGAGCCCTTCATCTTAACGCACGGATAATTAAACTTCAAACACTGTTTATCTCAGTCCCCAAATCCTCAGAATGCAGAAGCAAATTAATTTTAAATCTATATCTGCTTTAAATAGTAATTGTTTAATCAACAGGCTTGATGTATAATTATATTCTTTGTTCGTACTCCTTGCAGGCTTGAATAGACCACATAATTCCTGGGTTGCTTTCATTTCTGTAATTAGATCATGTGACAGATCCTTACTATATTACAGTCGACTATAGTTGCTTCTCTCCCACCCCCTTCTAAATTTGAAAATGGTTTCTCATGAATTCTCAGATTATAACAGCCCCAGTTTAACAAGGAGCTGTAAGTATTTAGCTTTAATCCTTTACTTTTCTTTCACCTAATAATTTACTTGGGAGCAAGTGATTTTTACTGGTGGCTGTGTCCTTTCAGAGTTGAGAGTTCTTGTTCTCCTTTTGAACTTCTGTTTTCCCAAAAGGAAACCCTTCTTGACCACATAGAAATACATTGGCTGAACCCCTAGAAGTCAATATTATCCTTATATAAGCGATAGTTGAGGTTCAAACTGAGCAAAGGGTATTGTTTTCTGATCATCTGGAGTTTCACGGAGAAGTAATTTTCTTTGTTAGAAAGAGTAGATTTATCTCCAAGAATTTATTTTACTTGCCTGGATTCATTCCGTAAAAATGAGAGCTGGACATTAGATAATTAGGTCAACACTGAAATCTATTCTTTAATTGGAATTTGTTTCTCCCACACAATATGCCTAATACTCTGTGGTTCTGTCTGTGCTAGAAATATGATTACTCAGCTAATGTGGCTCTTTTTACTTCCTGTATCAGTCATGCCCTCCAGCCCATTATCTTTCAGATTTGATTTCCCCAGATTCTTGCAATTCTTACTATTTTTCTCATTTTTGTTATTGAGGTATGCAAAATTGGCTAAGGTATGGTAGGTATGGCCTAATGAATACTGTATACATTGGGGGGCATTAATGGAGGTTGGAGAGAGAAAGAACATCATTCAGAACAAAAATAACAACATAAAGTGTCTATGCTTAAAACTCAAAATAACCAGGCTCTTTCCATCATATTTCCAAATTAGATCTAAGTTGGCACTGTCTCTCCTCAGTCTTCTTCCCTATATTCATTTCTTGTTTTCTTTCCTTCCTGTGGAGTATCTGTGTTTTTGATTACTTTCTCTTACCTATCCAACTATTTATTTTTTCAGGCATCATCTCATTTTGCTATTTGATCCAGCTATGCATTTTTATGAATTCCACGACTGTATCCTGCACATACTTCTGTAACTGCCAGTTTGGGTTTTAAAACATTATTTCCTTCTCCTTTTGGGTATTTGCAATACTTCCCAATAATTTCTGCTTTTGTTATTCACCCTTCCAGATCACCAGTGCAAATGCTGAATTAAATGACATGCCTATGGACATCACTACATTCACAGATTAGTGATTACCCTCCATTAATGGATCTACTAGAGTTTTTTGGTTGGAGAATTCTAAGCCCAATTCCTCTCCTCCTCTTCACTGGCAGATAAATCATTATGAGGCTTCTATTTTTTATATCTTCCAAGATTTAGAAACCCACATAGTCATACAGAAATAATCTGAAATATATTTTGATTTAGATATTGTCATTTAAGGTCTAGTCAGGGAATATAAGCCACTTTTGGTCTTTCAGTAGGGGAAATATAATACAGGAAACTGGTTACTCAGGTGATGCTAAAACTGAGAAGCCAAAGAGGAGATGGTGAAGTGCCCCAGAGGTTGGCAATGGCTGGAAGCTCCTTCCACTCTAGCATGGTTGAAGCACAAGAGGGGGAATTGTTCCACAGCCCAGCAAGGGTTACCAGGCAGAGCTGGGAACTGGGAGAACAGAGGAGTGGATTGCCTGTTGGAGTTGAAGGTCTCAAGAGAACCAGCACTGCCTAAGATGCTACCCAGGCAGGGAGAGGAAAAGATGCAAATCTTAGCCTCTCCCCTCTTCCACTGATGAGATGGTGAGCCTCCCACTGGCTGATCTTACCTGGAAACCACTTGACAAGAAATCCAGTTCCTAAAAGTACAGATTAGAGCAGGGGAAGTGAGGACAGTGGAACTGAGAGCAAAGGGACAAATGGCCAACACAGTTGCAGTCAGGTGTGCCTCAAAGACCTGGCCCAAAGTCCTTTACATGGTTGTCTTTTCAGTGAGCTTGCCAATTCACTGCTAACCATCATCTGCCTCTCTCTTCTATTCTGAATACCACTGCTATGCTGGTCTTCGTGAAATACTGTTTTTGTCTTTGCACATGACTCCTGCTTCCTGCTTCATCAAGCCTAAACTCTTCAGGACTTTATGAATCTGGATTGCACTTGCTGACTTAGGTCCAAGTTTAGTTAACATTTGTCTGGGGCCAACTCTATGCCAGAGGGGAGAGAGGAGAAAAGGTAGATTGATACTGGTTGACTGCCTACTATGCTACAGACACAGACACTATACTGGGAACTTCGTATACCTTCTCTTACTTAATCCTCAGGTATTATTTTAATGTTTCAGTAGGATAATGAGGCTCAGCAAGGGAAAGTAACTATTTCAAGATGACACAGTCTGGCTGAGTTAGAGCCAGATCCATCTGACACCAAACCCTGTTGTTTCCATGACACCCATCACCATCACCCTCCTGGTTTTATTAATGCTCAGAGAAAATACATGATAATAATGATTTATTAAAGTGAAATGAAAATAATAACATAATTTGTTAAAGTTTTAGTAAGTGCTACCAGAGCTTTCCATTTCTGGTAAGTGCTACCTGACAGCTATCTGTTTTAGATTTAGAAATTTCCCATGTAGTGATTGTCACAAGATCTTACCCACTTATCTTTGGTTCAGTTTCTATTTTCTCCATGATATTCCCCCCTACCTGGCAATCCCACATCAGGCTCTCCTTTCTTTGAGCTTCTCTGATGCTTGACCATGTATATGCATGGTCTCATTGAGTCTAAGTGCTTCATATAAGGGACAAAAATTCTGGTAAGCGGTAAATAGTAACAACAATTCTCCCTTATATTTTCCCTCTATCTCTTTATAAAATCCGACTCTAGTGACAGAGTTAATCTTTAGTGACTTACTGCCAACCCGTTTTCAGGGATGTGATAAGTGTCTTGCAATTTAGTCAGAACTCCCTTTAATGTGCATTAGTATCACCTAGGGAATACTATTAAAATACAGATTTTGATTCAGCAGGTCTGGAGTGGGGCCTGGGATTCTATTTCTCCAGCGAACTCTCAGATGATGCTGACGTTGTTAATCCAGGAACCAAGCTTTGAGTGGTGGGTCTAGAACACAGAGTTACACATCAAAGGCAGCTGACAGCTACCCAGCACATTCATCACAATGGACGTGATGAAGATATAGTTACAATGCCCTCAAAACTAGGGAGCTGACACATTGGCAGATCACATAAAGGGGAAGAGGAGAAAAGGATTTATTTTATGTTATATTAGTAAGAGTAAGTTGGTGGAGATGGGGCTGGCATTAAATATTGTATGGTAAAGATTTGTTTTCCTTTAAAGCAAAGTTCTCCTGGTCTCCTGACGGTTTAACATCTTACTTGAGGGAAGGGTGAATGTACGAATATGGGGGCAATGGCCTCTGAAAAGTTCTGGAAAGGGAGAAAGAGAAGTCTGTTCTTAGACTCAGCTCTGACTTAGGGATCTCCAAAGATGACCAGGCAGAAATTCCAGATCTTGGTTTGGGAGCTATATTGGAAGATGCCCCTGATGAGCTATGATGGCTAGAGTTTCTTGCTCTCTTTTGCCAACTTCTGGCTGCAATAAAGGGCAGGAGAAATCAATCCTAAAAGAAAGGAGGATAGCTGATGATGTGAACATTGCACATGTGTGCACACACATATGTGTGCACATGCATGCACACACCCACAACTATAGTGTGCTTTTGGTGGCTGGGATACTGACGTGTGGCATTTAGCAGGAGTTTCTCACTCAGCTATCTCCCCTAACCATATGTTGGAGCCTGGAGAATGTTGGAGATTTCACTCGGGAGCAAGTGTGCTGGTCCTTCAGCCTCATGAGGTGGGAGTGCTCTGGGCACATTGTTGACTGGCCCTTAGGTATTCTTGAGGAAAAATGGGAAGATGGACACTTCTTTTCCCACCACCTGCCCTGGGTGTCAAGAAAGTCTGCTGAGGTGACTCTGTGATTGTTAGAATCCAACTGAATATTTTAATAGAGATCGAAGTTTACCTGAAGTACCAGACAGAATCAATCTTACTTTCATTTTCAAAAATCAGTACTGTATTTCCTATAACTCAGTCTCCTCGTCTCTGTCCCAAATCCTTGTTGCTGATAAGAAATAATCATTACTGCCTTTGTCAGACATTTAACTATCTATGATCCATACCATCTGCTGCAGAGTTTTCAGTTTTATTTTAGGATTTTAATGAAGTTTTTTATTTGCTCATTTTATATATCTTAGACTAACCATTACTTCAAAGACTCAGCTCAGATTTCCTCAAACCATCTGGAAGAGGACTGGATCAATCTCACGTACATCTTTGATTTTGGAACAGAGTCAGACTTTTTTTTTTTTGAAGATTTATTCAATTTTCCCTCATTGATCATGTTCCAGAATGTCCTAGCCCATTGCTTAAATCTTATTCATAATGTGATATTCCTAGCTACTAAAAACTGGTAATTTTTATTGATCTTGCCATTTTTGTGTGGTCATCTTTGAAAAACATTGGGATGATGCAGTTGGGGAGAAATAGATTAACTCTGATAGACATAAATATTAAGCATAAGAGATTACTACTGTCTTCTCTAACCTCCTATTAACCTTTAGAAATTTCTGATTTTGAATTTGGCTAAGTTTATTGCATCTCTACTCTCTCCTAGAAAAGACTAAATTCCCCAAGTGTCAGGATCTGCAGGATCTGGTATTTTCATTGGTGCCTCTTGTACTTGACATATAAATGCTCAATAAATCCAGGTAATCGCTGAATGACTTTATCTCACTGACCTGTACTAAGGTCCAGCAATAGGAGCCCTTTTGAATTCTGCAAATCCTACTGGGTAGGAGATGCAGGCAAATCTTTTCCTTTTTGAAGGAAGGTCAGTTTCCCTAAAATTAGTATCTTTGATCCTTTCTAGTTTGTTCCTTTTGTTCCTCCCTATATATACGCAAGCATAGATACTCGATTTCTGTATGGAGAGATTCTATATAGAAACCCAACTTTGATTTATAATTTCTGTTTCTGGTGAAACATCTCACCCCTGGAGGTGGCGGGAACTACAGAGACAGATGGAACCACACATGGAGTTAGGCAGAAGTGGGTTTGAGTGCTGGCCTTACCTCTTTCCAGTGATGGAACCTTGAGCATGTCACTAATGCTCAAGTTCATAAAATAAGGGTGTTAATGAAGAAGAGGAGATAACATGTATCTTAATCAGGCCTCCAATGCCTTGTCTGACCCAGTCCTAATCCACCCTAGCATTCTCCCCTTGCTCTCTGATTTTCACCCACACTGCTGCCTTTTAGCTCTTCAAAAGCTTCAAGCTCCCGTACGCCCATCACAGGACCTTTGCCTATGTAGTTCCCACTGCCTTCCCCATTCTTGTCTAGTTGACTCACAGTCATATTAGAGCTCAGCCAGAGCACCACTTCCTCAAGGAAGCCTTCCCTGATCTTCTCCAGTTAAGTGAGAATTCCTCAGAAGGTGCATTTTGAACTCGATAAGACTTCCCACAATTGCCATTAAATAATAATTGTGTAATGAGTTGTTCAATTCCCCCTACTGTTTCCACCATACAAATATAAGCTCCATGTGGACAGAAATTTTCTTTATCTTTGTATGTGCAGTGTTCAGCAAAGTGCTTGGCACATGGTAGTAGCTTAATGAATGATGTTATATGAATGAATACACAAATGAAAAGTAATGAATAAAATTCAAACACAAACTAGATGCACAAAAATGTTTATTATCAATCTGTCCTCCCAGTTGCCTTCTTTTCTGAAGTTTTGCCTGGGACAGTAAGGAAAATTAAAATAAATCATGATTTGAATGGATGCATCCTAGCCCCCTTCAGTTGTCTGAAAATAACTCCCTCAGCCATTCATCAAAGTCCATGACTCTCAACCTTCACCTTGCTCTAGAATCATCTGGGTAGCTTTTTAAAACTGCAGATAAAATTTCAATCATGGTCTGGTGGCACTGGCATTTTTAAATGCTAGAAAAGGTGATTCTAATACGTAGCCAGATCGAGAACCACTGCTTTAGGTTATTTTGAAAAGACATGTTAAAATTCAGGACTCTTACACAGCATTGTATGTCTGTTGGAATAGGTTAATACGTCTTAGCATCTGATCTGCATTTTTGCAGAGTGTTCAGATTGGTCCTGTGAGAAAGGGATGAAGGGGCATCATCACAAGGCTGGTAAAGGCCCCACATGTGTGCAAGCCCAGGGTGGGCACAGTCGGGTGGAGTCCTGCAGAGACAAACCTCACCTTCTCTCCAGCATTGCCCAGGCCAGTCTTTGCCCAAACACAGCAGAGTTCTTGTTATTATTTCCATGGAGTGAATCACACTGGGCTAGTCTTGGATGTGCCCTTTCCTAGATGAAAAGTGCTGGAATGGGTTTCTAGTGTGGGAACAGCTTCAAGGACATTGCCCCTGGAAGGTATGATAGAGGGGATGGTTTGAATGTGCTATGGAAGGGGATTTCAAAAGCCAGTTGGAAAGGGCAAGCAAGCTTTGGCTTCAAAGAATGAATTTTTAGAGTCTTTGTTTTTATAAACAAGGAAAATAGGAAAACTATAGAATCATAATTTGGGGCATAAAGCTCTCTGGGGCAGCAGAAATGCTAAATCTTAGAACTCTGTTCAAGCAGGGGTTGGTAAACTCTGGCCTGTAGGCCAAGTCCTGCCCACCACTTGTTACTGCTCAACTTGTGAGCTGAGAATGGTTTTTACATTTTCAGATGACTGAAAAATAATCAAAAGAAAAGTAATATTTCATGATCCATGAAAGTGATATGAAATTCAGATTTCAGTGCTCATAAATAAAATGTTATTGAAACACAGTCATGCTTATTCATTTACGCATTGCTGGCCGATGGCTACTTTAGTTCTTCAGTGACAGAGCTGAGCAATTGCGACAGAGGCTGTGTAGCTCACAAAGCCTAAATTATTTACTATCTAGTCCTTTATAGAAAAAAGTGTGCTGACTCCTGTGTTAAAGAATCAGAGGAGGAGCTGACTAGAAGGATTAACCATTGGTTGAAAAAGGCGAGTGAGAGATCAGAGAAAGGAGAATAATAGTATCATTGTAATCGTTACTTGCCAAATGCCAGGTATTTTATGTGCAATACCACTTTTAATCCTCTCAATGATCCTTGAGGTTGAGTCAGGGTCCCAGCCAAGCACAGATGCCCACTCCAATTAGGATAACTGGAAGGGGGTTTAGTAACTGGAGTGTTTGTAGAATAAAACCAGCGGTAGGGATCCATAAGAGATAGTGCAGTGGCCCAGGCTAGCGACAAAGGAGCGGTTACCACCTCCAGGCCTGAAGCGTTGAGGGAAGAGAGGAGGTTCCAGAATCCAGAAGGAAAGAGGTATGCAGATGGAGCTGCCTTGAGAGCAGCAGTGACCTTCAGTTGGAGGACACAGGCAGTCAGATAGGACCTCACAAGGAGCCGAGGCCATCAACAGCCTGCACTCACTCTTCTCTCCCTTCAGTCTCTTTCTGAGGCAGGATTCTGTTGGATACAACCAGGGCAGGCTGTTGGACTCAAAGAGGGAGGCTGCTGAGGAGTTTCATCCAGGTCAGTCTCCCTGGGGCAGAAAGGATAGTGAAGGGTGTAAGGGGTCTGTCGGGCAAACCAGCACAGGTGGGTACCACTGTCATCAGCATTCTCCTCCCAACCCCAGCTGGCCTACTGTTTTACAAATGGTCAAAGCTAGGTTTAGTAAGGTTAAACAGTGTCCCTCAGTACACACTGAGCTGGGACACTCTGATTCCAAGACCCTTTGTTTTAACTATTATGTTATCCTGCACTGAGATGGAAGAGACCTTAAGGGGATCCAGGTTTCCTCCCTCTCCGCTTAGGAATAGCTTTTGCAGCATATTTTCACATGATCCTTTGGCTAATACTTGAATATCTGCCTTCATGGGTATCAGTGACTGTCTTGTGGTCGTTTTTGTCTCCACTGAGGGGATTACTCTTATGGCTGGGAAGCTTTCTCTTAGATTGGACAAACCCAGGGGGTAATGTTTACTAATTTAAAAAATCAAATGTATTTTTAATTGATACATAGAAATCTGAAGCTCTGTTTTCTTCTTCACTCATTTTCTCAGATTTTACTCTTCAGAATTAGTAGGGAGATTCCTCTGTTACTATTTTTCTGTCTTTGAGCCCCGGATGTCCTTTTTGTATTCAGTTTTTTTTCTTTTTTTCTTTTTTTTTTTTTTTTGAGACAGATTTTCAGTCATCACCCAGGACAGAGTGCAGTGGCACAATCATGGCTCACTGTAGCCTTGACCTCCCAAGCTCAAGTGATCCTCCCATCTCTGCCTCCCAAGTGGACTACAGGCACATACTACCACACCCAGCTAATTTTTATACTTTTTGTAGAGATGGGGTTTTGCCACGTTGTCCAGGTTGGTCTTGAACTCCTGGCCTCAACTGATATGCCTGCCTTGGTCTCCCAAAGTGCTGGGATTACAGGCATTGAGCCACCACACCTGGCCCAGTTGTATGATTTTTTAATGGCTACTCCCTTCTCTAGCCAGATGGTCTCTTCCCATAGTCTTTATCTTTCAAAGTCACAGCATAAACATCAGAAGGAATAAAGGAACCACTGGGCTACAAATTTTTCTTCTACTCTTTTTAAAAGTTTGAGCTCTTAAAAGGCAGGGAAGCCTGCCCTGTCCCATGTAAATCAGCAGAGGCGGGTAGTAGCTGGGGAGAGTGGTCAGTGATACATCCTGTAGGCTGTGCATACATACCAGGAAGAAGGCTCACCTCGTGACTGGCCACATCAGGCCATATGTCTTCCTTTCTCATGCTGCAATGGAAAGGCATGCGGGACACCCTTTCCTGGCCGTGGTAACAGGATACCTCAAACCCACTGGTGCTTAGGAATCCTTTTTGTTCCATGGAACATAGGATGTGGTTTCTTTTTCAGAATAAGTCTAGGACCGGATAAAACTTTGTGAACTCTGATGATGGTAGCAGTGATAACAACGACCGTTTATTGAGTGCTTAATCCTTGGTATACCAAGAATAGTTCTCACCATTTACCACTTGTGTCCAGTGGATCTTTTTTTGTGTTTTTATATTTTTGAGTCATTTTATGAGTAATTTACAGAAGACCAGAGATATTATGAAAAACAACTTTATTACAAATTTTAATAAAAATTTAAACATAGCAAACTCCAGTTTTTCTTACCATATTTTCCCGGTGTAGAAGGTACTGATGCCTACAATTTTGAGGCAACTTCCTTTGAATGCCATTAACTGGTGATCAATTGTCATGCATAATTCTGGAACATGTCAGTCTTATAAATATAGCATTGATTCCAGACTTCAAGTCCATCTCTAAAAGTTTAGCTTATCGTTTCTTCTAATTATATTTTCTTACAGTTATATCATCAAAAGAAAATATTTTTAAAAACTGTGGCTCATAATTTGCTTAAAAGAGGACTCACATCTTCTTTATTCTATAATTGAAAAACATTTTCATGTTTCATCAATTAGAATGATTAATTCAACTGATTGTTTTGGTTTCCACATTATTTATTTTCTTCCATTCCCCTTTCAGTACACACCCACCTAGTCCACTTATGACCCATATCCAGAAAATTTTGGTGCGCAATCACATAAGAGGCAAAAGAATGTCGTTACTTTTCTTTTTTTTTTTTTTTTCCAAAACAGATGGTCTAAGTTCTGATCACAAAACACTGCATGATGAAGTTCTTCCTGTTGAGTTATTAACTCATTGAGAACTCTATATTTCATTTTTGACCTTAAAAATATAGTGTCCATTTATTGATTCTAGACTTTGGAAAAATTCATTTAGGATATTGTCATCTGAAAACTCACAGTCTAAACTTTTGCTTATATGAAATCTCTTTGCATTAATCTTATGATTTGTTTAATAAAATGAAACATCTTCCTCTGAAAATTTGCTTATCTTTGCCATTGTGGTTGGAAAATAAAAATTATGGATGCTCAATTGTGTATAAAAGATGAAAAGAAACTACAAAGATGGTGTCTTTACTGTTCTCCTAAACCTTCTTGAATGATTCTACAATACTTGGGGCAGGACAGCAGGAAAACTGAAAGGTGATGTAATAGCCATAGTTTAGTTCATTATTGCATCAGCCTTTTATGAAATTATATCATTTTTCTATTTCACATTATTTCAGTGTTTTTAAACATAGTTGGGAATAATTGGTGAGTAATGATCAAATAATGACTAGAATGATGAATAGCAAAATGTTTCAAGATATAGGAAAAAGAAAATCACTAAGATTCCATAATATGGCTTGGATTTATAAAAATTGCAACATTGACTTTTATTCTATTTTTTAAAGGGTAAATTTTCTCTTGTTATTTGTAAGACTCCTAAGAAAAAGTAAAAGCAATGAAATATCAATCCCTACACATAAATTGGTCAAAAATAGAATCCAAAAGCTAAAATGGGATCCTGTGTTTCCTGATGTTATACTTACAGTTAACGTGTTAGATACCATATTAAGAAATTTAGAAATGTGACTAAATCCAGCTAATGGATTGAAAAAACTAACAAAGTTTCAGTTGGAGATGATGAAAATGTTCTGGAGATGGAGGGTAGTGACGGTTGCACAGCAATGTGAATGTACTCAATGCCACTGAACCATACCCTTAAAAATGGTCAAAATGGTAAATTTTGTTATGTCTATTTTACCACAACAAAAAAGGAGGCATGTTTATTGAATGCTTATTTTGTGTCAAATACCTGATGTCATCAGCGCTGCTATCATCACAGTGACGTGGGTTAAAACTGTCTCTCCTCAAGTAGATGGGGAAGGCTGACAGAGACTAAGTACATTTTCCAGAATCACAACCGGTCATGGCAGAGCAGGAGGAGGATTCTAGCAGAAAGCCCCCAGATCCTCGTACATAACCGCTACTGTGCTTCTGAGGTGGGCCAGGCTGGGGTGCACAGGCGTCATTTCCCTGGGTGTGCCATACCCTCTTTCTTCTTTCCAAACTCTTAGGGTGATCTGGGATTCCTTAGTTACCTCCTCAGAATCTCTTCTGATTTCTTTCAAGGCTCTGTGGGGAAAAAAAGAAAAAAAAAAAAAAAAAAAAAAGCTTTGCAGGTAAGACCACATGAACTCTCAGCCAAAGCAGCTGCTGATATCCTCAGAAGTGAAGACAAGCATGCCCGTGTCTCAAGGGCTGGAAGAAAACAGTCCCCCAGCACCCCTCCCAAACCAGCCATCATGTGTCTCCACTGGACTTGGTTCTATGTGGCCGCCTCCACCAGACTCTGCGTATAAATGGCCGGGACACCTTCCACCACGTCTATTAGCCACTCTTCTGCCAGGTGGTGGTAATTCTCACTAATTTTACCAGCTTCATAGTTGTCAAGCCCAAGTGCATTTGATTATGCTTTTCAGGAAAGAAATATTGATTAGCTGGATGTCAGTGAAATTATTTTCTACAAGTTGGGTGATGGAAAGAGAATTCTAAGTATGCCTACTATGTAAAACACCTCTACAAATGAAATATCCAAACATTTAAATAAAAATTACATTGGTGTGAATAAACAGAGTATGAGTAGGCAGCATAATAATGTCTATTTTTTTAAGTGCAAAAAATACTGTTATTCACAGTTCAAAGATAAATTTGTTTTAAGGCAAGAATGTAATTGGGGTAAAGAGCAGGGAGTGTGTCTTAGAGCTGTAGTTCCTGTCTGGGCCAGCTGAGGGCAGTGGTTCTGGTGAGAGCACTTGTCAGCTTAGAGGCCTAGAGTGTACTAAGGATGTCTGGTGAATGGTCATTCTGAGTAATTAGGGGAAAGAGTATCTCTAGCATTAACAGGGCCCAGTTGGGGTGAAGGGTGATAGGAAGTGCCCAGACTGCCTACCTACTGGGTTTCTTAAAGAGGTCCTGGCAGTCCCTGAGGTATACGCTGGAAATGCAGATCCTAGTGCCCTACCCCTAGATTACTGAGTCAGAAATCTCTCAGGTGATTCTTTTTCACAGTCAAGCCTGAAAATCACTGCTGTGTTAGCTTCTCTTCGAGTGGAAGCATGGAGTTGAAGACAATAGAAGGAACTAAACCAAGATTAAATGCTGGGTTTTATGGGATTGTTATAGAGTCACGTAGGATCTAATGTAAGATACGCGAAGCAGAAATGCAAGAAGAGAGTCAAAATAGAGATCTCCTAGGAGACTGTTAATTTGCTAGCCTGGTAGGAAATACAATGCATGGGAGGTGAGGCAGACAGAGCCATCCAATTGCAGGGTCAGAACTTGGAAGGCCTGAGGCATGAAAGGCACAGGGTCGGGGTGCAGTCCTCACCACAGTGCAGGACCCAGAGGCTGGGGCTAAAGGAGCTACTGCATCCCAAGTTTTGTCCTGGAACAGTAATAAGCCTTCCTGCTCCTGTCCTTGGCTCCAAAGCTAAACTGGAAAGCCCAGTTTCTCATCATGCCTTTCCAAGCAGCTGCAGGCACAGGAGGTCCTGTTATAAACCCAACTCCCAAGTTTCAGACATGGGAAACTGCAAAGTAAGATACATCTTTAGAGCTCAACAAATGGACTTGCCTCGAGGGGCTGGTGAAGGTGACACCCATCTACCCAACTTCCTCGCCCTTTATGGGAAGAGCAGTTCAAATGTTGGGCTCAGTGTGAGCAAAGCACACAGCACAGGGTGAGAAAAGAAGTGAATTTTTGGGACTCAGGAGCCCATGTGTGTGTGCATGTGTGTGCGCCAAGTGGAGAGGGCAGCCTACTGTGGGCTTTACAAGTTTGGAATTTATCCTGAGGACAATAGGAAGCCATGGAAGGGTATTAAGCTACAGGGCAAAGTGGTCAGAATTATGCTGAGTCTAGGAAGTGCTATTTCTGGGCTGGTTAATTTGATCATATCAACGAGAGAATCAGTATGGGGTCAAATTGGTTGCTTTTTTATTTGTTACTGAGACCAAAAAATACAGATTTTGAGGAATTTGATAGTGATTAGTCCCCTAAATCCAGTGACTAGGTTGGCCTCTATCATCCTCCCTTAAACAAAAAATCTTCCCTTAACGCTAAGCAGGAAATGAAAATGTATGTTCTTGGGGTGACTTCATCTTTTGGAATTTTCTCATGTATTTTTCCAAAATTCCAAAGCAATTGTTACAAAAAGGACACAAATATTAATGGCTTAAAAAGTTGTCTGTGAATCTGCTTATTTTTCTTAAAAAAAAAAAAAAAAGAAAGAAACAGAAGGAAATTAAGCTAGAAATGAATGAAATTTGTTATCTCCAGGGATCAGTGAGAACCAAATGCAACCTGTAGGGAACAAGACGGAACTTCTCTGGTGATCCCTTTTGATTTGGTTTTGTGTTTCAAAGTGTGTTAAAGGTTTACATTTCCAAAAAATAAAATTAAGAAATGGGAAAAAGATGAAAATTGAATTCAAACAGAAAAAAATCAAAATTATATGAAATAGATAAAAATCACACATTAGAAAAATTACTCAAGTCACTTTTGAACAAAGTGTGCTGATTGCACAACCCAACATAACATTTTCTAAGAATAAAAATGAAACTGTATGGAAATCTTGAACTCCACTTAATAAATTGTTGATAGTGTGTACTGCAGGACCCGGCAAATGGGTAAATGTAATAAGGTTGTTGGGAACCTGTATTCTCACTGTGGAAAAAGAAAGATACAAATGCGGACTGGGACATAACGGCCCCTGCCTGAATTAATTATCACTATGATGGTTACAAAATGACAATTTGCTATTTCTAAATTTCCTACTTATTTATTAGTTGGTATTCTTTTGTAAAGAGGAGTGTTTCATTCTTCTTCCCACCTTGATTTTTCAAAATATCAGAATATATATTTGTTTCCTCTAATATGTTATAACCACTTCTGTCATTTGTCATTTTGATGTTTAAATTATCCCAGTTTTCCTAGTGAGAATCCTTTCAGGATGAATCCTATGTCTTCTTGACATATCTCCATCTTCCTAAGAAATAAATTTTTGAAATACAAATAAGTTTATATTGATACTGCTGGGACCAATTCAACACCACAACACAAAATAAACAAATGAAAAAGCAAACATGTCAGCTAAATGCAATGTGAGATCTTTGATTAAACCCTGGAGGCGTGTGTGTGTGCGTGTGCAGGTGTGTGTGGGTGTGTGTGTTTATGTATGTACTTAAATCAGCTGCATAAAACTGTGTAGGGACAATTGAACTTTAAAAAGACCATATTAGAGAAGAGTATTATATCAATGTGAAATTTCTGGAGTATGATATGAAATGAGGAAAATTTTCTGTTGAGATACTTACCTAAGTATGTAGGAGGGAAGTGTCCTGAAGCATGGGAAGCTAACACAATGAATTCTCAAATGATTAAACAAAAAAAAAGTGTGTGCATATATATAGAGAGAGATAAAGCATATCTGGGACAATAAACAGTGAATGTAGGTGAACAATATATGGGTGTTCATTTTACTGTTCTTGCAATTTTCTCCAAGTTACAGTATTTGGAAAAGAAGTTGGAGGAGGGATGCTGGGTTGCATGAGAAAGACTGTGGAAGACAGGGCTGGGGCTGCACTATACACTTTTAACATCTGCAGGGCATCCTAGCGGGTTCAGAAGGACATGCCACATGGGAAGGTGGCTGGAGGAAAATAGCAGAAAACAGAGCATCTGGGGCAGCAGCTCACTCACAGTGATTTAGGGTCGGCAAGCCTTGGGATTTTAACAATGCGGTTATTTGTTTTAAACACACATGTAACATCATTTCATTTTATATCCATACTTTACACATGCAACATTAGGGCCATATTCCAGCTCCATCCCAGTCCCAAGCAGTTGATGACAGGGACATTTATTGACTTATCCGGCAGATGGGTTTTAGTCCAAAGCTTCTCTTCGTGAGTAATTTCAATTCTTGCTCGTTAATCTTGCTGTGAAATCACAGTTAAAGGATTGTGGGAGAGCACATCTAAGGTATCCAGTGATCAGCAATACAGCTTATTTTCTGTCAAGTATGACTTTGTCATTTTTATCTGATACTTACCACACAGCCTCATGCAAAAACAGGTTTGCTTCACCACCACCCCTCCTTCCTGCTGCTCCTTTCCCAGGCCCAGTTACAGATTTGTATTCCTGGCATCCTGCTCTTGTTTGATGAGTTTTAGGAGGCTCCAATTCTTGTTTTGTCCCCAGGAGTAAAGCAGCAACTGCTTTAAACTGATAACGACATGATTTTGCTGCCCTATAGACAGTCATTTAAACTCTGTGATATGTGGCCACTGCCTCAAAATTCAAGCAATGGAAATGACATCATTATCAGCCAACTCTTTATGATGAAAAATGACCCACATTAGGAAACAATCTGAACCCAAGGAAACTTCAGTGATCAATCATCACAATTATAATGTGCTGGCCTTTTATGTAAATCCAACCCACAGTGAAGCAGGATTTGGATGGGAGAGTTGGGGGAGGAGAAATCTAGTGGAAAAAACATTAGTACAATGTAATTAAGCAAAAGGGAAAGCTTCAGATAATATATGTTTCTCAGGGGACCCTGACAGACCTAAGCTGAAAGGGTTGCATCATCGTCATTAAAAGCATTTGTTAAATGCCCAGAGCTACAGAGAGATGGGCTGGACTTTGTGCTGCGTGAAGTTAGTTGAAACAGGCCAAGCCCCTTCCACCAGGAACTTGAGCCCTCCAGGAGCTACCTGGTTGATGAGTAGTGGGCAGGGACATTCCTTCACTGCAGGGGAGCAATTATAACTGCCAGAGGGTGATGTTGCAGCTTTGGAGTGCCTGACTTTCCCCATTCTATTTTAGTACCTTGGGGTCATTTGTCCTTTTCAAGGCTGCATGGCCAGCCACATGCTCAAGGTGGCCTCAGTATGAGGTAGAAAGGAGTGGGACTGTCACCATCCATCTGCAAGAAGGCAGAGTGTTTTCAGAGAGCAAAGGAGGTGGGGACTTTGGTGATAAATCATGCCTTACTTGAGGGCATGTATGATTGCACCTGGCCAGCTTCACATGTCTGCATTTGATTCTTAGAGTTTGTGTGTTGTCTATTACCTTTTTCTCAGACCTGGAAATGGTTGTGTGTGTGTGTGTGTGTGTGTGTATGTGAATGTGTATGAAGAGATGCAAGGAAGGTGAGGAAGGACAAAGGGATAATAGATGTGGCTGTGTTGGTCCCAGAAAATTGTAGAGAACAAGGCATCTCCTGGTTGCCTACACCTTAGGAAATGTAAGAAGCACAGGAAAGTGAACACTCAGCTCAACTCAGCCATCCCTTACCAAGGACTCCAGAGGCTGCAGGTCCATCCCATGGCAAGGTGGCTCTAGGCTAGTGAGTGCTCCAAGCAGGATCTCCACATGGCAACACTTGTTCCCCTTCAATCCTATTTTTTCTTAAAAACTTTCTCCTATTCTTGCTCTCGACTCTACCTATGAAACCTCTTATATATGCACTTCTTATCCTGAAATCAATGTCCAGGTTATGAGGCCTTAGCCTACTTCCTCCCCTCCTTTTCAATACTCTCCTACGTGATGCAAATAACCCTTTTCTACTTGCAGACCAATAAAACTGGAAATTTCCTTCTAGGAGTTTGCTCCTTGTAGCTAAAGTTCCACCCTCTTATTGAATACAAATGCTCCTGAGAACAACACATTAAGCTTTGTGTGGACTGGTGATTTGGCCTCTTTCAGAGTAAAGAGAGGAGCATCCCAGAGAACAAGGCACTACCCCACTAGAGCAGACAGGATGGGTCTCCAGGGTAAGGGAAAGATGGAGGACCCTAAATGAAAAATAATATGAAACATGACTTCATGTTGACTCACTATTCTAACTCTTTGCACCAATCATGTCTTTTAATCCTTACAACAATGTTACAGGACCAAATAGGAGCTTTATTATTCCCTTTTGCAGAGGAGGAACCTGAGATTCAGAGAGGTTGACTTTCTCATGATTACATAGTTGGTGGGCAGAGCTGGGACTCAAACCTTGGTAGTTCAACTTCCAATACTTGTCTTTCATCATTACACTACTCCAGAGAGGAGAAGCACCTGTGGGGCAGAACTTTGTCAAGCATCCTGGGAAGTAGGTTCTGATACTGCAATTACCCCTGCCCTGCCTCCAGCCCAGGGTACCTTGGTTGTCTCTGGTTGTATTATAGATGTGTGTCCTGGTGGTGGCAGGAGGCCACACCTGTCTAGATGGAATGATGGGCCTGCTGGCAGAGGCCTCACTTTGTTCTGGTGGAGTCAGCTCAAGCAGCTGTGGGATCTTACCCTTAGCAGAAGCCAAGAACCCTCCTCGGGTCACCTTTGGACTTACAGCGCTAGCAACTTTCTAATCTGACCCATCATGGCATTTTAAACACTGCCAGCAAATGCCCAACTGATTTATCCACAGCAGTTAATGAAATCATATCTTGGGATCTGCAGATGTCACTGGGCATGCTCCGGTTGACCCCAGTTGTAGTCTAGTGGCCACTTACGGAGAGCACCATCGGTTCAGTTAGCTCAGTGAGTATGTGGTGCTGAGCCTTCTCTCACTGTGTTAAGGGGCCAGAGGAGGTTGCACTTTCCGCATAGGAAACACCCTACTTCACTCTGGGCTAAAGAGGAGGGGAAACAAATTTTTGGAACATTTCCTAAAAAATAGGCAATCTCCTGTGTTCCCCAAAGTAGCTGATGTCCAATCAGCTCTGCCTGTGCTCCCCACAGTCAAGAAGTTGGGTTCTTTGGATGTTTTGTGTGGCAGCCCTGGTTCATCCCAAACACCCACCTCCGTCCCCATAGCTTCAGGCCTGGCTGAGGAAGGGCTCTGTGGGACACGAAATAATCGTTTCATAGCTATGGTTTAAATCATGCTTTATCTCATGAATAATCCATATGTGGTTACCAGGAGTCGTTAATAGTTGTCAGTCTTCATTTTCCAGGTGGTGGGAAGTGGGGAGGGTGAAAGAAATATCACTAGGTCCGTTGTCCTCTCCTCACCAGCACTGCTCCTGTGACCAGATCAGGTCTTTCTTCCCCACCTAGCAAAGAGAGGGGCCATGGGGGTTCTCAGGAAATGTTGGGTTGGAAGGGACAGAAATAAATCACTGTAGCCGGGAGCATAGAGTCTGTGTAGAGGAACTGATCTGCCTCTGTTCATAAAATCCCCATTCATTTGTACCTTTGGTGAGAATACTACTTTCTCCCTGAGGTCTACGGGATGTATCATCATTCAAAGTATCATGATATTTAACTGGCTCACAAAGGACATCACCCATCAGGTCCAGTTTGCTTCTTAAAGCTAGAAGAGTGAAGAGTCCCCCTGAAATTCTTGGACTCTGTTTCTTTCCATTAAGTTCTTTTGTATATGGTGCATATTCATGATCATAGCTTAAATCAGATTTTTTTCATGCCTCGTTTAACTTGTGTCCCTTTTTGGAGCCTATACATTGGTCAGGTTTCTAATCAGAGCCAGAGAGGACAGGTGAGTGTTGGGATGTGAGGGTAGTAGGGGTTTTCACGAACAGTCCTCAGAGGGTAGAAAAAGGTGAACAGTGCAGTGCTGGGAATGCTGGGGTCAGAAAATCTGGAATCAAGAAATAACTCAAACAGGTATTAGCTGAGTGACCTTGGATTTGACTTAAAACTTTCTGAACATCAGCTTCTTATCTGTAAAGTGGAGATAATACTTACCTTGAAAGTTGCTGGGAAGGCTCAAATAAGATAAGGTATGGGGAAAGGCTTTGGGAACTATACAGTCTTACATTTGTGAAAATTATGGCTTCTAATCTTAAGCTTGATCAAATAGTTCTTGAAAGAAAATGGTCTAAGTATGGGGCTTTGTTAAACAGATATTTCTTACTGATTTTTCTCCTAACAGGATTTAATCTGTACTCTGTGGTTTTGTGTCTATTTTTTCAAGATGTAGGCAAGTTAATAAAGCCTGTGCTTGGCATTGTGTTTGGCAAGGCCCTGCACCTTGCCATGCCAACGTAGATATGGGTTGGAGACCAAGCACAGGCAGTGTAACCCAATAAGTGGGGGTGTGTCCTGGGAAGGTGGTTCCTGCCTGATTGCCATGCTGGACCTCTGACCTGTCCCTATTGTCCACCCCCACCAAGCTTTTGAGCCACCTCATCTCTCTGACCAGGTCTGTAGAGGTTTGAGGCTAGGGTCACATCTGTGGCCAGAGTCTGCAGGTCTGTCAGAAAGAAAGGTGGTTTGACATTAGAGGAATTGTTCTGCTGTCTACCATGTAGTAAGTGTTGCTATATGCCAGGTGCTGACCCAAGCACTTTATGTGCATTACCCCATTAAATCTTCACAACAGTACTGCAAAGTAGGAGCTATTATCTTCTCCATCTTACAGATAAGGAAACTGAGCTCAGAGAGTTTAAGTCAATTGCTGAAGGTCGACAGTTAATAGAGTGCAGATCAGGAGTCCCATGTGGGTCTGTGTGATCCCAAAGGTTGCTCTTATCCCAGAATGCTGCTCCAGTGTCTTGCCTAGCTGGGACTTGACAGCAGCCAAAGCCTCAGATCAAACAGTGAGACGAAATGTGGCACTAGGGAGTATCCTCCTCTTGCTAAAGGGAAAAGAGGCAGAGGACTGGAACTGCATGTGACTTCCATCTTGTGGCACTGAGGTACAAGACCCGACATCAGTCGTAAATGAAACATGTCACAGGCCAACTCAACAGGGCTTAAATCATGTGGCTGTACATAGTGCATGTGTACGATGGGTACTTGTGCTTCAAAATCTCTTCTTTAAAGTTGTAACTGGCCATTTAAAACATTTCTTTTCCAAGTAGCTATCCCCACATTTTTAGGGTGGTTTAAAGTGGGAGTGGGGTGAGCTGAATATCATTACAACTCTTTCTTTTGACCTCTTTGATTCTAATTTTGTATTGTTCATTCATAACTTATAAGTTACTGTCTAAAAGGAAAGGAAAGGGACGAGAAAGAAAGGAAAGAAAGAAAGAGAAAGAAAGAGAGAGAAAGAAAGAGAAAGAAAGACAGAAAAAAAGTCAGTTTTTTTTTTTTTTTTTTCAAGCAAGACGAGAAAAAGGAGAAAAAGAATGGGGAAAAGCCAAATGTGATCCAGGGTTGAGTAAAGTAGCATGAAACTGAGGACTTTAATGTCTGTTACACCCACCCAGTACTATCACATAAATCTCTACATTACATTCCGCTAAACATGTCAGAAATGCAACTGTGCCTGCAAATAATTGCTGCCATTGAATGAATCCGCCCTGGCACATCCATTTGGGCTCAAAATAACCCCTGTAACCTAAGAGTAAATCAGTGACTGGACACCCAGTGCCAAGCATAATCTCAAGCAACATTTAACTAGGTTCAATATTTATTTCCCTGCCTTGAGTCACTTTGAAATGATCTGGACTCAGTTCAGACAGGACCAGCCCTAATTTTATGGTGCTCTTGGAATCCTTCCAGCAACATGAGGGCTCAGATGTCAGGGAGTTCCAGAAAAATGAGATCCCTCACAGAAGATTTCACAATTTAAGGCACCCTCCTTCCAACATTTTGCAACATGTGGGCTTTTTACTGAAGATGTAACTTTTTCAGAGGCTTTGAGCATCCTTAAGAAGTATGCCTCACCCACACTCTAACCCCTCGGGATGGGGTGGGCAACATTAACCTGGTTAACAGCTTGCATAAATAAAATATCTTAATATCTGTAAATACGAAAAGAGAGGCCCTCAATTTACCCCCATTTTTCAAACAAATGACATTACCCAAACAATTATGGAAGACAGATTTGGGAAGCTTCAAGCCACATTAAAACAGCAGATAACTCTCCTACAAGTTTGACACACACAGGAACACATCAAATAAATAGCAGCGAACTCTCAAGCTTTTGTATCTCAAATGCTCAATCAATAGAAAAACAACCAATTTTATTGTACACCAGAGATAAATCTTAAGATGGCAGGATTGACTTATAGCTCCCTGTTAAAGGGATATTGAGCTGACATTGAGTGACCTCACCCTCAGCCATAACATTTATCATAAAAGTCTGACATGGTTAAGTGAAGTGATTGATATTGGCCCATCTTGTTCTAAAATGTAGGCTTTCATCTGTTTTAGTTGGGAAAAGAGTAAAGGACCTCACTCATGCAATTAAACACTTTCCTTTTCTTTATTTTTCCTTAATCTATCGATGGTTATCCTTAATTCAGCATAATGGCAGGAATTCTAGAGTCTGTGAGACCTAGGTTCATATCCTAGGAGCATCATTTGTCAGCTGTTGAGCAAAATTTTAAGCTTCTCTAAGGGAAAGTTTCCTTATCTATAGAATTAGGAGAACTGAGTGAGATAATGTAGTTAAAGCAATCATTAAAGTACCCGGATACATATTTAAGAAATTTTACTCATATTATTATGATAATAATCATCATTATTATAATTTATTTTGACTCCTGACTTCATTATTCTGTCAACCATTATGCTATTAGCACAGTAATAATACCAATAACAAAAATACCTATTATAGATACCTTTTGTTGATACCCACTAGGTATCAGACACTGTACTCAATGCTTTGAATATGTTTTCTCATTTAATTACCACAAAACCTCTGAAGTTGGTGCCATTATTATACCAGTTGTTAGAAATAAGAAAAATGAGGCTCAGAGAAAGAAAATTGCTTAAGATCGCACAGTTGGCCAAGATCCAAACACACTACATTACACTGATCTCCCAACCCCAAGTCACATAGATTATCACTTTTTGTCCTGTTCCACCCTGAGAGGAACAGAAAACTCTAAAATTTGGGGAAAGTCACTCTATCTCTCTGCACCTCGGTCTTTTCATCTGCAAATTGAAAAAGTTGGAGTGGATTACATAAGACATTTTAGGACTCCAGGATTGTAGTGGAATTAGTAGTTCTCAAGAAAGTTTAGAACTGTGTAAATAGGATTTTATACATGTTTGAAATGGAGATAGTGTACAGGTATGGCTTGTTCTGCATGGCCACTTTGCTCATGCAGGCTGGAAGGAGGAAGTTGCTGCACTTTTTATAATGGCTTAATTCTTTCTTCCCAAGCCATCATAACTCTGCTATGGAGGAAGCAGTCCACTTACCCCAACATGCTTGTTTTTAGTATATATGGTTGTAATAAATTAGCACAATCTTTAATTTGGATAATCTTCACTTCCTGCTCCCAAATCTTGATTCTTCTCAGATACTTAACAATAACTCCTTCTTCCCAAATCCTAAAATTAAATTCTCCTGCCATTCTGGAAATAATGTTGTGATTAAAAATCTATTTACATTTGGTCCTCACACTTCGGTGTTGACATAAAATAAAACACACTGATCACTGTTGTTGTAGCATTAGGATGTTTAAAATATTTCACATCCTGTCCACAAGGTAAGCAGTTTCCAGATATAGTCTGTTTTGAGGCTTGGCTTCTGGGGTGGAGATGGTGGGCAAAGGTAGGAAGAAGTGGCTGGTGAATGGAAGGGTCTAGAGGGGATAGAAGGGATTCTGAACCTCTCCTTTTGGTAGGAACCAAGCCCAGGTCATTTCCTGACCCCCTGCTGCTGGGGTCTAGTGGCAAGATATAGACACAGTGCCCTGACTCTGTGCTCTCATTTCCACCTCTTGAGCACAGCCCTCTGCTGGGTTCTGGTCCTGGCTTCCTGACCTGCTATTTATCTTGGTCATGTGACATGCGGAAATATTATGTCTGCTGGGTTGGCTCTTCCAAAGTGACCAAGACATTGCCACATTTTGACCTTCCATTCTATTTGGGTTGAGGCTAAAGAAAAAGTGAGAGAAAAAATTGTCTGCCTTCAGTTTCTAGGACTAGTAGCTTTATGTTGTGCTTATACAGACATTAACCTGTCAGTATTATTGATTCATATCAATAATTTCAATAAACTGTAAATTATTAAGGAAAATTACTATTAGTTAACCAAATTGACTTTAAGGATACTAATCAATTATATGGCTGAATTAGAAAAAAAAAAAAAATTAAGGCCGGGCACAGTGGCTCCCGCCTGTAATCCCAGAACTTTGGGAGGCCAAGGAGGGTGGATCACCTAAGGTCAGGAGTTCGAGACCAGCCTGACCAACATGGCAAAACCTCGTCTCTACTAAAAATATAAAAATTAGTTGGGCGTGGTGGCACATGCCTATAATCCCAACTACTAGGGAGGCTGAGGCAGGAGAATTGCTTGAACCCAGTAAGTGGAGGTTGCAGTGAGCCAAAATTGTACCATGGCACTCCCGCCTGGGAGACAAAGTGAAACGCCATCTCAAAAAAAAAAAAAAAAAAAAAAAAAGAAAGTAAAAATTTAAATATGTTTGCTCTAATTAGCTTACACGTGTAGACATAGATCAAGTCAGGGCTTAGCAGATGCACAGGGAGTGCAGTGACCTTCTCATGTCTTCTGCTTACTTGAGAACTATAAGTAGAAACTCTGACTGGATGAGGCATTTTAGGGATGGGAGAGAGGTGGGAGTTGGTGGTATGTTTTATGGACTATTCTTTCAACATCACTTATCAGAAACCAAGAAAACTCATAGTTTTCTGAAAGTCATTAGCCTTAGCTTTGATGATTTGCACCCAACCATTAAAAGTCAGTAGAAGTCATTCATTGCCGGCTTTTTCCATGGAGTGTTGTTAAGCAAGATTTGTTGTCCTTTAAATATTATTTACCAAAATGTGACACAGCTTTTCAGTGAAAACGTACAGAGGACATTAAACTGTCTTTTTTTTTTCTGAGGCCTCCTTAAACTTCGCAGTTCAAGCCCTGTCAGAGATATTACCAAACCTGTTTTTCAGGGATTTGAAATCTGCTCATAAAAATTAACTTCAGGCTTTTATGCAAGTTAAAAACAGAATTCATGTGGTTCTTTTAAAATCTTGTAAGTCTTTGAAAGAAGGACTAATAAAAATATACCTTCCTAGATGGCTTTTCCTGTGGCTGCACAGCCTGTTTGTTTAAGAACACGTTGCAGCTTGGCAGCTCACATTACTCCACCTCCCAATCCCAAAAGCACAAAGTATTTCTGGTTTTATTCAGAACCTTCAATGGAAAATGCCAGCTGTTCCTTTTTTGTTTTTTTCCCCCTCTCCTGAAAATTGAATTAGTTGCCCAGGAAAGGTATAAGAGAGCTCCACTGTACAGGGCTTGAATTCTTGTGCTGGTGTCTAGGGCATGGACATGTCACTATGTGTTCAAGTAACAACTCACACAGTTCTCTGGGCCACAGCATGGAGCACCAACCTCATCCTTCCAGGCTTTGGAGGGCAGACCTGCCACAAGGCCAAGTCCTGTTTCTTTTAGGCCCCGGCCACAATGAAACCATGTGTTTCCAAGGTCATGTATCACCTACCTATCCAGGGTCAGTCTTTCCCCCACGGGAAGCTGCGAAAATACCCATGTGGCTGTGGGCTTCTTCACTCATCCTCAAGACAAGAAGAAACGTGTCACACCCTGCTTGAGGACAGCTTGTTTTGCCTCTGCTAAGTACAACCTATTCTTGTGCTTTTATCTTATCTTAGAGTGATGTCACAAAGCCCTACCCTGGCCTCATGATGGGAAGGTACCAAGATGAATGCTTTGGTGGAAGGAGAACTGTATTATAGAAGATACAAAGATTCATGTACTCATTCATTCGAACATATAGTGAACATGTACTATGCACAAGGCACACATAAGGGTGCTAAAGTTATGAGCCAAAAGATGCAGGCCTTGTCCTACTGGACCTGGAGCCTACAGATGAAGAAAAGCATACAATTATAGTACAGTGTGTGTGTGTGTAAGTTGGTCAGAAGTGTGACAGGGTGTTGTGCGTCAGAGGAGAGGCATCTAGTACAAGGTGGGAAGGAGTGTATGGAAGCCTTCCTGAAGGGAGTAACTCATGGGTGAAGTTGAGAAACAGATACCAATGAGGGTCCTCGTAGGGTAAGTACAATGAACAATTTGCTTCTAAGATAAAGGTTCTGATGACTGTAATTTAGTCCCAGAGGGTAGAGTCTTTCAGGATATAGCTTGGGATGCTTCCTTTCTAGCTGTTTCTTTGAGAAAGGTGCCATTTTATTCCCTAACACCCATTGTGGTCTCTGTAGGACTTTGTCCCATTTATGTTCAAAGTCCAAAAGATTGGATTACAACTTTGCCAAGCTCAAATGCCCATCCCCACCTCCTATTATTTCTTATATAGGACTGACCTGGTAAATGCTGCTTGGCTGGCTCACAGATGGCTGATATGATGAAAGATCTTAGTGGAGATGTCACTCAGGAAAGTGACCCTATTCATTACCTGTTCCCACTATCGTGCTTTGACTACACTATGGTTACAGTTTTTGTGGAATAAGAATTAACTGGTGTGTCATATCAGAGGGACTCCTTCTCCCAAAGTCAAGAGCCCAAATGATGCTGCTTTCTAAATCCAGATAGGCTTCTTTACTCTGAAAGAGAGACCTCTACCACTGTCTGTGACAGACAAGGACTTTGCAGCTAGCGGATGTCACACTTGTGTGCTTCTCTCAGGGAGGCAGCTCAGGTCTTCTCTAGTTATGTAGCTTTATTTCTGATTTTAACAGGCTTTGGCCTCTTGTTTCTGAGCCCCTTAACAGGTAGATGCAACAAGCAAAGAAAGGGGAAAGGATGAGGGTGTTGGCTTTTAGAGGTGGCCAGGAAAGATAGCAGATAGTGTGACAAGAGGAAAAGAGGAAGAGGAGACCCGTGAGAGATAGAGACATAAGAATTTACAAAGGAAACTCTGGCCAAGCGGGCTGGGGATGGAGATTCTGTGAGAACCTTGGGTTTTTTCCCTCTACAATGAGTCTTGGACTCTGTTCCCCTGGCATCTGTACAGTTAAGAAAAGGTGTTAATATTTTCCTAATTTTGAATTGACATGGGAATTATGGTAATTTTGAATTTACATGGAAATTGTGATAAGAAAGTATTTTTCTCAAGTCACTTGAGAAGTCATTACAAAGGTGTTGCTCTCCTTGATGAGAATAGAGGTAGAACCTTATTCTTTTAAGTGCTCTCTTCTTAAAGGAAAGTAGCATGGCTCCATGGATAAGCAGCAGATTGCATATCTGGAACCTGTTTCTGTATGTTTCTTGCCCTATTTTCTGTGACCCTGGACATGATTCTTCCCTCCTTTTCTTTTTTCTTTAAAATGGGGCTCTTTACCTTGACAGAACTTGCTGAGTGATATACTTTTGTCATAGAGGTGTGTATAGAGAGAACTTTTTAGAAACATATGGTGTGTATTTACATGAGGTTTGGGGAAGGAAGCTTATGCCGTCATGTGAACCTCAGATGATGTCTGGCATGTAATTTGAGAATCAGTGAATTCGCAGTCTTTGTTATGCAGCTGAGAAGACTGAGGCACAGTAAGATGAAGTAACATGGCTGAGGTTATATGAAGGGCAAAGCTGAAACAGATGTGAACCCCCTTGGATCCTGAGATGCTGTTTTTTCCATTAGACTGTGACACTCACATTAAATTTGTATGCCATTTGAACCAGTTGACCCACCCTTTAATTTTTACACATCTTCTAACTTTTATTTATTACATATTGGAACTCTTCTCTTGACACTGCATTTGAAATTATTTTATGGCTAAAGTTTGATGGTTTATAATGCAGTGGCCTCCTAATAGCAGGTCAATCAGAAAGACTTTCATTTGGCACTGGTTCTCAATGATGTAACTAAGCTATTTAAAGCTTGGCAAGGAAGCCCAGAAAAACCCTGAAGTTCTTTCTATCCTGGAGCTGATTGGCTGAAGTGATCTTGGATCCTCAGAGAAGCTTCAGGAACAATGATTGCCACAGCCACACTGCTTTTGTGGCAGGGGTGCTGCATCTCTTGGGATTTCTCTGATACTCTATCTGTACCAGGCTTCACATGGCCTTGACTATTACTGAGAGGTTAAGGGGATCACAGTGAACCTGAGTAAGATGGTTTATTGGCTATTCAGGTACCCTTTTCACATGCGACCACTACACTGCTCCCCTCCTCCATGCACCATCGTCTGGTGTGATTGTTCTTATAAAGCCCGTTGAGAGCTTCGAAGAATGATGCATGTCTATTCATGCTATATCCAGTCACAAATATTAGGCACCTACTAAATGCTTGATCCCATGCTTGACAAAATGGACAGTAAACACACATCTAATAAGTAACCCCATTCATCAGAGGCATAAATTCTGTTGTGAAGATGAGGCACAAGCACATGGAATGGAATATAAAATATATAAAAAGGATGCAGTGCAAGTATATTGTGAGGTAGCCCAAAAAATGAAATATGGACCACGGGGAAGGACACAGGCTTTACCAGTGATGGACCTGGGTTCAAATCCCATGCTGCCACTTACTAGCTACATAACCATGGTTTTCTCAAATGTAACATGGGTTGGGATAGCTGTGAAAATTAAATAAAAGATAATGTAAACTACTTAGCATAGGACCTGACATTTAGTGAGTACTTGATAAATAACTAAAATATTGTTGTTGTTATAATTATGGAGATTATAAGTGCTACAAGAATTCAGAGAAAGGAGAGTGCAGTGTGGGCTGAAATTAGAGAAAATGGCCTATAAACCGGGAAGAGGTGGGTCCTTGAAAAATGAGTTCAAATCAGACTAGGATGGGTTTAGAATAAGGGCTCCCAGGTAGTCCCAGACAAACAGGAGAGCAAAGGCCTGGAGGCAGCAATGAAAATGGGCTTCCAGGAGAATGTCATTGTAGGGGCTTGTACGGGGAGCATGGGAGAAGAGGTGCAACCCGATTTTGGCCAGTGGCAGAGCCTTCATCCACTTCCTCTTCCGGATGTCCTTCACTGGTACTGGTCCCTTGTCTCCCCATTCATAGCCCAGCAGGAGGAGAGCTGTGCTGTGGATTTTTGAAACTTTTGCACAATCAAAGGTTCCAAACTTCTGCCATAGTTTAGCAGGTGAGAGCCTGAAGAGAACTTCCTGGTCCACAGTGGGTAATTCCATGACTCATATTGAGAATCTTTTAAAAATTTATTTTATTGTCGTCGTTGTTGGGGGAAGGGGAACATCAGTTGTGTTACTGAGAAGAAAGAACTGGCAAGTAAAAAAGGACCATGGAAATAAAACATCACCTGTCATTTTCTCGTGGGATTGCCCACTCTCCTTCCAAAGGCCTTTGTAAAGTCCCACTCATTTACTACCTTGGCAATCTTATGACATTCTTAACACCAGAAAATTACCCCCCTTTCCCCACCCCCAAAGGAGCTCAATGAATGTTGCTTAGACTACTTGTTAGAGTATTTTCAGTGTGACTTCTATAACAATTGTCTTTTTCTTGTAGTTCTTACTAATTACATATGATGGTAAGATTCCCCATGCCCACAGCAAAACCAAAAGGCATTAGCTGTCTCCATTACCATTCACACACTTGCTTAGCTGAATGGGAAGAAGGCTGCTACAGCCAAATTGCTATTTTGAAAGAATGATTATGTGTCCCATGGGAATTTTTTGAAGTGTGTTTCTTGATAGCCTCGCTAAGAAGAGAAGCAATAGTACATTTCCCACCCAAAGAGGTATGGAAAGCTCATTGCAAATGACTTTCTGAAGTTGGGAGTTAGTAGTAGCTGGTACATGGGCCTTCTAGCTAGCGAATTACTTAAAATAGGGTAATGGAAATAGCTTAGTTCCTAACATCCACTCTCAGCAGACCCTCCTTCTTTTATTTTAAAAAGGATTTTTTTTTTTTTTTTTTTGAGACAGAGTCTCGCTCTGTTGCCCAGGCTGGAGTGCAGTGGCTGGATCTCAGCTCGCTGCAAGCTCCGCCTCCCGGGTTTACGCCATTCTTCCGCCTCAGCCTCCCGAGTAGCTGGGACTACAGGCGCCCACCACCACGCCCGGCTAGTTTTTTGTATTTTTTTTTAGTAGAGACGGGGTTTCACTGTATTAGCCAGGATGGTCTCGATCTCCTGACCTCGTGATCCGCCTGTCTTGGCCTCCCAAAGTGCTGGGATTACAGGCTTGAGCCACCGCGCCCGGCCAAAAGGAATTAATGTAGCCTTTGGAATTGTCATTATGGTTCCTTAAGTTACAAAGATCCATGGATCACAAACTTATTATAAACTAACTACAAACTGGAGAGTCCAAGTTATTTGGTGCAAAAATATTGTTTCACCCCTCTCCCCAACTCCTCCCAAACACCCACCCTCTCACCTGATGATCCATGTGTGCATACAGAGGTAACAAAACGTTGTTTACCTACTGATCTCTTAGGCTGAGGCAGAGCTGACCAAGAAGAGAGTGTAGCGGGGGTTGTTTTGATTTTAAATTTGTTTGTAAATTGGTATTATTTAATTTATCTTTCCTATTTTTAAAATGGTTGTTTCCTTTGCAGCATTGCCTTCAGGCATAACAAAGAATATTTTCTAAAAAGTAAGATGTTAAATAGCAACAGTGATTCAGCTTATTATTGTTCTAAATAAATAAACGGGGTCCTCAATTTTTCCCATGAAGAGAGGGTAATGAAAATAAATGACTCCTAAACTTGAGGTGTATTTGAGAGGTGTGGAGATTCTATATTAATATTAAAAAGACCAGTGCCTTAATCTAATATGTCTCTTAGTGACTCATTCCAAACCAATCCCAAACAAGTCAGCAGAACTGTGATTGGAAAAGAGGCTGCTCCTCTGTTATGAATGAGTTAATATTGATTGTGCTGTGGAGGGGGTGGGGGAGTGTGAATGTGGGGACTCTTCTTAGAGCAAAAACAATAGGAAAACCTCTAAGAGGGACTCCAAGAGGAAACACTGCAGTCCTGAATCACTACATTCCCCGAGAAGTAAACAGAAGAATCTTTCCTCTCATGTGTGAGGTAGAGGTCACTTCAAGTCTCTCGGGGTAGCATCTGCTGTAGCAGACAGGGATCCCATCTATGAAAGAATTTACGGTGAAAGAAATCCTAAAGCTAGGCCTATGAGAGAGTAAAAAAACAAAACACAAAAAGTTTAGAATTCAACTGTCTCTTGCATAAAATAAGTTAGGCTTTTGATTTTAATTTTCCCCTTTTTATCTCCCTGTCTTTGAATCACTAGTACCTGAGAAAACAAATACTCGCTAGTGCCATAGGTCTCTTTGGGTAAATATGAAGAATGATTCCCAGGTTTAAGTCTACCCTGTGAGCTCTATTTTTCTCAAAATCTTATGTTAAGAATATTGGTCAGCTCCCCAGTTCGTCACATCCTGTTGTTGATTAACCACATCTCTGTGGTCTTCACTCTCCCCTTCCCCCTTTTTTGTTTATGTTTTGCTTTATGCCCCCTCTAACTGTTTTTCTCTTGATTTTTATTTTCTGTTACTGTTACAGCAAGCCTCAAGTTATTTCTCCCATTTTGTCTCTAGTTTTTATCAATTTCTTACTCATCAGAGCATATCAACACCTAAGATTAACATTTAAGTCACACATCTCTAGGTTAATGTGTTTCTAGCAAAATATACAGGTATGACATCCTGCTATAATTAGGTAAGGTGGCTATGCTTTGCAATTACAAAAGGAGAGTGGATCTCCTCAATGACCTATTGAAAGCTCATCATGAGTATTAACTGGTGCAACACTTTGCAAAACAATTAGACAATATTTATCACATTGGAAAATATATGTATCAGTTGACTAAGCAATTCCAACGTTAGGAATTTATCTTATTGATATAATCCTGCAATATATAAAGATATACACAGATATTTTATTGAGCATTGTTTGAATAAGAATAAAAATTAAAACAACTTAAGGATCTTATAAAATAGCACTAAATAAGTAAAATATGAGATAGCCATATAATGTAATATTATATACCAGTTAAAGTGGAATAGATCTACTTAGGGTGATATAGAAATGTACATTACAGATTACGTGAATCAAAAAGGTTCAGAATGAAAATGAAAACAAAATCAAAATTTGTGGGATGTAGCAAAAGTGATGCTTAGAGGGAAATTTGTAGCATAAATGCATATATTATAATAGAAGGAAAGATCTAAAATCAATCATCTAAGCTTTCACTATAGGAAACTAGAAAAAGAAGACCAAATTAAATCCAAAGTAGAAAAAAAGAATAAAAAATTTGTGCAGAAATTAACTACATTAAAAGTGGGAAATCAATAGAATCAGCAAAACCAAAAGCTGATTATTTGAAAAGATTAATAAAATTATTAAGCCTCTAGTCAAACTAATTACAAAAAAGAGAACACAAAATATTAATATCAGAAATAAAAAGGGGACATCACCACAGATCCCATGAACGTTAAAAAGATTATAAAGGCCTAATATGAACAACTCTATGCCCACAAATTTAATAACCTAGATGAAATGAATGAATCCCTTGGAAAACCTTATCTGCCAAACCCACACGAGAAGAAGTAGACACTCTGAATAGGCCTATATCTCTTAAAGAAATTGAAGCAATAATTAATAACTTTCCAAAACAGAAAATGCCAGGCCCAGATAGGTTCACTGGTAAATTCTACCAATATTTAAGGAAGAAATTATACTAGTTACCTATAAGTTCTTTCGAAATATAAGATGAGAGGGAATATTTTCTAGCTCATTCTTTGGGGCCAGCATTACCCTAATACCAAAACCAAACAAAGACAAGAAAAGAAAACTACAGACCGGTATCTGTCATGAACATAGATCAAAAATCCTCAACAAAATTTTAGCAAATTGAATCCAACAATGTATAAAAAGAATTATACACCACAATGAAGCAGAATTTATCCCAGGTGTGCAAGGCTAGTTCAACATTTGAGAATCAATTAATGTAATCCATCACATCAACAGGCTAAAGAAGAAAAATCACATGATTATATCAATATGGACAGAAAAAGCATCTGACAAAATCCAACACGTATTCATAATGAAAAACTCAGTAAACTAGAATAGAGGGGGAACTTCCTCAACTTGATTTAAAAATGTCTACAAAAGCCCTACAGCTAACATCATACTTCAAGTTTCTTCAAGTTGGAAACTTGAAACTTTCTTACCAAGATCAGGAACAAGACAAAGACGTCCCCTCTCAGCACTGCTTTTCAACATTGTGCTGAAAGTCCTGGCTAATATAAGACAAGAAAGGAAATAAAAGGTGCACAAATGGAGAAGGGGGGGGGAAAAAAACACACCTGTCTTTGTTCTCAGATAACATGATTGTATAGAAAATCTAAGAGAATTGACCAAAAACAAACAAACAAACAAACAAAAAACCAAACCAACCTCCTGGTACTTGCAGGATACAAGGTTAATACACAAAAGTCAGTTACTTTTCTATATATCAACAATAAATATAATTTGAAAATAAAAACATAATACCATTTACATTAGCATACCTCAAAATGAAACACTTAGGTATATATATAACAAAATATGTACAAGATCTATATGAGGGAAATGATGAAACTCTGATGAAATAAACCAAAGGGCAACTAAATAAATGGAGAGATATTCTGTGTTCATGGATAGGATGGCTCAATTGATCTATAGATTCAGTGTGATCTCAATAAAAATCCCAGCAAGTTATTTGTGTGGATATTGACAAACTTATCTTAAAGTTTATATGGAGACACAAAAGATCCAGAATAGTCAGCACAATATTGAAGGAGAAGAACAAAGCTGGAGGATAGTCATTACTTGACTTCATGTCATACTATAAAGCTACAGTCAATAATCAACACAGAAATGGTGCTGGAACAACTGGAGGTCCAAATGCAAAAAAGTAAATAAATCTAGACACAGACTTTATACCCTTTATGAAAATTAACTAAAAATGGATACAGACCTATGCGTAAACCTATAAAACGTTTAGAAGATAGTATAGGAAAAAATCTAGACAATCTTGGGTTTGGAGTAATTTTTTAGTTGCAACACCAAAGGTACAGTTCATGAAAGGAAGAATAAATAAGCTAACATCATTAAAATAGAAAATTTCTGCTACATGAAAGATACTGTCAAGACACTAAGAAACTAGCTAAAGATTGGGAGAAATTATTTGTGGAAGACATTATCTGATAAAGAACTGTTATCCAAAATATACAAAGATCCCTTAAAACTCAACAATAAGAAAACAAACAACCTCATTTTTAAAAAAATGGGCCAAAGACTTTGACACTTCACCAATGGAGATATAAAGATGGAAAATAAGCATATGAAAAAATGCTCCACATCATATGTCATCATCAAAATGCCTATTAAAATGACAATGAGCTACCACTACAGATTTATTAGAATAGTCAAAATCTGGAACATTGACAAAAACAAATGCTGGAGAGGATGTAGAGCAACAGGAACACTTGCTCTTTGCTGATGGGAATGCAAAAATCCAATTTAGAAGACAGTTTGTCAATTTCTTACACAACTAAATATACTCTTACCATAAAATCCACAGCTTTTGCTGCTAAGTATTTACGCAAAGGAGTTGAAAACTTATGTCCACACAAAAACTTGCACACAAATAATTATAGCACCTTTATTCATAATTACCAAAACGTGGAAGCAAATCAAGATGTCCTTCAGTAGGTGACTGGATAAACTGTAGTGCATCCAGACACTGGAATATTATTCTGTGCTAAAAAGAAATGAGTTATCAAACCACAAAAGAACATGGAAGAGACTTAAATGTGTGTTACTAAGTGAAAGAAGTAAATCTGAAAAGGCTACACACCTTATGATTTCAATTATATGACATCCTGAAAAAGAAAACTATGGAGATGGTTAAAAGATCAGTAGTTGCCAGGGACTAGAGGTAAGGGAGAACTGAATAGGTGCAGCACAGAGGATTTTTAGGGTAAAGTACTCTAAGATATTATGATAGTGGATTCATGGACAAATTATTCATTTGTCCCAAGCCATAGAATGTACAATGCCAAGAGCATAATGTAAATTATGGACTCTGGATATAATGATATGTCATTACCGTATAATGATGTGTCAATATCAGAAGGTACATAACTTTGTCTATTACCCATCTGTAGGGATTGTTGGTTATGGACAAAGCTATGTACCTTCTGTTCTGTTTTACTGTGAACCTAAAACTGCTCCAAAACTTAAAGTCTCTTAAAAAAAAATTCTATGCACAGAAAATGATTTCACTTGAATTTAAAAGAAATGGCATGGTGTTATACTATAACTCAAAAGACAAAATAAATATATATGAGTTCATACTGATATAAATAAATGGTTGAAAATGGAGGAAAAAAGAAATTAAAATATTTTTCCCTTTAGAAGAATTTCAAATAATTTATGTAGATGCTACCCTCTCCAGGAGGTGGAACCTAATTAATTTCCTCCACCATGAGTGTGGGCTAGAGTTAGTGACCTACTTCTAAAGAATGGAGAATGGAAAAAGAAAAACTCGTAACTCTAATGTAATTGTGAGAAAAACACCATACAAACCCAAAATGAGAGTCATTCTACAAAATACCTAACCAATATTCCTCAAAACTCAATCAGAGCCCACATTTCCTACCCCCTCTCAAAATGCAAGTAAGAATGTAATGTTCAAATAAAAAATTTGATGATGTCTCACTTACATGTGGAATAATTCTTTATATGTTAATGGAGATAAAGTTGAATATAGAAAATGATCTTGCTCTCTGGCTAAAATCAGTAAATTGTGTACTTGGTTCTGAAGCATAAGGTTTGAAAAGTCATAGAGGCTATTTTCTCAAGCATAGACTTTTGTGGAGATTTGTCAAGTTTTTTCCATAAATTTGCTTTTTGTTTTGTTTTTGTGTTATAGCTTGGACTGCTTATATGCTTCTTGGCTTCCTTATAGGATTTAAAGTGCATTTCTGGTAACTGGGTCTTGTCTTTTTTTTTTTTTTTATTAATTCTGACAATTTCTGTTAGGTCTATAAACAATTAATAAAATTACTGATATGGTTGGATTTAGGTCTACTGTTTTATTATTTTTTTTTTTGTTATTTTTCTGCTTTTCCTTTTTTTCCTCTAGGATTGCTTTCTAAAAATGACTATTGTAGGCTATGTGTGGTGGCTCACACCTGTAATCCCAGCACTTTGGGAGGCCAAGGCAGGAGGATTCTTGAGGCCAGGAGTTGAGACCAGCCTGGGCAACAAAGTGAAATCCTGCCTCCACAGAAAATAAAATAATTAGCCTGGCATGGTGGTGCATGCCTGTAGTCCTAGCTACTCATGAGGCTGAGGCAGGAGAGTTACTTGAGCCCAGTGAGCTATGATCATTGCCACTGCACTGAAACCTGGGTGACAGAGCAAGACCCCGTTTCTCAAAAACAAACAAACAAACAAACAAAAACAAACCAAAAATGCCTATTGTATTTTTAGATACACCTTTGTGCATTATTTTTAAAGGTTATTCTAGGGGTTTCAGCTGTACGAGTCCATGCTACCTCTGTCCTTTGTGCTATAGTTATTACATGTAGTATGCTAACATACATTGTGAATTCCATGAGGCAATGTTATGCTTTTTTGTAAATAGCCTTATGAATTTAAAAGAAATAAAGATGAAAAGGTCTTTTATGTTTACCAAGATATTTACCATTTTTGATGTTTTACATTCTTTTCTATAAATTTGTTTCTATTTGGTATTGTTTCCTTCCAGCCTGCAGAATTTCCTTTAGCTTTTCTTGTAGTGCAGACAACTAATCATAAATTCTTTTAGTTTTATTTTATATGAAAATGGTCTTATTTTGCCTCATTCTTGAAAGAGCTTTTCACTGCATATTGAATTCAGGTGTAACAGATTTTTATTTATTCTGTTTTCAGTTATTTAAAAGATATTGTTCCACTGTCTTCTGGCTTCCAAAATTTTAAATGAGAAGTTAGTATTTTTAAACCATTGTTCTACTGTGTGTAATGTGTGGTTTTATCTGACTGCTTTCAAGACTTTTTTCCTTATCTTTGTTTTTTAGCAGTTTAACTATGATGAAACTACATACAGTTTTCCTGTTTGAAGTTCATTAAGCTTCTTGGATCTGTAAATTTAAGTCTTTTAACAAATCTGGAAAGTTTTCAGTCATTATACCTTTACATATTTTTTAATGCTCACTCTCAACTCTCCTCTCCTCTCTCCTCCTGAGACTCCTATGACACATATGTTAGATCTTTAGTTATTCCTTCATAGGTCCATGAGCTCAAGAGGATATATTCTATTTTCCTCAATCTATTTCCCTCTGTCTTTCAGAGTGATCATTTCCATTTATCTGTCTTCAAGCTTACTGACTCTTCTGTATTTTCCATTCTATGAAGCACATTGAGTGAATTTTAACTTTTAGATATGGTGATTTTCAGTGGTAAAATTTCAATTTAATTCTTTTTTTTAATAGTTTCTGTTTCTCAATAGAGATTTATTATCTTTGAATTCTTTGTAAGAATATATTCTTTATTTTACTGGGGATTGTTTCTTCATATGGTAATAAATTTCATATTATACTCTGGACATTGTGAATGATTGATTGTAGGTATTCTGATTTGTATTACTTCCTTCTGAAGACTATTGATGTTTTATTTCAACAGGCAATTACCTTTGTAGCTCAAACTGTATAGCATACTCTCTCTTTGTTGTTGTTGTTGTTGTTGTTGTTGTTATTGTTAAAATAGAGACAGAGTCTCACTATACTGCTCAGGCTGATCTCAAACCCCTGAGCTCAAGTGATCCTCCTGCCTCAGCCTCCCAAAGTACTGAGATAACAGGTATGAGCCACTGCACCTGACCGGTTTAGCCTTTCTTGTTGTTTCTTTCTTTCTTCTTTGCTGAGGTGCATTGAGTCTACCAAATACATATGTGATTCAGGGGTGATTCAGATACTTAGAAAAAATGTATGTAGAAAATCTGGGGCTCCTTCTCACTAGTTCACTTTTTCGGGGATTTTCCTGCCTATTTTCCAGTAGCTGTGGTTGCCCCAAATTATGACCTTTGATTCTTTAGTCTAGAAAGACTTGGTTTTTCTATTAGAATTTTAGTTACTCTGTGTGGCACTGACTTTGACCTGCCTTTCAGCAGAAGACATAAATACTCTTAACTCACCTGCACCAATCCCTTCTATCAAATCTCAGTTTCCTTTCAGAATTTTCCTACTTGAGTTTACTCTCTAGTACCTTTGGATATTTCATTTTTCTTTGTATAATTTGTCCATGCTTTGTAATTGTTATCTGTTGGATGCTAGAGTCTGGTAGAAACTTTCCTGATTATACTAGAAGTGAAAAAATGGTTTAAAATATAATCAGTTTCTTCTCTTCTGAAATGGAAAAAGTGTGATCTGACCATTTCCCATGGGAGTTAAATAATTGGGGGCTAAGAATATATTTGGAAAAAATACAAACTCAATTAAGTGCCACATTGGGTTTTACTTGTAAATATTATCACTATGTAAACAGGCTAAACAAAAACATAAAATATATTTTTATAAACCCCTTCAGATATAATTCTACTTCAAATTCATTCACAATATAGGAGGGGCCTCGTCTTAATTCTGTGATGTAACATTTAAGAATAGGAGACAAAACATTTGTCCAAGGCTCCTGAAAATAGATACTAACCCCAGAGATGTTCTCTAAGGCTTTAAGTGGGTCTTCCAGAAACCCTAAATCCCCAAAGCATATTTTAGATGAAGTTTTCAAGTACTGGTCATAGATTGAGAAGAGGGAAAGTAATATTAATGTACGCAACGTCCAACGTTGGCAGTGGGAAATGGTTATGTATGGAGATATGTCCCAAATAAGTATTTATGGAAAGAATATTAGAGCCACTGGTGTAAACCTCTATATGAAGAGAAACTATGAGAGGAAAAGTTATTATATATAATTAAGAAGTTCTGTGTGGGGTTAGTTCTGCATGCATGCCTTCTGAATCAGACGTAGGAGGAGGAACATTTTTAAGAGGATTGAAAGCTGAGTTTCTTGATCTTTTCTGAAATGTGGAAACTTCAGGGCCCACTTTCTGTCTCCTATCTGTTTTTATGACTGGTTGCCCCATAGGACAGGCATCTGAGAAACTGAAAGGAAGGGAAACTGCACAGAGACGAGGGTCAGGTCCAGACCTGGACCCACAGCTCAAATGTAATTCATTAATCTTTGACAAGTATGAAACTTAGTGGCTTGTGATGTGTGCAACTAAGTTATTGCAGCTTGAATGTCTTTAGAGCCAGTGATCTGGGAGAAGGAAAATTAGATGTGGTTGCATTCATGAGCTAGACCAAGCTGGTTTCCTGGTTTAAGCATCTCTGCTGATGGTGTACCTGGTGCTGGTGGGCATATAGCAATCTGTGAAAATGTCTTTCAAAGACTCCAGGAGAACTCTGTGCTCTGTTCCTAGAGAAGTCCCCAGCCAAGCAAACTTGGGGGATCCGAAGTTTTATTGGGAAGCAGGGACTTGCCATGGCTCAAAGAAGCTTTTGCACCTGCTCATTATGGAGGCTTCCCTTGAAAGGTCTCCATATTTTTATTCAGTTTCATGTTTTAATTGGCCTGGGGTCACTTTGGCTAGAGAGTTTCTGCCTTTTCTTTAGATTGTTTTCTGGAGAACAAAGTCACCCTTTAAGCTCTCTTTAAAGAAGTCCCAGGCAGGCCCCTGGCTGTAGTGGGCCCTGGAAGCCTCTGTAACCCTTCCAAAATTCTCCTTTGTCTTTTGTGGAGAAGATGGCCAGAATGGCCAAAGATTTACTTACTACCCTTGTGAGGCTATTTATCTGAACCAGTGGTGATTTGCATTAAAAGGAGCTAGTAGAAATCCCCCTAACAGGGCACTCTCTAAATTATCTCCCTTCCATCTTTTTATAATTTCTATCCCCTCAGACTTTACCCATCAACCAACACTGTGCCACCATGTGAGGTTGTGACAGCTAGATGACAGGTCACTGTAGAGAAGTGAATGCTGATTGGGATGCAGGTGTTATGCTGGCAGAGACAGAGATATCACCAAACACCAAAGACATCCAAGAGCTCTCTTTTATTGGTGATCATCCTTTTATGCTTCATTCTGTTTCAATCTGAACTAGTGGGCTTCCATAACCTCACTAGATTCTAACCTTGAAAATTCTCATCTTAACTCTGGAATTTCGAATTCCCTGTGTTTTTTCCCATTGCTGTATTTACTTTGCCCCAGAACATATCCTGTTTGTTTTTTACCCTAAACTTCAGAACTGATTTCCAATTTTGATCTGCCCAGATAGAAGACTTCAACAGAAAGTCCTTTCTCTTGACATAAACAAGCTTTGATGAGATAAATTATTCACAACTATTCCAGGAAAACATTTTCTTCAAAAATTATTGTTATACTGTCAATTCTGGGATATATGTGCAGAACATGCAGGTTTGTTACATAGGTATACATGTGCCATGGTGATTTGCTGCATCCATCAACCCATCATCTAGGTTTTAAGTCTCACATGCATTAGGTGTTTGTCCTAAAGCTATCCCTTCCCTTCCGCGCCCCCCTCCCCACCCCAGAACAGGCCCTATTCTGGGGAAACTGTTGTCTTAAATGGCAAGCATGAAAAAATGGCATTTTTTTCTAGAACATCATGTGTTAAATAGAAAATATAAGCAGTTTCTTGCATTTGGAGTGCAGTAAAAACAATATGACAAGGACTACTATGGGAATGTAGATAGGTACAAGTTTTGTGAAGGGCAATATGAAAAAACATTTGAGGGATCTTAAAAAAAAATATGCTTATCTACAAATTCTCCTTGTAGAAATAAGTGCAAAGGTACTAAATATTTATTGATAATGATTGCATTGTAATCAATATAACCCAAGTGCTCCAAATGAGAATTAGGTAAATACTGAGTAAAATCATTTAAAACTGCTGATATAAAATTATTGAATCATATAAAATGTTGATTTACAAAGCAGCATTTTTATATGGTTCAACATAATATATCATGGGATGTTCATGTGATAGACTTCTATGCAAGTATTGACAATCATTTTTAAAGAATATATAAAGCCGATAAATAAAATGTGTAAAAAAAGGTAGGATATAAAGGTAAGTATACATCATGAGATCTCAATTTTATTTCATTAAAATACATGTTTGTGTATATATGTACCTACATGAAGTGAAAAATGACTGGATGAAAACATTCTGTTAATAATAGTTCCCTGGGTGATTGAATTGTTAATTTTTGTTTACTTTTGTCTTTATACTTTTCTGTCTTTCCCAAAATTATGTGATTATAATGTATTCATATTCTGTATTTTCTCGTAAAGTCATATAGTAAGCATTTTCCATGTTGTTGCATACTCTTCAAAATTATTTTAATGGAGTCACAATAAACTAGTCACTAGAATTACATTAATTTCTTAAATATCTGTAAATGGTAGGTTTTTAGACTAATCCTTCCTTTTTTCCTTCCTTCCTTCCCTCCTTTCTTCCTTCCCTCTCTCCCTCCTTTCTTTTTTACTTCCTCCCTCCCTTCCTTTCTTCCTAATATAAACAATGGAAGATCCTCCCTGTATTTTGGATTTTCCCATGAAATATATTCCTAGAAGGAAGTCACTGTTAGGCATGAAGAGGGCAGGGTGAGAACGACCTGGAAGCTAATGTTGCCAGTGTGGTTCCCAAGAGTCTCATCCCTGGACCCTGTCCTGCTTTTGAAGTACTAGAAAGATACTGTTCTAACACTCTTTCTTGTTGTTAATGGAAGCATTATTATTTCCTGCAGTTCTGATTCCAAAGCAGCAGAATCTTAAAAGCTCAGCTCAGGTGGAACAGCTCAGCATTTGCAATTCCTGCTAAACCTCAGAGAAAAACTCACTGAATCAGACAAAAACATCGCCAGTCTGTCAACACACATAACTTCACAGTTTTTGTTCTTCCTCTTTGTTCTAGTAACATTTCTATAACTTGGGCTGCCCAGGGCTTGCTTGGTGTAAACCCACCTGGAAGCTCATGGGTAGAGGGGTTCAGAGTAAGAAAATGTGACTGCTGGGTTGCCCAGAGCCCTTTCATGTGTGAGAAAGTTCTGCTTTCAGGGTGGCAAGGATCAGGATCAGTGTGTGTTTTCTATCCACTGGTAAAACGTGGATTGGAGAAATATTGCCTTTTCCTTCAGAATGCTTTGGTGTCTGGATGCACGACAAGCCTCAGAAGCTTTGATCTGACTTTAAACTGGTCTCCCATCTTGTTTTTATTTGAACAGAGTTTGAGGCAGTCAGAGGATACATAAGAGTGGCATCCTTTGACCTCCCTGATGTTTGCAAGGTAAACCACCTCCATCGCTCAGACCAGGAATGTAGTCATGTGAATTGGTATCTACAGAGTACCTGATGCAGCTGGGGGGCTAGGCCAAGCCAGCTGCAAAAGAACTTGAAGTGTGGGAAAGTTTCTTAGGGCATAGTAATAACTGTATGGGAAAGCCCAGGATGAAGTTGCTACCGTCTGCTTGTTCATTCACAAGTACTTATTGAGCTTCTGCTATGTATTGGGTGATAGGCTGGGCCTGCAAATAGCATAAAACTATTAACTATAGAGTAAAACAGCCTTCCTGCTTTCAAGGAGCTCATAAGAATGAATGAGACAGGTAAGTAAATGGATCACTTAGAACTCTAGAGAGATGGTGATACAAGAGCAAGGAAGAGAACATTGCAGGGACATAGAGGAAAAGCGCCAGGATTGAGGAAGCTTCCAGAAGAGGTGAGGCTGAGTTGGGAGTAAAAGGATAAGTGGTGTGTTGCTGCCAGGCGGTGGAAGGAAGGGAAGAACATGCCTTTCCATGGAGGGGCAGCCAGCACTGCAGGTCTGGGGTTGGGGGCGGCTTCTCTCTGAATGTGAGCCAAAAACTGTTGACTGTCCCCAGACTGTGTCAGTGTCAGGTGTCTTTTCAGCCACTGACAGTCAAGTGTGGCTGCCTTGTTTGTAGCCTTTAATAGAAGAGTAAGAGGCTATGTTCAAGAAATAAACTAAAAATATCTGAATTCAGTGGCTAGTAGGTACTTTCTGTTACATCCAGATCTTTTGTTTCTTCGTAATCTTTTAAAAGAACAATAACACAATTATTTCTAATTATGAAGCCAACTCATGGTTATCATTAACATTTCAAGCAACACATAAAAATAGAAAGAAGAAAGCATCCCCCAAGCCCTTCAACTTAGAGGTCACCACTGTTAACATTTGGTGAGCATTCTTCCGTATACCCACAGAGAAACACTTCTATAGAAATGGCATGCAGGGCGGTTTAACAGGTGTATTGTGCTAGGGCTGTGCAAAGCACTTGGCAGATAGCAGTGAACACAAAAGATAGGGGCCCTGATTAGTGAAGTTTCACATTCAGGCTTAACTTAGGGCAGACTCCCGCAAAGGTAAAGCTGATTGCAAAACCCCATGTGGAGCTGGAGCCCTTCCCATTATAGGGCGTTTGCACAAGCTGGTTTCTCTGCCTGGATAGCTACCTATTCCCAATAGGTATAATTCTATGATATATATAATTAATGAAAGTACGTTTTCTGCTGTATAGATAAGGCATTGATTAATTATTGTTTTTAGTCAATGACATATTGTTAGATTTTTAGCTTGTTTTACTTTTTTCTATTATAAGCAATTCTGTAGCAAATACCCTTTTATATATATTTATCTTAGGATGAATTCCTAAAAATGGAATTATGAGATCAAATGATGTGCACATTAAGTTTTTGGTACATGTTACCAGATATATGCTGCCCTTCTGAAAATTTCTATCAACAGTATACAAAATACCATTTTCCATGTCCTTTCAAACACCAAAAATCCTCCGTTTATAAAACCTTTGACCATCTGATGAAACTTTATTTTTATTTGTTTACTAGCTAAGTTGACCATTTTTCCTTTGTTTATTCATCCTTTGTATGTCTTCTTTTGTGAATGTCCTCTTTATCTCCTTTGCCTATTTTTTTTTCTAATGAGACACTGGTCCTTTTCATATTAATGATTTGCAAATGCTCTTTGTATATGGTATTAAGAGCATTAATGCTTAGACTACCATACATGTCATAATTTTTTTCATGTATCATTTGACATTTTATTTTTATATTGTCTTTTTGCCTTGGAGATGCTAAAATAAACAAACAAAATTAATGTAGTCACATCTAACCACTTTTTCTTTTATGGTTTTGTATTTTTACGTCATCTTGTTCATCCAGTTCTTTTCGTAGGGGCAAATGGAAAACTTCCCCCTTGCCGTCTGAAGGTTTGCTAAAAATCAACTGACAAAAGACAGATTAATAGAAGAAAGGGCACACAAAGCTATTAATGTGTGTGGGAGTCATACAAAATAGAACTTAAAAAAATGGCAGGTGGTTGATGCTTTTATGCCATCTTGAAGTTCCAGAAAGAATAGGGGTTTGGTGAGTGGCAAAACACGGATGGGACCAGGAGAAGAGGAATCCTTGCTAGCAAAGGTGGTCTTGTTATGTAGATGAAACGTCACAGGTAGAAGCTCTCAGAGAGGATAGATGGTGAATGTTTCTTTCAGATCTTGAAAGATGTCAGACTCTCAGTTCATCTTTCCTAGGTCTGGAGGAGAGAAGGCTCTCAGAGAAAGCCTGGCTTCCTCAATGCAGATTTTCTCTACAGATGCAAATCTCCCCCTAAAAAAGACAGCTTTGCAGGGCTAATTCTGTTTGCTGGCTCTCTGAACAGCCATCTCAAAATATGTCCAAGAATTTTATTTTGGGGTAAAATATTTGTTTTCTTTCATTATCATATTGTCTTATTGTGCCTGACTGAATTTTAGGCTTCGATGGAAGCCAGATGGCTAAGAATACATTCTAATAAGACAGGGACTGTTTGGTATAAATGGGAAAACATCTACAGAATATGTCTGGGATCATCTTTATTCACTTATTAAAAGGCATGATTTTATCTTTTTCCCCATGGTTTGTAGGGTCTCCATGCTCTGGTTCTGGGACAATCTGAGGACAGGCATATGTAAGAGGGCCTTCCCACAAACACAAAATGAAGAAAACCATCTCTTCTTTAAGAAGAGAGTTCCCTGCCAGTGCCAGTGTGGACAGGACAGTAGTAAGGACTGAACTGAGCCCAAGTAACAGGCAAAGGCAAATTGATGTGAAAGTTAAAATCCGTTCTAAAGAGCTAACATAGAATAGCCATCATTTCTTAAATATCTGCTCTGTGTTCTCTGAAGCCTTGAATGATAGATAATCTTGTCTCGTTTTATATATCTCAAAAAACCAACCAATAAACAAGACTTATAGAGGTGAAATGATTGGACCAAGTACATATAGTTAGTACGTAGGAGAACTGGGATTTAAATTCTAATCTGAGCTGAGCCAAAAGCTACTAATGCAACAAAAAGCTACTATTGTTGAGTACACACCTTGACAGGCTTGTGCTGAGTGCTTTACATATATTATTAATAACTCCATATATACATATATATATATATATTTGCTTTTTGTTTTGTTTTGTTTTGAGACGGAGTCTTGCTCTCTTGCCTGGGCTGGAGTGCAGTGGCACAATCTCAGCTCACTGCAAGCTTCGCCTCCCAGGTTCATGCCATTCTTCTGCCTCAGCCTCCCGAGTAGCTGGGACTACAGGTGCCCGCCACCGTGCCCGGCTAATTTTTTGTATTTTCAGTAGAGGCGGGGTTTCACCGAGTTAGCCAGGATGGTCTTGATCTCCTGACTTCGTGATCCGCCCGCCTTGGCCTCCCAAAGAGTTGGGATTACAGGCATGAGCCATAGCACCTGGCCCAGCTCCTGTAATATTATACCAACCATTGGAGGTACACATTTCTCTTTTAAAGATAAGAACACTGAAGCCCAGAGCAGCTAAGTAGCATGTCCAAGCATTACCAGAAAGGGGTCTCGATTCAGACCCTCAAGAGAGGCTTCTTGAGTCTCATGCAAGAAAGAATTTGGGGCATAAAGTAGAGTGAAAGCAAGTTTATTAGGAAAGTTAAAGAATGGCTACTCCACAGCCAGAGCAGCCCCAAGGGTTGCTGGTTGCCCATTTCTGTGGTTATTTCTTGATTATATGCTAAACAAGGGGTGGGTTATTCATGAATTTTCCGGGAAAAGGGTAGACAATTCCTGGAGCTGAGGGTTCCTCCCCTTTTTAGACCATATGGGGTAACTTCTGAATGTTGCCATGCCATCTGTAAACTGTCATGGCACTGGTGAGTGTGTCTTTTAGCATGCTAATGCATTAAAGTTAACATATAATGAGGCTTGAAGATGACCAGAGGTCACTCTCATCACCATCTTGATTTTGGTGGGTTTTGGCTGGCTTCTTTTCTGCAACCTGTTTTGTCAGCAAGGTCTTTATGACCTGTATCTTGTAACTACCTACTATCTCGTTCTGTGACTGAGAATGCCTGCCCTCCTGGGCATGCAGTCCAATGGGTCTCAGTCTTATTTTACCCAGCTTCTATTCAAGATGGAGTTGCTCTGGTTCAAACACCTCTGACACAAGGTCACACAAGTAATAAGTTGTAGAATCAGGAATTGAACCAGGACATTCTGACTTTGATCCCTGTGCTTTTTCCTTCATCCAGATTTTTTCCTTCCTTTTTATTTTAATTTTAAATGACAGCACCTTTGTTATTCTAATATGAAATGCTCATGCTTATTATTAAAATTTCAAACAATCCAGGAAACAAATCACTGTTGTTTCTACCATTTCACGCCGCTTGCTCCAAACATGTTTTCTGAATTAGCAATTCTTCTTTAGGAGAATTTGTCACCTTATTTCTATTCCCCCAAACCCCACTTTGAAGGTTATGTCTCTGCCTATTATATATTCTTTATGAAAATATATTTTTTGGGTAGCTACTAAACCAGGAATAGGAATAATTTATATAATTACCAGGCAATCTTGGTATTGTCAAGCGTGACCAAAGTACCTAGAAAAGTTAATAAGTGAGTGATTGTTTAATTACTTAACTACTAATGATTTTCCAGGAATTGAATGATTTGGTTTTGCACCTGAACCTTTTGTATTAAGTCAGTTGGAAATAACCTGTGAGGCAGAAGAGTTTGGACTTCAAAGGTCATTGCATTAGGGTCACCATTATTGATTCACCGTGGGGTTATGCTGAAACATCGATCAGGATATTGACTAGCTAGTTATTTTAATACATCTTCTTTTTAGTAGGCCTGGGTAGCGCAGTGAGTGACAATAAATAAACAAATAAATAAGTAAATACATTTGTGCTTTCCAAATCCTGCCCCCAAAGTATAACGTTTTCTGTGATCTGCTTACATTTTATTTTAATTGCAACCTTACTAGAAAAACCTTACTAGAAAAGCTTGGCCACAAATTAACTTTAAGTAATAAATGATGAAAAACAGATTTTGGCAAATCTTTTGATGCATAGAGATCATTTGTGTTTGGGCATTCTCCCCACTTCTTTTCCCAGCACACACACACACGTACGCAGGCACGCATACCCCAACCACCCCCACAATGTCTCCTTTCACTCAACTAATTGGTTTAGAGATATTCAGCAAGAACTGGGACATGAATAATTCAAGGAGAGTTATTAGAAGCAACAGTAAGAAAATATTTTTTTCCTGAACACATAGAAAAAGTTTCTCATTATGAGAGCAGGACCTCTGAGCAGTGTCAGAATCACCTGGAGAGCTTATTAAAACACGGATTGCTGGGCTTTACCGCTAGAGATTTTGGTTTGGTGGGTCTAGGTGGACTCTATGAATTTGCATTTCTCACACATTCCCATGTGCTGCAGATTGTGGTGGTTTTAAACTATGGCCACAAATTCTTCAGTACTTCTTTGAGCTACTCTGTCCTTATGCCTCTGCTTCTGTACCCCTCCCATATTCAATTACCAATAAGACCTGCAGATTTTATCCTGTAAATGTTTCCCATGCCTACTGACTTCTTTGCACCACCACCATTGGCCAAATCCCTTCATCTCTCACCTGAACCATTGTTAATTGTGTCTGTTTTCTTCCATGCCTCTAATACTGCCCCTGCCTTAAATCCATCTACCACTCTGCAGACAGTGTGATCACCTAATACTAAAATCAATGGCCTCTTGCCCTTCTTTCCTGTGAAATTCTCATTCATCTTTTAAAACTCACTTGAGAAATTACCTCCTCAAGGAAGCATTCCTTGAACCCCCAGCTTGACTAGATGGCTTCCTTCTGTCCTACATATTCCCTGTGCATACTTTTAAATTAATTTCCCATTTATTGAAATTGTGTGCAGTGTTTTTTTCCCATTAACATGTAAGTTCCTTCAGGCAGAAACCATAGCTTACTCATCTTCCTAGCACAAACTCCTAAGGGAGTAACATAATAGATGCTTAATAAATGTCAGACTGTTCTAAGCAGTAATGCTGGATTAGGCAATGAGGACATGTTGGGCATTCATTCATTCAACAAATGTTTATTGGGCACTTTTATGGGCAGAATTGTGCACTCCCCCCTCCCATTCAATGTTTTGAAGTCCTAAATCCCAATGCTTCAGAATGTATATTTGGAGATAGGGTCTTTAAAGAGGTAATGAAATTAAAATGTGACCATTGCAGTGAGAACTAATCCAACATTACTGGTGTCTTTATAAGAAGAGAAAATTAAGACACAAACACAAGGAAAGAATGCCATCTATAAGCCAAGGAGACAGGTCCCAGAAGAAACCAACCTTACTGATACCTTGATCTCAGGCTTCTAGCCTCTTGAACTATGAGAAAATAAATTTCTGTTGTTTAAGTCCCCCATCTTTGGTACTTTTAATGGCAGCCCTAGCAAACTAATACCAGCACCTATTATGTATCAGGTATTATTCCAGGTCATGGGGAGATATAGATGAATCCTGCATATAAGGTTCCTGCCTATTTGGAAATTACAATCTGCTGAGTGTCTCTTATATGTGAATGACTATTTCATTAAACACAATAAACAGGCTTCCCCATGTCCAGCCACGGATGACACAACCAAATACCTGCTCTCAAGAAATTTGTAGATGGCCGAATAGGAACAGCTCCAGTCTCCAACTCCCAGCGCGAGCGACACAGAAGACCGGCGATTTCTGCATTTTCAACTGAGGTACTGGGTTCATCTCACTGGGGAGTGCCAGACGATCGGTACTGGTCAGCTGCTGCAGCCCGACCAGCGAGAGCTGAAGCAGGGCGAGGCATTGCCTCACCTGGAAAGCGCAAGGGGGAAGGGAATCCCTTTTCCTAGCCAGGGGAACTGAGACACACAACACCTGGAAAATCGGGTAACTCCCACCCCAATACTGTGCTTTAAGCAGACAGGCACACCAGGAGATCATATCCCACACCTGGCCGGGAGTGTCCCACACCCACGGAGCCTCCCTCATTGCTAGCACAGCAGTCTGTGATCTACCGGCAAGGCAGCAGCGAGGCTGGGGGAGGGGCGCCCGCCATTGCTGAGGCTTAAGTAGGTAAACAAAGCTGCTGGGAAGCTCGAACTGGGTGGAGCTCACAGCAGCTCAAGGAAACCTGCCTGTCTCTGTAGACTCCACCTCTGGGGACAGGGCACAATAAATAATAACAAACGCAGCAGCTCTGCAGACGCAAACGACTCTGTCTGACAGCTTTGAAGAGAGCAGTGGATCTCCCAACACGGAGGTTGAGATCTGAGAAGGGACAGACTCCCTGCTCAAGTGGGTCCCTGACCCCTGAGTAGCCTAACTGGGAGACATCCCGCACTAGGGGCAGTCTGACACCCCACACCTCACAGGGTGGAGTACACCCCTGAGAGGAAGCTTCCAAAGCAAGAATCAGACAGGTACACTCGCTGTTCAGAAATATTCTATCTTCTGCAGCCTCTGCTGCTGATACCCAGGCAAACAGGGTCTGGAGTGGACCTCAAGCAATCTCCTACAGCTACAACCTACAGCTGAGGATCCTGACTGTTAGAAGGAAAGCTATCAAACAGGAAGGACACCTACACCAAAACCCCATCAGTACATCACCATCATCAAAGACCAGAGGCAGATAAAACCACAAAGATGGGGAAAAAGCAGGGCAGAAAAGCTGGAAATTCAAAAAATAAGAGCGCATCTCCCCCGGCAAAGGAGCGCAGCTCATCGCCAGCAACGGATCAAAGCTGGACGGAGAATGACTTCGACGAGATGAGAGAAGAAGGCTTCAGTCCATCAAATTTCTCAGAGCTAAAGGAGGAATTACGTACCCAGCGCAAAGAAACTAAAAATCTTGAAAAAAAAGTGGAAGAATTGATGGCTAGAGTAATTAATGCAGAGAAGCTCACAAACGAAGTGAAAGAGACGAAAACCATGGCACGAGAAATACGTGACAAATGCACAAGCTTCAGTAACCGTCTCGATCAACTGGAAGAAAGAATGTCAGCGATGGAGGATCAAATGAATGAAATGAAGCGAGAAGAGAAACCAAAAGAAAAAAGAAGAAAAAGAAATGAACAAAGCCTGCAAGAAGTATGGGATTATGTAAAAAGACCAAATCTACGTCTGATTGGGGTGCCTGAAAGTGAGGGGGAAAATGGAACCAAGTTGGAAAACACTCTTCAGGATATCATCCAGGAGAACTTCCCCAACCTAGTAGGGCAGGCCAACATTCAAATCCAGGAAATACAGAGAACGCCACAAAGATACTCCTCGAGAAGAGCAACTCCAAGACACATAATTGCCAGATTCACCAAAGTTGAAATGAAGGAAAAAATCTCAAGGGCAGCCAGAGAGAAAGGTCGGGTTACCCACAAAGGGAAGCCCATCAGACTAACAGCAGATCTCTCGGCAGAAACTCTTCAAGCCAGAAGAGAGTGGGGGCCTATATTCAACATTCTTAAAGAAAAGAATTTTAAACCCAGAATTTTATATCCAGCCAAACTAAGTTTCATAAGTGAAGGAGAAATAAAATCCTTTACAGATAAGCAAATGCTTAGAGATTTTGTCACCACTAGGCCTGCCTTACAAGAGACCCTGAAGGAAGCACTAAACATGGAAAGGAACAACCGGTACCAGCCATTGCAAAAACATGCCAAAATGTAAAGACCATCAAGGCTAGGAAGAAACTGCATCAACTAACGAGCAAAATAACCAGTTAATATCATAATGGCAGGATCAAGTTCACACATAACAATCTTAACCTTAAATGTAAATGGACTAAATGCTCCAATTAAAAGACACAGACTGGCAAACTGGATAAAGAGTCAAGACCCATCAGTCTGCTGTATTCAGGAGACCCATCTCACACGCAGAGACATACATAGGCTCAAAATAAAGGGATGGAGGAAGATTTACCAAGCAAATGGAGAACAAAAAAAAGCAGGGGTTGCAATACTAGTCTCTGATAAAACAGACTTTAAACCATCAAAGATCAAAAGAGACAAAGAAGGCCATTACATAATGGTAAAGGGATCAGTTCAACAGGAAGAGCTAACTATCCTAAATATATATGCACCCAATACAGGAGCACCCAGATTCATAAAGCAAGTCCTTAGAGACTTACAAAGAGACTTAGACTCCCATACAATAATAATGGGAGACTTCAACACTCCACTGTCAACATTAGACAGATCAACGAGACAGAAAGTTAACAAGGATATCCAGGAATTGAACTCATCTCTGCAGCAAGCAGACCTAATAGACATCTATAGAACTCTCCACCCCAAATCAACAGAATATACATTCTTCTCAGCACCACATCGTACTTACTCCAAAATTGACCACGTAATTGGAAGTAAAGCACTCCCCAGCAAATGTACAAGAACAGAAATTATAACAAACTGTCTCTCAGACCACAGTGCAATCAAATTAGAACTCAGGACTAAGAAACTCAATCAAAACCGCTCAACTACATGGAAACTGAACAACCTGCTCCTGAATGACTACTGGGTACATAACGAAATGAAGGCAGAAATAAAGATGTTCTTTGAAACCAATGAGAACAAAGATACAACATACCAGAATCTCTGGGACACATTTAAAGCAGTGTGTAGAGGGAAATTTATAGCACTAAATGCCCACAAGAGAAAGCAGGAAAGATCTAAAATTGACACTCTAACATCGCAATTAAAAGAACTAGAGAAGCAAGAGCAAACACATTCGAAAGCTAGCAGAAGGCAAGAAATAACTAAGATCAGAGCAGAACTGAAGGAGATAGAGACACAAAAAACCCTCCAAAAAATCAATGAATCCAGGAGTTGGTTTTTTGAAAAGATCAACAAAATTGACAGACCACTAGCAAGACTAATAAAGAAGAAAAGAGAGAAGAATCAAATCGACGCAATTAAAAATGATAAAGGGGATATCACCACCGACCCCACAGAAATACAAACTACCATCAGAGAATACTATAAACACCTCTACGCAAATAAACTGGAAAATCTAGAAGAAATGGATAATTTCCCGGACACTTACACTCTTCCAAGACTAAACCAGGAAGAAGTTGAATCCCTGAATAGACCAATAGTAGGCTCTGAAATTGAGGCAATAATTAATAGCCTACCAACCAAAAAAAGTCCAGGACCAGATGGATTCACAGCTGAATTCTACCAGAGGTACAAGGAGGAGTTGGTACCATTCCTTCTGAAACTATTCCAATCAATAGAAAAAGAGGGAATCCTCCCTAACTCATTTTATGAGGCCAACATCATCCTGATACCAAAGCCTGGCAGAGACACAACAAAAAAAGAGAATTTTAGACCAATATCCCTGATGAACATCGATGCAAAAATCCTCAATAAAATACTGGCAAACCGGATTCAGCAGCACATCAAAAAGCTTATCCACCATGATCAAGTGGGCTTCATCCCTGGGATGCAAGGCTGGTTCAACATTCGCAAATCAATAAACATAATCCAGCATATAAACAGAACCAAAGACAAGAACCACATCATTATCTCAATAGATGCAGAAAAGGCTTTTGACAAAATTCAACAGCCCTTCATGCTAAAAACGCTCAATAAATTCGGTATTGATGGAACGTACCTCAAAATAATAAGAGCTATTTATGACAAACCCACAGCCAATATCATACTGAATGGGCAAAAACTGGAAAAATTCCCTTTGAAAACTGGCACAAGACAGGGATGCCCTCTCTCACCACTCCTATTCAACATAGTGTTGGAAGTTCTGGCTAGGGCAATCAGGCAAGAGAAAGAAATCAAGGGGATTCAGTTAGGAAAAGAAGAAGTCAAATTGTCCCTGTTTGCAGATGACATGATTGTATATTTAGAAAACCCCATTGTCTCAGCCCAAAATCTCCTTAAGCTGATCAGCAACTTCAGCAAAGTCTCAGGATACAAAATTAATGTGCAAAAATCACAAGCATTCTTATACACCAGTGACAGTCAAACAGAGAGCCAAATCAGGAATGAACTTCCATTCACAATTGCTTCAAAGAGAATAAAATACCTAGGAATCCAACTTACAAGGGATGTAAAGGACCTCTTCAAGGAGAACTACAAACCACTGCTCAGTGAAATGAAAGAGGACACAAACAAATGGAAGAACATACCATGCTCATGGATAGGAAGAATCAATATCGTGAAAATGGCCATACTGCCCAAGGTCATTTATAGATTCAATGCCATCCCCATCAAGCTACCAATGAGCTTCTTCACAGAATTGGAAAAAACTGCTTTAAAGTTCATATGGAACCAAAAAAGAGCCCGCATCTCCAAGACAATCCTAAGTCAAAAGAACAAAGCTGGAGGCATCACGCTACCTGACTTCAAACTATACTACAAGGCTACAGTAACCAAAACAGCATGGTACTGGTACCAAAACAGAGATATAGACCAATGGAACAGAACAGAGTCCTCAGAAATAATACCACACATCTACAGCCATCTGATCTTTGACAAACCTGAGAGAAACAAGAAATGGGGAAAGGATTCCCTATTTAATAAATGGTGCTGGGAAAACTGGCTAGCCATAAGTAGAAAGCTGAAACTGGATCCTTTCCTTACTCCTTATACGAAAATTAATTCAAGATGGATTAGAGACTTAAATGTTAGACCTAATACCATAAAAATCCTAGAGGAAAACCTAGGTAGTATCATTCAGGACATAGGCATGGGCAAAGACTTCATGTCTAAAACACCAAAAGCAACGGCAGCAAAAGCCAAAATTGACAAATGGGATCTCATCAAACTAAAGAGCTTCTGCACAGCAAAAGAAACTACCATCAGAGTGAGCAGGCAACCTACAGAATGGGAGAAAATTTTTGCAATCTACTCATCTGACAAAGGGCTAATATCCAGAACCTACAAAGAACTCAAACAAATTTACAAGAAAAAAACAAACAACCCCATCCAAAAGTGGGCAAAGGATATGAACAGACATTTCTCAAAAGAAGACATTCATACAGCCAACAGACACATGAAAAAATGCTCATCATCACTGGCCATCAGAGAAATGCAAATCAAAACCACAATGAGATACCATCTCACACCAGTTAGAATGGCGATCATTAAAAAGTCAGGAAACAACAGGTGCTGGAGAGGATGTGGAGAAATAGGAACACTTTTACACTGTTGGTGGGATTGTAAACTAGTTCAACCATTATGGAAAACAGTATGGCGATTCCTCAAGGATCTAGAACTAGATGTACCATATGACCCAGCCATCCCATTACTGGGTATATACCCAAAGGATTATAAATTATGCTGCTATAAGGACACATGCACACGTATGTTTATTGCAGCACTATTCACAATAGCAAAGACTTGGAATCAACCCAAATGTCCATCAGTGACAGATTGGATTAAGAAAATGTGGCACATATACACCATGGAATACTATGCAGCCATAAAAAAGGATGAGTTTGTGTCCTTTGTAGGGACATGGATGCAGCTGGAAACCATCATTCTTAGCAAACTATCACAAGAACAGAAAACCAAACACCGCATGTTCTCACTCGTAGGTGGGAACTGAACAATGAGATCACTTGGACTCGAGAAGGGGAACATCACACACCGGGGCCTATCATGGGGAGGGGGTAGGGGGGAGGGATTGCATTGGGAGTTATACCTGATGTAAATGACGAGTTGATGGGTGCAGCACACCAACATGGCACAAGTATACATATGTAGCAAACCTGCACGTTGTGCACATGTACCCTACAACTTGAAGTTTAATAATAATAAATAAATTAAAAAAAAAAAAAAAAAGAAATTTGTAACATAATTGCAGAGACAATGCTTAGCATGCATAGTAAAATGAAGAGACAATTCAAGATCAACTTAACTGAGGATAATTTGTCTTTAGGGATACTAAAATGAGGTGAGATTGTTTAGGACCAAGTATATGGGGATACGTCCTAAAGAGATTTCAAGGAGGTAGAACTTCAGAAAGGCAGGTCTTAAATCAAGAGGAACAAGACCTATTATCAGGGAAATGAGCAACATGAGCAAAGATATGGAGGAAGTTAGCTAGATGCCTTCATGGGGTGGAGTGGAGACTATGGCAAGATCATCTGTCAGAATGTTGAGAATTAGTAGCAGTAATTGCTGCTATTCTTGCGTATTTTCTGTAGCAAACACTGGTTAAATGCTTTATTTATAAACATTGCCTCCTTTTATCTTTAAAGCAAAGCTACAAGTAGTTATTATTTTCAATATACAGGTCAAAGCCCAAGATTCAAAGCAGTAAAGCAATTATCTATGGCTATTACCATTTATTTGTTAAAAAAAAATACAAAAACGAAAGAATAGATGATACCTAGCCAATAATTGTTAAAAAAAAATCTTCTGTTAAAGGAAATAATAAAATGAAAGCAATCGAAAACTTGATCTGGTGGCCATTTGTAGGATGATACAGATCAGTGCTTCTCAAACTGGGCTGCACATTAGAATTGCCTGGAGGATTTTGAAAAGTCCTGATGCCCAGACTGTATGTACTCCAGTTCCCAAGAACTTTACTAGAAATCTCTGTTACCTCAGATCTTTCCATCTCCTCCTCTCCCATATACACACAGCCCTAATAGAGGTTCCCTCCACCTCTTCTATTTCCATTACAGTTATTTTTATCTGATTTTGCCTATTTCTCCATATCACACTCATTCTCTTAAAAATATGGTGCCCAATATGTACTTTCCTCTTGTAACAAATCTACTGAACACTGTTCATCTCTTCATTTGTATTAACAGATTTAGAAGCAAGTCTCTTTAAATTTTCTTCCAGTTTTTAAATATATGTGGAGAGCATCTCTCTCTCTCTCTCTCTCTCTCTCTCTCTCTCTCTCTCTCTCTCTCTGTCTCTCTCTCTCTCTCCACCCCCCATCCATCTAACTATGATACTTGCAAGGAAGGGCACCTCTGGTATACATTGTAAATATATAATCATCTCTTTTTAATTTACTGATATCTCTGCATAGCTACTTGATCTCTTACATCTATTGTAAACTTCTATTTGTCTGTCTGAGTTTACTTCTTCTCCCCACTAAGTTCCCCAAGGGTCAAGAGCCATACCTGTTTTATTTACCCTGAATATCACCTAGTCGTACAAAGCAACTTCACAGGTAGTAGTAAATATTTTTTCCAGAAAGATGTCAACAGCTGCTTGTGCCAAAAGAAAGGCTAAGGGCTTGCACTGCCTAACTGAGCATATTAGCTATAGCTTCAGTGTAAGTTTTCAATTAAGATGGAAAACACAGCTGGCAGGGCGAGAGTTGTATTTTTTTCTTTAGCCCACCAAGGCTAGGCACGGCCAGATGCTCTGTAACAGGGAGGGGCGCGAGTGCTCGCCGAGCCTTTCCATCTGTCCTGCAGCACAATGATTCTGCCTGAATGATTCATCTCACTCCATTTCCACTTTCCTACAAGGTAACACAATCAATCCTCTTAAACAGTGGTTCTCAGATCCATTACCCCAGGAGTTCATACAGACTGAAAATATAAATATGGTTAGGAAAAGTTTAGATAAATTAATGTAAGGCAGGTCTATTGACTTGTGTTTTGGAAGGGAAAGGGAGGTTTGGGATGTGTTATTCCAACACCTGCAACTATCTCCCAGAGCAACCCTCTCTTAACAAATGACTGCTTGACCCTGTTTTTTGGAAATGTCCAACTGTCTTTCTTTACTTGTTTCAGGGGTACGGATATGCAGACTTGATTCTGCATCCATCCGGTACAATTTCAGTCTGAGATGCTCCTAGGTCAGCAAATGACTCTGCCCTCCATGTGGTTACTGAATCCCTAAAAGAAATAGAGATTTCAGAAAATCATAGAGGTGTCTCTTGTTCTGATAGTCCTTAAGTTACTGGCCAAATATATAAAGTAGAGAATTTCAAATCCGAATTCTACAAATGCCTAATAAACTGCTGACCGAGGAATCAGTGATTGAATTTATCAATACCAATAGGAAAACCACAGGAGAACCTGAGGGAACATTCTGGAGAAGATACCTAAATTTATAGCTAAGATAGTCATCTGAAGGGATTTGATTCTTTCTCTAAGAAGAACAGAAACACAGTTTGCCATCAAATCCTTCCATACTGCCTTTCCAGTAAAATTGAGAGGGTGACTTATAATTTCTCTTAAGTGTTCATTTTAGGCCTTGTTGTTTTACTTTTCAGGAATGTTCCAGACATTGCAAATAAGAAGAGTGAAGGATGACAGATCAATTAGCTGAGAGATAAAAAATGAGAAGACTGGGGGGACATTGGTACTGGAAAATTTCACTTACCTGAGCAGCCAGGATCCAGGGGAAGCTGACGTTGAAGAGAGGATAAATACAAAGTGTTTCCTGGTGCCTTTACTAATGTGGCAATAGAAAGAACAAGCTAAAGAAATTCAATCAAAGTTGCATATAAGAGCAACTTCCTATTGCTTTAAAAAGTAATAATAACCACAACACACTATGAGATAAAGCTCCAGGAGAAACAATAAACAAAAGAGAAGAAATGCACCTTTGAGAGTTGGGGTTCTAAATGGCAATAATCCCTTGCCAAAGATTATCGTGTGACTATTAGCGACAACTATTCCTCATCCAGCAAGAGCTGAGGAGCATAAGGGCATCAGAGATTCATCCTGTGTGGAAGGTGAGATTGCAATGCTCAAATGCTCACGAGGCCTGAGCCCCATCACTAAGTTGAAAAGCATTTATTTTCTTAAAACTGAATTATCAAATGTGGGAAGGGGCATAAGAGGCTGCCTTATTAGGAAAAACATTCATAATGCTGGATTTAGTTAAGTAGTGAACAGTTTTCAATATGCTCTGAAATTAGAAAAACGAAATGCTAATTCTGTAAGGAAATTAACTCAAAACCAGAAACAGCAAATATCATTATGATGTTCAATTGAATACATTGGTCATGAATGCTAACATAATTGAACGGATGCAGATAGGCTGCAGAATTATACATTTCTCTCTAACTTTTCATGGCCTGGTTTATTATTTTATTTGAGTAAATCATGGCAATGTATGGTCTTCACACATCCAAAGCCTTCCTGAAGCCAGGGTGTGCCCACTAGCAGGCAAGGCCTGTAAGCATTGAAATGAGTTACTGGCTTTTTTTGCTGCCAAATAGGGGATGATTTTTCCCTAGATGTAGAATAAGCAGTGATAAAACCGCCCAGTCTGAGCTTTTTATTGTGAATAAAAAGTGAAAACTACTTAATCATGAGGCAACCCAGCATTTTAATAGAGGATCCAGGCAATTTTTAAAGAATGACCCTATGGCATAATGGAGAACTTAATGCCATTGCTGGTAATCATGTTCCAGAGAGGGAAATATTGAATAGGCTGAAAGATGCTACATGTAAAGTTTAGGGATGACAGTTGTTTCTTGGATTATATTTCTCTTTTAGGCTGTTCCCTCTGGGATTTTTTTTTCGAAGCTGGTATTATCATTTAAACTTTAGCCCTTCCATCAAAATGTTATGAAAGACTCTAGCTCTGATAAAATTCTCATATTTATTCTCATGTGTTCTACAGAGGAGTGGAATGGATGGAGGGTAGAGAGGTTGCTTATGGTCAGATCCCGAGTTCGGCAAGATATTTACTCGAAACCAACTCAGATTGTGCAAGTTCACATGAATGTCACTGATTCATTTTTAACAACTTTGTGTAGGTTGACATATATAATAACTGCGTATATCTAAAAATACATAGTTTCGATACATTTTGATATATTCACATACCCATGAAACTATCACCATAATCAAGACAGTGAACATAGCCATTACCCCTAAAAGTTTGAGTCATTTTGTTATCCCTCCTCACCCCACCCTCCATTCCCAGGCAACCACTGATCTATCACTACAGATTAATTTGCATTTTCTAGAATTTTATAAAATGGAATCATATTTACTCCTTTTTGCCTGGTTTATTTCCCTCAGCATAATAGTTTTGAAATTCACCTATATTGTTGTATATATTAATAGTTCATTCCTTTCTATTACATTTAATGAATATACCAAAATATGTGTATCCCTTTTCATTGTAGGTAGTATTCCACTGTGTGACTATACCAAAATTTGTTGATTTATTCACCTGTTGATAGACATTTGGGTTGCTTCTATTTTTGGCAATTACAAATAAAGAGCCTAAGGACATTCATGTACAGGTCATTGTATAAACATATTTTCTTTTTTTCTTGCAGGTGAATATCTGAGTGGAATGGCTGGATCATATGGTAGGTATATGCTTAATTTTAAAATGATGATATGTAATATTTTTCTTTTCATCATGTTCAGAATATGTTAATATTTCCCTTGAGACTTGTATTGTGTGTGTGCACATATTCATATAATTTTTATTGATATATAAAATATACATATTTATGGGGTACATGTAATATTTTGATACATGCATATGATGTGTAATGATCAAATCAGGGTAATTAGGATATCTATCACTTCAGAGATTTGTCATTTCTTTGTGTTGCAACCATTTCAAATCTTCTAGCTATTTGGAAATATATGATACATTGTTAACTATAGTTGCCTTACTATTCTGTTAAACACTGAAACTTATTTCTTCTGTCTAACTATGTGTTTATACTTATTAACCAACTGTTTTTCATCTCTCCATCCCCCTCCCCAGCATCTGGTAACCATCATTTTACTCTATCTATATGAGATCAACGCCTACATGTAAGTGAGAATATGCAATATTTGTTTTTCTGTGCTTGGCTTATTTCAGTTAACATAATGATCTCTGGTTCCATCATTGGTGTAAATAACATGATTTCATTTTTTTATGGAAGAACAGTATTCCATTGTGTAAATAAATCACATTTTTTTATCCGTTTGTTGGTTGATAGACACTTAGGTGGATTCTATGTCTTTGCTATTGTGAATAGTGCTGCAATAAACATGGGAGTACAGGTATCCCTTTGATAATGCTGACTTCCTTTCCTTTGGATGAACATCCAGTAGTGAAATTGTTAAATCATAAGATAGTGCTTTTTTTTTTTTTTTTTTTTTTTTTTTTGAGAAATCGCTATGCTATTTTCTATAGTGGCTGAACTAATTTACATTCTCACCAATAGTGTATAAGAATTTCCTTTTCTCCACATTCTTGCCAGCATCATTATTTTTTATCTTTTTAATAACAAGCATTCTAACTTGGGTAAGATGAAATCTAATCATGGTTTTGATTTGCATTTCCCTGATGATTAGTGATGTTGAACATTCTTTTTTTTTTTTTTTTTTTTGAGATGGAGTCTCGCTCTGTCGCCCAGGCTGGAGTGCAGTGGTGTGATCTTAGCTCACTGCAAGCTCCACCTCCCGGGTTCATGCCATTCTCCTGCCTCAGCCTCCTGAGTAGCTGGGACTGCAGGCGCCCACCACCATACCCGGCTAATTTTTTGTATTTTTAGTGGAGATGGGGTTTCACCGTGTTAGCCAGGATGGTCTCGATCTCCTGACCCCGTGATCTGCCTACCTCGGCCTCCCAAAGTGCTGGGATTGCAGACGTGAGTCACTGCGCCTGGCCTGAACATTTTTTTATATACCTGTTGGCCACTTCTTTGCCTTTTTTTGAGAAATGTCTGTTCATATCCTTTGATCATTAAAAATCGGATTGTTTTCAACAACTGTTGGGTTGTTTCAGTTCCTTGCATATTCTAGACATTAGTTCCTTGTCAACTGAATAATTTGCAAATATTTTCTCCAATTCAATAAGTTGTCTCTTCACTCTGTTGATTGTTTCATTTGCTGTGCAGAAGCTTTTTAGTTTAATATAGTCCCATTTGTCTATTTCTGTTTTGGTTGCCTGTGCTTTTAAAGTCTTAGCCATAAAATCTTTGCTTAGACCAGTTTTTTGAAGCATTTACCCTGGTTTTCTTGTAGTAGTTTTATAATTTTGGGTCTTATGTTTAAGTCTTTAATCCATTTTGAGCTGAATTTTGTATATGGTGAGAGGAAAGGGTCCAGTTTCATTCTCCTCATATGGATACCTAATTTCCCCAGTACTATTTATTAAAGAGACCATCTTTTCCCCAAGGTATGTTCTTGGTAACTTTGTTGAAAATCGGTTTGCTGTAAACGCATACATTTAATTCTGGATTCTCTGTTTTGTTCCACTGGTATATGTGTCTTTTTATACCAATATTATGTTATTTTAGTTACTATAGCCTTGTAACATATTTTAAAGGCAAGCGAGTGTGCTGCCTCCAACTTTGTTCTTTTTGCTCAGGATTGCTTTGGTTTTTGGGGCTCTTTCTTGGTTCCATACATATTGTAGGATTATTTTTCTATTTCTGTAAAAAACTGACACTGGCATTTTGATAGGGATTGCATTAAATATGTAGATTCCTTTAGGAAGTATGGACATTTTAGCAATATTCTTCCCATTCATGATCATGAGAAGTCTTTCCATTGTTTGTTGTTTCAATTTATTTCATCAGTGTTTTGTAGTTTTTCTTGAGAGGCTTTTTACCTCATTGTTAAACTTATTCCTAGGTATTATTTGTTGATAGCTATTGTAAATGGGATTACCTTCTTTATTTCTTTTTCAGCTAGTGCATGATTGATGTATAGAAATGCTACTGATTTTGTATGTTGATTTTATATTCTGCAACTTTACTGAATTTATCAGATCTAAGAGCTTTTTGGTGGAATCTTCAGTTTTTCTAGATGGAAGATCTAGAAAAGGAACATCTGCAAAAAGGAACAGTTTGAGTTTCTTTTTTCCAATTTGAATGCTTTTTTATGTCTTTCTCTTTCCTGATTGCTCTGGCTAGGACTTCCAATACTATGTGAATAGGAGTGGTGAAAGTGGGCATCCTTGTCTTGTTCCAGTTCTTAGAGGAAAGGCTTTCAGCTTTCCCCCATTCAGTATGATGTTAGCTATGGGTTTTTCTGTTCTTTTCTTTTCTTTTGAGACAGGGTCTTGCTATGTTACCCAGGCTGGAGTGCAGTGGTGCAATCTTGGCTCACTGCAACCTCCGCCTCCAGGGTTCAAGCTATTCTCACACCTCAACCTCCCGAGTAGCTGGGGTTACAGGCATGTGCCACCACCCCCAGCTAATTTTTGTATTTTTAGAAGAGACAGGGTTTTACCATGTTGGCTAGGCTGGGATATTTCATATATGACCTTTATTATGTTAAAGTACGCTCCATCTATGCCTTATCTGTTGAGATTTTTTATCATAAAGGGATGTTGAATCTTATCAAATGATTTTTCTGTACCAATTGAGATGATCAGGTAGTTTTTGTCCTTCATTCTCTTGATGCGATCTGTTTTTATTGATTTGTATATGTTGACCTATTCTTGCATCCTTGAGGTAAATCCCACTTGATTATGGTCTATTATATTTTTGGTGTGCTATTGGATTTGGTTTGCTAGTATTTTGTTTAGTATTCTTTTCCTCTATGTTCATCAGGGTTATTTGCCTATAGTTTTCTCATTTTGTTGTATCCTTGCTTGTTTTTGACATCAGGGTAATGCTGGTCTCATAGAATGAGTTAGGGAGAATTCCTCTTCTATTGTTTGGAATAGTTTGAAGAGAATTGGTTTTAGTTCTTTCTGGAAGTTTGGCAGAATTTGTCAGTGAAGTCATCTGGTGCTGGGCTTTTCTTTGTTGGGACACTTTTACTTTCCTTTCTCTTGGAGATCTTTTACTGAATAATTATTGTGTTCCTTTGATGATGTCATGTTTCCTTGATTTTTCAAGTTGGTCTGTTCAGGTTTTCTATTTCTTTCTGGTTCCATCTTGGTAGGTTGTATGTGTCCAGTAATTTATCTATTTCTTCTAGGGTTTCCAGTTTGTTAGTGTATGTAATTTGTAGAGTTGTTCAGATAGTCTCTGATGATCTTTTGTATTTCTATTTTTTATTTTGTTTATTTCAGTCTTCTCTTTGTGAGTCTAGTAGTGGTTTATTGATTTTGTTTATCTTTCAGAAAACCAACTTTTCATTTTGTTGATCCTTTGTGTTTTTATTTTTTTAAGTCTGTATTTCATGTAGTTCTGCTCTGATCTTCTTTCTTTCCTTCTACTAATTTTGGGTATGGTTTTTTTTTTTTGCGTTTCTAGTTCCTTAAGGTACATCATTGGGTTAGTTATTTGAAATCTTTCTACATTTTTGGGTAGGTGTTTATTGCTATAAAGTTCTCTTTTAGCACTGCTTTTGCTGTCTTCCATAGATTTTGGTATGTTGTGCTTCTATTTTCATTTGTTTGAAGAAATTTTTTTAATTTCCTCATCACTTTCTTCATTGACCCAGTGGTTGTTCAGAAGTATGTTTAGTTTCCGTGTATTTTGTACGGTTTCTGAAGTTCCTTTTGTTATTGATTTCTAGTTTTATTTTATTGTGGTCTGAGAAGATATTTGATATGATTTCAAATTTTAAAAAATTTTGAGACTTGTTTTGTGGCCTAACATATGGTCTACCCTAGAGAATGCTCTGTGTGCTGATGAATAGAATATGTATTCTGTGGCAGTTAGATAAAACTATTCTGTAAATGTCTGCCAGGTCTTTTGGTCTAAGGTTCAATCTAAATCCAATGTTTCCTTGTTAATTTTCTGTCTAGATGATCTGTCTATTGCTGAGAGTAGGGTGTCGAAGTCTGCAGCTATTTTTGTATTGGGGTGAACCTCTCCCCATAAATCTAATAATACTTCCTTAATGTACCTGGGTGGTCTAGTACTGGGTACGTAGAATTGTTATGAGTTTAATCTGTTTACATTCAAGGTTATTGATATGTGAAGGCTTATTCCTGTCATTTTATTAATTGATTTCTAGTTGTTTTATATATCATTTTTTTCTTTTTTTTCCAATCTTATTGTTTATTATTGTGTTTTGGTCATTTTCTATAGTGGTACCATTTGAATCTTTTCTTTTCCTTATTTGTGTGTTTGCTCTACCAGTGAGTGGGTTTTATACTTTTGTGTGTTTTCATGATAGTGGAATTTGTCCTTTTACTTCAAGGTGTAGGACTCTATTAAACATTTCTTTTAGGGCTGGTCTAGTGGTGTGAATTCAGCTTTTGCTTGTCTGGGAAATACTTTATTTATTCTGAGTATAGTCTTCTTCCCTGGCAGCTTCTTTTTTTCTTTCAGCATTTTGAATATATCATTCTCTTCTGGCTTGTAAAGTTTCTGCTGAGAAAACCACTGTTATTCTGGTGGGGTTCCTTAATAAGTGACTAGACACTTTTATTTTGCTATATTTAGAATTCTCACTTTGTCTTTGACTTTTGACAATTTGGTTATAATGTGCCACGGGGAAGATCTTTTTGAATTGCATCTATTTGAGGAGCTCTGAGCTTCCTTGTATCTAGATGTCTAAATCTCTTGCAAGACTATGTAACTTTTCAGCTACTATTTTGTAAAATCAGTTTTCTATCTCTTTGGTTGTTCTCTTTCCCTTCTGGGACACCAAAAAATTGAATATGTGGTCACTTTGTGGTGTCCCATAAAAGACATAGGCTTCATTTTTTATATTTGTCTGACTGTATTATTTCAAAAGAGCTTTGAGTTCAGAAATTCTTTCTTCTGCTTTATCTAGTCTATTGTTGAAACTTTTGAATATATTTTTATTTCATTCAATAAGTTCTTCAGTTCCAGAATTTCTGTTTGGTTCTTTTTTATGATACCTAGCTCTTTGGTAAATTTCTCAATTGTTTTTCTGATTTCTTTGTATTATTTATCTTGTTCTTTTACATATCACTGAATTTCTTTAATATCATTATTTTGAATTCTTTTTCAGACATTTCATAGATTTCCTTTTCTTTGGGATCTATTATTGGAGAATTACCATGTCCCTTTGAAGGTGTCATGTTTCCTTGCTTTTTCATGTTTCTTTTGCTCTTACATGAGATATCTATGCATCTGATATAATAATCACTTTTTTGAATTTTATGGATTGGCTTTTTCAGGAAAAGACTTTTCCTGTAGATATATCTATAGGTACTTTGGCTTTGATTCTGGGTAGCAGTAGTGTAATCCATATGACTTCTTCAACTGTAATCAGCATCAGTGGTGTTTGAGTTCCTTAGTGGTTTAGGCTGTGCATGTTAATGGAGGCTGTGATGGCATTTTGGTGGGATGGGGATGCCAGGTTGGCTAATGTTTGAGCACTAGTAATGGTGGCAGGCCAGGTGTGCTGGTCTTTGGTTTCCTGGCCAATGTATGCTGGCATCAGTGGTAGCAGATTTGAGTAGGCCAGTTCTTGGACTTCCAGGCAGGTTGCTTGGGTGCTGCCAGTGACAGTAGTGGACCAGGCAGCCAAATGAGTGGGTTCTTGGGCCCTTGGGTGGTGTTCATGGTGTTGGCTATGGCAGGAGTGGCAGTGGGCCAGACTTCATGCCCTGAGTGACATGTATGGGTGCCAGCAGTGGCACTGGTAGAGTGGGGAGGCCAGTCCCCATGTCCATGTGAGGTGGTGCATGTGAGGGAGTGCTGGTGGCAGTGGTGGTGGCAGGCTGTGCAAACTAGTCCTTGGGCTCCAGGGATGTGTACCTAGTTGGTGGCATCAGATGGGATAGGTCCATTCTCAGGTCCCCAGAAGGTATGTGCTGGTACCAGTGGTTGCAGGTGGAATAGGCCTCTGGCCTTCTGATGGTGCATGTGGGTACCTGTGGTGGTAAGTGGGATGGATAGATCCTAAGGGCCCTGAATAACATGCATGGACAGTGGCAGTGATGGTAGTGGGTGAGGCATGCTTGTCATCATGCTCCCTGATGGTGTGTGTGGGTGCCAGCTTCAGTGGCAGAATGAATCAATCCCCAGGCCCTCAGATACTATGCTGGGGTTCCAGTGGTGGTGGCAATGAACCAGGCAAGTCTATCCTTAGGCCCCTGGATGGCATGCATAGTCACCACTGCTGAAGGCTGTGAATGGCATTGGCCTGTCCTCAGGCTTCCCTATGGTGCACATAGGTACAGGCTGCAGTGGGTGGGGTGGATTGATTCTCAGGACCCTGGATGTAATGCTCAAAGAAACTTCTTCCTTGATTCATGGATTGTTTAGAAGTATATTGTTCAATTTCCAAATATTTGAGAATTTTCTGGATGTTATTCTGTTTTTTATTTCTAGTTTAATTAAGCTATGTTCAGAGAACATATATTGTATAATTTCTGTTTCTTTCAGATTTGTCAAGGTTTGTTTTTTGGCACAGAAGATAGTCTGTCTTGATGAATATTCCATGTGTACTTGAGAAAAGTGTGTATCCTGCTGTTCTTGGACTGATCTATAAATGTCAGTTAGGTCAAATTGGTTAACTGTATTGCTCAACTCTTCTATATCCTTACTTATTTTTTGTCTACTTTTTCTGCCAATTTCTGAAAGAAGAGTGTTGGTGACTTCAAATATAATTGTGGACTTGTCTATTTCTCCTTTAGTTATTTTATCTTATTTGCACATTTTAATTTTTTTTAAGAGACAGGTTCTCACTTTGTCACTCAGGCTGGAGTGTAGTGGCACAATCATATTTCATGGCAACCTCAAATTCCTGGGCTCTGGCAGTCCTCCTGCCTCAGCCTCCCAAGTAGCTAAAAATACAGGTGTGTGACACCATGCCTGGCTAATTTTTAAGAATTTTTTTGTAGAGACAGGATCTGGCTATGTTGCCCAGGTTGGTCTCAAACACCTGGTCTTAAGCAATCTTCCCACCTTGGCCTCCCAAAGTGCTGGGATTACAGGTGCGAGCCACAACATCTGGTCTAGGTATTTTTAAATCCTATTATTAGGTAAATATGTCTTTAGGATTGTTATGTCTGTGTAGAATATTGACCGTTTTATCCTTTTGTATTGTTCCACTTTATCTGCTGTAATAGTCCTTATCCTTAAGTTTACTTTTCTTGGTATCAATATGGCTTTCCCAACTTTCTTATTATTAGTGTTTGTATGCCATCTATATTTCCATTCTTTTACTTTTAACCTATCAGTTAATTTATATTTAAAGTTGGTTTATCATAGATATCATGTAGTTGGGTCTTGCTTTGACTTTTATCTAGTTGAATAATCTCTGCCTTTTTATTGGTGTGTTTAGATAGTTCACATTTAATGTCATTGCCAATATGGCTAATTTTAAATCTACCATTTTGCGAAATATTTCTTGTTTGTATCATTTATTATTTTTCTCTTATTTTTGATTGCATTTTATGACTCCCTTTCATCTCTACTATTGGTTTGTTATTTATATCACTTTTAAGAATCCTTTTTGGCCGGTGCGGTGGCTCACTCCTGTAATCCCAGTACTTTGGGAGGCCGAGGTGGGTGGATCACGAGGTCAGGAGGTCCAGACCATCCTGGCTAGCAAGGTGAAACCCCGTCTCTACTAAAAAATACAAGAAATTGGCCAGGCTTATTGGTGGGCGCCTGCAGTCCCAGTTACTCTGGAGGCTGAGGCAGGAGAATGGCATGAACCTGGGAGGTGGATCTTGCACTGAGCCGAGATCGCGCCACTGCACTCCAGCCTGGGCGACAGAGGGAGATTCTGTCTCAAAAAAAAAAAAAAAGTCAATTTTAGTTGTTGCCGTAGGATTTACAATATACATATTTCATTAATCAGAGTTAAAGTAGTATTATACCATTTTACCTGTGGTATAAGGATCTTATAACAGTATATTCCCAATTCCTCATCTTATCTTTTGTATCATTGTTATCGCATATTTTACTTGTATATGTGCTTTTTTGTTGTCACATATTTTACTTTTGTGTGTGCTTTAAATGCACAAAATGTTACTATTATTTTTGCTTTTTGTAGTTACATTTTAGAGTACTACAGTTAGGTAGTTGTCAGAAAGACTGTGTGAACCACAATGCCTAAAATATTTACAATCTGGCTCTTTCTAGAAAAAATGTTTATTAATCTCTGTTCTAATTATAAGTAATGCAAATAAAATTTATATTTTCTTCATTTATTCCACATCCAGTGAGCATCATTTCTTTGTGTAGATCCAAATTTCTGTCTGGTGTTATACATTTTCTACTAAAAAATTTCCTTTAACATTTGTTTTAGTGAAGATCAAATGGCAATAATTTGGCTCTTTTGTTTGTATGAAAATACCTTTATTTCCTATTTTCTCTTTTCTTCTTTCTCTGAGTTTAGAATTCTGAATTGACAGTGGGTTTTTTTATTTGTTTTTGTTTGTTTTGTTTTCCAGCCCTTTAAAGACATCAGTGTGTTATCTTTTGGCTTCCATGGTTTCTGATGAAAAATCTACTCTAATTTTTGTCTTTGTTTGTCTATACTTTATGTGTTACTGTTTTTCCTCTAGCTGCTTTCAAGATTTTTTCCCTCTTTGTCATGGTTTTTCAGCAGTTTGGTGTTCTACTTGGTATTTTCCAAGCTTTTTGGATATGTGATTTAGACTCTATCATTAATTTTAATTAAATTATTTGATAATATTCTATAGCTCTTGTTTTCTCTATTTTTTCTTTGTGTTTTTGTTTGAGTGATTTATATGGACTTACCTTGGTTCCCTTTTTTCTTTGTCTCAGTTGTGGCAAGTCTACTGATGAGCATATGGGAGGTGTTCTTCATCTATGATGGTGTTTCTATTTCTAGCATTTCTACTTGATCCTCTTTTTACAGTTTTCATCTCTCCACTAACATTACCCATCTGACCTTGTGTATTATCCCCTCTTGCATTATCGTCATTGACGTTTTAATCAGTGTGTTGTATTTTCTTGATATTTGTTTCCTGTTTGTTTCACTTGTTCTTTGTTCCCTCTTGCTTTTTGTTGCTTTCTTTTGAATTTTACTTATGATTCTACATTTTCATTTTTAATTTCCTTAATTGTGTATTAACTATAATTATTTGTTAGCAGTTGCTTTAGGATTTATAATATACTTAAATAGTTAACTTAGCACAGTTTACCTTCAAGTAACATTGTTTTGCTTTACATATGGTATGAGAACAGTAGCATACCAGTTTTCACCTTCTGGCCTTTATGCTTTATTTGTCATACCTTTTTCTTCTACCTATATTGTAATTCTCATGCTATATTTATTATTGTTTTTTCTTTAACTCTGAGATTAGCAAATTAAGGCCCAGTGACCAAACCTGCCTGCCAACTGTTTTGGTAAATAAGATTTTACTGTAACACAGCTATATCAATTTATTCACACATTTTAATGAATGCTTTTATGATATAACAGTACAGTTGAGTAGTTGTCACAAAAACTGTGTGAACCACAATGCATGAAATATTTACAATCTGGCTCTTCCTAGAAAAAAAGTTTGTTTATCTTTGTTCTAAATAGCCCATTATTTTTAAAAGCCATCCCAATAATAAGAAATAAATCATAAGCCAGTCTCTGTTACTCATGTCTATAATCCCACTGTTTTGGGAGACAGAGGCAAAGGGATTGCTTGAGGCCAGGAGTTTGAGACCAGCCTGAGCAACATAGCGAGATCCCATTTCTACAAAAAATTTTAAAATTAGCCAGACGTGGTGGTACATACCTGTAGTCACAGCTACTTGAGAGGCTGAGGATGTAAGATTGCTTGAGCCCAGGAGTTTGAGGCTATGATCACCGCTGCACTCTAGCCTGGATGACAGAGTGAGACCCTGTCTCTAGAAATAAATTTAAAAAATAAAAATAAATATAAAAAAAGAAATAAATCATATTTACCCATTTAGTTATTTCAAATGTTTTTCATTATTTTGTGTAGATACATATTTCTATCTGGTATCATTTTCCTTTTGACCGAAAGATTTTCTTAACATTTCTTGTAGTGCAGATCTGATAGCAATGGATCAGTTGTTGTATATCTAAAAAAGTATTTCATCTTCATTTCTCAGAAATATTTTTTACTGTTGTGTAAAATTCTACGTTGACAATTATTTTTTCAGTACTTCAGAGATGTTGCTCCATTATCTTCTCATTTGCATTATTTCTGATGAAAAATATGCTTTCATCCTAATATTTGTTCCTGTGTATATCATAATTTTTTTCTTTGGCTGATTTTAAGATTTTTTAAAACACAGATTTTGAGCATTTCATAATAATGTTCCATGGCATAATTTTCTTTGTGCTTCTTGTCCTTGGGATTGGTTGAGCTTCCTGGGCCTATGGGTCTATAGTTTTCAACAAATTTGGAAATTTTTCAGTGATTAATTCTTATATTACTTCTGTCTCCCTTTGAGGATTGGATTTCAATTACACATATAGTAGACATTTGAATTTGCCCACAACTCGTGGGTGTTCTGTTTGTTTATTTATTTTAATTCCCTACTCTCTGTGTGTTTTATTTTAGATAGTTTCTGTTGGTGTGTCTTTTAGTTCACTTACCTTTTCTTCTGCAATGTCTAATCTGACATCAATCCCACATAATGTATTTTCATCTCTAAAAGATCATTGTATGTCTTTTAAAAAATCTTCCATGTTTCCACTTAGCAAGATTAGTGTTTCCTCTATCTTTTTCACCATATGAAATATTATAAATGTAATATTTATGGTAAGATACTTGTCTACTAATTCTATCACTGCTATCAGTTCTGAGTTGAGTTTTATTGTTTTATTTATCTCCTCATTGTGGGTCACCTATTCCTGCTGCTTTGCATGCCTGGGGGGAGTTTTTTATTAAATACCTGACATTGTGAATTTTACTTTTTTGGCTGCTAGTTATTTTTGCATTCCTGTAGGTGTCCTAGAGTTTTGTCCTGGAATGGTTAAGTTATGGTGGTTAAGTTATTTGGAAATAGTTTGATTTTTTTGGGTCTTGCTTTTAAACTTTGTTAATATAGTTCAGGACCATATTTCATGGAGGGCAATTTTAATCCAACTACTGAGGCAAGACTCTTCTGAGTACTTTTAGTTGGTAGAGTTCTAAGTTAACCCCTGTATTTTTCCCCTGGGTATTAACATGATTTTTTTTTTTAATGACTTTTTTTCCACATGGCTGGAAAAAGAGATTTTGCACATGTAACTAATATTATTAATCAGTTGACTTTAAGTTAAGGAGATTATCTTGTGGGCCTAGCCTGTATTTTAAAAAGCAGATTCTGTTCTCTGGATGATTGCAGAAGAGTAGGTCAAATACTCTAAACACCAGGAGACTTGATGTGTCATTACCTTGAATATGAAAGGGGTCACCGGGAAAGAATCTGAGAGCTGAGTGTGGCCTCTAGGAGTGAGAGCAATCCATGACCAATGGCCAGAAGAAAATAGGGACTTCATTCTACAGCCACAAGAAATTGAGTTCTGTCAATAACAAGAATGAATGCGGAAACAGAGTCTTCTCCAGAGCCTCCAGATAAGAGCCCAACTTTACTGACAGCTTGATTTTGGCCTTGTGAGACCTTGAACAGAGAATCTTGTCAAACCTGCTTGAACTGTTGATCTGCAGAACTGTGAAATAATAAATGGGTATTGTTTTTAAGCTGCTAAATTCATGGTACATTGTTACACAGCAATAGAAAACTAATATGGTAGTCTATCCTATATCCTGTGTGTTATGGGATTTTCCATTCTGTCTGATGGAAACAGGCACTTTTCCCTGTCCTGCGTAAGCTGTGAGTTTTCTGTTCTTTAATCCTTTTGGATGGTTCTTTCCCTGGCCTCTGGTAGTTTCCTCTTATACCTGTATTGGTCAGTACTCAGTTGAATATGCAAAAGGGTCCTTCTGAAGACCTTCAGAATCTTCCCTATGCACAGCTCTCTTTTCTGGCACTCTGCCCTGGAGAGCAGCCTCCCCGTAATTTTAGCCTTGTCACCTCAACTCAGGGAGACTACCAAGCTCTACCTGGATTCTTTCTTCATGTGCGTCAGCCAAAATCTCCTTCCAGGAAGTAAGCTGGTGACGGTAGGGCTCACTTCACTTGTTTTATATTTCTCAGGGATTTCTGTCCTTTGCTGCCTCACATCCTACATCTTGAGAACCATTGTTTCATATATTTTGTCTAGTTTGTGGTTGTTTCAGGAGGGGTGATACATTCTATCCCTGTTACTCTATCTTGGTCAGAAGCAAAAGCCCTCAGTTAAATGTGACCAGAATCAAGTACTGTTTAAAACCAAAGTTTGAGGTTTAAAATACTCAAAAATGCCCTCTACCAATGTGGTATCAGCATCCTCTGTTTATATTACAGATTGAGGATAGCATGTTAATTATAGCAGTCCCCCACCAATATATTTTTATGTAGGTAGAAATTAAAATCTTAAAACAAAAAGTCTAGTACAAACTCTAATCTAGATTTGTCGCATTCTGAAGGTGCACTAGATTACATCACTTGAAAGTTGTTGGTTTCTTTACAGTTCAATTTTCCTATACCATTTTCGGAATGAGGCTGATATTCATTTTCTGAAGTGGGGATCTGTGGTGATCTCATCTTCTTTTATGCTAAGTGAGTACTTTGTTTTTATTATTCATATGGTAATATCAGCTCTTAAAAAGAGATGCCCTGATCTTGGGATCACAAACTGCTCTTTAGATTCTCTCAAAAGCATTGCCTTGGATGCACCATATCAATGCTTCCTTTATTTAAAAGTTTTCACAGCCAGGTGCCACAGGGTCTAGAGATGAGAGTGGGAAGATGAGATGTGTTGTTATAAAACCCTCCTGATGGTCGAGACTTATGAGCTACTTTAGAAGCTTTACTTTATGTCACCATGATGAGCAGCTTCCTTCCCTGTGCCAGGGACAGGTTGCTAGTCTTTTCTCCATCTGGGCTGCGGCTTCCTGGCTCACCTGCCATGCAGTCCACTGAAGTGCAGTCTGTGTGTGTGTGCAGGGACAGGGGAACTTCTTGTGTGCTTACTGTTGAGAACTTCGAAGCAAAAGAAAAAAATAAGTACTAGCTGCCCACTAATGCTTCCCTTGAGTAATGTTGCTCTTGTCATATTGAAACAAGTGCTTACAAAAGGAACAGCTTTTGTGGAACTGGCCAATTCACAGAACCTTAGACCTAGAATAAACTTGAAGAGACCAGAGCCAAGGTGCTCAAGTATGTCGGTAGGGGAGAGAACCATGTGGATATAGTGGATTAAGTTTGTGAAATTTAACCATGTGCTTTCAAGAGTGCTTTTCAAACTTTAATGTGCATGCAGATCATCTGAGAAATGTGTTGAAATGCAGATTCTCATTCAGCAGGTCTTGGGTGGGGTCTGAGGTTCTGCATTCCTCATAGGGCCCCAGGTGATGCCTGTGCTGCTGGCTTGGGGACTACACTTTGAATAGCAAGCTTCTAAAGGAATATATTTAAGAGTAAACATATGGGGAAAAGAGAAATTCAATCACAATCAATGTTCACTCATTTATTCAGCACCTAAAAACCTGTTATGGATAATACACATGTTCAATGATGCAGAGAAAAGGGAAAATTAGAATAAAGCCTCCTCTTATGGAACTTACAAAGTAGAGGGAGGTTAAAATATATGCAAAGCATTAGACTATAAGTAGTGTAGTAAGATTCCTACTGGTTAAAGATCCCTGGGCTTGAATCCTGGTCTGTGAAAGTTGACCACAATTACTTCACTACTGTGTGCTTCAATACACTCATCTGTGAAATGAAAACAAATGAGAAGAACGATAGCACCTGTAGCGTATGGGTATTGTGAGGGTTAAATGAGGTGATACTTGTAAAAACACATAGAAACAACGGAAAAGTTCTTATTAGACAACTTGAAAAGTGAGAAAAATCATAAAAGAGGTTCATTTATTTTTCAAATCTCCACATCTCAGATGAAAGAAGGGGTTTAGGTGAAACATTATAGAATTGAATTTCAACCAATTGTCAGTCACCATTTCTTTCTCATCCCAAGTTTAAAAATGGAGATTTTTTTTTTTTTCTGCCAAGGTCAGGCAGATATAGAGGGTCACTCTTGGGTTACCCATGCTGTACAGGAGAACTAGAAGGGAATTTGAGAAAAAAGATTTGAAAAAGTTGTCATCAGTTTTTCCTTATATCCCTGGCTTTTCCTCTTTTTTTTTTTTTCTTTCATAAACCCAGAAAAACTGGGTTTGAACTTTGGCTCTGCCACTTATTTCCTAAAATAATACATTTCGTAATCAATCTTTGCCTTGGTAACTTCATCTGTAAAATGGAGGTAACAATGTCTGCGTGATGATGGTGGTGGTGGCAGTGTGAAAATTAAAAGCAAAAGTGTGGTAGGCAGCATAATGGCCCCCGAAAAGTTATCCAGGTTCTAATTCCTGGGAACTGTGGATGTTCCCTTAGATGGCAAAAGAGACTTTGCAGCTCTGATTAAGTGAAGGATGTTTCAATAGCGAGACTATCTGGTATTATCTGGGTGGACCCAGTACAATCACAGCTGTCCCTGTACGAGGGAGGCAGAAAGCAGTTTGACACAGAAGAAGGCAATGTGACCACTGATGCAAGAGGCCAGATGGCTGGCTTTGAAGTTGGGAAAAAGGGCCATGAGCCAAGGTGTGCAAGAAATACAGGTATAAGCCGGGCACGGTGGCTCACGCCTGTAATCCCAGCACTTTGGGAGGCTAAGGTGGGCGGATCCCTAGGTCAGGAGACCGAGACGATCCTGGCTAACACGGTGAAACCCCATCTCTATTAAAAATACAAAAAATTAGCCGGGCGTGGTGGTGGGCACTTGTAGTCCTAGCTACTTGGGGGGCTGAGGCAGGAGAATGGTGTGAACTCAGGAGGTGGAACTTGCCACCACACTCCAGACTGGGCCAAAGAGCAAGACTCTGTCTCCAAAACAAACAAAAACAAACAAACAAACAAAAAATACCACAGGTGTAAAAGGTAGAGATGTCAAGGAGAGAGATTCTCCTCTAAGTATGGTCTTGCTGATACTTTAATTTTTCCCCAGACTTCTGTCCTTCAGAACTGTAAGAGAGTAAATGTACATTGTTTTAAGCCACCAACTTTGTGGTAACTTATTACAGCAACCACAGGGGAAAAAAAATACAAAAATCATCTGTGGAGCACTTCACAAATGTTATTTTGTATATTTTCCTAATTAGAGAGCCATCACTAGCGTGAGAGATGGCTAAGTTAAGGCCACTGTAACAGCCCCAATTTTCCATGGAGAAACCTAGAGCCATGAATATTCCCTCCTTGTCTATAAGGGCGTAATACAAATGAAGAAATCCTCATGGTTCTCCAAAAGAATGTGAAATTTGGGGACTACAATGCACTTGTGAAAAAGTCCTAAGACTAGGTGACCAGATGTTCTAAATGAAAGTGCCTCTTGCTTTCAGTTTGCCCCAGCAGGGTATTAATCCTGTAATCGGAATTGCATCAAGTCTTATGACTCCTGCCAGAAACTTCAGAAGCTAAGGGATACATCGATCTAGTTATTACAGAAGAGAACTTCAGAAGAGTGGAAAAAGGAAGGAGCAATTATTTGTGAAGTAATTGAAAAGCATTGTTTATATTTACAATGTCTTATCCTTTCAAGTTTCAATTTGGGAGCTAAAACACATTTAGTCTGGGTCAGTTTCTCCAAGTAGATGTGACAAGACTTTGGTGTTGGGGTTAGGAAGGAGAAAGGATTTGGGGAAAGGTTAATTTTTAATATCTTTGATATAAACCAATCAGTAGTTCAGCAACACAAGATTAAACTGTAGGCCTTTAACTCTTTAAGCAAAATATTCAGAAAAAGTTAATTAATCTGTTCACTACAAAATAAAAGGAGCTTTTCCTTCTGCACACCTCTTTCCCACCTTCTCCCTTGGACACATGAGTGCACTGAGACCAGTCTGATGGCTAAAAAGAAGAGATAGAGGCAAGTTGGCAGTCAAGACCTGCCTTTGTGTCTTGTTACACTACCTCCTGTCTTTAATCTTCTATACTGCACTAGCCGATTTTTGTCTGTTTGTTTTTGCAGAGATGATCTGAGTTCTTAGCACAAATGATTGTGATTATTCATTCAAGTGTTTTTTAGACTCTACCATGCTGTCATGTTAATGTTGGGTAACACTCAAACACATTAGTTTTGCCAAGAGTCAATAGAGAGTTCAAAGACTCCATAAAAACATAGCATATAATAACCATTTTAGTTAGCCAAGCAAGTAGTCTGGAAACCCTTTGGAAACACTGCTTTAATTTGGAAAGCCTATAATTTGGTCTTTAAATGGGATATTTGTGGCAGCATTTGGGAAACTGTAAAGTGCTATGTAAATGTTAGATAACCTTTATCATAATTGCAGCAATGCATTCCACTAGAAAATATCTGGAGAACAGTATATATAGTGGAACTTCTTATGGTCAGTAAGACCTCCCCCTAAACTGATTCCTCCTCCATAAAAAGGTTCAGAGAGTTCTTGGCTTCAGACCCTTCTATAGAGAAGAATCTCATCTTCTTGGCCACAGTTTTGAGTACCCCTGCCCAGTGAATCCTTCCTTATCTGACAATCAGCTTAAGTCCAGGCTCCCACATTCAGTATCATGTAAGGCAGATGTCACCAACTACATATTTTTACCTTTCTCCCTTATCCTTAGTCATACTTTTTCCTCTTTTATTCTCTTCAGCCAGTTCCTTTGTTCCTCAGCCTACCAATCTCTTAATTCCATTCCTTCACTTTAGGGACCACAGCTATATTACTCTTAACACTGTCATGGACCAGGAAGGAAAAAAGAGAAAACCGTCTTGAATATTATAGATAGGTGTCATGAAGTTTATGCACAAAGGCACACCCTATGTAAGTTCAGAGGGAAACTGAGACCAGACCACGGAGGGCCTTGTGTGCTACCTTTATCCTAAAAGTAAGGGTTACTTTTTGAAGGGATTTTAAGCAGGTTATTATACGACTAGATTTTTATTTTGGATAGATTATTTTGAGAGCAGTGCAGAGGATCAATTAATTTTATATAGGATTGTGGATTGGGTAGGGTAGGGTGGGGAGTATGGTGAGGGCAGGCTGGGGGGCAGATAGATTAATGAGGAAGGTATTACAGTGGTGATAAGACCCCAAGCTAAAACAATTACAATGAGAATGGAGAAAAAGGAATTAGATGGATGGTTGATGGAACTAAGGCAATGACATCTACTGAAGATTGTGAGTATAGTATGTGAGAGTGAGAGTTCAAGAATCAGATAGGAGAACAGGTTAAGTAGATGAATGATCTGGGTCATAAAGCCTTCCTAATTTCTTCACATGCAAATAATAGTTCCTTCCTAGGCAAAAGTGTCATCCTTTGTTTGTTCCTTACTGCCCTTCTAACTTTCTGTTTTGTATTTTGGTTTTATATTTATGTATTTTGTTCTGCTACTAAGTGGTAGATTTCTAGGGCACAGAGACTGTTGTTTGTCTTTATATTATACCCTTGAAATGTCCAATTCTATGTCTTAGACTAAGTACTAAATAAATGTGTTGAGTGAGTGAGAGAATGAATTATATTTCATAATACTCTACAATCTGTGAAGACCTTTCATAGGTATAAGTCATTTTATACTTGCAACATCTTTGGGAAAGGTAGGAATGGCAGTTGTTATTATTTCCATTTTACAGATGAGAAAATCTATAGTCAGAAATATTAGTATAATGTAGCTGGTAATTGGCAGAGCTGGGCTAATACATCTGTTCCAGCACCTACCACTCTACTATACTGTTTGTTTTTTATGGTCTCAAGGTCTTCACTTGGTACAATTTATTCTCAATAAATTAAGCGTTAGATTTTTTGGCTGTTACCAATATCAAGTGCCACAAAAATAAAAGATGGAAAGGAATGAAGAGGAATAGGTAAGGAAAATCCACTAAATAAATGGTACTCAGCAACAGACAAAAAGCAGGACAACTTCATATGTCAATAATGTCTGCTGATGATACTTAATAGGGTCTCCAGTCCCTGGGCTGTGGACCTGTACTGGTCTGTGGCCTGTTAGGAACCTGGCCACACAGCAGGAGGGGAGTGGCAGACGAGTGAGCATTACCACTGGAGCTCCAACCCCTATCAGATCAGCAGCAGCATTAGAGTCTCATAGGAGTATGAACCCTATTGTGAACTGTGCATGCAAGGGACCTAGGTTTTGTGCTCCTTATGAGAATCTAATGCCTGATGATCTAAGGTGGAACAGTTTCATCCTAAATCCATCCCCTCACCCTGCAACCCATCTGTGGAAAAACTGTCTTCCATGAAACCAGTCCCTGGTACCAAAAAGGTTGGGAACTGCTGCTCAACATCACTTCTCCCTTCCAAACTCTCTCCTATGTGCAGGGACTGGAAGTGTGGACATTACATTTCCTTTTACTAGGAGGGTTCGAGTTTTGATTTTATCAAGGAGAGACACTCATACAAGGTGTGGAATGTGGAAAAGAGGGAGAGAGCATCTTCTGGCTGCAGCTGTGGGCAGGCATATGGACATCTTCAGGCATATGATTTTTCCGAGGACTTCCAGTAACCCCCTCTGAGAATCACTTCCTCTGGTACCACAGTCAGCTAAGGTCCTGGATAGAAGTCTCCTATGAAGCCTGCATTTCCTGGATTATGAAATGCTAGCAGGCAGCAGTATCCCTGATCTTTACACCACCAGCCCTTCCAATGGTTGCATAAATTTCTAAATCCCTATTTTAAATCCCTTCTTGCTTTAAATACTTAGAGTAATTCTGTTTTCTTGACTTATATGCTGTACAGAGAAAACACAAGTATTGAAACGGTATTGCAAGCTGAGATCATGTAGTTTGCAGGCAAATAGCTCTATCCATGTCAACCACCTTTGGAGTATTCTTGCAATACTATGTGATCCTTTATTTAAGAATACAAACAAAAGTAGATCAAAGATTTCCAAATATTTTTACTCAAAGTGGCTTAAATATAACCCTCTTGTGGTTTGATGCTGGTGTCTTGATACTTGTTTAGTTACCCAGAAATTTTGGCTCTTTGTGATCCCATTTCCCCAAAACACTGGCAGAAAGATGAAGTTTTACCATAGGTAGAATGGAGTTTCATAATGGCTATGTGCAGGAACAAAAGATTACTAAACCTGAAATTTCATGTGTAGTCATGTTCAGATGGGCTCCTGATAGATGGATTAAAAGAAATTCCAGTAACCCATGGGTTGATGGAAAGATATTCAAATGGACTGGCATTAGAGTGCTAACAATTTCCATGCATTTCTTTGGACATTTTTTTTTTCAAATAAGTAAAATGAAGTCCTTAATACCTGGAAAATATTTCCAAACATTCTACTCACCTTTCGTCAATACTCTTATTGTCTTTTGCTTTTTAAAATTCTCTGGACAATGCAGATAATAAAACTCCTTGTCAGCCATCCAACTATGCTGATCACCTTTCTCACAAATGAGCGTTTCCTATTCATTTGCTGCCTTGTGTTAATTTTCTGGGCTAGACAGTATTGTTGAAAATGCAGGATAGACTGACTTTTTTGGTTCAGTTCTTTTTTTTTTTTTTTTTTTTTTTTTTGAGACACAGTCTCGCTCTGTTGCCCAGGCTGGAGTACAGTGGCGCAATCTCAGCTCACTGCAACCTCCGCCTCCCAGGTTCACGCCATTCTCCTGCCTCAGCCTCCCGAGTAGCTGGGACTACAGGTGTCTTCCACCACTCCCAGCTAATTTTTTTTTTTTTTTTTTTTTTTTTTGTATTTTTAGTAGAGACAGAGTTTCACCGTGTTAGCCTGGGTGGTCTCAATCTCCTGACCTTGTGATCTGCCTGCCTCGGCCTCCCAAAGTGCTGGGATTACAGGCATGAGCCACCACGCCCGGCCGGTTCAGTTCTTAATACCTTGGTTGGGGAGGAGGGGAGCTGCTCACCTTTATGTCAGGTCAGTGGATTCTGCCTTTTATGGTGCTGGGCGGACTGAGTTACTCAATAACTACTAGGCATTTCAACTGCACTTCCAAGGCACGTAGGCAATTTTGGTGTTTCAGAAACTTATTTCCACACAAATACATTTGACACTGAATCCAACCTTGATGAGCCAAATTTTATTTTTCCAAACTCTAGGGATGGGTAAACCTGGCTTTGTGTTCAGTTCACTGAATATCTCAAAACCATTTTTCAAATGCTCTGGGATTGGCCAAAACCAAGTCTACTTTGCCAAACATTTAACTTAATTTAATAGCAAAATACCCCCATTTATATTTTAATGAAAATTTAATCCATATGTTTGATTCACTTTTTGCACTTAATCCATCAAAATATTTTGTAAGAGTTATCTGAAGTCCAAGAGGCTTCTGATGCCATTTTTTTTTCTTAAATAAGCCAGCATAGCCTTTTCTCCCCCAACATTTTTCTTTTTTTTTTTTTTTTTTTTTTTTTTTTTTTTTTTTTTTTTAGCAACATTAGTTAATTGGCAAGTTCTGTTGTCCCAGTCCCTATCTGACTCAAACCTTATCTGTATTGTTTCTCTGACTCCCTGTCCATACCAGTCCCACTCTGATGTGATCACTAATTGAAGTGGTTCATAAAGACATCATCCATTTTGCTTTTCTATGCTGCCTGAAGTAGAAAATAAGTAAAAGGGAGGACAAAAACAAAGAAAGACACTGTAGTTCAGTGGTCCCCAACCTTCATGGCACCAGGAAATGGTTTCATGGAAGACAATTTTTCCACAGATGGGGGTGGGAGGGATGGTTTCCAGATAAAATTGTTCCACCTCGGATGACTAGGCATTAAATTCTCATGAAGAGTGGCAACCCAGTTCCCTCACAGGCACAGTTCACAATAGGGTTCCTACTCCTACAAGAATCTAATGCCTCTGCTGGTCTGATGAGAGGTGGAACTCAGATGGTAATGCTCACTCCTCTGCAGCTCACCTCTTGCTGTGTGGCCTGGTTCCTAACAGGCACAGACGGGTACCTGTCTACGGCATGGTGGTTAGGGACCCCTGCTCTAGATTTTCCTTTGTTGGGGAGCCCAGTGACCTAGACTTAAGCTGTAATAACTTAAGTTTCTATGCCCGTGGAATGGTTGATTGAAGAGCCATCTTCCCACATTTATATGGTTTCATTCCATGTTGAAGGAGAATAAGAGAGATGGTTAAAAGTTTCCCCTAAATACCATCTATACAGATAGTTTGGGGAAAAAAAGAGGAGCAACCATCTGAAAGCAGCTGTGTAATTTCTATTCATTTAAAGTTTAAGGTGAATTTCAACAGGAAGACACTTAGTTGGCAAATGGGAAAAGAGACTGTTGGTACAATATATTGCTATATTTACTTTGCAGACTAGCTGTGCTTCACTGGGCAACTGGCAATTCAGTGGTGGCTGAGGCAAGGGAGGGCAGACTCAGAAAAGGAAGGGTCAGAAAGGGAATTGGCAGCCTTGGCTGCTCTCTTCAATGAGGTAATCCTTCCTCCGTGCTGCCCTGCTGTCCCTGCGCCTCCTGCCAGTGCCCAAGGAGCTCCAGATGCAATTGATCTCATTATACATCAGAACAGAATTGGCTTGAACAGCCTGTTCTTTCCTGATGATTAGGACATAGCATATTTTTCTTCCCCCTCTCCCTCGGCCCAATCTTAGTCCCTTGGCCAAAGGTTCTTTTGTCTATAGATTAATCTAGGGTTAATCTAAGTTTACTCACTTGCTGCAAGCCTGGTCTGGCAAGGTAGACATAATCTTCAAATAGCTCTGAAAACCCTGCTCCCACTGTCAATGTGTGTTCTAATTTGTTTAACCTCTGTCTACTTGGACTCAAACCAACCCGAAGAAACTGGGCACATGGCTTAGTAAGATTAAATCAAAGATTAGTTCTGCCTCTTATCTAAGATGTAATTCTCATTTTGATGTCAACTTGCAAGGAGGCTTCTCAATGCTTTATTTTTCTCAGAGCAGGAGAGAAGAATCTCAGGACATAAAAGGAACTTTAAAAGACCGCTACTCTGTGCCTTCAGTAAAGACTGCACTTAAAATATTCCCTTAATAGAAAGCTCCTTCTCTTTCTTCAAACTCTCTAGAGAGAGACTTACAAACTCCTTGCGAAGTGTTCTGTGTCTCTCTAAAGTAGGGCAATTCTCTAATGAAGCTGATTATGAGATTTGGAAAGTGGGAGTGGGCAGGTCGTGAGATGCCTCTGCTTCATAGGGAAACTGAGAAGTCAAAAGCAGAGACTGAAGACATTGTAGTGGTCTGCAAGTGAATCTTGTCCTTACTTGAACCCAGAAATAAACTCTAGTTCGACTCTGAGTTAGTGGCATGCCCTGTGTGGGCCTTAGTTTCCTCAACTGTATGATAAAGGAAAATCCTCAAGTCTCTCACAGCTCTAAGATTCTTCTAGCTTGTGATTTAACTCACTTGGGAAATAAGTTGCAAGGCTCAGAAGGAAAATGCAATTAGTGCCCACTGGCTATTTCACATCTTCTCAGAATCTTCCTTATTCACAATATACCTAGGAAGCTAGGATACAGACGTTCCTCTTTTTGAAAGGGGACGTACCAAAGCGTTATTCTTAGAGTTACTAATAGAGTCTCCTAAACTTGCTACCATCAAAGGCAAACACTGGCCCTTGGAAAACCAAACACAGAGCCTGAGAATCTGCATATCCTCGTGGGAGCCGTTGCTATGGTAGGCAAGCACTAAGGGCGGCCACACCCTTCTGGGTGTCTCATAATGGGCTTCATTACCAAGGAACTCTGCTCTTTCTCATTTCATCCTTTTCCCTTATTTTCTGTTTTGCTATTGCTAATGAACTTCTAATAGACTCTAGCTTCCAAGGGAAGAAACAAAATAACCAGAAAAGACATGGTTTTTAAGTAAAAAAAAAAAAAATACCTAATGTTTCAGGATTATCGATTTTAATGTTCTAGTGATATTACTATTGCTTGGCAGCGTTTACTTGGGGATAGACAGAGTTCCCACTCGGGCCTGGGAAATGCTGAGCAAGCCGCTTACAGAGCAATTTTGAAATTACGAACGGAAAGTATAGGTAAGGTGTAATTTGAAGCAGAGAAATAAGCCTTAGTAAGACAGCATTCTATAAGGCACAGAAAACAACATGCTATAAGGCATAGTTTTTAAAATCCTTGACATCTGGAAATTACTTAAGGAATAGATTACTGGTGTCAGACAAATTTTTAAGAAATCATGATGCTTTAAAAATAAAATATATTTTAAATTAATAATAAGAAGAGTAGCTTTATGTAAACATCAGATTGCTGAAGCTTTAGGCCAGATTTTACGTCCGGGTGGCTTATCTTTTCCTTTCCACTTGATTAAAAAACCCTAATGCAAAATTACAGATCCTTGAAAATGGCATCAAGGTAGCTCTTGGTATTTAGATTGAAATATTATGGAACAGTTTCTCACTGAAGACTACTTTGAGTTTCCCATCATATGTTGAGTTAGTGAGTATATTAAACTCAAAAGTAGGACAGTTGAATGTTAAATGACAACTTAGAAGATGGTGGTGAATGGATTCTGAATACATCTTTGGTGGTATCAGTCTCTGTAAAGAATTTGTTCAAGTTCTATGGTAGAATTTGGATGTGTTTTTTGAAAAATATGCTCAATGATGTGTTCATAGATTTTTTTCTTTGCTGGGTGGAGAAAACAATCAAATACTGAAAACAGTCAAACTCAGAAATTGAGCCATTTGTGTCACAGAAAATCTAATATTTTACCCACAGCATTAAAAATGGAAAATTTGACCCTAAAGTAATGGGTTCTACCATTAAGATGCTGCATGTATCATTGATACACACCATTTAAGGTCAGTGTCATATAGAAATATTTTTATCTCATCCTTCACCTAAAAAAATCAGTGTAAGCATCCTTCCTTTCATAGAATAGAACATTTCAAATGGGAAAGCAGAATCTTGAACTTTCTTCCCGTTTCTTGCCTAAAGTCGTGACTTGATTGTATTAAGAATTTTCACTAGGACCCTCTACTTGGAATCGAGAGCCAGAGGTATGTTGCTGACCATTAGCTGCTCTCTATAAATCAGCCAGTGTGTGGACCTATATTCGGGTGTAACATCTTTTATTCATGGAAAAACCATTCCTTGCTGCTCAGTCAGTTGGTATTTAATTATTGTTACTCCAAGTGCACATTTGTCAGTCTACACCATATAACTCCCCCTGAAAAGTGGCAATAAATAAATCCAAGCAAACAAACACTTTCTCCTGTAGCCTGGGTTTTCAATAACAAAATGTAAAGATTTATTAAGTACTTGTTGCTTACAAATATACTGTGTGTGAGCCAAGTCTTATTTTAGGTTCATTCATAGTTTTGTTTTTACCAAATATCATACATATATATTAGGTTGGTGCAAATGTAATTGTGGTTTTGGACCATGAATTTTAACTAATTATAAATAGACTCAAACACATCTTTATTAATCAAAATAGAAACCATTACAATCAACATATTTTTGCCAATGAGAAATAAGTTTGTTTATTCCTGTAGCATAAAAATCCATGCTTTGGGATTCCATGAACTCTTGGAAAGCATTTTCTGCACCCTGCTAGCTGTGGAAGCATTTTCCCTGCAAAGAGTTGCTGAGATACTTGAAGAAGTGGTAGTTGGTTGGCGAGAGGTCAGGTGAATATGGTGGATGAGGCAAAACTTCATAGCCCAATTTGTTCAACTTTTGAACCATTGGTAGTATGACATGCAGTTGGGCACTGTTGTGGAGAAGAATTGGGCCCTTTCTGTTTACCAGTGCTGGCTGTGGGCATTGTAGTTTTGGTGCATCTCATTGGTTTGCTGAGAATGCTTCTTAGATGTAGTGGTTTTGCCAGGATTTAGAAATCTCAAACTGAGAGCAGACTACCAAACAGTGACCATGACTTTTTTTGGCCTAAGTTTGGCCTTGGGAAGTGCTTTGGAGTTTCTTCTCAGTCCAACCACTGAGCTGGTTGTTGCTGGTATGTTTGTATAGGAATTTGCAAAAACTTGTCACTGAGTATAAGAATTGCCATCAACTTTGTAGCTGGTTGTATAAGCTTGGAAACAAGACTTTGAGCCTCTTTTTCTTATGATGAGCACAAAATTGATACTTTTAGTGTCAAAGACAGAGAAATTAATTTGTAATTTTGAAATGTAATTTTGATCTTTTCTCTGTCTTTGACACTAAAAGTATCAATTTTGGTTTTAAAAATATAAGTTTGTACTCATCATAGAAAAATTCAATTGGGGCTGGGTGTGGTGGCTCCCTCCTGTAATCTCAGCATTTTGGGAGGCCAAGGTGAGTGGATCACCTGAGGTAGGGAGTTTGAGACCAGCCTGACCAATGTGGAGAAACCCCGACTCTACTAAAAAATATACAAATTAGCCGGGTGTGGTGGCACATGCCTGTAATCCCAGCTACTTGGGAGGCTGAGGCAGGAGAATCGCTTGAACCCGGGAGGCGGAAGTGAGCCGAGATTGCGCCATTGCATTCCAGCCTGGGCAATAAGAGGAAAACTCCGTCTCAAAAAAAAAAAAGGAAAACTCAATTGGTTACTGTACTTGGTTATTTGGTTATAAAAGCTCCAGTTCTGCTATTGATCTTCTATTCTTCTTCAACAGGAAAATAAATATAACCCTTAACCATTGTGGCTTAAAAAATAAACCTGGAACTTCCTATTTGTAGTATAAAGGATGGTGGGAACTTACTAAATCTGTTGGACTCAGGTACGACCGTAATTTGATCCACATATTAAAGAGTTTGGAAATGATTCTACACATTATGGGGATTCGTTGATATATTTAACTGGACAAATAATTGCCAGCCAGGAATATTTATTTGGCATTATTGTACAAGACATCTTAGAAGGGTAAAATATTAGAGGCAGGGAGGCTAGTGAAGAACAATTGTAACTTATCAAGATATTCCTAGCCATTTATGGAGGAACTCTACTCCATATAAGGAAAGGTTTACAAATGAAAAATAGTTCATACACAAAGATGCTCAGTGTTCCCCACACATATCTTACTATTTCACATCCTTGTCTTTAGTTGATTCCATTCTCTGAAGCTAGAGAATTTTGTCCTACATTTTCACCTGAAGCTCTTTAGTGTAGTTATATGCATTGATTCTGGAGCTAGACAACCTGTGTTTAAACTTTAGCTCTGTCACTTAATGTGGGAATTCTTTTATGTCTCAGATTTGTGATCTGTAGAAATAAGGATAAAATAACTTAAATGATTTTGTTTTTAACATTTACCTGAGATATTTATAAATCTTTTAGCATAAAGTCCAGTCTACAACATATATTCAGCCATTGTTACTATTCTAACCTCAGCCATCCTTCAGGATGAAACTCTAAAGCTGTCTCCCTATGCAACTTCCCAGAATTCACAAAGTCAGAATTTTCTTTTTTTCAAAGTACTTCCTATATTACCTTATGAAGACAATCTACAGAATACATTAATATATGTCCATTGGAAAAATAGTTAAATAATTCACAGCATTTAGATTAAAAGGTAAACATTTCTCAGTTAACAGTTTGGGGTCTATCTTTTTGGACCTTCAGCTATGATACATGTATATAAAATTACTTTTATCCTCTAACAATTTCAACGCATAGCAAATTTTACATCTTACTCTGTAGCACAGTTATTTTTGTGTCAATTTTTAAATATAGTATAGCCAGGCTCTAAATTTTCTTCAGGTTAGGGAAGGTGCTTTTTCATTTTTGCATCAAATTTTCTTCTTGGCAAATAATGGCCACTCAAGAACAAGTGTTGAATTAATGGATAACTGTCCCCCTATTGCAATCAGAAAATTAAATTTAAACCTCATCTAATCCTACTTTTCCCATGATATTTTCCCAGACTCTTCCTCTGATATCCTAAAACGGTTACCTGTTCCTGAGATTTTGCTGTTAACCACAAGTTGCCTGGTATCATGATTTGGTTCATGTGGGTTTAAAATCTCATCTGTCCCATTTGACAGGAAGCTTCTTGGTGATGTGAGCCATGTTTACAAGGACAGGGCTCTACATGTAACAGACACTCCATAAGTGCTTCTAGAATTTAACTAGAATTGAAGAGTTGAAACTTGTACCACCAGTAGCAAGTTAAAGAGTGGAAAAAAAAACCCCTATCCATGTTCTATGTTACAGGAAATAATTTAGAGTCTTAATTTTAAACGTATAATAACACAAACATAAATAACACAGATGTATGAACATTCTAAAAATTCCCCTTTTCCCTCTCCACAAAGGTTCAAAGACAGACAAGCAGCACATGGAGGAGATAAAATTAGAGAGAGTTACAAAGCATGAGTGCACAGGTGCTTGTTTGTATTATTTCCATTTGCACATGCCATCTTTGTGTTTGTCAACTCCCATGAGATTGAACCAGGCATGATGCTGAAAACAATGACTGATGGTGAAACCACTCATTTCCATGGAGCTTCCATTGAAAGTAGACTCTGTTTTTTTTTTTTTTTCCCTTTCAAAGTAGTCACATTAGGAAGACAGTGCTTATTTTAAGGATGCAGAGATTATTTCACACATATTTGAGAGTAAAGAAAAATACCAGTTTATAGACTACACAAATATTATTCCTTGCCCTGTAGTCCCCTCTTGCTGCTGATATAAAGTTTTTTTTTTTTTTTACACAGTTGTATCACCCATCTGATTTAAGGCTTATCTTCAAAAGCTTTTCAATACTCCAATAAAACTACACATCCTCCAAGAATTGTGACAATTCTAGTTATATTACTAATAATACTAATATCATTTACTGAACATTTGCTGGGTACAATCACTGTGCTAAGAACTACTGATAGATTTTCTCATTTAATCCTCACAAAAACCCACTGAGGTAGATACTATTATTATCACCATTTTACTATGAGGAAATTTCAGCACAAATAAATTAAGTAACTTGCCCAAAGTGATTTACTGCCTTTGAGGATGTTCAAAAGAAAATGTTGCAGATGCTGAGGGCAATTCCAAAAGTCATCTTTGGACAATGGCATTCTTAGGGGATGTTTATAGCTTTCCTAATAAATATATTTTGATTGGCTATTACATGTTTTGATTAATAATAATGAGTGAATTAGTAAATGATTACCTAATAATTTCTTTTTGTTGTTGTTGTTGACCCAATGTTTTAAAACACAGGCTACCTGGGGGCCATAAAGTTAGTCCATGGGTGGCTGGGTGAGTGGTTCACACCTGTAATCCCAGCACTTTGGGAGGCCAAGGCGGATGGACCACTTGAGGTCAGGAGTTCAAGACCAGCCTGGCCAACATGGCAAAATCGTGCCTTTACTAAATTACAAAAATTAGCTGGTCATGGTGGTACGTGCCTATAATCCCAGCTACTTGGGAGGCTGAGGCATGAGAATCGCTTGAACCTGGGAGGCGGAGGTTGCTGTGAGTTGAGATCGCGCCACTGCACTCTAGCCTGGGCAACAGAGCAAGACTCCCGGTCTCAAAAAGAAAAAAAAGGGTAGTCCATGGGAGATAAAACATTGCCTGATACATAGTAGTGGCTCAATAAAATTAAGTGAAGAAATGCAACAAGTTCAGTTTTTAAATAAACATTCTTAACCTTCAAAAATGCAATGGAAATTTTTCTTCAAATAGAAATCTTAATTTAAACACAAAATTGTACAACAAAGAAAAGTAGACTGGCTCTCACTAAAGGCGGGGTTTATCTGGAGGGGATGGGCTCCAGAACCCTGCTCTTTGTGCCTTCTTTGGCTTCATGGAAGCTTTTCAGGTAACTATGTGGAATCTTAAGGCTTCATCAACTGTTTAAAAATGTTTAAACATTTTAAAATGCTCCCCTAAACTATTCCATCCCAGATCTCTACTTTTTACTGATCCCTACCATCCATTTGAGTTTCATCTGTTTGGTTGGACAAAATAATTTTCATTGTGTAGATAGACAACAATAACAGGAAGAGGAAAAAGATACTGTACTGATTTCCTAGGGCTCCTCCAACCACAAACTAGAAGTCCAAGATCAAGGTGTCAGCAGGGGTGGTTCCCTCTGAGGACTGAGAGAGAGAATAGGCCTCTCACTTAGCTTCTGCTGGTTTCCTGGCACTCTTTGCTGTTCCTTGGCTTGTAGACTCATCGCCTTGATCTCTGCCTTCATCTTCACATGGTATTCTTCCTGCATGTATGTGTCTGTCTCCAATTTTTCCCTTTTTATAGGAACAACAGTCATATTGGATTAGAGCTCATTCTAATAACCTCATTTTAGCTTAATTATGTCTGTAAAGATTTGACCTCCAAGTAAGGTCACATTCTAAGGAACTGAGAATTAAGGCTTCAATGCAGGAATTTTTGGGAAACACAATTCAATTCATAACAGACACCTTTCATAATGAGAGGATGCAAGTGGGATTCATGGTTTTCTTCACTGGTCAATAATTAGAACTCATAGAAGCCTAGGAAATGAGCATCAAAATGAATTAAGTAGTAGAAACTAGGCTATCAGAGGCATTTATTAAACAGTGGTTGAGAATACAGGCTGTGGTGTTACGGTGCTGATTGCATTCCCGATCTCACCAACTACTGGCTGAGTGCCCTTGGGAAAGGTATGTAACCTCTTTGTATCTCAGTTTTCTCATCTGTAAAATTAGAATGATAACAGCACATACTTTGTAGAACTGTTGTTCCATGAGTTAATACATATTGAGCACATAGGGTCAGGCCCAAAGTAAACACTTTAAGCTTAGCTAAATTATTTATTCCAGTTCATTTTCAAGATAATTACATAGCAGTAAACTATGCCATGGACATACTGCCTATAGAGTGTGGTCTTCTTAGGGAAGGCCAGGGACTGCCTACTTTACCTTAGCCTTTGTATGGTGTAATGTGTAGCTCACAACATAGGTGACGTGTCTCAGATACATTCTTAGTACTTAGGATAATTTGGGTGCAGGCATTCAGCTTCTTTCCTCTGTGGTAGTGGTGTTGTGAGAAGCTCATCATAAAGGGGAGAGGCTCTCTAGTTAGTTCCTTTCCTATCCTGAGCCAATTGCTTCTCCACCACCTCACTGTGGCCAGGTAAGAATCCGAGTCTGACACAAGGGCAGACTGACTCTGACCTTCCTTCACATGAATCTAAAGCATAACAGTGAGAGAATGGCTTGTGCTACCTTGGGGAGAAGAATTTCAGGATCAGTGGACAGGGTGGATGGTGCTTTAAAACAATCCAAGAGTGATACAGTGTCATGTGAACGGAAGTTTTCTGCCCTGTCTACACTAAGAGAGGAATTGATCACTTGGCCATTTAAGGTGGGTAACTGTCATGACCAATAATTTTTCTCACAGTGGTGGGGGCAGGGGATTTTAAAACACCCTTGTATTACCATTTATACAATGACTCTGGTTACTTGCTATCTTAGTATACATGATATGTTGAATATTTCTTATAGCATAAGCATTTTTCCATTTAGATTTTTTTCAACTATAATTTTAATGGCCACATAAAATCTCTCAAATGACACATTATAATTTACCTAACTATTCCCTTTTTGGACATGGGGATGGTTTTTATTTTTGTAATTACAAATAATGCCATGATAAATGTCTTGGTAAATAAAATTTTCCCCATATTTTGGATTGTTTCCTTAGGACAGGTTCCCAGGAGTAAAATTACTGAATAAAACACTAACTACATTTTTATGCTTCTTAATACCTATTGCCAAATTGCTTTCCTAAAGAGTTGCACCAATTACAATCCTGACAGCTACAGAAATAAGTGCAACTATTACAATATCTTCTCCAGCACTGGAGAGTTTATAATTTTTGTTTTGATAACTTACCCAGTAGTCTCTTAATTTATTTTTAATTTTTACTTTATTACTAGTGAGATTGACCATCTTTCTAGATTTTTTGTAATTTTTGTCTATCATGGATGGTCCTTTCCTTTGTCCATTGGGATAGCTTAGTATTTCTTGTAACAATTGGTTTAAACTCTTTTTTACTTTAAAAATATTAACTCTGTACATTATATATGTTACAAATTTATTTTAGCCCATGAGTTCTTTTAACATATTTATTTGTTTTTTATTAATTTATTGTCATTAGGATTTAGTAGTAAGTCTGTTGAATTTTCCCTTTATAGCATCTTCTAATGCTTCTAAGCTTACAAAGTCATCTTCTTATCAGATGTTTGATAGCTATCTGATTTCATTTTTTCTATGATTTGAATTTTTAAGCAGTTTACTCTTAATCTATCTGGAATTTATTTTGGGCTATGCTATAAGAAATGATTTTTAAACATCAGCTTAAGGGATTCTTTCATGATTTAGAATTTCCTTTCAGAAAAAGTAATTTTAAGGTTAATAACTAAATATAAGATTACCTAGTAGAAAGTCAATGGGATGAGATCTTGTCAGTTTGTAATAATTGGAGCAGGGAGTTAAGGGAATAAAGGAGTTATGTGGGGAGGACTGTGGAACTGAAGGCTGAAACTTGATTGAAGGCAGGAAGACGGACAAAATCGTTACTTTTGCCCTATTTATTTGCAGAATGCCAACACGCCTAGATTGTTTATTGAAAATGTTTCTTTGTAAGATCAGACAGTCATCAGCATTATCAATCTTCACTGATATTTTTGTTGTGCATTGTCAGCACATTCTAACATAATAAAAGAAAATTTGGAAATTCATCTATTCTTTTATCTGCTTAATGAACATTTACTAGACGCATGCGCATGCCAAGCACTATGCTGAGTGCTCAGGATAAAACTATTTAGACTGAAGAGTCTACACCTTCACATGTGTAACCTCTGGGAAGAAGACTTCATATTCAACATATTCAAGATCCTCCCAATATGGCCCCATCCTTGCAGCCATACTTTCTACTATTCTCCTAAATATACTGTATATTTTAATCAAACTAGACTGTTATTGCCTGAGCACCTCTAGCATTCTGGACTCTGTCCCTTTATTCACAGCACCCCCACTTCTCTTTAGACACCCTCCACCTTAAATCTCTATTTTGTAGGTCTTGAGTACCACTTCTCCTCAAGCCCTTGCTCATATTCTGAAACAGATATGATCACTCCTTTCCTGCTGTTGCCTCCTCATGGAACTTTGCTCCCTTCGATGAAACTCACTAAGACTTAGCTGATTATTTGTCAGTCATTCCCCTCATTTCTTTGTTATTAGACAATAAACTCCCAAGAGTAAAGATAACAGCTTGTGTTATTTGTCTAATCCTTACAGTTCCAAGTGTGATACTATATGACATGTTAGGCCAATGGGACATGGATGGAAGTGATGTGTGTCCTAGAAGAGGGTATGTTTCAGATGGTAGAGCTACAAGATGGTGAGAGTTTGTTGGCCAAGTCCTGATGTGATGTTGAAACACGCCTCTGTCAGCATATGTTGGATATAGTTTAAGCAAGACATAAACTTTTGTTGTGTTTAGCAACCAATATTTTGGAATTGTTACTGAAGCATAGTCTCTTGCACTGGGGAGGATAACATTTTTCTGTAAATAACCAGATAGTAAATATTTTCAGTGAAAGCAGCCATAGACAGTATATAAACATACATGTGTGGCTGTGTTTCAATAAAACTTTATTTATAAAAACAGACATAAGCTGGATTTGGCCTGTGAATGTAGTTTGTGAATGCCTGATCTATCATATTCTGACCATATAGCTTCAAAGTATTACGTTCTTTGCTCTAAAAGCTCATTAAAATGACTTTTTTTGTTGAAACTTAAGTAACATTCCCCATCAAAGTTATTAAAAAAAAGGACATCCCCTATTACTTTAATAATTTAATGCTCACTGTTTCAGAAGTACAAATTGATGCAAATGAACAAGAGAAAAAATTCCAAAAAGTTCAACTGAAAAATTATCGTAAAACTACAGAATTTAGAAAGATGTCTGAGTATAAAATGAGCATAGTAAAATCAGTGATGTTTCTATATGTGAACAATAATTCTTTAAAAGCTATAATGGAAAAAAGTATAATTTATAAGGCAATCAAAAATAAAATATTTAGTAATAAATGTAGTAAGAAATGTTTAAGATCAATGCAAGAAAAATTTGAAATCCTAAAGATGGACATGAAAGCGAACTTGAATAGAATGAAAAAGAATACCTTGTTTGTACATAGAAAGGCTCACTGAAGATAATTTTCTCATAAACTATAAATTCTACTCATACCAACAAAAAGAGAGAAAGGATACTTAAATTCAATCTTTTTATGAGGTAATAAAATTCATTTAGTTCAAAAAATCTTTTTTAAATACACCAAGTTAACAATATTCTTCTTACCCTGTTCTTAATTCATACAACACCCTCTACCAATATAACCCCTATTATTCATTTTTAATGTGTCCTTCTAGACTCTCTTTATATGAGTAACTATTAATACGTATTCAGTATTTATAGTCTCCTACACTTACTGCAAAGTTATCATTCTTATATACTGTTTTCTATCTTATTTTTGTTTACTATATCATAGAAATATTCTCATATCAATTCAAAGCCTCCTCACTTTTTAAAGCTTCATACATAGTATTCCTCTGAGTGGATGTGCTGTTGCTTATTTAACCTGTCATAGATATTCTTGGGTAATTTTGCTATTACAATGCTGCAGAAATAATACTGAATATAACATTTTCACTGTGCTGATATATCTATAAAATAAATTCCCCAATGTCAGATTGGTGGGTCAAGATGCCTATACATTTATATGCTTTTGTACTTTTTAGTAGATGTTGCCAACAGAATGACTTTTTAAACATTTTCTGCCACTCTGATATGTTTAAAAAATACAACTTATTGTAGTGATAGTGTGCATTCCTTTAACTGATATTGAACAGCTTTTCATTTTCAAATGTTTTTGTATTTCATATTCTGTGAACTTCCATTCATATTATTTGCCAATTTTTCTGTTCAATGGTTGGTTGTCATCAATTTCTAGGTGCTCTGTAAACATTTGAGAAATTGGCACTTTTTCTATGACACATGTTGTAATTGCTGTTTTCTAATTTTTTTGATTTTTTGTTTTGTTTTGTTTTGTTTTGAGACAGAGTCTTGCTGTGTTGCCCAGGCTGGAGTGCAGTGGTGCGATCTTGGCTCGCTGCAACATCTGCCTCCCAGGTTCAAGTGATTCTCCTTCCTCAGCCTCCCGAGTAGCTGGGACTACAGGTGCATGACACCATGACTGGCTGATTTTTTTTTTTTTGTAGTTTTAGTAGAGATGGGGTTTCACCATGTTAGCCAGGATGATCCTGATCTCCTGACCTTGTGATCCGCCCACCTCAGCCTTCCAAAGTGCTAGGACTACAAGCATGAGCCACCGTACCCGGCAGCTTTTTTCTGATTTTTAATTTATCTTTTGACATTGCTCATGATAATTTTGCCATGCAGAAGGTTTTAAAAATGTACTTACATTTATTTGTCCCTTTTTTATGGCTTTGGATTTTGTGCAATAATCTGAAAGGACATTCCCACTTCAAAGTTCAAAAGAAATTTGCTCATTTTTTTTTTTTCTAGTACTCTTACGGTTTAAAATTGTAAGTAGTTGACATCACATTTTTTTCTAGATTGCAACTCTATTCTCCTTACACCATTAATTTGAAATGTTGTTTTTGTCACATAATAAATTTCCATATGGATTTGGGCTATATTTTTACTTTCTATTCTGTTCCATTTGTCTATCTGTTCACAGTCAGTATCACACAATTTGAGTTATGGCTTTATAATGTGTTTTAATGTTCACACGGGCTTGGGCTTGTTACCCCTTCATTGCTCCTCCTCCTCCTCAGAGTTTTTACTGAATATTTCTGCTTATTTTTTTTCGCATGAGATTTACAATCAGTCTGCCTAGTTTGAAAGAAGAAAGTGTTGGTACGTTATAATAAAAACTTGCTGATATGTTATAAATTAATGTTGTATCATTAACTCATAAAATCACTTGACATTGTTGGGTTCTTCCTTTCTTAGAAAAGTGTTTTATTTTTTTCACTTGTTCCAATGTTCTTTTGTGCCTTTTATGGATGTTAAATTTCTTTTATTTTTTCCTCCCATGGATTTTTGAAAATTCTTGTTCCATTTTCTCACAGGTATTTTGTTGTGGTAATAATTGCTATTGCAAACAGGGCCTTCTATTCCAATATATCTTCTGATTATTTGTACATAGGAGATCAATTAATTTATATATTTTAATTTAATGAATTTTCTAATTGTAGTAGTTTTTCAATTGATTCATTTTATTCTCTTGGAGTTTCCAGGGATACAGTTTTATCTCCTTGAATATAATTTTTATGGCATTTATTATATTTCCTTGTATAATTGCATTGTGCTAGTGGTGATAATGGGCATCCTTTTATTGTTCTTAACCAGGGTGGAAATGTAGGTAGGGTTTCCCCATAGAACATGACATGGCTCTGGGGCTAAAATACAAACATATTTTGTAATGTTTAGGCTGTCTTCACTTATGATTATTTTAGAATAATTTTGTTTAAAATGATATATTTAGAAGTTCAGGAGAACTAACTAAATTAAAGACTAGTTTAGTAGTGTAATTTAAGATTAGCATATAGATATTAGCAGGCCACATAATAAAATAAGTTTTAAATAACTGTAGAAAACAGAGAACAAAAAAATAAAATAGCAATGACAGTATTAAATGTAAACATATCTGCCATATCAATAAATGTAAGCAAGCTTGGCCTATTAATTGAAAAATATTTTTAACCAAATTATATAGCCAAACCCAATATGACATTATATAGAGGAGAAACAGCTAAAATAATGCTATAAGGGTGTTTGAAACTAAAAGAGTGAGCCAAGGGATACCATAATGGAGCAAATTAGGAGGAAAAAAAAGTGGTGGGTTGTGATATTAATTTTAGACAATGTGAAATTTAGGGACCCAAGTCATTTCAAAGAAGAAGTCCACTTAATGCTACAAGATGCAATTCACAAGAAAGATATAAGCTAGAAAAATCTATCTCTAATTAACACATCAATAGCATTGATGATGCAGAAATAACACGAAATATAGGGAAAAAGGACTAAAACAAGAGGGAAAAAGTAAGGATAAAGGAGACCAATGTAACACAAATAATATGGTAAATAAGACCTATATGTGGGAACCAATGATTGGGAATATAGCTTCTTTTTAAATGCCCATGGAACATTGATGAAAATTTCACAAATACTAATTTCATATTAATCAAATATTAGTCTTGATAAGTTCTTCAAATTAGAATATTACAATTAACATTTTCTGATTATAATTCAACAAAACTAGATCTTACTAGTATCTAAAAGCAAAGACACTTTTAGCTGCTCTATAGAAGCTATCTAACAAAGTTGGAGCCTCCAAGGATTATTTAGTTTGGTGAAATTCTTGTTTCCCATGAAGTCTATATATTGACAGTTTCAGTGTTCAAAAAATTTTGTCAGAGTGGTTTCATGTATGTGTGCTCAGTTTCTGATATGCAATTTAACTGAAAAGAATATTCTTTCTTGGCCAGGCATGGTGGCTCATGTCTGTAATCTCAGCACTTTGGGAGGCCAAGGTGGGTGGATCACCTAAGGCCAGGAGTTTGAGACCAGCCTGGCCAACATGGTAAAACTCCATCTCTACTAAAAATATGAAAATTAGTCAGGCATGGTGGCAGGTGCCTGTAATCCCAACTACTTGGGAGGCTGAGGCATGAGAATCGCTTGAACCCGGGAAGCAGAAGTTGCAGTGAGCCAAGATCATACCACTGTACTCCAGCCTGGGTGACAGAGTGAGACTCCATCTCAAAAAAAAAAAAAAAAAAAAAAAAAAAAAAAATTCATTCTCATACAATTGAAATGAGCATAGATTTATACTAACATTAAGAGTAGAAAGAAGTTGCTGGGGACTTATTTATCTATTTTTAGGGGCAGTGAGCCTATTTCCTCGCTGGTACTTTTGCTATTAGCATCAAGTGCTTGATCTTTAGGGGATACGTAGGGAGTGTGTGCTTGATCTTTAGTGGGTGATGAGAAGTAGGGAGTGTATGAGAATGACAAAAAGATTAACACACACATTGGTAATGTGTTTGCCTATTTGTGATCTTGCAGCCAGCTTAGATGGCTGCAGATAAAACATAAACTTTGTTGATTTTTCAAGAGTCTGAAATAAATTAAACACTCCCCAGTGGAGGGTGTGATCAATACTTTTAAAAGTTTTCAGCTGTATATATACTTTTAAAGTATGGAGCAAAATCAGAACTTCTCTTTTCTTTTTTGGGAATCATCTAAAGCAACAAAGATCATGAGCAACAAAAACAAAAGCTCCGTTGCCCTGAAATAAAAAGACGTCTGAAACCCAAAACCATAAAAATAAGAGGAAGCCCTGCCAAAAACAGTGAAGGTCAAACAGGAGATCAAGAAGACACAGAGAGGAGATGCTTAGAGCTGTGTATTTCACAAAAAGCTAGCAAAGCACACATCTTTAAAATAAGTGGTACAGCCTGAGGCATAAACCAATAATTCTTTATCTGTAACAATGGGGTTAGGGTGAGGAGCTGGCAGATAAAGGTTTCCTGATTACATGTGGAATGAGATATTGAGAAGCTGAGAAGTCAAGATTGAAAAGGAATCAAACAAATAACTCATATTTACTATAAGTCGTCTATTGTTGAGACTGGAAAGAAGCCATTCTTGGTTTATTTGGTAAGTAATACAGTGTGACATTTTTGTTAGCCGAGATGAAGAAATGATTCAGCAATCACATTCATATACACAGCCCTGTGTTGTGACAATTATTTACCTTGGAACAAGGTAATAAGCCATTTCTTAAAACAAACTGACTATGAACAGCTGTTCCAAGAATTACTCATCTTACCCAAAGGTGAATTGCAGTAATAATAAAAATAAATAATAATAGAGGAATGACCACAGGGTCTATATAGATATACAATAAGGAAAACAGTTGGAAAGAAACAAGAAAAAGTAATGTTGGATAGGAAGAATACTTGTCATCAAAATATTATTACAGTACCAATTAAAACTGTGATTCAGCATATTGCTATAAAGTAAAGGAAGAAAGATAGACATGGAAGAAAGGCAAAGGAGATCCAAAATATGTATAATTGATGCCCCTTACATAGAGAACAAGATAAAAATATAATTCAAGAAAACTTTCAAGTCTGGATTCCAGAAATTATAAGGGCATGTTTCAGGAAAAAATTGGCATAGAGCAGTCATACTAAAATCTCCTTATAAAGTTTCTAGATTTAAAGCTAAAGAATTTTAGGGGCACCTAGGTAAAAAGATAAAGGTGCTATAAAAGGAGAAACTGGTGGCCTTAGACTTCTTCACAGCAATATTCAATATTAGGAGAAAGTGGAGTAATACTTTTAAAACACTGAAGGAAAGAATGTGTGAGTAAGGAATATTATATCTGGACATATTGTCATTTACATATAAAAACAATAAGAGCAGCAACAACAAAATGTTTCTTAACATGAAAAAATAAGAGAATTTTCTTCATATGACCCCTTTTTGAAGATATTGGTGGAAGAATTTTAGCTAACCAGTAGGTGAATGAAGAAATAAAAATAAATGGAGATGATCAATAGAATATAGATATAAAACCTGAAAATGTAGAAATAATGTACATAATAATAATTGGTAGAGAAAGGGGATTAAAAAACTGCAGATAGTAAAGTTGTGTCAAATTTTCTCATGAAAAAATAGAGATCATTTAAAAAGCTAGTAGCTCAAGTAATATAAATAGAATTATAAAGGTATTAAGGCAAACATTAGGAAAAACAGAAAAATTATTCATACAATTCAGTGGGGAGGAGGAAGTTTAGTTATTTATGAAAGAACGAATGGTCAAAATAAATAAGGAAATAAAATCTATATTAAAGTATTGAGGGAGATTATACTGATATATGTATCTAACCTCTATATAATGAAAACTGAGGATAAATTCACTCTTGTGTACCTATGAAACATTTATAAAAATTGACCAAATTTCAGGGTATAAGGTACACCTGAATACATTTCAAAAAGTAGAAATAGGTGAGCCACGGTGGCTAACGCTTGTAATCCCAGCACTTTGGGAGGCGGAGGTGAGTGGATCACATGAGGTCAGGAGTTTGAGACCAGCCTGGCCAACATGGTGAAACCCTGTCTCTACTAAAAATACAAAACTTAGCTGGGCATGGTGGTGTGTGCCTGTAATCTCAGCCACTTAGAAGGCTGAGGCACGAGAATTGCTTAAAGCTGGGAAGTGTGGAGGTTGCAGTGCATGAGATCACACCACTGCACTCCAGCCTGGATGACAGAGTGAGACTCTGTCTCCAAAAAAAAAAAAAAAGTAGAAACAGTTTTAACATATTCTATTCACTGTGCATAAATTAAAATCATGAAACTAAACAAAATAACAGCTGAGAAAGAATAACCTTCTCTTAAACACTAACTTTTTGACTGGGTGCCGTGGCTCATGCCTATAATCCCAGCACTTTGGAAGGCCAAGGTAGAGGGTCACATGAGCCCAGGAGTTCAAGACCAGCGTGGGCAACATGAAGAAATCCCATTTCTACAAAAAAATACAAAATTTAGCCATGTGTGGCAGTGTGCACCTGTAATCCCAGCTACTTGGGAGGCTGAGGTGTGAGGATCACCAGAGTCTGGGAAGATTGAGGCTTTAGTGAGCCGTGATTGTGCCACTGCACTTCAGCCTGAGTGACAGAGTAAGAATGCCTCAAAACAAACAAACAAACAAAAAATTAACTTTTTAAGTCAAAGAGGTTATCAAAACTGAAAGTGCCAGTTATCTAGAAAATAATGATAATGAAAACAAAACATAAAAATTTCATCAGGATACAGGTTTTCTTATATAGTACTTAGAGGAAAATTTATAATAATAAACAATAAAGGATGAAAACAGCTGAGTAAAGCACCCAGTTTTAATAGATTAAAAATATGAAAGCAAAACAAAGCTAAAGAAAGCAGAAAAATAAAAATAAGGATAAAACAAATTAATAAATTTTAAAGTGGATAACGTATGTATAACAAATCCAACAGCTGGTTCTGTGGGGAAAAAATTTTTAAAGATAATCTAGCTTACTTAAATAAGACAAAAAGCAAGAAAACATATACAGAAAAAAAGCAATTATAATAGTAAAAGAGTCTCATATACAGGAAAGAAAGGAATTCACATGACTTTGTGTTCACATTTATAGAAATAAATTTGAGAATCCAGATACAATGTATAATTTTATAGAAAAATATAAATGACCAGAATTGACCCAGAGAGATAAAAATGTCATCTTATCATTTGTGATAGGAAAAATAAATGGATAAAACAATTTCTTCCTAAGAATCACCAGGTTTGATGGAGTCACAGGGGAATTCTATGAAATCTTTAAGGGTGAGAGAACTGCAATATAATTTAAACTATTCTTACACACACACACACACACACACACCCATGCACGCACACACACATGTAAGTTTCCAAAACATTTTAGAATGAAACTAGCACTGATTTCAAAATCCAGCAAAGATTGAACAAAAAGTTTGGACTATCAGTTTCATTTATGAATACTGATGTAAAATCCCAAATTAAAAACTAGCAAATGGCATTCAGCAGCATATTAAAAAATTAATACATGCCGGGCATGGTAGCTCAGGCCTGTAATCCCAGCACTTTGCGGGGCCAAGGCAGGAGGATTGCTTGAGCCCAGGTGTTTGAGACCAACCTGGGCAACATAGTGAAACCCCATCTCTCTCTCACACTATCTATATGAAATGAATGCAGCATGATGAAATTCATTCCAGGAATGTGAGAATTATTCATTGTTACAAAAATATATTACTAAAAGTGGCTACATTAATTGGTAAAATTAAAAAATAATATAGTGTTCATAGAAACTAAAAAATATTAAAGTTCAATTTTCATTTCTGATTTTAAAAAATCTCTCAATGGGCTGGGTGCGGTGGCTCACGCCTGTAATTCCAGCACTTTGGGAGGCCGAGGCGGGCAGATCACGAGGTCAGGAGATCAAGACCATCATGACTAACACAGTGAAACCTCGCCTGTACTGAAAATACAAAAAATTAGCCGGGCGTAGTGGCGGGCACCTGTAGTCCCAGCTACTCGGGAGACTAAGGCAGGAGAATGGCATGAAACTAGGAGACAGAGCTTGCAGTGAGCCTAGATTGGGCCACTGCACTCCAGCCTGGGCGACAGGGCGAGACTCCATTTCAAAAAAAAAAACAAAAACAAAAAAACTCTCAATGGATAGATTTATGTTTCTTTCTATGTAGAGTTTACATAGATTTATGTAGAAAAACATAAATTCAAGTAAATGAGATACTGGTTTTTGCCTATAATATTGCCAAAGATTAAAAAACTGATAGCTGCTGGTGGTAGTGTAAATATATACATGTATGCCACAAACACAGCATGGTTCTTAACAGGAAAATGTTATAAACATTTCCATTAAAATTAAGAACAAGACCAAGATGTCCTTGCTCTTACTTAGCAAGTTCTAAGAGATTCTAGTCAATGCAATTAGGTTAAAACAACTGGAAAGAGAATATGCATGATTTCTATAAAGAAAAAATGTAAATACTAGTAAAAGACTAGCACTGAAGACTAGTAAAAGAAGACTTACAAATGAAAAGGTATACTGTAATTGATTTTGGATAGAAAGGATCAAAATTAGAAATACGTCAATATTCTATAATCTATAAACTTTAAATAATCCCAATAAAAATATCAAAAGGATTTAGTCTGTGGAATTATACAAACTGGTTCTGAAGCTCAAACAGAAAAAAACGCAAACAAGGAGAGCCAGAAAAAAATTTGATAAAAAAAGATGAAAGGAGGGGAAATGAGCCCTACTAGCTATGGACTCTTGTTATAAAGCTATAACAATTAGAACATTCTGGAATAGTTATATGAATAGACAGGCAGATCAGTAGAACAGAACAGAAGTGTAGACATAGATTCAAATACATATGGGAATATAGCCTATGATAAAGGTGGCATTTCAAATCAATGCAGAAAAGATGGATTATTCAATAAATGGTATTGGAACAATTGAGTAGCCATCTGGGAAAAATTTGAGTAATTAGCGTGCTACAGCAAAATATATTCTCAATTGATTAAAGGTTTGAGCATAAAATGTAAAACCATAAAAATGCCTTAGAAAATTCTGGGGAATTATTTTTTATGGTCTTAAGATGGAAAAAATCTAAGTCTAACACAAAACTCGGTAGTCAAGAAGAAATGTGTGGTAGAATTTTAAAAAATAAAAATATTTGATAAAGTTCATTCTTATCAAGTCAAAATATAACAAAGAAATAAATATTTGTACCTCACAACAGAGGTGAAAAATACTTTGCTTATATAGAAAGACCTTCTACCAATAGATAAGTCCATATTTAAGAATATAATAGAAAAATAGTCAAAGATTATAAACACTGGTTCACAGAAAATGAAATACTCATGATTCTGGAAACCGAGCAGTTACTCAATCCTGTTCACAATTAGAGAAACATAAATTCAAGTAACGAGATACTGTTTTTCACCTATGATATTGTCAAAGATTAAAAAACTTGATAACTGCTGGTGATAGTATAAATTTATACAATACACATGAAGGGAAATTTGCTACATTTATCGAAATTAGAAAGGTCTATATTTTTTGTTCTAGTCTTCTTTTGGATGTATATTTACTCTCTGGATAGATAAATGTATGAAATTACATATATACAAGTGTATTCACTTTGACACTGTATGTAATATCAAGAGTGAAAATAACATAAATTAATAAATAATAAATTAATAAATTATAATAAATAATAAATTAATAAAATACTGATTAGGCATACTACATCCATGCCACCTAATTCTAAGCAGATGTAAAAAAGGATAATGGAGTTCCTTATATTCTGATAGAGAATTATCTTCAAAATATATTTAGTGAAAAAAACACAAGATGTATAAAAGTGTGCATAGTATGCTACCATTTGTTTTAAGAAAGGGAAAACAATGTATATAAGAATGCATTTCCAAGGGCTGGGTGTGGTGGCTCACGCCTGTAATCCCACCACTTTGGGAGGCCGAGGCGGGTGGATCACCTGAGGTCGGAAGTTCAACACCAGCCTCACTAACATGGAGAAACCCCGTCTCTACTAAAAATACAAAAAATTAGCCAGGTATGGTGGTGCATGCCTGTAATCCTATCTACTTGGGAGGCTGAGGCAGGAGAATTGCTGAACCTGGGAGGTGGAGGTTGCAGTGAGCCAAGATTGTGCCATTGCACTCCAGCCTGGGCAACAAGAGTGAACCTCCGTCTCAAAAAAAAAAAAAAAAAAAAAAAAAAAAAATTTACCACATGCATGAAATGTCTACAGGATATACAAGTGTATAACAATGTTAATTGCATCTGGGGATGGGAAATAAATGCTGGAGACTTTTCAGTTTACACATCTTATAAAAGCAACCTGATGGCCGGGCGCGGTGGCTCAAGCCTGTAATCCCAGCACTTTGGGAGGCCGAGATGGGTGGATCACGAGGTCAGGAGATTGAGACCATCCTCGCTAACACGGTGAAACCCCGTCTCTACTAAAAAATACAAAAAACTAGCCGGGCGAGGTGGCGGGCGCCTGTAGTCCCAGCTACTCGGGAGGCTGAGGCAGGAGAATGGCGTGAACCTGGGAGGCGGAGCTTGCAGTGAGCTGAGATCTGGCCACTGCACTCCAGGCTGGGCGACAGAGCGAGACTCCGTCTCAAAAAAAATAAAAATAAAAATAAAAAAATAAAAGCAACCTGATTACTTACATATAATAAGCTGAATTCAGTTAAAGTGTACAATTTGATTAATTTTTAGAGTTGTATACACCCATGAAACTACTGCTACAATCAAGATACTGAACATTTTCATCATTTCATCACCTCACATATCTTTTTTAAAGTTGTATGATTTAATTAACTTTTTGTGATTGCATCTCTTACATTGGCCCCATCACCAAGCCCTAATATTTATTTACTTATTATTATTTGTACATGAATAAGTTCTTCAGTGGTGATTTCTGAGATTTTGGTGTGCCCATCACCTGAGAACACATGCCTCCCACACTTTCCCGAGTCCCCAAAGTCCATTGTATCATTCTTATGCCTTTGTGTCCTTGTAGCTTAGCTCGCACTTACAAGTGGGAACATACAGTGTTTGATTTTCTGTTCCTGAGTTACTTCACCTAGAATAATGGTCTCCAATTCCATCCAGGCTGCCACAAATACCATTAATTTATTTCTTTTTGTGGCTGAGTAGTATTTCAAATATATATATGTCACACACACTCATACCCCCCACATTATCTTTATCCAGTCATTAATTGATGGGCATTTGGGCTGGTTCCATATTTTTGCAATTGTGAAATGTGCTGCTACAAACACGCGTGTGCAAGCATCTTTTTCTTATAATGACTTCTCTTCCTTTGGGTAGATACCCAGGAGTGGTATTGCTGGATCAAATGGTAGATCTAGCCGAGCATGGTGGCTCACGCCTGTAATCTCAATACTTTGGGAGGTCAAGGCAGGCTGATAACCTGAGGTCAGGAGTTTGGGACCAGCCTGGCCAACATGGTGAAACTCCATCTCTACTAAAAATACAAAAATTAGCCAGGTGTGGTAGTACACACCTGTAATCCCAGCTACTTGGGGGGCTGAGGCACGAGAATCACTTGTATCTGGGAGATGGAGGTTGCAGTGAACTGAGATTGCACCACAGCACTCCAGCCTGGGCAACAGAGTGAGACTCTGTCTCAAAACACAAACAACAAAAACAAATGGTTGATCTACTTTTAGTTCTTTAAGGAATTTCAACACTGTTTTTGATAGTGATTGTACTGGTTTACATTCCCACCAGCAGTGTAAAAGTGTTCCTTTTTCAACACATTAATGCCAACATCTATTGTTTTTTGACTTTTTGATTATGGCCATTCTTGTGGGAGTAAAGTGATGTCACATTGTGGTTTTGATTTGATTTCCCTGATCATTAGTGATGTTGACCATTTTTTTCATATGTTTCTTGACCATTAGTATATCTTCTTTTGAGAATTGTCTATTCATTTCTTTAGCCCACCTTTTGATGGGATTGCTTGTTTTTTCTTGCTGATTTGTTTGAATTCCTTGTAGATTCTGGATATTTTTCCTTTGTTGGAAGCATGGATTGTGAAGATTTTCTCCCACTCTGTGGGTTGTCTGTTTACTCTGCTGATTATTTCTTTTACTGTGCAGAAGCTTTTTAGTTTAATTAAGTTCCATCTATTTATCTTTGTTTTTGTTGCATTTGCTTTTGGGTTCTTGGTCATGAAATCTGTGCCTAAGCCAATGTCTAGAAGGGATTTTCTGATGTTATCTTCTAGAATTTTTATGGTTTCAGATCATAGATTTAAGTCTTTGATCCATCTTGAGTTGGTTTTTGTACAAGGTGAGATAGGAGGATCCAGTTTCATTCTTCCACGTGTGACTTGATAATATCCCAGCACCATTTGTTGAATAGGCAGTCCTTTCTCCACTTTATGTTTTTGTTTGCTTTGTCAAAGATCAGTTTTATTTATATCAGTAAGTATTTGGCTTTATTTCTATTTTCTCTATTCAGTTCCATTGGTCTATGTGCTTATTTTTATACTAGTACCACACTATTTTGGTGACTATGGCCTTATAGTATGAAGTCAGGTAATGTGATGCCTCCAGATTTTGTCTTTTTGTTTAGTCTTGCTTTGGCTATGCAGGTTCCTTTTTAGTTCCCATATGAATTTTAGGATTTTTTTTTCTAGTTCTGTGAAGAATGATGGTGGCATTTTGAGAGGAATTGCATTGACCTTGTAGATTGCTTTTGGCAGTATGGTCATTTTCACAATATTGATTCTGCTCATTCATGAGCATAGGGGGTGTTTCCATTTGTTTGTGTCGTCTACAATTTCTTTCAGTGGTGTTTTGAAGTTTTCTTTGTAAGGTCTTTCACCTCCTTGGTTAGGTATATTCCTAAGTATTTTAATTTTTTGCAGCTATTGTAAAAGGAGTTGAGTTCTTGATTTGATCCTCAGCTTGGCTGCTGTTGGTGTATAGCAGAGCTACTAATTTGTGTACATTAATTTTGTATTCTGAAACTTTGCTGAATTCATTTACCAGTCCTCAGGGTTTTTTGGATGAGTCTTTAGAGTTTTCTAGGTATATGATCATGTCATCAGTAAACAGTGACAGTTTGACAGTTTGACCTCCTCTTTACTGATTTGGATGCCCTTTGTTTCCTTCTCTTGTTGGATTGCTCTGGCTAGGAATTTCAGTATTATGTCGAATAGAAGTGGTGAAAGTGGGCATCCTTGTCTTGTTCCAGTTCTCAGGGGGAATGCTTTCAATTTTCCCTGTTCAGAATAATGTTGGATGTGGGTTTGTCACAGATGACTTTTATTACCTTAAGGTATGTCCCTTCTATGATGATTTCGCTGAGGGTTTTAGTCATAAAGCATTGCTGGATTTTGTCAAATGCTTTTTTGGCATTGCTTGAGATGATCGTGTGATTTTTGTTTTTAATTCTGTTTATGTAGTGTATTACATTTATTGATTTGGGTATGTTAAACCATCCCTACATCCTGGTATGAATCCATTTGATCATAGTGGATACTCTTTGATATGCTGTTGGATTCCGTTGGCTAGTATTTTGTTGAGGATTTTTGCATCTATGTTCATCAGGGATATTGGTCTGTAGTTTTCTCTTTTTGTTATTTCCTTTCCTAGTTTTGGTATTAGGGTGATACTAGCTTCACAGAATGATTTAGGGAGGATTTCCTTTTTGTCTGTCTTGGGATTGGTACCAATTATTCTTTGGATGTCTGATACAATTCAGCTGTGAATCTGTCTGGTCCTGGACCTTTTGTGTTGGTAACTTTTTAATTACCAATTTTCAGTCTCACTGCTTATTATTGACCTGTTCAGAGCTTCTATTTCTACCTGGTTTAATCTAGGAGGGTTGTATATTTTCAGCAATTTATCCATCTCCTCTATGTTTTCTAGTTTATGTGCATAAAGGTGTTCATAGTAGCCTTGAATGATCTTTTGTATTTCTGTGGTATTGGTTGTAATATCTCCTGTTTCATTTCTAATTGAGCTTATTTGGATCTTCTCTCTTCTTTTCGTAATTAATCTCACTAATAATCTACCAATTTTATTTACCTTTTCAAAGAACCAGCTTTTTGTTTCATTTATCTCATATATATGTATATATATGTGTGTGTATGTATAGTATGTGTATATATGTATATATCTGTATATATATTGTATGTGTATATATATGTATACATATATATATATGTTGGTAAATACTTATGTGTTAGGTGAGTCTCTTGAAGACAGGAGATAGTCGGTTGGTAAATTCTTATCCATCCTGCCATTCTATATCTTTTAAGTGGAACATTTAGGCCATTTACATATACATATACATACGTAGATATACACATATATACGTATATACACATATATATGTATATACACATATATGTATATATACACATACAAGTCTATGTATACATATGTGTATATATACATGTATATATGTATATATGTATACATATACATACGTGTGTATATATATTGTTTCAATTTCATTTAGTTCTGCTCTGATCTTTATTTCTTTTCTTCTGCTGGGTTTGGGTTTGGTTTGTTCTTATTTCTCTAGTTCCTTGAGATGTGACCTAAGATTATCTGTTTGTACTCTTTCAGACTTTTTGATGTAGGCATTTAATGCTATGAACTTTCCTCTTAGCACTGCCTTTGCTGTATCCCAGAGGGTTCAGTAGGTTGTGTTACTATTATCGTTCAGTTCAAAGAATTTTTAAATTTCCATCTTGATTTCATTGTTGACCCAGCAACCACTCAAGACTAGGTTATTTAATTTCCATGTATGTGCATGGTTTTGAGGTTTCCTTTTGGAGTTGATTTCCGGTTTTATTCCACTGTGGTCTGAGAGAGTATGTGCTATAATTTCAATTTTCTTAAATTTGTTGAGACTGGTTTTGTGGCCTATCGTATGGTCTATCTTGGAAAATGTTTCATGTGCTGATGAATAGAATGTATATTCTGCAGTTGTTGGGTAGAATGTTCTGTAAATATCTAGAGTATAGTTTAAGTCCGTTGTTTCTTTGTTGACTTTCTATCTTGAAGTCTCCTACTATTGTTGTGTTGCCATCTATCCCATTTCTTAGGTCTAGTAGTAATTGTTTTATAAATTTGGGAGCTCTAGTGTTAGGTGCATATATATTTAGGATTGTCATATTTTCCTGTTGAACTTGTCCTTTTATCATTATATAATGACCCTCTTTGTCTTTTTTTAACTGCTGTTGCTTTAAAGTTTGTTTTGTCTAATGTAAGACTAGCTACTCCTCTTTGCTTCTGGTGCCCATTTGCATGGAATATCTTTTTCCACCCCTTTACCTTAAGTTTATGTGAATACTTATGTGTTAGGTGAGTCTCTCGAAGACAGGAGATAGTAGGTTGGTAAATTCTTATCCATTCCGTCATTCCATATCTTTTAAGTGGAACATTTAGGCCATTTACATTCAATGTTAGTGTTGAGATGTGAGGTACTATTCTATTAATCATACTATTTGTTGCCTGAATACCTTATGGGTTTTTTTTCATTTTATTTTTGCTTTATAGGTCCTATTAGAGTTATGCTTTAAGGAGATTCTACTTTGGTGTATTTTGAGGATTCATTTCAACATTTAGAGCTTCTTTTAGCAGTTCTTGTAGTGCTGGCTTGGTAGTGGTGAATTCTCAGCATTTGTTTGACTGTATCTTCCCTTTATTTATGAAGCTTAGTTTCACTGGATACAAGATTCTTGGCTATTACTTGTTTTCTTTAAGGAGATTGAAGATAGGATCGCAATCCCTTCTAGCTTGTAGGATTTCTGCTGATAAATCTGCTATTAATCTGATAAGTTTTCCTTTATAGTTTACCTGATGCTTTTGCCTCACAGCTGTTAAGATTCTTTCCTCTGTCTTGACTTTAGATAACCTGATGATCTTTTTGCAATGAATTTCCCAGTTGTTCTTTGAGCTTCTTGTATTTGGATTTCTAGATCTACAAGGCCAGGGAAGTTTTCCTTGATTATTCCCTCAAATATGTTTTCCAAACTTGTAGAGTTCTCTTTTTCCTTGGGAACGCTTATTATTATTAGGTGTGCTCATTTAACACAATCTCAAATTTCTTGGGGGCTTTGTTCATTAAAAAAAAATTTTTTTTTCTTTGTTTTTGTTGGATTGGGTTAATTTTAAAGCCTTGTCTTTGAGCTCTGAATTTTTTTTTTTTTATAGTTTAAGTTCTAGGGTGCATGTGCACAATGTGCAGGTTTGTTACATATGTATACATGTGCCATGTTGGTGTGCTGCACCCATTAACTCATCATTTACATTAGGTATATCTCCTAATGCTATCTCTCCCCCCGTATCCCCACAATAGGACACAGTGTGTGATGATCCCCTTCCTGTGTCCAAGTGATCTCATTGTTCAATTCCCACCTATGAGTGAGAACATGCGGTATTTGGTTTTCTGTTCTTGCAATAGTTTGCTGAGAATGATGGTTTCCAGCTGCATCCATGTCCCTACAAAGGACACGAACTCATCCTTTTTTATGGCTGCATAGTATTCCATGGTGTATATGTGCCACATTTTCTTAATCCAGTCTGTCACTGATAGACATTTGGGTTCATTCCAACTCTTTGCTATTGTGAATAGTGCCACAACAAACATACGTGTGCATGTGTCTTTATAGCAGCATGATTTATAATCCTTTGGGTATACACCCAGTAATGGGATGACTGGGTCAAATGGTATTTCTAGCTCTAGATCCTTGAGGAATCGCCACACTGTTTTCCACAATGGTTGAACTAGTTTACAGTCCCACCAACAGTGTAAAAGTGTTCCTATTTCTCCACATCCTCTCCAGCACCTGTTGTTTCCTGACTTTTTAATGATCACCATTCTAACTGGTATGAGATGGTATCTCATTGCAGTTTTGATTTGCATTTCTCTAATGGCAAGTGATGATGAGCATTTTTTCATGTGTCCGTTGGCTGTATAAATGTCTTCTTTTGCAAAATGTCTGTTTATATCCTTTGCCCACTTTTTGATGGGGTTGTTTGTTTTTTTCTTGTTAATTTGATTGAGTTATTTATAGGTTCTGGATGTTAGCCCTTTGTCAGATGAGTAGATTGCAAAAATTTTCTCCCATTCTGTAGGTTGCCTGTTCACTCTGATGGTAGTTTCTTTTGCTGTGCAAGCATCACGCTACCTGACTTCAAACTATATTACAAGGCTACAGTAACCAAAACAGCATGGTACTGGTACCAAAACAGACATATAGACCAACGGAGCAGAACAGAGCCCTCAGAAATAATACCACACATCTACAGCCATCTGATCTTTGACAAACCTGACAAAAACAAGAAATGGGGAAAGGATTCCCTATTTAATAAATGGTGCTGGGAAAATTGGCTAGCCATAAGTAGAAAGCTGAAACTGGATCCTTTCCTTACTCCTTATACGAAAATTAATTCAAGATGGATTAGAGACTTAAATGTTAGACCTAAAACCATAAAAACCCTAGAAGAAAACCTAGGTAATACTTCAGGACATAGGCATGGGCAAGGACTTCATGTCTATAACACCAAAAGCAACGGCAACAAAAGCCAAAATTGACTAATGGGATCTAATTAAACTAAAGAGTTTCTGAGCTTTGAAATTTTTTCTTCTACTTGTTCAATTCTATTGCTGAGACTTTCCAGTGCATTTTGCATTTCTCTAAGTGTGTCCTTCATTTCCAGAATTTGTGATTGTCTTTTGTTTATGTTATCTATTTCACTGGAGATTTTTCCATTCATATCCTGTATCATTGTTTTTATTTCGTTAAGTTGAACTTCATGTTTCTCTGGTGCCTCCTTGATCAGCTTAATAATCGACCTTCTGAATTCTTCTGGCAATTCAGAGATTTTATCTTTGCTGGTGAGCTGGTATAATCTTTTGGGGGTATTAAATAATCTTGTTTCATCATATTACCAGAATTGTTTTTCTGGTTCCTTCTGTTTTGGGTAGACTATGTCAGAGAAAAGATCTGGGGCTCAAGGGCTGCTGTTCAGATTCTTTTGTCCCATGAAGTGCTTCCTTGATTTGGTGCTTTCTCCCTTCTTCTAGGGATGGGGCTTCCTGAGAGCCAAACTGCCATGATTGTTATTTCTCTTCTGGATTTAGCCACCCAGCAGAGCTACTGGGCTCCAGGCTGGTCCTGGGGAATATCTGCAGAGTCCTGTAATGTTATCCATCTTCAGGTCTTTCAGCCATGGATACAAGCACCTGCTCTGGTGGAGGTAGCAGGGAAGCAAAGTGGACTCTGTGAGGGTCCTTGGTTGTATTTTTAAGTGCACTGATTTTGTATTGGCTGGCCTCCAGCCAAAAGATAGCACCTTCAAAAGTGCATCAGCTGCAGTAGTATAGGGAGGATACAAGCTTGCCCAAGTATCAGGTGGTGGGCAGGGCTATAGAGCTCCCAAGAGATTATGTCCTTTGTCTCCAGCTACCAGGGTAGGTGGAGAAAGATCATCATGTTGAGGTGGAGTTGGACTGTCTGAGCTCAGACTCTCCTTGGGTGGAGCTTGCTGCATCTGCTGTGGGGGATGGGAGTGTGGTTTCCCAGGCCAATGGCATTATGGTCCCAGAGGGATTATGGCTGCCACTGCTGCATCACACCAGTTGCCAGGAAGGTGGGGGAAAGCCAGCAGCCACAGGCCTCATCCATCTCCCATGCAGCCCAAAAGTCCAGTCTCACTCCCACCATGCCCCCTCAAACAGCACTGAATTTGTTTCCAGGCAACCAGTGAGCAAGGCTAAGAACTTGTCCCAGGTTACGAGACTCCCAGCTGAGAAAGAAAGTGGACTCACAGTTTCTTGGCTGTCTTAACAGAACCTGCAGTGGCATTCTACCTCCTTCAAAAGGTTTGTGGATTCTCTTGGCTTTCCCTGTATGTTCCTGTAGGAGTTCTTGGAGCAAGAGTTCACAGTGTGAGTCTCCACACACTGCTTTGTCTGTCCAGGTGGGAGCTGCAAGTTAGCCCTGCCTCCTATCTGCCACTTTTTCTGTATCACATACCTTTGCAATTTACTCTTTCCTCCACTTCTAGCTTCATTGTTTCATTTTTTACATAAGTGTTATCAAGATATCATTCACATATCATCCAATTCACCCAGTTAAGGTACACAATTCGTTATTCAAAGTTGAACACTTTTTCATGTGCTTACTGGCCATTCATACACCTTCTTTTATGAAATTATTATTCAAATCCATTGCTCATTTTTAATTTGTTTGCCTTTTTATTATTGAGTTATTAGTTCTTTCTATTTTCCAGATTTAGGCACCTTGCTATACATGTATGCAAATATTTTTTCTGTTTAATGATTTGCCTTTTTGTTTCCTTAATAGTGATTTTTGAAGAATAATAATTTGAAATTTTGATGATGTCTAATTTATCATTTTTTTCATTTATAATTTGTGATTTTGATGTACTATGTAAGAAATCTTTGCCTATCTCAAGGTCACAAAGATTTTCTCTTGTGAACAAAAAATTTTTCTTTGTGAAAATTTTGTCTAGAAATTTTACAGTTTCAGCTTTTACATTTAGTTCTATGACTATTTTATGCTGTGTGTGATAAAAGTTGATGTTCATTTTTCCCCTCATATATATCCAGTAATTTCAACACCATATGTTGGAAAATTTTCCTTTTACCACTGAAATGTCTTTGTACCCTTGCTAAAGTCAATTGATCACGTGTGTGATCCATATCCGGACTTTGTATTCCATTCCATTTTTCTACATGTTTACTTTTATGCTAACACTACATTATCTTGAACTCTGTCGTTTTGTAATAATTCTTGATGTAAGGTATATAAGACCTCCAGCTTTGTTCTTACTTCAAGATTTATTTTACTATTTTAGGTTCATTGCATTTCCATATACATTTTAAAATTAGCTTGTCAGTTTCTACAAAAAGATTGCTAGAACCTATAGATTAATTTGGAAAAAAGTAATATTTAATAGTCTTGTGTCCTGTACTCTATGAACATGGTAGATAGCTCCATTTATTTAGGTCTACTTTAATTTCTCTTAGTAATGTTCTGTAATTTTCAGTAGATGCTCTTTCACTGCTATTGTTAGGGTTTTTTTTGTTTTTTGTTTTTAAGATTTTATTTTCCTTTTTTTGTTTTTGCTAGCAAATAGAAACACAACTAATTATTTTGGTGTAAAGTATTATGCCCCAAAGTCAAGTGGCTTAAAACAACAATGAGCACTTATCTCTTACCATTTCTGTGGGTTTGATATTCAGGTGTAGCTTACTTGGTTTTGTTGTGGGTCTCTCATGAAGGTTCAGTCAAGATGTTGACTGGGCCTGGAGTCATCTGAAAGCTTGACTGGGGCTGCAGGGTCTGCTTCCAAGATGGCTCACTCATGTGTCTGGCAAGCTGACGGCGACTTGGATAGGAAGCCTCAATTTCTTTACATATGAACTTCTTCATAGAGCTGCTTGAGTGTTTTCATGACATTGTAGCTGGCTTCTCCCAGAACAAGTGATTCAAAAGAAAGCAAGGCAGAAGCTGTAGTGCCTCTTGTGATCTACACTCAAAAGTCACATGTCATTATCTCCACAATATCCAATTGGTCACACAGGTCAGCATTATTTTGTATGGGAGGGAACCATACAAGGGCATGAATACCAGCAGATGAGGGTCACTGGGAGCCATCTTGAAGGCTGGCTATTTGAGTTGGTGTGGTATTTTTTTGTGTTTGTCCTGCATTTTTCAGGCTTTTTGAACATGTAGGCTTATTATTTTTATCAATTTTAGAATATTTTCAACTATCATTTCTTTAAATTTTTTTTCTACTTCTTCCTCTCTTATCTCTCAATCTGAGACTCCAATTACATGTACATTAGACTGCTTGTCTGATATCTTACTAAGGTTTCATTCATTTTTTTTCCAGCCTTTTTGCTCACTTTGCTTGATTTAGGATAGTTTCTATTGCTATATCTTCAATTTTACTGATCTTATTTTACAGTGTATAAGCTGCTGTTAAGTTCATTAAGTGAATCTTTTTTCGCTTCAGATATGTTATTTTTGAACTCTAGAACATTGTGTGGCTCCTTTTCATATATTCAGCTTCTTTATTTATGTCCTTGCTTTCTCTTAAATTGCTGAGTTTTGATAGTAGTTCTTCTAAAGTCCTTGTCTGCTAATTGTACTTCTCAGCCACTTTTGTGTTTATTTCCACTCACTTATTTTTCTCATGATTAAGGGTCACATCTTGATACTTCTTGGCATATCTAACAATTTTTTATTGAATGTTAGATGTTAGGAATGTTACATTATTGACTGCTTGGATTTTGTTGTCTTAGAGTATTGATGTTTGCTTTGGCAGGCAGTTACTTGCATATCACTTTTATCCTTTTGAGGCTTGTTGTTAAGCTTTGTTAGGATAGGTCTAGAGTAGCCTTATTGTAGAGCTAGTTTATTCCTACTACTAAGGCTTGGCTTTTCTGTAGTCTTTATTGAATACCTAGGTATTGAAATAGAGTCTTTACACTCCAAGGAATAACAAGTCAAATGTCATTCTGCCCTGAATGAGCTCAGAGAACTGTTCAGATAGAAAACCCTGGCAGTTGTTCTTTGCCTGGATTTGTGGAGTTCACTTACACATGTGCAGTTTTGGCTTCAGCCACTCAATGGGACTCTTATGCAGGTTTCTGGCATTCTTCCTTTGTATGGCTCCTCCCTCTCTGGAATGCTGCCCTGTAATTTCCAGCTGCCTCAGCCTTTCTGAGCTCTTCTCTCTCCTCAATTCAGAGAAACTGCCAAGCTCTGCATGGGCCTCCTTTCCTGCCCTGAGGTTAGGAAATTGCTTCCAGGCTGCAAGTCATGCTTTCAGGGATCATATACCTACACTGCCTCTTGTCTAATGCTGGAAAACAGACATTTTATATATTTCATTTAGTTTTCTAGTTGTTTATGGGTTATGGAGGTAAGAGTGCAAAGACCATGCAATTACTATTCCTTCATGGAAGGAAGCAAAAGTCCTTCCCCTCTTGATTTTAAAATACATGGCTACTTGGGGGGCTGAGGTGGGAGGATCCCTTGAGCCAGTGGTGGAGGTTGCAGTGAGCTGAGATCACACCACTGCACTCCAGCCTGCATGACAGAGTGAGACCCTGTCTCAAAAAAATAAATAAAATAAAATAATAAAATAAATGGGAAGAAATATTAAAAGGAAAAGAAAACAATTCCAAATAATAAAAATAGTATTAGCTAGAGTGTATAAAACCAGGCCACATTAAAAAACTACTGGTTAAAATTTAGATTAGAACAATCTTTAGGAGTGTATTTTGGCAAAAAAAGAATAAAAAGCCTAAATTTTTTTTTTTTTTTTTTTTTTTTTTTTTACTTTTGAACTGGAAATTCTTCTTTTAGGTATTTATCCAGAAGAAATAATCAGACATATATGAAAGTTTTAATTAAATAATGATAGTAATGAAGTGACTACATTGTCTGGGTAATTGTTGCATGCCAAGAAAATTTAGGACACAGACACACACTAGGAGTTTAGGAGCAGAGGTTTAATAAATGGAAGAGAAGAAAAAGAGACAGCTCTCTCCATAGAGAGAGGGATCTCCAAGGGAAAAGACTGGCTGGTGGTGAATGCACTGAATTTTATAGTCCACTTTGAGGAGGCAGTATCTGATTTACAGAGCACTCACAGATTGGTTTGATCAGGTAAGGTATGAAGTTTACTTAGCTTGCTGGGAAGGCTGGTTGTTCCACCTTAATCTTATTAGGTTAATAGACTTTCTAGTTGATCTGCGCCATCTTGTCTGCCCTTACAGTACATGTGGCTGGCAAAGACAGGGAGATGGAGCCACCATCTTGAAAATGTCCAGTCCTTATTTCCTTTTTTTTGAGACAGAGTCTCGCTCTTTCTCCTAGGCTGGAGTGCAGTGGCGCAATCTTGGCTCACTGCAGGCTCCGCCTCCCAGGTTCACGCCATTCTCCTGCCTCAGCCTCCTGAGTAGCTGGGACTACAGCCGCCCGCCACCGCGCCCGGCTAATTTTTTGTATTTTTGGTAGAGGCAGGGTTTCAACGTGCTAGCCAGGATGGTTTCAATTTCCTGACCTTGTGATCCGCCTGTCTCGGCCTCCCAAAGTGCTGGGATTACAGGCGTGAGCCACCGCGCCAGGCCTAGTCCTTAGTTCCTACCGGCATTCACTCAGGCAAGCTCCCAGCTTGCTCCTCTACGTCTGCAGCTCACCTTTACAGGCTGATCTTTGATAGAAAATGATTTGGGGCTGCTTTTCATTAAAAAGAAAAGCTTTACCAGGGATTCCCATACCCTTGCTATCTGCCTAAGTGATTTCTTCTTAACTGCAGTATCAGTAAGGAAATTTTTAACCTAAAAAAAAAAAAGTTAACCAAAATATTCAACAGTATGAAACTGATTGAATAAATTTGTTCATGCATCCACATAATAGCATGCTATATGACTACAGTGATCTTGGAAAATATAACTTAATGATATGGGAAAATGCTTTAATAATTTTAATGCTTTAGAAAATCAGATTACAAAAAAATTGTTCAGTTTAATCACAACAATATTAATCTATTATAAGTATGATGTAGAGAATACAAAAATATTAGTCCCTGTATGATGTAATTCTATAAATATTTTATTCTTTGTGCTTTTCTAGGGTTTCTGAACTTTCGACAACAAACATAAGATTACTTTTTAAATTTTAAAATATTTATTTTTAAATGCTTCATTAGATTAGTTCACAGTTACATGATAGTTGGAATCTAGATAAATGGCGGTAAGAGAGCCAACATAGAGTAGTAGGTAAGAGTACAGGCTATGAAATCTGGATTTAAATTCTGTTGTACAGTTGGCTAGATGAATGATCTTGAATACATTTCATAACTTCTTGGAGTCTCTATTGTCTTATCAGCAAAATTGGTATAAAGATGCTGCTCACCTTTTTATGGTTCCTGTAAGAATTAAATGAAGTAATTCATTTAAACTCTTAGCATGACAAGATTCTGTGAGTCTGAGTTAATACACTGTAGTATTATAATTATTTTTACTCCTAGTGACAACAACAACTACTACTATTACCAATAAAACAATTAGGATAAAGGACCTTATGAAGCATGTGTACATGATAAGATTAAGAGAAGAGGGTTGAAAGGGGAGCAAAAGCAAGATTGAAGCATTACTAATGTCACGACTTTTCTTACCAGCATTGCTGAAAATAAAACAACACAACAAAAACAACCTCAAACCGGGGAATGAGGAATTCTTTTCAAGATAATTGAGATATGCACTTAACTTTTAATATTCTTAAGAGAGACAGAAATCACACCCCTGCTCAGTTTACAAAGAGGTTTTTTTGAGTGGAAAATAACTCTTTAAATGAGGAAATGAATTCTAGGACTTTCAGGTACTATATACAATACAATACTGATGAGATGCTATATGACTGCTGTAGACTGAATGCTTGTACCCCTCCTCCCATATTCATATGGTGAAATCCTAATACTAATTAATATTAGTAGATGGGACTTTAGGAGGTAATTAGGTCATGAGGGTGAAGCCCTCATGAATGAGATTAGTATTCTTAAAAAAGAAGAGATCCCTTGTCCTTTCTGCCATGTAATGTTATAGTGAAAAGATGGTTGTCTGGGAAGTGAGCCCTCACCAGACACTGAATCTGCAAGTACTTTAATCTTGAACTTCCCAGCCTCCAGAACTGCGAGAAATGCGTTTCTGTTGTTTATAAGCCACCCAGTTATGGAATTTTGTTTCAGCAGTCTGAATGGACTAAGGCAATGACTTGATGGCTCAGTTTTGCCACCTGTCAACTAGGAAAAACATTTTGGTAGGCATTTAAATGAAATATATAAAATGAATACTTTACAAATATCTAAGAATTGAGCATTATTCTCCCCTTTCAGTGCTATCACCATGGGGCAAACCACCATCAGCTTTTGTATCACTGCTTCTTCCCTGTGCCCTTGAAGTCTGTTCTCTATACCAGTGGTCTCCCAACCATTTTGGCACCAAGGACCAGTTTCATGGAAGACAATTTTTCCATGGACCAGGGTCAGGGAGATGGTTTTGGGGTGAGACTGTTCCACCTCAGATCATCAGGCATTAAATTCTCATGAGGAGGGTGCAACCTAGGTTCCTTGCATGAGCAGTTTATAATAGGGTTCATGCTGTTATGAGAATCTAATGCCACTGATAATCTTCCTGAAGGCAGACCTCAGGCGGTAATGCTTGCTCACCTGCCACTCACCTCCTGCTGTGCAGCTGGTTCCTAACAGGCCACAGACTGGTACCAGTCCATGGTATGGGGGCTAGGGACCCCTACTCTACACAATACCGAGGTTGATACTTTTAAAATACAACTCAAGTCAAGTCAATGGCAGATAACTCTAGGCCAAGAGAGACACATGTGCAACAGCAGAAGGGCACTGAGCCACAAGGTGTCCTTGGGAAACTATAAGAGTTTGGGATTGGTAGACCTTTGTGTAAAGTTTGGGGACTGAGTTGAAGAGAAAGAGAGAGAGAGGGACCATATCTTGAGATTTCACATATGGTTGCCTGAGGTGTGTGTTATAGGTAATAAACAACTATTGAATAAATTTAAGCAGAGGAGTGACAATGTCAAATTAATATTTTAGAAAGATAATTCTGAAAATGCCAGGGACTATGGACTTGGTAAGGAGAAAACTGGTGGGAGAAAAATGAGATTAGAGTTTGAACATTGAGGAGCTTATTGTCTAGGACAGTGGTGCACAGACTCTTTTGACCCTGACCCACATAGGTGGGACAAAAAATACCTTAACATACTTCAGTAATTTCAGTCTCTAGTACTAAATGAATTTAGAGAACAAAGACTCTGAATAGAACCAAGTTTTACTCAATAAGAGAAGAATGTGAGTTTAGAGGTTTAGACATACATATAATCATTTTGTAGCTTACTGGGAGATCTTTCATGGCCAACCAGCAGGCTTAACATCCCATATTGAGAATCAGTGGGTTGGAAAAGAGATAGTTATTATGTGGAAATAGAGGGGAAATGATAGATGTGAAATTTTTTCATGAGGTACAATTGAAAAGACCTGGAGATTAATTGATCTGGGATTTGAAGAAGAGGAAGGAGTCAAAGTTGACATCTATGTTTCTGGCTCTGGTGATTATGCATGACCAACAGAGATAGGAATTTAAGAGGAAAATCAGATTTGGGGAGATGGGCTTTGCTTCAGACAGAAGTGTGAAGGTGTTTTTGCATCATCCCACTGAGGATATCTAGTTGACAATGGACTAAAGCATAGGGGAGATATTTGGGCTGGGTATGGTAAAATGGCACAGAATTTCTCACACACTGTGAGTGGTGCTGCCCCTAGAAGGGGCATTTTGAAATATATGAGTTGTTTTTTGTTGTCACAATGACTGGGTGTGGCATTGCTGACATGTGTGAGAGGGGACCAGGATGCTAAATGTTCTGAAATAAAAGGGCAGTCCTAAACAGTGAATTGTCCCACTCAAAATACCAATTATGTTGCCATTGGGAAACACCGGAGTCTTGGAAGGGAGAGGGTGCAGAGTGAGCAGAAAAGAGGCCACAGTTAGGACAGGAGAGGACCTAGGAACAGAAAGTGAGAAGATTGAGGAAGAATAGGCAACAAGTAGTGGCCTAGAAGCCAAGGAAAGGAGAGAGTTTCAGGAAGACTCAGCAGTATCAAAGACAGAGAGGTTAAGAGTAGAGCAAGTCCTGAAATGTAAAGTAGATTGCGCCAGTGTCGGTGCTTTTCTATGGGAACTGAGCAGGGCAAAGGTGAGGAAAGCTACTGGCATGCTTTGGGCTATTTGCACTCACTCCCATAATTATAAAGTGCTTTTTGATCAGACATAAAAAGGATACGTTTTTAAACTGAAATAAGAATTTGTGAATCTGCCTATATAAATAGCAGTGACAAATGATTCTTTCATTTCTGTAATTAGCATACTGCCTGGAAGAGAGTTTTTAATGTATCTCAATAGTGCTACTTTTTATTTGTAACATCAGTATTTTATAAGAGAATGTCCTGTTTTAGTTGTAGTGGTCTAGTTACTTAATTACCACTTCATTTTACAGCTTGAGAAAGAGAGAATCAGACAGTTTAACTCACCTATGAAGTTATGCATAGAATGTAAGAAATTTGAGCTATTAAATTCGTTATCTATGAATATTAGGTGCTTCCTCCCTCTGGTTGCTCCTTGTTTTGCTTAGAAAGAAAAGCTAAATTTGCTAAGGTATTCTGAGCTTATCTGCTATGGACAGAGTTGTCTGAAATTTCTTAATTTTGTTTGCATTTTTGTCGTTCTTCCCTCCCTGCCTCCCTTCTTCCTTTCTTCCTTTTGCCCTCCTTTCCTCCCTTCTCCTTTCCTTTCCTCTCCTCTCTTTCTTTTCTTCCTTTGTTCCTTCCTTCCCTCCTTCCTTCCATTTTTCCTTTCTTCTTCACTTTCTCCCTTTATTCTTTCCACCATTTGTAATCAGAAAGAATTGAAACCAATTTCTGAAGATACGTGAAACATACAAAACAGCAGCTATAAAAGGCAGAACGAAAGAAGGAAAGGCAGGGGGCATTAAATAAAAAGGAGACATCTGTTGTTTTGAGGCAGCGTAATAAGGTGTTGAGAGGTAAAGTTGATGCTGAGGGGTGTTCCTAGTAATGAAGATAGAGCCAGGGATTTTTATGTTACACATGGGTTGTTAGTAACTTGGGGATTTTGAACACTACTGGTACCTGGGAATGTCAAGACTGGAAGCCACAACTTTTGGATTCTTAAATCCTAACTTTCTGCCCTAGACTACATAGAACAGATGACACTGTGAAGCCCAAATCCCTTGCCTAAGGGAAAAGAGCAGTTTGCAAGCTTCAGTGGCCCCACCCAATGAAGGAATAAAAAAGGAGTAGGTGGGATGAGTAGGGATGGAATGTGCCCAGGAAAGGTGGGGCTCCCCGAGTGTCAGGGAAGGCCAGGACGAGCATGGAGTGTGTTGACTGCAAGAACTGCAAGTTGTTCTTGGTAGCCTTAAGCGTCAGGAGGTCCCATGACAAGCCTGTGTTAAGGAGACAAGAAATAATCTAGAAGGCAATCCTCTTTGGGACAAGACAGAATATTTAGCAGGCTATGCAAGATGGGATGTGTGGAGAATACAGAGGTGTGGCTTAACAGTAAGGGGAGAAAGGAATTTAACACACAGGTCAAATAACATTCAGCTTGGGAGCAAAGGTCCTCTATCAAGAAGTGTTTACTGTCAGCAAGCTGTCTCATCAGAAGGAAAAACAGCACAAGTTGCAGAATTCTGGGGCATGTGGAATGCATGTTGCCAGAGTGAATGGTATGTGACAAATATGCGTTTGGAGCCCTGGTATTCCATGAAGCTGCACTGTGTCCTTGCTAGTTTGTGGAATGCCGCAGGGTCATGAGCAGGTGGACAAGAGACACGCTTGCTTGCATCTCTCGCCCGAAGCTTGCTGCATACCACATCCCTTCAAATGTTTTTAGATGGGCAGCAACTTTTTAGTTGTCTTTGTTTATCCAAGAATTTGTGAATTGCCAGAAAATGTTTGTTTATGTGAACTGGACACTGTCACTCGATTCTTAAGACAAGAACTAAAGGTTTATTGACAGGCTGCACAAGCCATGGTCTGTGACATACTTCTCCACCTTCACATGGACCCTCCTTCCTGGCATGCAAATATTTGGGTATGAATTAGTAGGAAGAGAACCCAGGACCTGTGGACTCTTTCTTAAGGTTTGTAGAATATTGTGTTTTAGAGACTCATGCCTTTGGGAGGTGATAGAGCAATGGGGTTAAATCTGTGGGCTCTGAAGTTGTCTGGATTTAAATTCTTGTGTGATCTCAGGCCTGAGATTCCTCACTTGTGGAATGGAGAACAGAAAATATCTGTTCTTAGAGAGTGGCAATGAGGGTTTAGTAAAAAGAGCACATGGAAAGTATATTTTAAAAGTTCCTGGCCCACATGAAATATCCAATAAATGATAACTAGCATTGTTATGATTATGATGTTCAGAACTGAGGAAAGATCTAGCTCAAATGGCAAAGTCCCCAGTGCTAAGGTTCTGCCCATTTCCTGCTTGGACATCCTTGTCAATATGTTCCTGCCCAAGTCTTGCTCAATTTCTGCCTGGACTCTTCACCCTTCCCACAATTCTGCTTTGCTCCTGGCAAAATAGAAATGGAGGCAGAGAGGTACCTTGGGCTTGGAAATAGTGAGTGACTAGTGCCGGCCTGGGCGCCTGGGGCCAGAGCCTCAGCTCTTCTGTCCAAGGTGCTGAGTCATGAGTAGTGGTTGCAGGCCCGACTGCACTGCTGGGACTTGGCGTGGCATCTGGGGAGGATTAGCAGATTATGATCAGAACAAGACACAAAGAAATTGCAGCCAATGTTGATAAGCAATTTGGAAGGCACCCAAAGGAGGGAAAAACATGAAGGCAGACTGCAAAATCAAAGTGAGCGTGGGCAGACAGAGCATTTTAGGGGGCAGAGGCATAAATCATGCAATTCAGAGAGGGCAAATGTTTCCTTTTCTGTTATTGTTTCTTTGGGTGCTTAAAGGAAACTATGGATGGTAATTGGATTTTGACATTAACCAGATAAAAACATTTAAAATGATTCTCATCCAAGATGGCCGAATAGGAACAGCTCCAGGCTACAGCTCCCAGCGTGAGTGGCACAGAAGACAGGTGATTTCTGCATTCCCAACTGAGGTACTGGGTTCATCTCACTGGAGCGTGTTGGACAGTGGGTACAGGACAGTGGGTGCAGCCCACCGAGTGAAAGCTGAAGCAGGGCAAGGCATCACCTCACCCGGGAAGCGCAAGGGGTAAGGGAATTCCCTTTCCTAGCCAAGAGAAACTGTGACACACAGCACCTGGAAAATCGGGTCACTCCCACCCTAATACTGTGCTTTTCCAAGGGTCTTAGCAAATGGCACACCAGGAGATTATATCCTGCGCCTGGCTCAGAGGGTCCCACGCCCATGGGGCCTCCCTCGTTGCTAGCACAGCAATCTGATATCTAACTGCAAGGCGGCAGGGAGGCTGGAGGAGGGGTGCCCGCCATGGCTGAGACTTGAATAAGTAAACAAAGTGGCCAGGAAGCTCGAGGTGGGTGGAGCCCACCTCTGCTCAAGGAGGCCTGCCTGCCTCTGTAGACTCCACCTCTGGGAACAGGGTATAGCCAAACAAAAGGCAGCAGAAACCTCTGCAGATTTAAAAGTCCCTGTCTGACAGTTTTGAAGAGAGTAGTGGTTCTCCCAGCAAGGAGTTTGAGATCTGAGAACGGACAGACTGCCTCCTCAAGTGGGTCCCTGACCCCCGAGTAGCCTAACCGGGAGGCACCACCCAGTAGGGGCAGACTGACCCCTCACACGGCTGGGTACCCCTCTGAGACGAAGCTTCCAGACGAACAATCAGGCAGTAACTTTTGCTGTTCAGCAATATTCACTCTTCTGCAGCCTCTGTTGCTGATACCCAGGCAAACAGTGTCTGGAGTGGACCTCGAGCAAACTCCAACAGACCTGCAACTGAGGGTCCTCACTGTTAGAAGGAAAACTAGCAAACAGAAAGGACATCCACACCAAAACCCCATCAGTATGTCACCATCATCAAAGACCAAAGGTAGATAGAACCACAAAGATGGGGAAAAAACAGAGCAGAAAAGCTGAAAATTCTAAAAATCAGAGGGCCTCTCCCCCTCCAAAGGAATGCAGCTTCTTGCCAACAACAGAACAAAGCTGGACAGAGAATGAGTTTGACGAGTTGAGAGAAGAAGGCTTCAGATGATCAAACTTCTCCAAGCTAAAGGAAGAAGTTCGAACCCATTGCAAAGAAGTTAAAAACTTTGAAAAAAGATTGGATGAATGGCTAACTAGAATAACCAATGTAGAGAAGTCCTTAAATGACCTGATAGAGCTGAAAACCATGGCACAAGAATTACGTGACAAATGCACAGGCTTCAGTAACCGAATTGATCACCTGGAAGAAAGGGTATCAGTGATTGAAGATCAAGTGAATGAAATGAAGCAAGAAGAGAAGTTTAGAGAAAAAACAGTAAAAAGAAACGAGTAAAGCCTCCAAGAAATGTGGGACTATCTGAAAAGAACAATTATATGTCTGATTGGTGTACCTGAAAGTGACGGGAAGAATGGAACCAAATTGGAAAACACTCTGCAGGATATTATGCAAGAGAACTTCCCCAACCTAGCAAGGCAGGTCAACATTCAAATTCAGGAAATACAGAGAATGCCACAAAGATACTCCTCGAGAAGAAGAACTCCAAGACACATAATTGTCAGATTCACCAAAGTTGAAATGAAGGAAAAAATGTTAAGGGCAGCCAGAGAGAAAGGTCGGGTTACCCACAAAGGGAAGCCCATCAGACTAACAGTGGATCTCTCAGCGGAAACTCTCCAAGCCAGAAGAGAGTGGGGACCAATATTCAACATTCTTAAAGAAAAGAATTTTCAACCCAGAATTTCATATTCAGCCAAACTAAGTTTCATAAGTGAAGGAGAAATAAAATCCTTTACAGATAAGCAAATGCTGAGAGATTTTGTCACCACCAGGCCTTCCCTACAAGAGCTCCTGAAGGAAGCACTAAACATGGAAAGGAACAACCAGTACCAGCCACTGCAAAAACATGCCAAATTGTAAAGACCCTCAATGCTAGGAAGAAACTGCATCAATAACGAGCAAAATAACCAGCTAACATCATAATGACAGGATCAAATTCACACATAACAATATTAACCTTAAATGTAAATGGGCTAAATGCTCCAATTAAAAGACACAGACTGGCAAATTGGATAAAGAGTCAAGACCCATCAGTGTGCTGTATTCAGGAGACCCATCTCACGTGCAAAGACATACATAGGCTCAAAATAAAGGGATGGAGGAAGATCTACCACGCAAATGGAAAACAAAAAAAGGCAGGGGTTGCAATACTAGTCTCTGATAAAATGGACTTTAAATCAACAAAGATCAAAAGAGACAAAGAAGGCCATTACATAATGGTAAAGGGATCAATTCAACAAGAAGAGCTAACTATCCTAAATATATATGCACCCAATACAAGAGCACCCAGATTCATAAAGCAAGTCCTTAGAGACTTACAAAGAGACTTAGACTCCCATACAATAATAATGGGAGACTTCAACACCCCACTGTCAACATTAGACAGATCAATGAGACAGAGGTTAAGAAGGATATGCAGGAATTGAACTCTGCTGTGCACCAGGCAGACCTAATAGACATCTACAGAACTCCAAACCGCACATCAATATAATATACATTTTTCTCAGCACCACATCGCACTTATTCCAAAATTGACCACATAGTTGGAAGTAAAGCACTCCTCAGCAAATGTAAAAGAACAGAAATTATAACAAACTGTCTCTCAGACCACAATGCAATCAAACTAGAACTCAGGATTAAGAAACTCAATCAAAACTGCTCAACTACATGGAAACTGAACAACCTGCTCCTGAATGACTACTGGGTACATAATGAAATGAAGGCAGAAATAAAGATGTTCTTTGAAACCAATGAGAACAAAGATACAACATACCAGAATCTCTGGGACACATTTAAAGCAGTATGTGGAGGGAAATTTATAGCACTAAATGCCCACAAGAGAAAGCAGGAAAGATCTAAAATTGACACCCTAACATCACAATTAAAAGCACTAGAGAAGCAAGAGCAAACACATTCAAAAATTAGCAGACAGCAAGAAATAACTAAGGTCAGAGCAAAACTGAAGCAGATAGAGACACAAAACAAACCCTTCAAAAAATCAATGAATCCGGGAGCTGGTTTTTTGAAAAGATCCACAAAATTGATAGACTGCTAGCAAGACTAATAAAGAAGAAAAGAAAAGAATTAAATACACACAATAAAAAATGATAAAGGGGATATCACCACTGACCCCACAGAAATACAAACTACCATCAGAGAATACTATAAACACCTCTACGCAAATAAACTAGAAAACCTAGAAGAAATGGATAAATTCCTGGACACTTACACTCTCCAAAGACTAAACTAGGAAGAAGTTGAATCCCTGAATAGACCAATAGCAGGCTCTGAAATTGAGGCAATAATTAATAGCCTACCAACCAAAAAAAGTCCAGGACCAGATGGATTCACAGCTGAATTCTACCAGAGGTAAAGGAGGAGCTGGTACCATCCCTTCTGAAACTATTCCAATCAATAGAAAAAGAGAGAATCCTCCCTAACTCATTTTATGAGGCCAACATCATCCTGATACCACAGCCTGGCAGAGACACACACACACAAAGAGAATTTTAGACCAATATCCCTGATGAACATCGATGCAAAAATAAAATACTTGCAAACTGAATCCAGCAGCACATCAAAAAGCTTATCTACCATGATCAAGTGGGCTTCATCCCTGGGATGCAAGGCTGGTTCAACATTCGCAAATCAATAAATGTAATCCAACATATAAACAGAACCAAAGACAAGAACCACATGATTATCTCAATAGATGCAGAAAAGGCCTTTGACAAAATCCAACAGCCCTTCATGCTAAAAACTCTCAATAAATTCGGTATTGATGGAACATATCTCAAAATAATAAGAGCTATTTATGACAAACCCACAGCCAATATCATACTGAATAGGCAAAAACTGGAAGCATTCCCTTTGAAAACTGGCACAAGACAGGGATGCCCTCTCTCACCACTCCTATTCAACATAGTGTTGGAAGTTCTGGTCAGCAAGATCAGGCAGGAGAAAGAAATCAAGGGTATTCAATTAGGAAAAGAGGAAGTCAAATTGTCCCTGTTTGCAGATGACATGACTGTATATTTAGAAAACCCCATCGTCTCAGCCCAAAATCTTTTTAAGCTGATAAACAACTTCAGCAAAGTCTCAGGATGCAAAATCAATGTGCAAAAATCACAAGCATTCTTTTCTTTTAATTTTATTTTTTTAAAATTTATTTATTTATTATTATTATACTTTAAGTTCTAGGATACATGTGCATAACGTGCAGGTTTGTTACATATGTATACTTGTGCCATGTTGGTGTGCTGCACCCATCAACTCGTCATTTACATCAGGTATATCTCCCAATGCAATCCCTCCCCACTCCCCCCTCCCCATGATAGGCCCCAGTGTGTGATGTTGCCCTTCCCGAGTCCAAGTGATCTCATTGTTCAGTTTCCACCTATGAGTGAGAGCATATGGTGTTTGGTTTTCTGTTCTTGTGATAGTTTGCTAAGAATGATGGTTTCCAGCTGCATCCATATCCCTACAAAGGACACGAATTCATCTTTTTTTATGGCTGCATAGTATTCCATGGTGTATATGTGCCACATTTTCTTAATCCGGTCTGTCACTGATGGACATTTGGGTTGATTCCAAGTCTTTGCTATTGTGAATAGTGCAATAAACATACGTGTGCATGTGTCTTTATAACAGCATGATTTATAATCCTTTGGGTATATACCCAGTAATGGGATGGCTGGATCATATGGTACATCTAGTTCTAGATCCTTGAGGAATCACCATACTGTTTTCCATAATGGTTGAACTAGTTTACAATCCCACCAACAGTGTAAAAGTGTTCCTATTTCTCCACATCCTCTCCAGCACCTGTTGTTTCCTGACTTTTTAATGATTGCCATTCTAACTGGTGTGAGATGGTATCTCATTGTTTTGATTTGCATTTCTCTGATGGCCAGTGATGATGAGCATTTTTTCATGTGTCTCTTGGCTATATGAATGTCTTCTTTTGAGAAATGTCTGTTCATATCCTTTGCCCACTTTTTGATGGGGTTGTTTGTTTTTTTCTTGTAAATTTGTTTGAGTTCTTTGTAGGTTCTGGATATTAGCCCTTTGTCAGATGAGTAGATTGCAAAAATATTTTCCCATTCTGTAGGTTTCCTGTTCACTCTGATGGTAGTTTCTTTTGCTGTGCAGAACCTCTTTAGTTTAATTAGATCCCATTTGTCAATTTTGGCTTTTGTTGCCATTGCTTTTGGTGTTTTAGACATGAAGTCTTTGCCCATGCCTATGTCCTGAATGGTACTACCTAGGTTTTCTTCTAGGGTTTTTATGGTATTAGGTCACACATTTAAGTCTCTAATCCATCTTGAATTAATTTTCATATAAGGAGTAAGGAAAGGATCCAGTTTCAGCTTTCTACTTATGGCTAGCCAATTTTCCCAGCACCATTTTTTAAATAGGGAATCCTTTCCCCATTTCTTGTTTTTTCTAAGAATTGTCAAAGATCAGATGGCTGTAGATGTGTGGTATTATTTCTGAGGACTCTGTTCTGTTCCATTGGTCTATATCTCTGTTTTGGTACCAGTACCATGCTGTTTTGGTTACTGTAGCCTTGTAGTATAGCTTGAAGTCAGGTAGCATGATGCCTCCAGCTTTGTTCTTTTGACTTAGGATTGTCTTGGCAATGCGAGTTCTTTTTTGGTTCCATATGAACTTTAAAGTATTTTTTTCCAATTCTGTGAAGAGACTCATTGGTAGCTTGATGGGGATGGCATTGAATCTATAAATAACCTTGGGCAGTATGGCCATTTTCACGATATTGATTCTTCCTATCCATGAGCATGGTATGTTCTTCCATTTGTTTGTGTCCTCTTTGATTTCACTGAGCAGTGGTTTGTAGTTCTCCTTGAAGAGGTCCTTTACATCCCTTGTAAGTTGGATTCCTAGGTATTTTATTCTCTTTGAAGCAATTGTGAATGGAAGTTCATTCATGACTTGGCTCTCTGTTTGTCTGTTACTGGTGTATAAGAATGCTTGTGATTTTTGCACATTGATTTTGTATCCTGAGACTTTGCTGAAGTTGCTTATCAGCTTAAGGAGATTTTGGGCTGAGACAATGGGGTTTTCTAAATATACAATCATGTCATCTGCAAAGAGGGACAATTTGACTTTTTCTTTTCCTAACTGAATACCCTTGATTTCTTTCTCTCGCCTGCTTGCCCTAGCCAGAACTTCCAACACTATGTTGAATAGGAGTGGTGAGAGAGGGCATCCCTGTCTTGTGCCAGTTTTCAAAGGGAATTTTTCCAGTTTTTGCCTATTCAGTATGATATTGGCTGTGGGTTTGTCATAAATAGCTCTTATTATTTTGAGGTACGTTCCATCAATACCGAATTTATTGAGTGTTTTTAGAATGAAGGGCTGTTGAATTTTGTCAAAAGTCTTTTCTGCATCTATTGAGATAATCATGTGGTTCTTGTCTTTGGTTCTGTTTATATGCTGGATTACATTTATTGATTTGTGAATGTTGAACCAGCCTTGCATGCCAGGGATGAAGCCCACTTGATCATGGTGGATAAGCTTTTTGATGTGCTGCTGGATCTGGTTTGCCAGTATTTTATTGAGGATTTTTGCATCGATATTCATCACGGATATTGGTCTAAAATTCTCTTTTTTTGTTGTGTCTCTGCCAGGCTTTGGTATCAGGATGATGTTGGACTCATAAAATGAGTTAGGGAGGATTCTCTCTTTTTCTATTGATTGGAATAGTTTCAGAAGGGATGGTACCAGCTCCTCCTTTACCTCTGGTAGAATTCAGCTGTGAATCCATCTGGTCCTGGACTTTTTTTGGTTGGTAGGCTATTAATTATTGCCTCAATTTCAGAGCCTGCTATTGGTCTATTCAGGGATTCAACTTCTTCCTGGTTTAGTCTTGGAAGAGTGTAAGTGTCCAGGGAATTATCCATTTCTTCTAGATTTTCTAGTTTATTTGTGTAGAGGTGTTTATAGTATTCTCTGATGGTAGTTTGTATTTCTGTGGGGTCGGTGGTGATATCCCCTTTATCATTTTTTATTGCATCTATTTGATTCTTCTCTCTTTTCTTCTTTATTAGTCTTGCTAGCGGTCTGTAAATTTTGTTGATCTTTTCAAAAAACCAGCTCCTGGATTCATTGATTTTTTGGAGGGTTTTTTGTGTCTCTATCTCCTTCAGTTCTGCTCTGATCTTAGTTATTTCTTGCCTTCCGCTAGCTTTTGAATGTGTTTGCTCTTGCTTCTCTAGTTCTTTTAATTGCGATGTTAGAGTGTCAATTTTAGATCTTTCCTGCTTTCTCTTGTGGGCATTTAGTGCTATAAATTTCCCTCTACACACTGCTTTAAATGTGTCCCAGAGATTCTGGTATGTTGTATCTTTGTTCTCATTGGTTTCAAAGAACATCTTTATTTCTGCCTTCATTTCGTTATGTACCCAGTAGTCATTCAGGAGCAGGTTGTTCAGTTTCCATGTAGTTGAGCAGTTTTGATTGAGTGTCTTAATCCTGAGTTCTAGTTTGATTGCATTGTGGTCTGAGAGACAGTTTGTTATAATTTCTGTTCTTTTACATTTGCTGAGGAGTGCTTTACTTCCAATTATGTGGTCAATTTTGGAATAAGTGCGATGTGGTGCTGAGAAGAATGTATATGCTGTTGATTTGGGGTGGAGAGTTCTATAGATATCTATTAGGTCTGCTTGCTGCAGAGATGAGTTCAATTCCTGGATATCCTTGTTAACTTTCTGTCTCCTTGATCTGTCTAATGTCGACAGTGGGGTGTTGAAATCTCCCATTATTATTGTATGGGAGTCTAAGTCTCTTTGTAAGTCTCTAAGGACTTGCTTTATGAATCTGGGTGCTCTTGTATTGGGTGCATATATATTTAGGATAGTTAGCTCTTCTTGTTGAATTGATCCCTTTACCATTATGTAATGGCCTTCTTTCTCTCTTTTGATCTTTGATGGTTTAAAGTCCATTTTATCAGAGACTAGTATTGCAACCCCTGCTTTTTTTTGTTCTCCATTTGCTTGGTAGATCTTCCTCCATCCCTTTATTTTGAGCCTATGTATGTCTCTGCATGTGAGATGGGTCTCCTGAATACAGCACACCGATGGGTCTTGACTCTTTATCCAGTTTGCCAGTCTGTGTCTTTTAATTGGAGCACTTAGCCCATTTACATTTAAGGTTAATATTTTTATGTGTGAACTTGATCCTGCCATTATGATATTAACTGGTTATTTTGCTCGTTAGTTGATGCAGTTTCTTCCTAGCCTCGATGGTCTTTACATTTTGGCATGTTTTTGCAATGGCTGGTACTGGTTGTTCCTTTCCATGTTTAATGCTTCCTTCAGGGTCTCTTGTGAGGTAGGCCTGGTGGTGACAAAATCTCTAAGCATTTGCTTATCTGTAAAGGATTTTATTTCTCCTTCACTTATGAAACTTAGTTTGGCTGGATATGAAATTCTGGGTTGAAAATTCTTTTCTTTAAGAATGTTGAATGTTGGCCCCCATGGGCTTCCCTTTGTGGGTAACCCGACCTTTCTCTCTGACTGCCCTTAAGATTTTTTCCTTCATTTCAACTTTGGTGAATCTGGCAATTATGTGTCTTGGAGTTCCTCTTCTCGAGGAGTATCTTTGTGGCGTTCTCTGTATTTCCTGAATTTGAATGTTAGCCTGCCCTACTAGGTTGGGGAAGTTCTCCTGGATGATATCCTGAAGAGTGTTTTCCAACTTGGTTCCATTTTCCGCCTCATTTTCAAGCACCCCAATCAGACGTAGATTTGGTCTTTTTACATAATCCCATACTTCTTGCAGGCTTTGTTCATTTATTTTTCTTCTTTTTTCTTTTGGTTTGTCTTCTTGCTTCATTTCATTCATTTGATCCTCAATGGCTGATACTCTTTCTTCCAGTTGATCGAGTCAGTTACTGAAGCTTGTGCATTTGTCACGTATTTCTCGTGTCATGGTTTTCATCTCTGTCATTTCGTTTATGGCCTTCTCTGCATTAATTACTCTAGCTAACAATTCTTCCACTCTTTTTTCAAGATTTTTAGTTTCTTTGCACTGGGTACGTAATTCCTCCTTTAGCTCTGAGAAGTTTGATGGACTGAAGCCTTCTTCTCTCATCTCGTCAAAGTCATTCTCTGTCCAGCTTTGATCCATTGCTGGCGATGAGCTGCACTCCTTTGCTGGGGGAGATGCGCTCTTATTTTTTGAATTTCCAGCTTTTCTGCCCTGCTTTTTCCCCATCTTTGTGGTTTTATCTGCCTCTGGTCTTTGATGATGGTGACGTACTGATGGGGTTTTGGTGTAGGTGTCTTTCCTGTTTGTTAGTTTTCCTTCTAACAGTCAGGACCCTCAACTGTAGGTCTGTTGGAGATTGCCTGAGGTCCACTCTAGACCCTGTTTGCCTCGGTATCAGCAGCAGAGGCTGCAGAAGGTAGAATATTGCTGAATAGCGAGTGTACCTGTCTGATTCTTACTTTGGAAGCTTCCTCTCAGGGGTGTACTCCATCCTGTGAGGTGTGGGGTGTCAGACTGCCCCTAGTGGGGGATGTCTCCCAGTTAGGCTACTCAGGGGTCAGGGACCCACTTGAGCAGACGGTCTGTCCCTTCTCAGATCTCAACCTCTGTGTTGGGAGATCCACTGCTCTCTTCCAAGCTGTCAGACAGAGTCATTTGCTTCTGCAGAGGTTTCTGCTGCTTTGTTGTTGTTGTTGTTGTTGTTTAGCTGTGCCCTGTCCCCAGAGGTGGAGTCTACAGAGACAGGCAGGTTTCCTTGAGCTGCTGTGAGCTCCACCCAGTTCTAGCTTCCCAGTGGCTTTGTTTACCTACTTAAGCCTCAGCAATGGCGGGCGCCCCTCCCCCAGCCTCGCCGCTGCCTTGTGGTTAGATCGCAGACTGCTGTGCTAGCAATGAGGGAGGCTCCGTGGACGTGGGACCTTCCCAGCCAGGTGTGGGATATAATCTCCTGGTGTGCGCATTTGCTTAAAGCACAGTATTGGGGTGGGAGTTACCCGATTTTCCAGGTGTTGTGTGTCTCAGTTCCCCTGGCTAGGAAAAGGGATTCCCTTCCCCCTTGCGCTTCCCAGGTGAGGCGATGCCTCGCCCTGCTTCAGCTCTCGCTGGTTGGGCTGCAGCAGCTGACCAGTACCGATTGTCTGGCACTCCCTAGTGAGATGAACTTAGTACCTCAGTTGAAAATGCAGAAATCACCGGTCTTCTGTGTCGCTCGCGCTGGGAGTGGAGACCGGAGCTGTTCCTATTCGGCCATCTTGCTCTGCCCCCGCCCCCCACAAGCATTCTTACACAGCAATAACAGACAGAGAGTCAAATCATGAATGAACTCCCAATCACAATTGCTTCAAAGAGAATAAAATACCTAGGAATCCAACTTACAAGGGATGTGAAGGACCTCTTCAAGGAGAACTACAAACCACTGCTCAATGAAATCAAAGAGGACACAAACAAATGGAAGAACATTCCATGCTCATGGATAGGAAGAATCAATATTGTGAAAATGGCCGTACTGCCCAAGGTTATTTATAGATTCAATGCCATCCCCATTAAGCTACCAATGACTTTCTTCACAGAATTGGAAAAAAATACTTTAAAGTTCATATGGAACCAAAAAAAGAGCCCGCATTGCCAAGACAATCCTAAGTCAAAAGAATAAAGCTGCAGGCATCACGCTACCTGACTTCAAGCTATACTACAAGGCTACAGTAACCAAAACAGCATGGTACTGGTACCAAAACAGAGATATAGACCAATGGAACAGAACAGAGCCCTCAGAAATAATACCACACATCTACAACCATCTGATCTTTGACAATTCTTAGAAAAACCAAGAAATGGGGAACGGATTTCCTATTTAATAAATGGTGCTGGGAAAATTGGCTAGCCATAAGTAGAAAGCTGAAACTGGATCCCTTCCTTATACCTTATAAGAAAATTAATTCAAGATGGATTAGAGACTTAAATGTGAGGCCTAAAACCATAAAAACCCTAGAAGAAGACCTAGGTAATACCATTCAGGACTTAGGCATGGGCAAGGACTTCATGTCTGAAACATCTAAAGCAACAGCAACAAAAGCCAGAATTGACAAATGGGATCTAATTAAACTAAAGAGGTTCTATAGGTTTCCTGTTCACATCAGAGTGAACAGGAAACCTATAGAATGGGAAAATATTTTTGCAGTCTATTCATCTAACAAAGGGCTAATATCCAGAACCTACAAAGAACTCAAACAAATTTACAAGAAAAAAACAAACAACCCTATCAAAAATTGGGCAAAGGATATGAACAGACACTTCTCAAAAGAAGATATTTATGCAGCCAACAGACACATGAAAAAATGCTCATCATCACTAGCCATCAGAGAAATGCAAGTCAAAACCACAATGAGATACCATCTCATGCCAGTTAGAATGGTGATCATTAAAAAGTCAGGAAACAACAGGTGCTGGAGAGGATGTGGAGAAACAGGAACACTTTTACACTGTTGGTGGGACTGTAAACTAGTTCAACCATTGTCAAAGACAGTGTGGCGATTCCTCAAGGATCTAGAACTAGAAATGCCATTTGACCCAGCTACCCCATTACTGGGGATATACCCAAAGGATTATAAATCATGCTGCTATAAAGACACATGCACACGTATGTTTATTGTGGCACTATTCACAATAGCAAAGACTTGGAATCAACCCAAATGTCCATCAGTGACAGACTGGATTAAGAAAATGTGGCACATATACACCATGGAGTACTAAGCAACCATAAAAAAGGATGAGTTCATGTCCTTCATAGGGATATGGATGCAACTGGAAACCATCATTCTCAGCAAACTGTCGCAAGAACAGAAAACCAAATACCGCATGTTCTCGCTTATAGGTGGAAAATGAACAATGAGAACACTTGGACACAGGAAGGGGAACATCACACACGGGTCCTGTCGTGGGGTGGTGGGATGGGGGAGAGATAGCATTAGGAGATATACCTCATGTAAATTATGAGTAAATGGGTGCAGCACACCAACATGGCACGTTGTGCACATGTACCTGCACGTTGTGCACATGTACCCTAGAACTTAAAGTATAATGAAAAATTTAAAAAGGAAAAACATTTGAAATGTAGAGCAAAGGATCAGTCATGCATTGCGGGCAGAAATGTAAAATGGTATGGCCACTCTGGAAATGAGTATGGCAATTTCTTACAAAACTAAACATGCAACTACCATGTGACTTAGCAAATTGTACTTTTGGGCATTTATGCCAGAATTATGAAAACTTATGTTAAGACGAAAACCTTTATAGGAGTATTCATAGCAGCTTTGTTTGTAATGGCCAAAAACTAGAAATAAGCCAAATGTCCTTCAATAGGTGAGCAGTTAAGCCAACCGTGGTATATTCACACCATGGAATACTACTTAGAAATATAAAAGAATGAACTATTGGCACACACAACAGCTAGATGAATCTCTAGAGAATTATGCTGCATTAAAAAAACTAATATCAAAAGATTACATACCTTATGATTATATATATAGTATATACACATGTTATATATACACATATAGTGTATATATATTATATATACATTGTACATAATATACATAGTATGTTATACACAAATGAATGTATATAATGTTCATTTGTAATTCTGAAAATCTTAGGACCCTTAAGAATTATGCCAAATCTACTTAGCCTGGGCTCTATAAATGGAACAACAGAGCCTGAATCATAGCACATCTGTTTATAGCATGGCTTACTGAATATTTTAAGCCTGCTGTTGAGAACTAATGCTCAGAAAAAAGATTCCTTTCAAAATATTACTGCTCATTGACTATGCACCTGGTCACTCAAGGGCTCTGATGGAGAGGTACAGGAGACTAATGTTGTTTTCATGCCTGCTAACATAACATCCATTCTGCAGCCCATGGATCAAGGAGTAATTTTGACCTTCAAGTCTTATTATTTAAGAAATGTATTTTGTAAGGCTACAGCTGCCCTAGATAGTGATTCCTCTGATGGAGCTTGGAAAAGTAAATTGACAACCTTTTGGAAAGCATTCACCATTCTAGATGCCATTAAGAACATTCATGATTTATGGGAGGAGGTCAAAATATCAACATTAACAGGAGTGTGAAAGAAATTGATTCCCACCCTCATGGATGACTCAGAGGGGTTCAAGACTTCAGTGGAAGAAGCATCTGCAGATTTGGTGGGAATATTTTTAAAAACAGAATTAGAAGTGGAGCCTGAAGATGTGACCATTACTACAATCTCATGATCAAACTTTAGTGGAAGAGGAGTTGCTTCTTATGGGTCAGCAAAGAAAGTTGTTTCTTGAGATGGAATCTACTCCTGGTGAAGGTGATATAAATGTTGTTGAAATGACAACAAAGAATTTTGAATACTCCATAAACTTCATTGATAAAACAGTGGCAGGGTTTGAAAGGACTGACTCCAGTTATGAAAGGTCTACTGCGGGAAAAATGCTATCAAACAGCACCACATGCACAGAAAAATCTTTGTGAAAGGAAGAGTCCATCAATGTGGCATACTACTTCATTGTCTTATTTTAAGAAATTACCTTCATCTTTAGCAACCACCACCCTGATGAGTCAGCCGCCATTAACACTGAAGCAAGACCCTCCACCAGCAAAACAATTACAACTTGTGGAAGGCTAAGATGATTGTTAGCATATTTTAGCAATAAAGTATTTTAAAATCATAATGTTACATTGCTTTTTAGACATGATTGGACACTTAATAGACTATAGTATAGTATAAACATAACTTTTATTGCACTGGAAAATCAAAATATTTGTGTGATTTACTTTATTTATTGTGATATTCATTTTATTGTGGTGGTCGGGAACAAAACCCACAATACCTGTGTATATATATTTTCTGTAGGTGTGTGTGTACACACACACAGTTGACCCTTGAATAACACTGGTTTGAACTGTGTGGTTTCAATTATACACAGATATACTTCTGCCTCCACCACCCCGAGACAGAAAGTTCAACCCCTCCTCCTCAGCCTATTCAGTGTGAAGAGGACGAGGATAAAGACCTTTATTTCGATCCACTTCCACTTAATTAATAGTAAATATATTTTCTCTTCCTTATTATTTTATTAACACTTTCTCTTCTCTAGCTTACTTTGTTGTAAGAATACAGTATATAACACAGATAACATACAAAACATGTGTTTTAATTGATTATGTTGTTATGGGTAAGGCTTCTGGTCAACAGTAGACCATTAGTACTTAAAGTTTTGGGGAGTCAAAAGTTATAGGTACACAGTAAAAAAAATTGTGTAGGGGGTTGATGCTCCTAACCCCCATGGTGTTCAAGGGTCAAGGGTTGTGTGTGTGTGTGTGTGTATTTACTGAAATAACAATTATAGAGATGGAAAACAGATTAGTGGTTGCTGGGGTGGGGAGAGAAGTGGTTATGGCTGTAAATGAGTGTCATCAGGGAACCTTATGATGAAACTCTTCTATATTGTGATTGTGGTGGTCACATGGGTCCACCCATATGATAAAAATCGCATTAAAGAAAATACACAAATAAGTGCAGGTAAAACTGGTGAAATCTGAATAACATTGAAGTATTGTATCAATGTCAATAGCCTAGTTATGATATAAACTCTAGTCATACAGGATGTTGCCATCAGGGGAAACTGGGTGAAGGGTATAGAGGATCTCTCTGTACTATTTTTTATAATCGCATGTGAATCTACAATTTTCTTAAAAAGTTTTTTAAAATGTAGAGTAAGCCCTTGAGATGCTCCTTCTCCCTGGCATATTGACATCATAAATGGGATTTTGTAAAGAATATTCCATATTGGGTTTTTTTAAGGGAAGTCTCTTTAAAAGAATACTTGGTACAATTCCTTGGTTGAGGAGGGGGAGCCCAGGCTGAGGGAAATTGCCAGTCCCGATAACACCTTGAAGGGCAAGATAAAGGATGCCTCCCACGGTTGGAGTGGTGAGCCAACGCAAGTTGCTGAGAAAAGCCATCTGGTACCTGATGGCTGGCAACACTGCCAGGCTGGTCAGATAGGCCCAGAACTCTCAGGGATGGAGGAAGGTTTCAGCTTGAGGGAAAAAGAGGATGAACATTTCTGAGTGGAGTGTCTGGGAAAAGACGTCTAAAACTGGACTATCAAAACGTTTGTATGCATACCAGTCACCTGCTAAAATGCACATTCTGATTCAACAGGTCTCCAGTGCGGCCCTAGAGTTCTATATTTCTAAAAAGCTTCTGGGTGAGGCCAGTCCTGCTAGGCCAGACACTGAGTCACGAGGGTCTAAATGAGCCACAGCCTTAAGAGTCAGGCTTGTCAAAGAAGTAAATATCCAATAGAAAGGAGGATGGGAGAACAGAGGGGAGAGACAGCACTTTGGAGGTAGGTACCTTCCTCAGGGCAGTTCAGCTGGGAGAAGTTTATTTGGCAACACCCTGCCCGGAGGCCCAAGCCAAATCAGCAGAGCAGGTGATTGTTGATGGAAGAGTTTTGACATGAGGCCAAGAGCGGAAAGGACCTGGAATCAGAACAGGAAATAGAGATGCCTAATTCTCTAGGAAAAACAGGCTGCAAGAGAGAGCTGGGCTCAACCCTGGGAAAAGAAGGAAGAAGAGTTTGTGAATTTCAGAGCTAAAGCCTAGAAGAGAGGCCTGGGATTTAGCCTGGGTGGTTAGACACTAGAAGTGGGGGCCCTCAGGACAGTGTGATCCTTCGGCCCTGGACTGCTTCAGGGGCCATGTGAAATGGAACTTGTAGTTTCCCTCAACAGTGAAGAGCCTGTTGCTCAAGAAATTTCCTCACACTGTAGTAGAAGGGGATGTGCTCAGAGGTGCTTTGTGACCTGGGCAAGAGGAGGACCAGGTGAGGAAGAGGACCTGAGGGGCAGGCATTAGGGAAAAGCTGGAGCGTGAAGGAGCCTCTATGGAGTCAAGAACCACTCTGTGCTCTGTCTCATACACTTCTCTCAGGGCTTATACTAAGCACTGTGAACATGCTTGTTAAATGGGTATATGAATAAGGGAATTCCTACATTGTAGAAGTGAAAAGTTACCTGCCACTGATGGGCAATTCATCTGGGGAAAGCTTTCTGTTCATGGCTGCCTTGGGGAATGTTAATTTCACTCATCTTGAATCTCACTCGTCACCAGGCTGGAGTGCAGTGGTGCCATCTCGGCTCACTGCAACCTCTGCCTGCCAGGTTCAGGTGATTCTCCAGCCTCAGCTTCCCGAGTAGCTGGGATTACAGTTGTATGCCACCATGCCCAGCTAATTTTTGTATTTTTGTAGATGAGATTTCACCATGTTGTCCAGCCTGGTCTCAAGCTTCCAACCTCAAGTAATCTGCTGGCCTTGTCCTCTCAAAGCGCTGGGATTACAGGTGAGCCACCACGCCTGGCCTTGAATCTCCTTTTACTTCCATTGCCACTTTGAGTCATTCCTTTATGTCATTTTTTTCTTTACTTAGGATCACCCATTGATATTTATCTGGCTAGAAGTCACCCTATTGGTCTGTGCACTCTTTTTCCAGATTTCTATTCCAAACTTGGTGTCAACACTTACTTCTTCTGTTTTTCTAGCCTGGAGGTATTTAAAAATACCTCGGCAGTATGATAAACTATTTAGAACTAAAGTATGCATAGGGGATCAAGGTTAATGTTTACCCCTTTATGACTGCATTTACCCAGGTACCTTCATGTGTTAACACAAAGAAATATCTTGTGATGGAGCTTTCAGAGACCATGAGAGGTGGGAGAGAGATTTAGATGTAAATAACTGAGAAGACTTTTCCAGACTTCTTCCAATCATATTTCCTCTGTCAAAATTAGTGCTTTTCCTAACCGGGATTCAGGCTTTCTACGAGTTGGGAGGTCAGAGCAGGCCTAGTATCCCTTAGGCCTGTGTGGAGGTAGAGCTCAGCTCACCACTGGTCATACCCTTTTATCTGCAAACAGCCCGTGATGATTATTCTTGGCTCTCTTTGCTTGAGATCTCCAGAAGCTGTTTTGTTGACAGTGATTTTGCTAGAAATGGGTCAAGGGGCTAGATCCATGCTAAATATGCAAAATGGTCATTATCCAACTCATGCATTTGTCCTCTTAAATTCACATTTGCCAGAAATCCGTTCTTTCTTCAAAGCAACTATCATGTGTCCATTCTCCCATCCAGCCTCTGCTGTTTGGGGACCACCTGAGATTGACATTGCTCTCTGAAAGGGAGAACGACGCTCCAGAATTCCCCTTGCATAGCACAGGCACTCAGATCGGTCAGATGTGAAGCTGCAGTCAAAAGGCAGGCAGGGGTCAGCGTTCAAGTAGATCCAAAGTCCCAGAATTCACAGAACATTGCCTTATTTTTACCATTGGTGGGAAGAGTTCTCATATTTCTTATTGACTCAAGATAGATTTGATATGGTTGCTTGGCCCTGAAGCCTATCCGCCCAACAACTGCAGAAGATCCAGAGATACACAGCCATCCATCAAATCTGACAGGCCTGCCTCCTACAGCGGCTGTATTGTTTATGAAATGAGTCACTTTCATAGCAAATCCAAAAGCAGACTTGTGCAGGATTCGACAGACGCATCCCACTTCATTCTTCCCATTCTCTCCCTTCATGTGCTCACTCAGTCCTGAGTAGCAGCCCTAACTTTGCTAAGGTGGAACTGAAAAACACAAAGCAGGGTTTTTGCTTGAACAAAATCATGACATTTGGCTTCCTAGCTTTCGAGAGTTCAACAAGCATGTGTCTTCCCTTTTTTCAACAGTGGCAAGTGGAGTGGAAAAAAGAAGTGGCTAAGAGTTGGGGTTGCCTGCCACATGCATACTCAAAGAAACAGGTTCCATTATTATTCCATTTATTGGCCACATGAAAAAGTGTCTAAAATCTTTTTTATAGCATCAGTTTCTCAAAGGAGGTCAAGCTTTGCCTTTTTATGAACAGTAACAGAAAAATGGAAGCCACTGATTGGCTTTTGTTGATTGTAGGACTCTGAGAGGGAAGAAAAAACAAAGATTAACTTAAGACATCACAAAGGTTTGGGGTGAAAAAGTCATTTAATCTGGTTCACCATTATATGTAGACAGAATAGGCATAGAGAGAGAATTTGAGTGGCTCCAAAGGATTCAGTCCCTCGTATTTTTTAATGATAAAAAATGTTTTTGGAGTGAGGTCATACTTGACCGTCATAACACCCTGTGACCAGTGGGCTGATGATGTTATCAGATGCTGAGCTCTGAACAACCTGATAGAACTTACCATTCAGGACATGGCACTTAAAGGGTAAGGGCCAACTAGGGATGGCATTCAAGAGAACACTTATTGAACACTCATTGTTTGCCAGTCACTTTGCTAGGCTTCAGGGCTACAGCAGTGAATGAGACACAATCTGTGCCTTCATTGAAGGTCAGTCTGGTGGGAGACACAGATATCTACCTGGACAAAAATATAGAATATGATAAACACTATAATGGAAGTGTTATTTGATGGTATTAAATGTATCTAATGCAGGATATTGCAAAGCCACTCTTGAGAAAATAAAACTGATCACTTAAGGAGCCTGTGAACTTTCTCAAGACTTGTAAATAAGTCAGACATATACAACTCTTGGGGTAAGAGACAGGGACAGAAAATGCCACCAGGAATCAGTGAAATTCCTGAGGAAAACATTTAAGAAATGTAAAAGATAAAAAGCAAAAAAGTTGTTACTTGTTTACATAAGGATTTAAAATTTTGGCAGGGAAAAATTCATCAGCAAAGCTGAAACTTGGAAACATGGAGAAAATAGGCCACACTAAGAGAAGCATTCCTTCATATATAAAGAGCACTTACAAAAGAGAAAATACAACAGCCTTATCAACTTACAGAAAGATGCTCAAACCACTGACAATTAAGCAAGTGCAAATTGAAACAGAAGGAAGCAGGAGGTTGCCTTAGAGATCTGTCTGTTTCTGGACTTGCTGGGAGGGGAAAGAGACACAGAGAAGAAACACTGAACAGCAAGCAGGGGCACAGTTTAGCTCTAGGTGATCTTCAATCATTGCTCACCAGGTTTATGGTCAAATTCTAATTTCACAGCTATTCTGGGAATAGTAGTGCTAATTTGGAACAAGGAATGGAAACTCCCATCACGAGCTCAGGAATCTCAATCTCCCTTTGCTTCTTGTCATCATCGTAGGAACCACTGATGGGGAGAGGGAGTATAGTTCTTCATATGACAGGTAAAGAAGGGGGTTTCTGTATTCAAGGCATTTCTAGAACACCTTGTATTCAGATAGAACACTTTGGTGAAGGATCTTAAAAATCCTAAGCCTCCCAATCTGGATATGATTACATTCGTAGAATATGTTACCCAGTCTGGCTTTCCAAGCCCTATGAGAAGATTGTTTCCAGAAAAAGAGACATTTTTATTTTGTTTTGATTTTAGCCTTTCAAGTGGCCACCTAGAGTTGTAATAACTTTTGCTATTCCTGTTATGTGTTGAATTGTGTCCCCCAAAATTCATATATTGAAGTCCCAACTCCTAGTACCTTGAACCCTGACTTTATTTGGAGATAGGGTCTTTGCAGAACTAATTAGGTTAAAATGAGGTCATGAGAGTTGACCTTAATTCTATGTGACTGACTTATAAAAAGGGGAGAAATACAGGCATACCAGGAGAACCCCATGTGAACATGAAGCCAGACATTTACAAGCTAAGGAGACAGGCCTCGAAACAGATGCTTTCCTCACAGCCTTCAGAAGGAACCAACCTGTGATGCCTTGATTTTGGCTTTTAACTTACAGAACTGTGGGACAATCAATTTCTGTTGTTTAAGCCACCTAGTCTGTGGCAGTCCTAGCAAATGAGTTCAGTCCCCATATTCAGTAATTTTCTTCCACACCCCTGTGTCTAGAGTAAAATTATATATAAATATGTATATATAAAGATATATACTTATATATAACAAATATGTTTTTTATATATAATACATTCCTGGAATTTAGTTTGATATACCAAGAATAATAATGATAAAAATAATGATAAAATGCTTGCTTTGATTACTGTGGTGGGGAAAATGAAATGTTCAATTGTATTAAAACAAACTTTTCAAAAAATATGTATATTTAATATACAACATAAATATGTTTAATATACAATATAAATGTTTAATATATAATATGTTTAATGTATATCTAAATAGATTACATACAAATATATATATACACACACTTATGTATAGAAAAATATATATATTTGACATAGGGTCTCACTCTGTCACCCAGGCTGTAGTGCAGTGGTACGATTATAGCTCACTGAAGCTTCAACCTCCTGGGTTCAAGCGATCCTGCCACCTCAGCCTCCCAAGTAGCTGGAACTACTGGTGTACACTACCATGCCTGGTAAATTTTAATTTTTTTGTAGAGATAGGATATTGCTATGTTACCTACACTGGTTTCAAAGTCCTGGCCTCAAGCAATCCTCTGCCTTCAGCTTCCCAAAGTGTTGGGATTATAGGTGTGAGTCATCATGCCAGGCCAATTTTTAAATTCTAACTCAAAAAATTATATCCTATAAAAATGTTTTCAGATATAGAAAATGATAGAGAGATGGTGAGGGTGTTTAACAAACATTTGCATTGTTCAATCACCCCTCTGGATGTCAGGCACCATGGTGTGTGCTGGAGACGCAATGGTGAATAAAGCAATGTGACTTCATGGAGCCTACGTTCTTCATGGAGCCTATGGTCTGGCAGGAAAAATCAGCCTCAACCCAACTGTAAGACAGTGTGATGAGAGCTTTATGTGACAGGGTATGTGTAGGCTTCTGTGGAAACAGAAGAGAGGGCCCTCAACTTGTTCTTGGGATCCAGAAACACTTCCCTGATTAGAAGTGACATCTAAGCTGAAGCTTGAATAATGAATCCGAATTTGCTGGAGAAGGGGGTGGAAAATTAATGAAAGACAGTGAGGGCAATGTTTCCAAGCAGAGGCAATGGCTGGGCTGGTGCTTCCCATATACAGAGGGAAGAAAATGTGTCTTCCATTTTGGAGCTGAGGAAATAGCCCCAGGCTTATAAGGGAGCCAAGCAAAGCAGGTAGAGCTGTTCCAATGGAAAAAAAACATGCTCAGCTGCAATCCTTGTTCGGGCCCCCTGGAGATGTGGAGGTGGCCTTGACATTGTGGGTCACATCAGGAGCTAAATGCAGGAGAAATAATATTGGCTGCCTTAAACGGCCCCCCAGGCTCACTACCCAATCTTCCTGATCCAGCATTCTCATATCACACATTCACAGTCTGATTTGGGAGCTTCTAAAAATGTTTTGTGAGGGGGCCAACCAACAAAGAAAATCCCACTGAGCGGATGGAAGAATTGTTGGGGCTTGTCCCCTGATGGGAAAGGCCACTCCCTCCTCTTCCAAACCCTTCCAAGAACCTGAAAACTGAAAGGGCCTTTTATGTTTCTGATAAATGGTTTGGCAAACATTTTCGGTTTTGGAATCATATCTTACCTGACTCGCCTTCCACTAATCGCTTCTTCCTCCCCCCCACCCCCCGCCCCCCGCCGCCCCATCTAAATATGTTGTGTCTCCTGGCAACACAGCCTGAGCAATGAATGTGTCTCTGAAAGGTTAATGTTCTAGAGGTCGCTTCTGGGTCCTCATCTGGGTTTTCCTTTTAACTAGTCCTGTGACTGGAAAAACATCACCTCTCATCCCTGAATCTCAGTTGCTGAGAGTGCAAACCAAGGGCAGGGGTGGGGGAGGCCTGGGGTAAGGTGGTGATCAACTGCTAAGATCTCTCCCAGCATGAATGCTGGGATTCTCCTATTCTTTCTGTTTCCAAAGGCACTTGAATTCATCCCCACGCAAGCTAACCATGGCCTTGTCATTGTCAGAGGTCAGAGGAAGCGGCCTCTGGCGGTGTGGGGCATTCATGTGACTGCTGTGTTGTCGTCAGTGTGTGTAGTAAAGATGGGAAAGCATGAGCCAGCAGAAACGAACTGCCTTCCTCTGCTCTTTACCTGCCACCGTCATCCATGTCAACCTTTCCCCTCCACCTTGCTCCCACCCGCTTCCACCCACAAATTCATCCAAAAACTTTTGCCTAGAGGAAAATCCAAGACTTATGTCTTTAATGGTCAGAACTGTGCTAGGTCAAGACTTTTAACTGTGTATTTAATTAGTCATCTGTATGCATGTAACTTAAAGGCGTTCAGCTGTGCCTTTTTACAGGATTAATAAAGCGGGTTGTAAATCACCTATGCAGCCTATAAAAGTATTTATAGCAGCTTTTCTCTCCCTTTGCCATTACAGAAGCTTTGTTTGAACTAGCTGAGGTTTGCATGGGGATAGTTCTACCCAGTTCTAGGAAGAAAGCGTTAAAAGTACCTTCCTGGCAAACCGCAACTCCATCATTAGGCAAGGCAAAATGTGCTGAAATGTTAAGCTGTAGCAAGGACGTTCCAAGGCATGATTGCCAACAGCAAGCCTTCTGTGTTAATGAAAATCAAAATACAAAAAAGCTAGTCAACTGCAAGCACAAAACTTAAGCCGAACTCAAGAAATATGATCAGAGCTGGCATTCCATGGCTGCTTGACTTCTATAAACCTTAACAGGTTTTGGCAAGCCCTTCTCCAAGCTCATGCATTTGCACTGGCTAAATACCTGTTGGAACCACCTCGGCCTCCATTCCATAGTATCACTGAGTCTGCAAAGGAACAAGCCACCTTTTGTCTCATAGACATTCTGAGCTTTTGTGGGTAAAATGAAGTGACCAGAACCCTTTCCTTTGTGTCAGCAGGAGGTTCATTTCTCACACCTCTTCTCCAGCCCTACCAGACAAAAGACCTCAGTTCTTAAAAGACAACTAGACCCATGTCTTCTCCCCAATATCATTTTTCTGTAAGTCCTGCCTGACTTGAATTCTTCTAACTGAATGCAAAAGAAAGTAGCACTGATGGCTGGGTGCGATGGCTCACACCTGTAATCCCAGCACTTTGGGAGGCTGAGGTGGGCAGATCACCTGAGTTCAGGAGTTCGAGACCAGCCTGACCAACATGGAGAAACCCCGTCTCTACTAAAAATACAAAATTCACCTGGCGTGGTGGCTCATGCCTGTAATTCCAGCTACTCTGGAGACTGAGGCAGGAGAATCGCTGGAACCCAGGAGGCGGAGGTTGCGGTGAGCCAAGATTGTGCCATTGCACTCCAGCCTGGGCAACAAGAGTGAAACTCTGTCTCAAAAAAAAAAAAAAGAAAAAAAGAAAGCATCGATGAGGATCCTGCCACAGGAGTTGACCATAAGTTAAACACAGACATGCTTTATCGTTCCATATTTCTGGGCTAACCCTGGACAGAAGCAGCCATAGGTTTTGGTTTTGCAGACACATGTTCTGAAAACTCACAATTCACATTTCTTCTTTAGAAGAATTTTGACTGTCTAGTGATCAGCAGCAACTCAGCCAAAAGAAAAAAATGAAACAGGAAATATTAAATCACACCACCGTCTGAAACATAATCTGCATGAGGTTCAGACACCGAAGGCACAGGACAAGCTGCCCTCTGCTCAGGATCAGGACTTCCATAAGTGGGTAGTGGTTTGCAGATGGCCCTGGCTATCAGAGGGTGAGGCACTTGGTTACTTCAGTGGCTTTTAAAGTTAATCAAACTTAGGGGCAGCTGGCTAGTGCTTTCCTATATAACTTGCATGTTGTGTGTTTATTCAAGCATAGAATGTAAAGGAGCAGGTATGCTAATGAGGGGAATAGCAGTGGGTCTTTCTCTCTGAAAATAGTCTCTATGAGTTGGGTGCTATGGGAATTTGGTTCACCAATTTTGTGAAATGTTTCCAACCTTGAAGATTGGCTTGAGGGTCTCCAAATCTCAAATGCTTTGTTTCTTCTTCTAGCTTTTTTGCTTTTCATTCTTCCTCTCTCCCTTTCTCCCCCCACACCCACCTCTTCTTTCTTTTCTTCTTTTTCTTCCATTTGGAAAAAGATTTTCTTCTATTTGGGAAAATATGATGGATAACTGTCCTAACATCTGACTTTAAAATATCTGATTCAGGACCAATTCTTTGTAAGATGGGATCAAGTTTTATTTAGATGGAATACCTTCTACAAAGAAAATGTGTAAAAGAAATCTAGCTTTCCTTTTGGGTATGGTTAGGTATAACTAATAGACTATTTTATGCTTCCAGAAAAGACATTCTCTATTATATTGTTTACAGTTAGAGAACTATTCTCCTCTTTTTCTCTTAGGGGAGTAGGTTAATGAAGAATAAAATATATTTTAAATTGAAATTGAGATCTTCTATCATTGAGTTTCTTTTGATAGCTACTGACTTTTAACAAATTTATTGAGGTGTAATTTACATATAATGAAATTCACCTACTTTAAGTATACAATTCAATGATTTATTTTTTGGTAGATTGAGTTGTGCAACTTCACAATAACCCAGTTTAAAAATATTTCATCACCCCAATAAGATCCGTCCTATTCATTTAGTTAATCCCTGTTCCTATCCCTAGCCCCAGGCAATGACTAATCCACTTTCTGTAACTGTAGATTTGCCTTTTCTGTACGTTTCATATAAATGGAATCATTCAGTATGTAGTCTTTTGTGTCTTGCTTCTTTCACTTAAAATAATGTGTTTGAGGTTCATTAATGTTGTAGCATGTATCAACAATTCATTCATTTTTATTGCTGAGCGTATTCTACTGTATGTATATACCACATTTTATTTATTCACACTTGGATTATGTTCACTTTTAGGCTATTATGAATCATGCTGCTATGAACATTTGTGTGCAAATCTTTGTGTGGACATGTTGTCATTTCTCTTGGTTAGATACATAGGACTGACCTTGCTTTGTCATATGGTAAATTTATGTTTAACATTTAAGAAATTATCAAACTTTTTTCCAAAGCATTTATACTATTTTACATTCCCACCAGCACTGAAAAGTTTCCTAATTCTTCACAACCTGGACAACATTGGCTATTACGTCTTTTTTATTATGGACATTCTAGTGTGTATGATGTAAATCTCCTTATGATTTTGATTTGCATTTCTCTAATAACTAATGATATGGACCATCTTTTTTGTGTGGTTATTAGCTAGTCACTGACTTTTTTTTGGTAAAATGTTTATTCCTATCTTTAATCCTTTTTTAATTGGGTTGTCTTATTGAATTGTAAGATATTTTTGTATATTCAGGATACAGGTCCTTTATCAGGTATATAATTTGCAAATATTTTCTCCCAGCCTGTGGTGTGTCTTTTTATTTTCTTAATGATGTGTTTTGAAGCACAAAAGTGTTGAATTTGATGAAGTCCAAACTAAAAGTTCTTTTCTTTTATGAGTTATACTTTTGGTGTTGTATCTAGGAAATCTTTGCTTAACCTAAGGTTTTGAAGCTTTTCTCCTAAAAGTTTTATATTTTAGCTTTTACATTTAGGTCTCTCATCCATTTTAAGGCAATTTTTATGTATGACGTGAGGTCTGAGTTCACCTTTTTGCATGTGGAGATCCAATTTTCTCAGTATTGTTTGTTAAAAATACCGTTATTTCTTCTGTTACATTTCCTTGACATCATTGCTGAAAATCAGCTGACCATAAATATAAGGGTTGATTTATCTTAATTTGATTCTATCTTTATATCTATCCTTATGCCAATGGTTACTACTGATTTTGATTATTCTGATATTCTGATTGTCTAAAGAGAATCAGTGCAAATGGGCTCAAGGCATTGAACTGTATTTTTTAAAAACAATTCCTCCCCACAAACAGAAATGGAAAAAATGTGGTATTCTAAGAAATTATTTGCGTGAGAGGAGAACCCTGTTTGTGGGGCTACGATGGCTGTCATACAGAGAAGCCCTGCTGTATCAAGTGAAAGACCAAAGAAAATGGGAGACTTGTATTAAACAAGGGAGCGCTTGGGGGAGGGGAATGGAGTGTGGGAGAACTGAGCCAGGTGGTCAGTTAGGGAAAATATCTGTCTCCCTTACCTGTCAAAGAATGTCAACCTGGAACTTATTTAGTAAGAACCTCGAATTTTTTAAATGAAAAAGTCTCTAAAAGATTGTGATTTATAAAGAAAAAAAAAATACACTCCTTGTTTTCCTAGGGGGAAGAAAAAGGCAAAAACAAAGCTACTTTGATAAAGGAGACTGGCTTCTAGCTTTCTTGTCTTCTCACTCTTTCCATTCTTTCTCTAATTTATAATATGTCAGGGATCTGTCATTTTGCCCTAGATACAGACAGAACCAGCCTCTATGATTCTTTCTAAATGGGATATAGTATCAACAACACAATTGCTATTTAAAATGACAACAATACAGCAAGCCCGATTTCTGACATGATTTAGCACAACATGCAAAGGATAAGGAAGACATCTGGACATTACTGAAGTCCCTTGAGATGTTTCCTGAAAGGTCCCCTTTACCAAATTATGTGTTGTAGAATATGAGTATTGAGATTGCTTCCTCAAAGGGAGTACTGTATTTTTAATTTCTCAGAGACAAATAAGAGGAGAAGCTCATGGAAGAAATATAAGCAGACTATATCGAATAAAAGTGCTTTTTCTGAAATCCTGTTGAGAAGATGTGGCCATAACTCCTAATGTACTTTGCCTGGAGTAGCCTCAGATCCCTGGGACTTCTTGAAGGATAAAAATGAGCTATAATTACTTTGGGAGCCTTCCTTATTTGTGGGTGAAATGAATTCCACATTGCCAAACACTGCCATCCAAGTCCCTTTCTCACTCTACTAGGTTAAGTAAAAATAATATGACCTCTAGAGTCAGGAACATGTTACAATGAGCATGTGACAACACATTGGTACCGGGTGATGTTCAATAATTTTGGCTTCTGTATCACACCGACCACTCTCCATCTTCCACTCCCTGAAGAAGGGTACTTTCACTAGAAGTAGGACATGGGACAGGTAAGTTCTGATGAATGGCAAAGGAGACACGAACAGGGTGGAGTGCACAGCACTTATGCAAAAGCTTCAGATCTCAACATGTGAGAATGAGTTGACCTTTCAGAATGGTAACCCATATGGATTTTATATTAGATTTCCTTCCACATAACCAAGCTATACCAACTATCACCCTGAGTACCGAACAGGGATTTGGTGGATCTCAGCTGAGTACTACTGTCCTGAATCTGACTCACATGCCAATCAAACAAGAAGTCTCTTCCTCCCCTTATACCATACCACCAAGACAGGTGCTGGAAGATAGGCAGAAACCCCAAGCCCAGGACTGGTACAGGACAAAAGATGGGGGAACCTGTGTCTCCATACCCATTTACCTGCTTTAGACACTCCCTCTTTTTGTTTTCCTCTCTTGCTTGCTGCCCCTAGAGCCCTACAGTGGCTGCTTTTTCACCTAGGGTCTCCTTCTAGATCTGTACACTCAGAAAACACCTTCCTCATTGCTACCTCTTCCTCAAGACAAACCCATCCACCGGTTCTAATGGGCTCTCCAAGGAGAAGGCAGCAAGCCACTCATGCAGGCGGCTAAGGACTGACTGTATTAAGGATTCTAATGCGCAAGTCTCTAAATCACTACAGAAGTGATTTTAGTTGACAGAAGCTTGTTGGAGAAGGATTTAGAGGCTAACAAGGGCTTTCAAAATCACACAGCTTTGTGGCCTGGAACCCCCTCCACCTACACGCCATAGCCTCTCTGTCTCTCCTTGCAGAAGCCCAGAGAAGCCAGGCTGGCCCAGGCCACACGCATGGGGAACAATCCTGATGCCTTCTTAGCAGTGTTCTGCACAATTAATTGAGGTTATTGCAGTGAGACTCTTGTCTGATTGTGAAAAAAAATCATCCCAAGCTGGCCTCAGATGCTTTGGTGAGTCATTGCCGTGCCATGGGGCTCTTGTCAGTCCTGGACACACAGTGACAACAACTGCCACTGGCCGCCTTCTGCTCTGTGGCTTAGATACTTTGTTCGGACCATGCTGGGCCCCCAGCTTGGCTTCTGTTCCATGGAAACTGTGAAGTGCTCGTTGTGCTGGGGCTGGTTGGGACTCAGGAAAGCTGTGCAGGATGAGAGCTGTGCGGATGAGAGCTGTGCTGGAGGGTAGGCTGCTTGCAGGATCTAGGGAGGAGGAGTGGAGCTGCTGTCAGACCCCAGGTCCTGGTGGGGCTTCCCAGTCCTTTCCTTACCCCAGGGATCCAAGAAAGGACTTGAGGGAAGAGTTGGTTGTAGAAAAACTATACAGAGGAGCCCTGTGGCGACACAAGGCATGATGGGGTGGATGGGCAGGGATGGGGTAAGGCCAAGGAAGTCTGAGTAGACCTGGCTTTGGCTTGTGAGCCAAACTCATTACCAGCAATTTCTGGAAACAAACAAACAAACAAAAAAATTTAGCAACTGTCATGAAAAGACTCAAATAACCTTTGAAAATAGTGTACTTTCCCCTGATTATAAAACATCCACGTTTACTGTAGCAAACATAGAAAACACAAAAATCACCAATGAAAAGACAAAAATTACCCAAACAGGGATAACTGCTGTTAATCTGTTTACATTTGGTATGTATTTTCTGAGCTCTTTTTTTCCTTATACATATAGAAATCATATATGTGTATATACATACTGTTTTAACTAAAGGAGGAATCATATTTTATTACATCCTGCCTTTTCCACTCAGCATTATATATTTTTCTATGACGTGATTTTAATTGCTGAACATTATTCCATCTTTTTCCTGTACCACAATTTACTCAATCAAACACCTATTGTTGGACATTTACATTGTCTCTAATTTTTCCTAATTATACATTTTGCACATAAGTCTTTGCTCACCTTCATAATTATAATCCTTAAAATACATTTCTAGAGAGGAATATGCACATTAAACTTTTATACATACTGTCTATTTTCTTCCAAAAAGACTGTTCTAATTTATATTTCCACCAGCAGTATATGAAACGTATCTTTGTCCTTGAAGCCTAACACTGGGTAGACTCTATCTTTGTGAATCTTTGTCAAGGTAAGAAACACAAAGTTCTATCTCTTTATTTTAACAACCTTTTTCCATATTAATGTGATTTGGTATATTGCCATTAAGTGGGGTCTGTCTAATTTTAATTGCTCTAGAAGAGCTATTTATATATTGGAATCTCTTCTTTTTGTTTTGTATAATGCAAATATATTTCTAATTTGTCTTTTCCTTTTACTTTTGTTTTATAATTATTTGAATGTCATATAGTCAAATGTATTGATCTTTTTACTTTAGAGTGTAGATACTTGATGCTATTTAGGAAGATTGTTTCCATCATGGGATATAATGGTCATTTTTCTTGCCTAAAATTTAGAAATAATATTTTAATTTTACAGGTAACTCTTTAATCCATTTATACTTTGGGGTACGTGGTCTAAAGTAGGAAATTTTACTTCCTTCATCTTCCCCCAGAGGTTAATCTATTTTCCAGTATCATTTATTGAATAATAGAGTCATCCTTCATCAATATAAAATGCTACCTTGTTGATATATTAAGTACTTATGCATGAAGGCTATTCCTGGATGCTTTATATAATTTAATTGATCTATCTGTTCAATTCTGAAGCAATACTACATGACTTTAAGGATCATAGATTTATCCTACCCTTATATTTATGTATCCTTTTTTCCCTCTCAATGTCAGTTTGTTAGTGCTTGCTTCTCTTTTAGTGAATCCTTTTTCTCTTTATTTTGGTATTTTAGCTGTCTTTATAGTGTGTTCAGAGAATTCTTAGTATACGTTCCCTTTCCCCTTTATTTAAAAATACATTTAATATTATAAATTTGTTTCTGATTACAACATCGCTTCCATACTATAGATTTTAAAATATAATATGCTAATTATTATTGTCTCCTAAGTATTCTTTAATTATAGTTTTGACTTTTTCCTTGTCCCAAGAGGTATCTTTAAAAGCACCTTTGGATAATCAAGTAGTAGTTTGAAATTTTTATACTTTTATTATTCAGACAAAATGTAAGATATCTTGCTTGGAAAACTTATCGCTGTTTTCTCTGTGAGGTAAAGCATGCCAATGATCTGTCAATGGGGTCCAATGATGTCTTATATCATAGTCAAATGATATAAGATGGGCCATATCAGTTATATTTATCAAATTCTCTTTCCCTTATTTGCTTTTTTGCCCCCAATCTGTCAAAAATTTATTAAAGTTTTTCCCAACTATTGTTCTTCTGTACAATCTTTCATATGTTCTAGACTTTTGCTTTATGTATTTTGATGCTGTGTTATTCTGTTACTGACATGTCACTGTATCTAAGAAAAATATCACCAGTAATGGGACGAATTATGTACCGTCTGATAAGATGCAGAGCATCGATTCTGTGTCGTTTCTGCCAAAATATATAATCTGATATAATCATGAGGAAATACCAGATGAACCTTAAGTTGAGGGATATTCTGTAAAATAATTTGCTTGTAATCTTAAGATCACCACCCTTAAAGTCACTAAGGTCAAGGAAAGACTGAGAAATTATGCCAGACTGAGAGGGATTAAAAGACATGACAATTAATCTAACACACCCTCCTGAATTGGATCCTTTTACCATTAAGAACACTATTGGGACAATTGGTGAACCTTGAATGGGGTCTGTGGATTAGATGGTAGTAATGTATCAACATGCATGTCTCCGTGTTGATGTTGGTATTGTGGTTATGTAGGAAAATATCCTTTTTTTTGTAGAAATTATAAACTAAAGTATTTGGGGATGGTGGTACATCATGTCAGCAACTTGCTCCCAAAAGGTTTAGGGAAAAAAGAGTTCTTGGTACTTTTGAAGCTTTCCTATATGTTTGAAATTATTTAAAAAATATTAAATTAACATGAATACATTCTGAGTCATCTGGACCTCCTCCTTAGTGCAAATCTTGCCATATAGTTTGTCTTTATTGCCATTGGTGCCAATTAGCATCACTATAAGTGGTGGTGTTTGGCTTTTGAATGTGTTAGTAAACATATTTGAGTGCTCTGTGTCCAGAGGGGCTCAGCTAGCAATCTAAGCAGTGAAATAGTGCAAAATTGGGAGAAGTGGGGAGAGGGAGCAGCAAGGGCTTGTAACAGAACTTCCTGGAGACACTCAGAGCAAGGAAATATTGAGAGTCCCCAGGTTGCAGTTGGAGGCTGAAATATGGTTCACAATGGAATAGAATGAATTCTGCAGAAAGAAGTGACCCCTTTGCCTCATTTTTTGTTTCAGGGGTGAGACAACATGTGCCATGAGTGATGGCCTTTGGTGATCTACAGACATTCCTGGTTCTAGCAATCATTTGTGTAGGGAGGTAAGAAGGCAAGTCGTTGCCAGGAGACTTAGATTCTTGTCTTGTCCCTTCTGCAAACCAGCTGTGTGACACTGAGACAATCTCTGAAGTTCACAATAACTGGATTTCCTGTTCCATAAATGAAGAGGCTGGCATCTCACGTTCCTTCCAAGCTTCAAGTTATAATTTTGACACCACTGAGGGTGGATGTTTTAAGAACCTGAAGGAAAGAGAGATCCATTTGATGTGGAGCTGGTAGAAAAGCCATTAAGGAGTAGCTGGGAGAGGAAACAGGTGCCTCGGGGGAAGACTTTGAGAAAAGGCTGCGGGTTGGAGTGAGAGGTAGAGACAGTGGAGAATAAGAGCCTGGGGCTGGGGAAGGCGTGGTGGGGTAGGGGGTGGTTCCACATCTTTCACCCACACGAACTCCAGTCCATGAAGATCCTGGCACAAGTTTCTGCTTTTAAGGTTGTTCTGTGGATGAAACTCCCGAAAGCTGTCAGTACCATTAGGAAATGATTAGCTATTAAATGCCAAATCTGCTGTCTTACAGTATAATTACTCATTAGTGTTTTAAGGGGATGTTATGCTTGTTGTTTTCTTAAACTAGTAGGCAGACAAGAGGAGAGCAAAGGGAAATGGAAAGAAAGAAGAACTCTAAAAATTAATTCGGCATTCCCATATGAAATGTCATAGACCACAGTTGGGCCTTGTGGGTGCTTTGTTTTCTCCCTGTCTCTAAGAAAAGGTCTGGGTATAGTCCATGTGGAAGAACAGAAAGCAAAAGAAACAGGGACTCCAAATGGTAGAATGACCCAGGGGAGCTCAGTGGCCCACATACCTCTCATTCCAGTGACCCCAATACCACAGACCCACAGCCATGTGCACCCCCTCCCTGGAGAGGCAACAACTGAGCAGTGGTGAATAGAGAATTTCCAAGAGGTAACCAGACCTGGCTGGGACAAGGAGCTCTGCATGCTATGGGGGTGCCCTGGCTTTGTCTCTTGGTGACAAAGGGGTGCGATACCTCCTGGCTCAGCCTGGAGAAGCTGGGCAGGGAGGAATCTGTCCCATGGGGCAAAAATCAGGCTTGGCTGGCCCTGTGGCTGGGAAATTCTCTTCATTTATCTAAAGAAAATAAAAATGTGGGCAGCCTGTGTATTTGTGAAAGGCAGACAAACGCAGCCCAGAGGAGAGAAGAGCTTGTACCCGATGGCTAAGTGGAGCGTGGAGCCCTGGCAAGGAGGAGAGAGAAACGCAGCCTGGGCTGGAGGCCATGGGTGGCCTGCCTGGTGGGAACATCATGATTCCGCCCCCTCTCCTGCTTTCTGTGGCTGGGAACACAAAGGGAAAGAGGGTGGGGTGGGAGGGCTTGGCCTCTCTCCCTGCAGAGGTCGGTCCATTGGCCTCAAATGATTATTGTGTTTAATGAATTGCAGCTTGTAAAAGGCTTTGAAGCTAGAAGGCAAGGCCTGAACGCTGAGGATTCTTTTTCTTAAATCATTTTATTCTATGACTCGAAAAACAAAATCCCGCTTGAGCAGAGAGCAATAGTCAAGGCTGCCAAACTCCACTTGCGGTAACTTTTTTTTTTTTAAACAGCAGTTAAAAAAAATATGTGGACTGCAAAATGTGTACAAGCCAAAGCACAAAAAGACAATGGACATGACATGTAGGCAGGAGGTGGGGGAAATGCAAAAGGGGCTTCCCCTGGAGCGGTAACAATTAGCTCCATTAGCTTGTGCATAACCCATAAATGTAACGTACAGGGAAATGGTGGGAGCGAATCACTGCCATGCCCCTGGGAACATCTCTCTAGGCTGGAACCATCTGACTAACTGGATGTAAAAAGATCATATGGTGTGTGTCTTTCAGTGGCAATTAACCTCAATTATTATCCTATAGTCCATAAAAACAGCTGCATGGAACAGGGTCCGTGAGGGATCCGTATCTAGGTCTGGTCTCTACTCACAGTTCTCCAAGACAGTGACTATGTTTGGGGCATTTTCAGACATGCTGTAAATCCTAACTGGCATTGTTTGCTCCCAGCGATAAAAGGAAGAGTAGCAGGTGTGCCTCCCAACAAACCCTTTATTGCCTGGGCATGTGACAGCATTTTGTGGCACCTCAGTAATGAGCCAGAGAAAAGGAAGGAAAGGCAGATGAATTTGCCAGCGTTATTGCAAGTGTCTTAAAGGAGTGTTGAGCCCAGCTTTTCAATTCATACAGATCCTTTCTCTGAAGAACCCCTTCCTGATATTGTCACTAACCCATCTCTGTGGTTTTATTTTGAAATTTTTAAAGATATGTTGTATTTGTATTTTCCCTTATTAGCATAAAATCAGCATTTCTGCAGACATCAGAATAGTTGCATGCTTGTTCCTTGGAAACATTTAAAACATTTTTGTTCTTCCTCCAGTGTCTTGCTGTTCTCCTCTCCCCTCTCCTTTTCCCCTTCCCCTCTTCACTCTCTTGTCACCTCCTCCTCCTCCTCCCCATTCCCTACTTCCTCTTTCCCCAACTCCTTCTCCCTCCCCGCCCTTTCTCTCTGCTTTTGGCAATTTATTTTTCTAATTCTTTTATACATATCTAAGGTTTTTACCATTTACATAATTTCATGCTTATTTGCACTTCCTTTTCCCATTCATTGTTAACAAGACTAAAGAAATACTCCATTTGAGTTACATTTGTCCACATCCCTATACTCTACCATCTTGATCAGGTGTCCCTGAATATCTCTGTTAATAGTGTGTTCATGGACAGGCATTTGTTGCCTATTCTCCTTTCCTACCCTTCTTTAGGTTGTACTCTGCTCTACCCTAAAACTTTTTATGTGTTTCTCATTACTTCTCAAATCTGTCTTCATTTAAACGTATTTCCTTGTGGCTAATGGTTTTTTTATGTTTTTATTTTTTATTTTTCTGGTTAATGGGTTTAAAGGCCCTGGTTCTATAATCCATGTAAATGCCTTTGTTGTTTTTCCATCATACACCCTTTCTTAATTTTCCTTTCTAAGTTGCTTATCCTTCTCCTCCACTTTGCCATCTTTATTTGCCATATGCCTTTCCAAAAAGGCCATATACCATAAAAGAAAAGTAATTCTGGGTTCCAACTTCGACTCAATTAGATCTGAAGCAAATTACATAACCTCTTAGCCTCAGCCTCCTCAACTATGAAACGGAAATTGCAAAGCCAAGTTATTGGAGGTGTTATGATGATTAAATTGAATAGCATAGCTGAAGCCCCTAACTCAGTGCCTGGTATATTACAGGTATATTCAACCACAAATGTTAGGTTTCCTTTACTGTTTTAGGCCAACCCTGTTTGTTTTATAATTTCTTAATAAGAAATTACTTTCTAGGAGTCTTTCAATATAGACAGGTAGAACCTGAAGCCTCATTTCCCATTTTTGTTATCTTCTGACTTTCCAGTATTGAAACAAAAAAATTCTTGGTCTATCAGTAAAGTAGGCTTTGGTCACTTCCAACTTCCTCTTTGAGGAGCACAGCTCCTCACAATAGCTCCATAAGGGCTTTGGAGGCATAAGAACCCTTGTGTTATAGAGGCTCAGGCAAACCACAGATGTCTGCTCCAGCACTGGGTGTGGTTGTACCCCATTCTGAAAGTCCTTATGGTCTTTCAGAGAGGAGTGTCTGTTTAGGGTCCAAGAGATGGCTATTATTAAGGGAAGAAGAGTGGGGAAGAGGAGTCTTGTTAGCTCCTTGCTCAGTGTAATCAAAGTGCCGGTTCTGTCTATTTCAGGTATAGTCATGTGCCGCATAATGACATTCAGTCAATGACAGACTGCATATATGAGGTGGTCCTATAAGGTGATAATGGAGCTGAAAAATTCATACTACTGAATGACATCATAGCCATTGTAACATCATAGCACAACCCATCACCTTTTCTATGTTTAGGTATGTTTATTTAGAATTGTATTAGTCTGTTTTCATGATGCTGACAAAGACAAACCCGAGACTGGGAAGAAAAAGAGGTTTTAATTGGATTTATAGTTCCACATCACTGGGGAGGCCTCAGAATCATGGCGGGAGGCAAAAGCAATTTCTTACATGGCAGCAGCAAGAGAAAAATGAGAAGGATGTAAAGGTGGAAACCCCTGATAAACCCATCAAATCTCTTGAGACGTATTCACTATCCCGAGAACAGTATGGGGAAAACCACCCCTGTGATTCAAATTATCTCTCAATGTGTCCCTCCCACAGCATGTGGGAATTATGGAAGTCCAATTCAAGATAGGATTAGGGTGGGGACACAGAGCCAAGCCATATCAGATACACAAATACTTACCATTGTGTTACAATTGCCTGTAGTATTCTGTACAGTAACATGGTATACAGATATGTAACAACAGGCTATACCATATAGCCTGGGTGTGTAGTAGGCTAGGATTTTGTAGATTCACTCTGTGATGTTCACATGGTGACGAAATCACCCAACGAGGCATTTCTCCAAATGTATCCCTATCATTAAGTGACACATGACTAGATTTCATTTTATTGCACTGCATCAGCTTTACTACTGAATCAACCTATTGTTAGCTAATCCATAAGAAAATTGTGAGCAATAACATAAGACAGGGAGAGACAGAGAAAGATAGAGAGACACACCCTCACAGAGAAAGAAAAACTCAAACTCAGGTAGGGAGGTTGTAGCTGTTTTGGTGGCTAAGTTCACTGTAGGGTTGAAATGGTAGGGCTAGGGTTTCTCAAAAGACACAGAAATGCAAAGTATTCTAAATTCTGAGAACCTGCCCTAGGACTGTGATGGTGGAGAGAACCACCCCAGTAAGATCAAGTCCTGCCCACACAAAGGAGGCATTCACTTTAAAGTGGAGAGCCACAATTAAGGATGTGTGTCTTGGATGTTCTGGGCCACTGTAGAGGAGTTTTATCTAAACTGGGACATTGTTACACAAGAAATACAGACCTCTAACTCTCCATTTTTTCTGTTTTCCTACCTGGCCTTGGGCACATCGGTCAGTGTTCTCAGATTCCCTTTTAGGAAGTAGGGAAGGGAGGAGTCAGAATAGTGTTCTGTATTTGAAGTTCTTACCTGAATAAGCAGCCTTTTAAGAGTGTGATTGTGGGTGATCGTACTGAGGCATGAGAGCAATGGTTCTCAGAGTTTGAGCCCCTGATCTACAGAATCAGAAATTCTGGGGTGGGGCCCAGCAATCCTTGTTTCGACAAGTCCCTTAGGTGATTCTGACACAAGATTCGGTTTGAGAGCCACTGAATTAGAGCACAAGGTGTAAGAATACAGACTATGTTACCTGGTTTCTAATGTCAGCTCTGCAATGTACTAATTGTGTGACATCACAGGGCTGTTACAAGTAGTAAATGAGAAAATCCCTGTAAACAGGATTTTAACAACATCAGAATTATAGCTGGCACTCCATAGATGGTACTTATAAACTTGGGGGAGGAAATGAGCTGTGAGTCTGCTTGATGACAGACTTGCTAAAGGAATTTCTTATTTTTGCAGTTCAAACTTCTGTCCACCTTGTTGAAGGTCCTGGTTCTGAATGACCTTGTCTTCCTTGTATCTCACTACTATCGACGAAGTGTGGAACTGTTGTTTTGTGGGGACCCTGTTGGTGTATAGAATGATCCCCCTGAGAGCAGTGAAAACAGGCTGACTGACCCCAGAGCTGTACCTTATTTTGTTTTTTGAAACTGGGTGGAGGGATCAGGAGTTACCCAGTTTTTTTTCCCCTTTGGTGACAATGTTCTTCCTGAACCATGAGGAGTAATAAAGAGAGAAATACCAACATTTTTGTGGTTCAGCTGACATTAAAATGGGAAAAAGCACATCACCGGAATTAGAATGTCCTGTTCATTAGTCACTCTTTCTTCTAAAATTAAAATGTCTCTGAAAGCAGGAAAAGAACAAGCCCTCAATGACTTCATAACTCATTATTTCCAAGGAATATACTTAATTCCCAGCGGAGATGAATCTGGAATCGATTTTCCATTTCTGTCAGCCATTGAATGGCAGCCTCATGGATCCTTCTGAAGGAGAATATATACTTTTTGTGGGATTGGCAGGGGCTGATGAAGAGAACTGGTTGCTGTTGTCGGTGACCTTGTGGGCAGCTGCTGAAATCCATTTTCTGTTGCAAGCCATTCTGAGCCTTTCAGAAACCAAGAAGGAGGTACTCAGTCAGGCTTTTTCATTGTAAGGCTTTTCTGTCTGTGCACATGACCACTCTTACAGCTGAAATCTCTCATTTGGGCCATTAGAAAAAAGTGTGCCAAGTTAGTACTGCTGCTAAGGGGTGAGAGGAAAGGGAACTGGAGCCTTCATTAACACTAAAATAGTCAGAAAGAGGGTTGGTCTGATGCTTTCTGTAATATCCTTTGCCTCCCCATTCCCCAGACCTCTAAGCTTGAGGTTAACCAGAGCTGTAGCTGAACTATAAACTTTCAGAGGGCCCCCTCCCCCGTGCCAGGGGTTATACCCATTCCTTAAGCAAATGGTATGGTTCGGTGTTTTTCTCTGTGGTTAGAACAGAAACAAATTTCTGGACACAGTTCAAGTATCTCATACTATGACAAGCTGGGTCAATACTGGACACCTATGTGAGTAATATAGCCATTATCACCCCTCAAAGTCAGCAAACTAAGAATGTAGATCATCACAGAATGCAGCAGTGACAAATTCACCCCCAACCTCAGTGAAAGGTCTGATGATTTTCAAATACAGTTTTCATGTTGAATTTACAGTTACCAGCTGTGCAAACATAAGATGATAGGAATGGAAGTCACGAATGAACCACACCTCAGAAAATGTATACTAAATTCAGCATTTTGTAACTTAATTCCCCATAAATATGCTCACATTCATTTTTACGGCATTAATTAAATTGAAATTATGCTTGAGGCAAATTATTTGCTCAAGGCAAAAAACAAATCATGGTTATATGATGCAAAGTAGCTGAATGATGAGTAAATCTATATTTCCTTAGATATATTAACAACCTTAATAAATTGCATTTAAATAGCAGTTTTACATATAACACTCTAATTTGAGTCATTGTTTAGCAGCATTCTCTCCCTAGGATGATAGTATAAGTTTCTAGGGACCTGGTCAGGAGACTGTTTCCCCATGGGCACCTTGCTGACTTATGTCTTTGTAATAGGATGAATAATAGCCCCCAAAGACATTAGGTCCTAATCCTTGGAACCTGTGAATAGGAAACCAGGCTCTGGGGGCAGAATATGTGAGTTCAAATTTTATCTCTACCACGGCAAGCCATGTAACCTTGGGCATGACTTCCTGGGTTTCAGTATCCTCACATAAAAAATGAGAATTATAATAGTTCTTATCTCACAGTGTTTTTGTAAGGATGCTCTGAGATATGCATGTATATGGCATAGTATCTCCCACTAAGAAATGGCACAGATAAGGATGTCCTCTCTCAGTAGTTCATGTTGGAACTTGTTGGAAGTTCCAGCTAATACAATAAGACAAGAAAAGGAAATAAAAGATACACAGATTAGGAAAGAAGATATAAAACTGTCTCAGTTCTCCGATGACATGGTTTTGTATGTAGAAAATCAGAAAGAATTGACAAAAACAAAACAAAACCAAACAAAACCTCCTGCAACTAATAAGCAATTAGAGCAAGATTGCAGAGTGGTCAATCGCTCTTCTATATACCAGCAATGAACAAGTTAAATTTGAAATTAAAAACATACAATTTATATTAGCATTCCCCAAAATGAAATAGGTATAAATATAATAAAATACATACAATATCTGTATGAGGGAAAATACAAAATTCTGATGAAAGAAACCAAAGAACAACTAAATAAATGGAGAGATAGTTCATGTTCATGGGTAGGAAGACACAATATTGTCAAGTATTAGTTCTTCCCAACTTGATTCATAGATTCAGCAAAATCCCAGCAAATTATTTTGTGGACATTGACAAACTGATACTAAAGTGTATATGGAGAAGCAAAACACCAAGAATAGCCAACACAATATTGAAGTTTAGAAGAACAAAATCAGAGGACTGACATTACCTAATTTCCTAATTACCTTATTTCAAGCCTTACTATAAAGCTACAGTAATGAAGACAGAGTAGTAGTAGTGAAGAAAAAAAAAAAAAAAAAAAAAAAAAAAAAAAAAAAAAAAAAAAAACAGATAAATAGATTAAGGCACAGAATAAAGAGCACAGAAATAGATGCACATAAATATTGTCAACTGGCTGGGCACAGTGGCTCACACCTATGATCCCAACACTTTGGGAGGCTGAGGTGGGTGGATCACCTTAAATCAGGAGTTCAAGACCAGCTTGACCAGCATGGTAAAATCTTGTCTCTACTAAAAAAAATACAAAAAGTTAACCAGACGTGGTGGCAGGCACCTGTAGTCCCAGATACTTAGGAGGCTAAGGCAGGAGAATTGCTTGAGCCCGGGAGGCAGAGGTTGCAGTGAGTTAAGATCGCGCCGTTGCACTCCAGCCTGGGCAACAACAGCGAAACTCCATCTCAAAAAAAAAAAAAAAATTGTCAACCGATCTTTTACAAAGGAGCAAAGGCAATACAATGGAGAAGACAGTCTTTCAACAAAGGTGCTGGAATAACTGGACAGCCATGCAAAATGGATCATACACCTAAACATAAAATACACAATTATGAAACTCCTAGAAGATAACATAGGAGAAAATCTGACAACCTTGGTTTTGGCAATGACTTTTGAGATACAACACTGAAGGCACTGCCCATGAAAGAAACAACTGATACTCCATTAAAATTAAAAGCTTTTGCTCTGCAAATACAAGAGAATAAGAAGACAAACCATGACTAGGAAAAAATATTGCAAAATATGTATTAGATAAAGGACTGTTATCTAAAATATACAAAGCTTATAGCACAATGTTTGACCCAATTAGTGCTCACTAAATGTTAGCTATTACTATTAGTTGACTATCACTAGTTCATATTTCTTCAGAGTTCTTTCATTTCCATCACTTTTCATCATCTAATATTTTGTTAGTAGCAGTTGGTTTATGCTAGTTAAGTATTTCTCAGTCAAATCTTGATAGTCGGCTGGCAGATTTCATCAAGAGTTTATTGAGTTCATCTTCCAGACAAGCCTAGATGACACAGAGGAAATGTGTTTGCTGAACCTGGGGTCATGCTACAGGGCCCTGAAGGCCATCTGCTGTTGGGCATACTGGAGGTAGGAGCAAGAAGAGCCAGCAGCTTACAGGCTCACTTCACTCTATTGCCTCCTCAGTGAGAAAAGTGGGTGGAGTTAATGACAGTAGGTGCAACCTTCAGGGAGTAGACACGGCTCTGCCCCCTATGGCTGTGTAGAGTGGGCTGTGGAGAACCGACTAAACCAAACGTGGAAACAGTACAATTCTAGGGAAACACCTCCTTTCCCTGTCCACTCCCATATCTGGAAGAGTTGGCTTTACAAAGTCTAAATTTCTCTCTCTCTGAAGTTCTGGGGCCCATCTTTTAGAAGCCGTTCCCTCTTGGGGAAGACCTCTGGAGAATCCCCTCTCTCCTTGCCTATCAAGTCCTGTAGGTGCCACCATCCACACTGCTATGGGACTCACAGAGGCAGGGATGCTACACAGGAGCTTCTAGGTGAAGTTTGTGTGAAGTTTGGTTCACAGTAAAGAGTGAGTTGTGTGTGAGTCCAGGGTGGTAGTAATGGTGGCCCTGAGAGTGTGTAATGTAATGCATCCTCCACCATCATCCCCACCCTAATATCTCTCTAATTCTCCCCTCTGGGCCACCTCCTGCTTGAGTAGCAAGCTTCCTTCAGCCCCTATCAAATGAATTAAAGAATAGCTTTAGAGGAATTATAAAACGTCATAAATGAAGATTAGAGGTTTTTGTTTTTTGTTTTTGTTTTGGTTGTGGGGGTAGTTGAATAGAGTCTTTATCAACATTAATTTAACCTGCTTCTTTATTTTAAAATTCCAAGGTACATGTGTAGGATATACAGGTTTGTTACATAGGTAAATGTGTGCCATGGTGATTTTTGTGAAGATTAGAGTTTTAGAGTTTGGGTTTCTCTCTTATTGTTGGGACTATTTAATTGCTTACTAAACACCTATGAGGTGTTGGCAGCATATGAAAGATGTAGGGAGGTTTCCTGGTCAGTGGATTTATATTCTTATCAAAAATGACAGAACAGCTGGGCACAGTGCCTCATGCCTGTAACCCCAGCACTTTGGGAGGCTGAGGCAGGCAGATAACCTGAGGTCAGGAGTTCAAGACCAGCCTGGCCAGCATGGTGAAACCCCATCTCTACTAAAAATACAAAAATTAGCTGGGCGTGGTGGCATGTGCCCGTAATCCAGCTTCTAGGGAGGCTGAGGCAGGAGAATTGCTTCTAGGGAGGCTGAGGCAGAAGAATTGCTTGAACCCAGGAGGCGGAGGTTGCAGTGAGCCAAGGTCACACCACTGCACTCCAACCTGGGTGACAGAGCAAGACTGTCTCAAAAACAAACAAACAAACAAACAAAAAACAAAAAACAAAAACAATGCAGAGCTGTAACAAAGAGACGCATCAGGTAGGGTTAGACAAACCTTCCCAGTGAGTTTTTAAGAGCATTTCATTTCTGTTCCTCTAATTCGTCAGCCTTACATCAGTAAGAATGAGGAGCGGGTAAAAGTAAGCAGTGGAGTATTGCATTATATCATCTCTGAACATGTGGAGCATAATGAAGGCTTTGAAAGAGCAGGTAGAGAGGAGAGTTTGACAAACCAAATTAAGAGCATGTGCAAGTAAAAGTAATAATGACTGAGAAAAATAAAGTGAAAGAATGAAGAAAAACAAAACGTAAGTATTATTGAGTTTATTGGGGAAAGATGGGAATTGGGTGCCCAGTCCTTCACTTGAGGGTTTTAGACTTTTTGAAGAGGATAAGTCTATGACAACACAACTAAAAACACAGAGACGTCTGTATGTGTGTGTATGTGTGTTTTAAAGGGACAGAAACCACCATAATATGGGAAGCTGCTCAAACATGGCAATCCCTGTTCTATCTTCTGCTATTAGCTGAGTGCCTCTATGATAAACCTGTATCGGTTAGAATTAGCATTGTCTGCAAGTAACAAAGGCCCCAGTTCTAGTAGCTTAAACAAGTTGGTTTATTTTTCTGTTGTGTGCAAGTCGAAGGTGGGCAGTCCAGGACTGAAATAACAACTCTGCCTCACAAAGTCCTCAGAGACTTGGGCTCTTCAACTTGCTGCTCTGCTGTCTTTAGAGTAAGACCTTTGTCATGCAATATGGTGGTTAGAGCTCAAGTCATCACATCCAAGTTACCAGTAACATAATGAAGGAAGGGATGGAGAGGAAAGGGGCAAAGGGTATGCTTCAGCTTTCTTTTAGGAAAGTTACTGAACCTGCATGACACTCCCCTCTATTTCCCAGTGGTCAGAAATTAGTGATATGGACACATCTAGTTGCAAAGAAAACCAAGAAACACGGCCATGAGCCCAGCTAGAAATTTGGGTTCCATTACCGTGAAAGAAGGTGATAAAATTGCCATTGTAATTTCCTAAATCTTAGCTTTCAATAGAAGAATGTGTCAACAATGCATACTGGTATAGCCTTCTTAAGTATCAAAGTAAGACTGCCATTATATGCAATGTAAAAAGACGTGACTACTTACAATTTCAGGTTGGTAATCAAAGAATCCAGCTTCCTTCCATGATTCTGGTAAGTCTGAACCGTTCTTCTCAAAGGTGACCTAATAGTTACTGAGTTTCCACTACAAATTGGAGTAAGAGACAGGCATAACTGGATTGAAATCCTGGCTCTCCCATTTACTAGCTGTGTGACTGAGCAGATCAATTAAGCTCTCCAAGCCTCAATTTCATCCCCACAATGAGCATGACATCTATGCCTAAGGATACTGTTAGGACTAGACAGCAATATATATGTGAAATACTTGGCATGTAAGTATAGTTAATACAATTAATAAGAACTTTCTTCTGTTCCCTTCTCTTTTAATATATATTATCCTTTCTCATTTGGAAGCTGCTTTTCTGCTCGCTGACTAGGTCTTTCCAAGAAGTCTTTTTCTTTCTGGTGTGGATCTTTATCACCCAGTTCACATAAAGGGGTAGTACCAGCATACCCAAGGTATACCACCAACTATAGCAATTGCCATGCTGATATCAAAAACAGGAAATTCACTATAACCAGGAAAACATTCTATGGACTAGTGTTCAACAAGAAACATGCAAAACATACACAGCTATATCAAAGACTTTAATATACATGCAAATGAGCAGAGGCATAAGCATTTATATTTTTATAAGCAACAGATCGTCATAGCTGAACCTTAAATTTCCTGGAAGAGGTGAAGCAAATATGGTCTCTAAACTAGTTGCACACTGCAGACTTAAGGAGGTCTAAATGGACAGAGGACCAGCCGTCAGGCGCCCAGCCTGGCCCCCATGATTTCTCTCGACTCTTGCCCTTGCTAGCATTCCATTTTTGTTTCTCATCAGTCATGAGGTTCACTAGGAGGAGTATATTTATACTTACTGCAGTTGTTTTCTAGGGCTGCCATAAAAACGTACCATAAACTAGGTGGCTTAAAACAGTAGACATTTATTCTCTCACAGTTCTGGAATCTGTAAGTCTGAAATCAAGATGTCATCAGGGTTATGTTCCCTCTGAGAAACCCTGAGTGGGATCCTTCCTTGCTGCTGCCTGCCTTCTGGTGGTCACTGGCAATCCTGGGTGTTCGTTGGCTTGTAGTTGCATCCCTTTAGTCTTTGCCTCCACTGTAATGTGATGTTTTCCCTGCCTGTGTGTCTTCTCTCCTCCTTATAAGACCAGCCATACTGGTTTAGGCCCTACTCGAATAACTTCATCTTAACTTGATTACATCTACAAAGGCTGTAATTCCAAGTAAGATCACATTCCCAGGTATGGGGGTTTAGGACTTCAACATATCTTTCTAAGGAGCACAATTCAATTCAAAACACTTATAGAATTTTGTGAAATTAAAAAGAAACTAAAACAAATTCAAGGTTAACCTTATGCAGATTTCACTCTTAATTGCTTCCTGATAATCTTGATTAGTGAAAAGAATGGAGTGGAGTCATACACTCTGACACTGGAAAAGTCAGGACTCTGAGTTTTGGGATTGTCTTGAATGTGAATGTCACTATTATTATATAGGTCCCCCAAAATGAAAGGTTTTCCTCCTGCTTAGGGGTGAAGCTGGGTTGTTCAAGGGAAGGAAGAGATGGCCAAGTAGTTGCACAGGTGTTCAGAGTCAGGAAGTGGATAGTGCTAGGTTAACATGAGAGTATGTGTATGTGCTTAGGAGTGATGGTGTATGTATGTGTGAATGACTGTGTATAAGCTGTGTGTGTGTGTGTGTGTGTGTATGTGTGTGTGTGTGTCTGTGTACATATGCAGTGAACTAGCATGTGTGAAGTTTCTGGGAGAAGGAAATAATGAGAACATTGAGATGTTAACAGCAGTTAGGAGGTGGGTGGGGAGAAAAGACTATCACAGGGGCAAAGTATCTAACCACACAAAGCTAGAATGTGACTTTCTGGTGAAAGGGAACACAGAAGATTCTACAAAATTAGAAACCTACAAGTCTGTGCCAAGTCTATATCCGGTTGCCTTATGCTTCCCTTCCTTCATTATTTAGGATGAGTGGCTATAGGCCAGATCCAATTGTAGTTTTTGCCTCTGACTTTTTTTTTCTTTTTAATGAGAAACAAACACTAGTATTTTTTATTTTGTCATATGTAGAAAACTATATCTCTTCTTCCCCCTTTCTTGATTCTGCTCTAATATAAGAACCACCAAACAGATTGAGATCAATCTTGCCAAGAAAGTTTTACTATAAAGATGAAAATGCACAGAGGAATGTTTTAGTCTGAAAATGTAAGGTAGTTAGATATCTACCAAAAGTAGAAATCAGAAATTTTAATGCATGGACACATTTTGTTGTAATTATTTTATTTGCTATTAGCAATGAATCTCAAGCTGTTGAGCAACCAAAAACCTGTTTGGGGACTTAGTACCAGTGAATGAGCCACTATCTTTACCTATTCACTTATTCCCAAAGTCCTTTGATGTCACATTCAAAGAGTTTGACTGTAATGAAATAATGCAAAAGAACAAAATAGAATGAAAAGTGAAACTAGCTTTGAAGCTATTTTTTCTGGAAAAAAAATTGTAAGAATTCCCAAGAACGCGGTACACCAAAGGGAGATGAATTCCCTGCATTCTTGCTATTAAATAAATATGAATCAGAATATGATGCCCTGCACGTGGAAGACTGTAAGTAAGAAGTTAATAGTGATGGTGGTGGGAGTAGCAACTTCAGATCTGGAATAACTTGAACTCAAAAGAATATTTGTGTGGTAGATTTGATTTTCCAAAGGTGGCCACAATTATATGGCCATCACAAAAGTATCTCTTTCCACATAATGTTTTTGCAATGTGACATTGACCCACCTTTATTGAGAGGTTGGGTCTATGTTTTCTTCTTCTCAACCTAAGCAGAACTTTGTAACTGTCTTCGCCAATGGAAGATGGAAGAAATGATGCTGCATGACTGCCAAGGCTAGGTCATGGAATGCAATATGGCTACAATTTGGTTGTCTCTCTCTCTTATCCTCTCTCCTTTTCTCTCTCCCTTTCTTCTCGCTCTCCATTCTTCTCCCTGTCTCCCCTTTTCTCTCTCCTGTTTCTCTTTCTTTCTCCCTTTCTCAATGCTTGTCCTTGGAGCCCAACCACCATGATCTGAGGAAGGCTAGGCCACAAGGCGAGGCCATGGGTGGGTGTTCCAGCTGGCAGTGCTAACTAGGCCCCCAAATGACAGCAAGCATCAGTGGCCACACATGTGATTAAATGAGCCTTCAGATAATTCCAGCCCTTCCAGCCCTCAACTTGCAAGTCTTCCAGCTGAGGACTCAGGTCCAGTGCCCTGTCTGAATTTCTTACTGAAGGAACTTATTATTGTTTAAGCCATTAACTTTTGGGGTACTTTGCTATGCAGCAATGGCTTACCTCCTGGGAGGATTTGGGGATGCACCAGATTCCCCCATCCAGGGAGGCAAGAGCTTCCGCTTCTTGTAGAGATATCTTGCTGGAATGATGCAAGAGGTCTCTGTCCTGGTGCTCCTTCTTGACCCAGGTCCCATCATTGCCAGGCTCAGCCACTGTCTTCAGACTGAGGCATCTCAGATATGGTTAGACTTCCATAGTCCACTATCAAAATCATTTTTAGTACGTCACATAGTTTACTTATTTTGAATTTTTGATCATCATGTTGAATAAATAAGTGCTCCTCGACCTGTAATGTGTATACAAATCACCTAGGGGTCTTGTTAAAATGTAAGTTCTGCTTTAATAGCTTTGGGGTGGGGTCTGAGATCCTGCTTTTCTAATTCCCAGGTGATGCTGAAGCTACAAGTCTGTGAACCACACTTAGACTATCATAGGTGTAGAAGATTGTATGGACATAGCAAAATTTTGCATAACTCATCCCCAAGGAAGGAAACCAGGGATAGCACTTAATGTCATTGAGCATCTACAATGTGATAAGAATCTTCCTTAAGTATTTCATATATATCACTGTAGTCCTCAGAATACTCCTCCAAAATAAACACAATTTATTTGCCTCACTTTATAAAGAAACTAAGGTTCACAGAGTTTAGGTAAATGGAAAAGCCAGGACTCAAACCCAAGACTCACTACGAAATTGTGTCCTTGCCACTATACATTCATCTTTTATGATTCCTAAGCCTGGGATTGGTTCTTCTAGTTATAATTTCTCTTTGAATAAAGAGGTGCCTCTGTGACAGTGCTGCCCAATAAACTTTATGCAGCAATAGAAATGTTCTCTATTTATCCTGTCCAATATGGTAGGTACATGTGGCTCCTGAGAATTGAAGTATGGCTAGTGTGACTGCAGAACTAAATTTTAAGTTTTATTTAATTTTAATTAAAAATATAAATAGCCATCTATGGCTAGTGGCTGGGACAAGTGGCTGATTTCTGGTGGCTACCATATAGGACAGCATAGCTTCATAGAAAGAATCCCAAAAAACAATGGGACTTTAGGTTTGAAAGGTGCCTTGGATTTTGGGACATTAGGTTTGAAAGGTGCCTTGGATTTTCACTGTGGCATCTGTGTCATGGCTCTCCCACACATTCACATCTTGAGTTGTGCAGAATTCTCATCTTTGATTGTGTACAGTTGTCATCCACAATCTTTCCTTCCCTCTGCTTCCCTTTCCTGTATTACACAGCATCAAACAACTTCTTCCTTTCGGATTTACGTCAACTAAACAGAAGTCCTAACCATGGTGCAAGTACTGGAGATACAAAGAGGAACAAATTCCAATTCAGGAAGGACCCCTAAGAGACTGAAATAGCAAGTGAAAACCACTCTTCCATTCATTGAGGGTTTGGAGAAATGAATGAAAAATATCTCTTCAGATGCTTCCCCTTCCTGTTGGGAATTTTAACAATTAGAACACTTTTAACTACAAGTAGAAGAAACTCTGGCTTGACTTAAACAATAAAGAAGTATATTATTTCAGGTAATTGAAAATCCAGGGGTGGAGTGGACTTCAGAGTTAGTTGATTCAATTGCTCAGCAATATCTTACAAGACCCATCCTCTTACTATCTTTCCTTTCTCCCACTTTTAATGTTGGCTTCATCCTCATGCCGGTAGCAAGATGGCTGCAGAAGTTCTGGAAATATACCAGACATGGCAGTGCTGCAGAGGAAGGAGGGAGAATATGCCTTTCTGCAGATCTTTCTTGGAAGAGAGGCAAGTTTCTCCAAAAGTACTCAGATGATTTCCCCTCATGTGTCTCTGGCTGGAATTAGGTCACAGGACCATTCCTGAACAAAAAGACAAGGAAAATAAGACTTTTCTTATACCCAGCCACTCCTGGGGCTGGGAGTAAGGTCAGCTTTTTGCAGGTACATGGGCTGTGTTAAACAGTGGGGGGTTACCTGAATAAAATTGGGGTTCTGTTAGAAGGAAAGAAAGGAGGAGGTAACCAGTGTATACCCCAGGACTAAACCCCAAAGGGTGTTTGGGATGGGGGAGCTGTGAAACATTCAGTTTGGTAAAAGCAACCTGGAGGTTATCAGGGTTAGTGGCCTCCTTCTAGTAGCATGGCCGTGTGTGGCTCTAAGTCTCTAGGGAAGTCCCACATTCAGCTCAGTGCCACACCCAGTGTAGTTTGGGACTCAGAGTGTTGGTGGACTCCTGCTGATGGGCCTGCTGTGGCATCCCCAATTCCTCATGGCCTGGGCAGGGCACACAGACACCCAGAGGTTCCCACATGCCCTGGCAAGAGGTCAAAGAGGGGCTGCGCAGTCCAGTGGACCACCACAGAGTCTGGAGTAGAATGTCATGAGTCTTCTTCCTCTCTCTAGGAATATTCCCATCTCCTTTGTCTTTTCTACAGCCTGGAGCTGAGCTTTGCCCATCCCCATGAAGACTCCATTGTGTCAGGAGACCACTTTTGCCCAAACCTGAGTCCTTGCTTTTTGCCCCATTTGGAGAACACCCATCTGGCATGGCCAGTACCTTCAGGGCTTCACCCTAGCCCTCTGTGCAGAATCAAAGGCCTAGGTACAATTTGGCTTTGGTGTTTTTTCCTCCACTTCTGTAAAAACATCTAACGAAACCATGGCAAACATCCATCAGCATCAAATCTCTTTCCTGTTAATAGACATTCTGAGTCGCATTCTCTTATTTTGCTTTTGTTTAAATTAACTCGAACTATTCCTGCACTCTCAGAGTTAAGTGTCCAAGGTGGCCGATACTGCACCTGTGCCACCTCACTTCTTCTGCCTCCTGGTGATAGTCATAACTTTCCTATTGAAACAAGAAAGCACCCGGCGAGGACCCCATCTCCGTGTATTCAGGCAGGAACTACTTACCCTGGCTGGGAAGTCCCTCTTCCCGTGCACATTGGAAATCCCCAGGGCTGAACCTCCGCAGCAGCCTTTCCTGAATTGCTGTGTAGCTTCCTCAGACTTCCTGCCTGCCCTCCTCCCCCGCCCCCCGCCGCCATCCTTTCTCCTCAAAGCCTTGTTTCTGCAGTCACCTTTTCCGTCATTATTCACGCCATACCTCACATTCCTCCCGAGTTTCCTGAATTCAGTGGTAAGGAGTGTGCTCTCACCTTCACCTTCTGTGTTCCTCAACCCCACTCATCTCTGCCTATCAGATCCCCCTCCCACCAACAGATCCCATTCCTAAGAGTGCTGCCTCACCACTCCCTTGGGTGTCCTTCCCCCTTCCTTGGTTCCACATCCCCTGTAACACAGTAGACCAATCCGTTTAGAAAAGTCTTAACTGAACCCTGATGGATGACCCAGGTCAAAGTTTCCAAAGGCCAGTCTACCCACTAGATTCTGATCTGTATCAGAACTACCTGGGGAGTTTCTGAAAAAGGCACACTCAGCCGGGTGCAGTGGCTCACACCTGTAATCCCAGCAGTTTGGAAGGCTGAGACGGGTGGGTCACTTGAGGTCAGGAGTTTGAGACCAGCCTGGCCAACATGGTAAAACCCCATCTCTACTAAAAATTCAAAAATTAGCCAGGCGTGGTGGCACACACCTGTAATCCCAGTACTAAGGAGGCTGAGGCAGGAGAATTGCTTGAACCTGGGAGGCAGAGAGGTTGCAGTGAGCTGAGATTGTACTACCGCATTCCAGCCTGAGCGACAGAGCAAGACTCCATCTCAATAAAAAAAAGGCAGACTCCTGGGCCCATGTTCTGACTACTGAATTAAAGCCTAGGGGGAAGAGGTGGGGGAGAGAGTCTAAGTTTGTTTTAGTACACTTCTCAGGCGATCCTGCTGATCCAGGTGTGGGACACACTGGCTGGGTGCCTCTCAAGTTCTCTTGTAGCCGCTGGTTCCATATGGCTGCCTGGATTCCTTTGTTGAAAGCATTCATGTCATGGAGGGTTAAGTTGGGAACCAAGGCCTCCTTCAGGCTCTGGGCTAATATCATTCCCTGGGGAAACAGAGTGGGAGAGGAGATTCACCTGCAACCCAGACCACAGGTCCACATACTCTTCACTGCCATTTGGTGGGGTCAGCAATAAGGTGCTGCAGACATTTGTGTTTGTTTATTTGAGGGCTAGGTGTCTAGGGATTTAGGTTAATGATAATGCCTAGAATGGTGTCATGGGTTAGACAGTTGAGGAAGCATTAACTTAATTATCATCAACAACAAACAGCCATTGAGTGTACCTTGTATAGGACGCTGGGGCTTAGTAATAGAGACTCAAAAATAATTAAACACCTTCAACTGGAATCACTTACAAGGTAGCTGGGAAAGATCACACAGGCTTCTAAAGATGTGCTGACATTGTTATTTTCTAAGAAAAATTGGAATTTAGTTGTTTGTGGCTTATTTTTCTCTTAACTCATTCACTCCAGAGTTTCTAAGGGGCTGTGATATACCAGGCATTGTGCTGAGCCAAGGGTAGGGAGAATGGTAAGAGTACAGAAATGAGAGGACATGGGCCTCTGTAACAGAGAGAGATACACTACACACAATATGATCAGGGCCAGACAGAGAAACCTACTAATTCCTGTGGGAGCACAGAGAAGTGAGCTCTTTGACTGTGAAGTTCAGGAAACGGGTTGTTTGGATCTGCCCAAGAATAAACTATAATACATACTAGCGAATGCACTATAATATGGACTATATAATACGTTAGCTATAATTTGTACTAGCGACTGCACCAGGCACTTTGAATATGTTACCTCACTTAATATAATCTAATTTCTAATTCCCAGACCCTCATTAGGTATGCATTATTACCATAGTTTTACATGTTACATAGATTCTCCCTTGACGGTAGGTGATACTTGATGTTGAGAGGAGACAAAATACCGTCCCTACAACCCCCAAGCAACTATTTGCATACACTGATTTGCAGAGGAGGCCCTGAAGTGCTGAGATGTAAGAAGGACTTAAACTCAGGTGGGAACAACGAACTCTCAGGTGGGAACAGTTGGAGAGCCCTTAGGAGGAAACCTGCCAAAAGGGGAACAGGTGTCTGGCCCACTGAGTTGACTCAGTTAAAGTTTGACCAAGGTGTAAGGCTTAGAGAGTACGTGGGGTTTTTGCATACAGGTGTACTCGGTATTTATAATCAACCACAATCTGGAGAAAAAAGCTGCAAAACTTTGAAGCTCAATAAACATTGTTTGGAGGCAATCCTTCACAGACCGACAGGTGAGAGCTTTCTATTTTGTTTCTAAAAGAACTGTTAAGAAACAGTGATGATATTGCCCAAAGGCCTGAGCATGGAGGAATCAGATGGCGACAAGGATGGTAGTGGAATTTTCTCCTGACTGGCAGACAGTTGCTGTAACTGGCAATGAAAGTCCATTGCTTTCAGGTGACTGAAATAATGGTAGCAGTAACAATAAGGGAAAGATCCCAGACTCCAAGTGAACTTTGTGGATGAGCCGGGTCTGGACTTAGAGTCTGTTCAACAATCTCCCTTAGAAGTTCCCAACAACAGTTGCAGAGGGAGAATCTGTTAGAAACAACAACAACAACAGCAACAAACTAAATAGCCCCTACACTGATTCGGAGAGGGACCGGGTAAAGGCAATCAAGTCAGAGATTTATGTTAAGTGCCTAGATTTTTACTCCCAGCAACATGGAGCTTGAGCTCTTCGGACTCCGTACAGATGAGAAAACTGAAAGTTATTGCTCAAGGCCAAAGAACCAGGAAAAAGCAGAGTCAGTGTTCAAACCCAGATTCTTCTGTCCACAAATTTATTCCTCTTGTAAGATGATATTTGAATCGAGGCTTTATAATTGGATAGGGGGCTAAAGGCAGATCATTCCAGAGATAGTTGCAACTAAGCTTGTAAAGGCAGAAAGGATGAAAAGATGAGGGTTGGGCCACGCAATTTATAATTCACTGAGGCTGATGATGGGCTGCGTAGAGGGAATTTCAACAGATGAGCCTGACAAGGCAGTTTAGTGGTAGCCCTGTGTGTCTGCTAAGGCAGAGCTTCTAGTCCTTTCTTAACCTACTCTCCCATCTTTTGACAAACACACAAATCTCTTTCCTCCTTTACAGTTATTTGAAATAACAAATGCAGTGAGTATTTTGACCAAAAAAAATCTCAGCAATGAAAAATTTTAAATGTGAATTTTCAAATTGCTATATTCTTGAGTCCATTGAGTATTTTCTATCTCAGCTGCCTGGAGGTAGAGCTGTACGTCAGTCAAGGAGATGAGGAAGAGACCATCACACTTCTATGAAGGCAGTGAGGAAGGTGAAGGAATGGAGTCAAGAGCCCTTTCAGAGGAAGAGCTGATGAGGGTCTCATAGGAGAGAACAATTAGATTTCCAAGCTACCTTGATCTTGAGGACATTTGCTTTGAATCAGAAAGCTACAATATTCCAACCCTACGTGCACTGAGGGTTTGTTTCTCAGTTCAGGAATCAATCAGAGAAGCGAATTCAATCTAAGTTCAATCATAGAAGCGAATTTTAGTCCTGACAAATACTTTGCCATTCACAACATCCCTAGGTGTTTTGTGTCAAAATGAGGGAATCTATGACTTTAATGATTTCTCCTGCAAAGCAAATGGACTCTTTCCCAGATGAATATTGATTACTATAATAACTGCTGACGATTGTTGGGCTTTTACTGTATGCTAGATGCTGTACAAAGTACTTTCTATGTATCATCTCAATAATCCTTGCAATAACTCCACAAGTTAAGTGCCATTATTATCAACAGATAAGGGAACAGAGGCTCAGAAAGAAGGGATCTGCATAAGGTCACACAGCTAGTAAGTGGTAGCGTTGCAATTAGAACTCAGGTCTGTCTGATATCAGTCACTGAGTGCATGAGGAACCACTCAAAAGAGAATTCAGGGACCTGTAGAGTGAGCTGGAATGTGGTTGTGTCCTCATCTATACCTCGAGCAGGAGAGCCAGACAGCATCAAAGAGTAAATACCCCCTGGGGTTAGGGTGCATCATTCCTGCAGGGAGACTCTTACCCTCTGATGAAGGTGGCCTCTTCAGATTTTTTTTTTTTTTGAGATGGAGTCTCGCTCTGTCACACAGGCTGGAGTGCAGTGTTGTGATTTCAGCTTACTGCGATCTCCACCTCCCGGGTTCAAGCAATTCTCCTGCCTACACCTCCTGACTAGCTGGGACTACAGATGCGTGCCATCACACCCAGCTAATTTTTTGTATTTTTAATAGAAACAGGGTTTCACTATATTAGTCAGGATGGTCTTTATCTCCTGACCTCATGATCTGCCCGCCCTGGCCTCCCAAAGTGCTGGGGTTGCAGGCATGAGACAGTGCACCCGGTCTCTTCAGTTCTTTGACTTAGAACAGACAAAGCAATATTCATTTCCCATTTTCAAAAGCTTCCCCTGAATGCTGTTCAACTGAGGTCCAGATAGTATATGGAATAGATCTAGGTGTTTGCTGGCCAAAAAGCTAATTCCTGAATTGTAGGGCTTGTCCCCAGGCTTGATAGTAGAGATGCTGGGAAGGCCAGGACAATACCAGAAACAGAGTCTCAAAGGAAAACAGAGATAATTGTCCACTGAGACTTCTGACTCAGTGTCCCCAGCCATTAAATGACCTTTACCTTACCTGGGGTATATGAAGAACTCCTTTTACATGTCCTTTTTTTTTTCCAAGTGATATCTTAAATGTAACTGTGAAAAAAGTGCATACTCTTCTAAAATTCAGAAGTTATAAAATCCTTGAGCAGCTTTTAAATATTTAACTTTCAAAGTTTTGCAACTTTGGCTGCAAGTATGAAAGAAACAAGTTATAAATGGCACTTAAACACAAATAACATTCTTTTCTCACAACAGATATGGACTTTAGTCTTGCTAATGATACGACAGAAGTTTACCTTGTCATCTATGGCATCCTTTGTTATTTGTCATAGATTCTGGGGAAGAAAGCACATCATGTATGCTTATCTTAAACTTAGCAAATGTAGTTGCTTAAAATTTAATAAATATTTTTCTGAAAACCACTTGCAGATTATTTCTAACAGAGTTACAACCTAAGTTACTGAGGTTGAGAAGTGTACAAAGATGTCACGAATGCCCTTGGCTATTGCCGCTCTTTATTCTCCATGTATTTGACACCTAAGTCCAGACCAGACAAATCCCAGCTGTAATCCGATGATGATCAACCTCAGAATTGTGGTATATGGCTCTATAAGTTAAAAAGAAAAGAACCATTACTGAAACAGCTGAAATTTGTTACCACTTAACTGGCAGAAACTGAATAGTATAATGGTGGAACAATGAATCCACACTTCTTTGGAAGAGGAAACTAAGTATGAATGGAACAATCTATAAATGTGGGAGGGAAGTAAATAGCGAGCCTCCCAGGGTTAACTGCAATGCCAGTACTATAATTTTCCCAAGTTGGAAAAAAATGGACATAGTTTTGCACCACCCGAAATGAAGTCAGACCAAGCCCATCATATTTTAAATATGTGGTGATGCTTTCTTTAGAAATGGCCTCTGAAGAAGATGTAAGAAAGAATAGTTCTGCTTGCAAGCTCGGTCTAATGCTGGCCTTGACAGCTCCTGTGGGCTTCTATGTGACTACTGTGAGTAAATAATGGAACAACATTCTCACGCAAGGCCTGCTAATTCTGCAGCCTTCTGAGATCCCTAGGTTACTGCAAAAACCAGAGTTTGTGCTTATACGCACTAGGAGATCGTGAAGTCCAGCAAGAAGCTTGAAAACCCCTCACGCTGGAATTCTTCATCTAACACCAAGAGTCTTTGTTCCATTTGCACTTAGGGTGTTGTATTGTTTTGTGGCTGGTTGGTTGTGTCTTCCAGTTACATTTTAAAGAAGGGATGGGGCAATAGAGTATTTGCATAGATTTGTAGGAAAAAGGTTGACACCTACCTCTGTCTTTCACCTCAATCTAGCTGTATCATGTTGAGTTTCTAAAGAGATCTCTTATCAATTATTGGGGGTGGAGGGAGCAAACAGAATTAGTAATTGACTTCTCTTTCTCTCAATGATGATATAGGAACAAGTGCTAATAGCCAAGGTAAAGGGCCAGCTTCTCTCCTCCACAAGTGGTATTCTCCAAGGTGTTCAGACTTTTCACTGTAATGAGGGAAGGGAGTGGAATTAATTGTGCATCCCTCTTTTGCTAACCTCTGAGACTGCAGTTATCTCTCATTGCCATGCTCACCACTCCCCAGTCCTATGGGGAACCCACTTTCATTAATATGCCCTTTGGGAAGTGAACTCTGGGTCAATGAGAGTAAATCAAATGGAGGAAAAAGACTAGAAAGAACAAAAAAGAAGTGGGCCTTCACTTTAGCAGTGGTCACACTTCAACTTGAAAACAGATGGAAAGAAATATAGACTGTGGTTACCACAAATAGAGAATGCATAAAATTGCATTCGTTAAATTAGGTACACATTTTTACCATGACATACTTGTAGCCTTCCAAATGATTCTCTTTACTTAGATGCTATGGAAGGAAAGGATTTTTTTTTTTTTTGTAAATTTCTTCTTTTCCCAGATGATGTCTGCAGAACCACAAATGTGGAAAAGGTGGATATTTCTCAGTAACTGCCTGCTGACTTGTTTGCTTCTCCTAATTGTAAGCTCCTTGAGGGAGACAATGGGTTTAACCACTGCTGAATACCCAATGTGCATGGGAGATGCTCAGATAGTTAATGAGTGAGTGAATGAATGAATTAGCAGCAAGGAGGATTGAAGAGATAAGAAGTGAGTGCTATAGCAACAAATGCACTAAGTGAGCCGTAAGTTTTATTACTACCTGTATCTATAATGGTGACATGCAGGTAAAAGAAATACTCTTTTTACGGTTTACAGTTGAAGTTCAGTTTTAGGAGTGAGGGATGACAAGAAGAAGTAAGTGTCAAAGTGTTCAGTGAAGCTGCCAATATCAAGGACTGATGAGCAAAAGTAATTAGCAGTTAGTGGGAGTAGTTAGTAGTTTTTAGGGACTCAAAACAGTCATTTGCAAGGAGGGCTAAAAAAAAAATCAGCTGGGAAGTGTCAGATTCTCTTCTGCCCCGTCTCTTTATGACACCACCACTTTCTTTAAGGAAGTCAGACATCCATAGGTGTTACACTAACCCTTAAAACTGTTGATTTGGCAAGTCACTCCCCTGGGATCAATCATTTATTCCTTCAATAACTTTTCTTCTATCTAGTATAGGGCATTATACTAGGTGGAATAGAAAAATTGTAGCACAGTCAGGTGCAGTGGCTCATGCCTGTAATTCTAGCAGTTTGGGAGGCCGAGGTGGGCGGATCATGAGGTCAAGAGATTGAGACCATCCTGGCCAACATGGTAAAACCCTGTCTCTACTGAAAATACAAAACTTAGCTGAGTGTGGTGGTGGGCGCCTGTAGTCCCAGCTACTGGGGAGGCTGAGGCAAGAGAATCACTTGAACCCGGGAGGTGGAGGTTTCAGTGAGCTGAGATCCCTCCACTGCAGAGCAAGATTCTGTCTCAAAAACAAAAAAAAAACAAACAGAAAGAAAGAGAAAGAAAAATTGTAGCACATAGTTCTTATCTTTAAGTTACTTATAACCTAATTGCAGAGAAAAAATATAAAAGCACTCAAAAAACTAAGGTAAAAAATCATGGAAATAACAATACAAAAAAGATGTCAGAAGGCAGCATGTGATCACAAACCTGAAGAAAGGGTCTACCCAGTCTGTCTTTTGAGAAATATCACATCCCATCCTGATATACAAGATTACTGTATAAGTCACGTTCCTAGGACATAAACCTGCCTGCCTGGCCAAAGTTGAATGGACCCAGGGTGGCACCTGACCAAGCTTGGCCAATCAGATCCTCCCATAGGAACTTGGAATTTGTGTAAGTTCCAGTTGGGTTTGGTTTTCCTCCTCTATAAAATAGATGTAAATATTGGTAGTGATCATTTTCTACCATGACAAAGCGAAAAAGGTCAGTTGCAGAAAGGAAAAAAAAATGAATCAAATGTGAAGAGAGAAGCAAAGATAGGAGAAGGAAAGAAGAGACTCTCTGGTTCCCTAATGGGCTCTAGTCCCTAGGTTCAGTAGTTCTGAGATTCAGTTTTCTGCCTGTCCTTGAGGTGCATGAGACATTACTGCATCCATACAAGAGTGCTCTTCTGCTTGCTTCTGAAGAAAGCAATTTCATATTTTACAAGTTGAGTTGACATTGTTGACTTGACAGGCCTGTGTTATTGGAAATCCAGGAAATTCCTGGTCCAAGTTGAGGATGCTTTCCTAATACCCATTTCCCCCGCCATGTGTGTACTAGCACCTCCTATCTCATGTCATCCCAGAGGCTGGGTCCTTCCAAAACCCCCTTAGTGCCCTCTCTTTCCACTTCCAGAGTACCAGTGCTTCAAAGATTTTATTTTGTGGAATCCTTATAATAAGTTCCTATGAGGTAGATTCTGTTATCTCCATTTCACAGATAAATCTGACACAAAAAGAAATGGGACAATTTTCCCAACATCATGTGTCTAATAAGTGGTAGAGCCATGATATGAACTGAGTCAGGGTGATTCCTGAATGCATACTCCTAACCACTAAACTACCCTCCCTCTTTTTTATTTTTTATTCTTCTGTTAGTATACTACAGGAAACATTACATAGGATGATCTTTTCTTTAACATGTTACAATCTTCCTTTTCTGCTATTCCATGTACTGTTTGTTTGTTTGTTTGAGATGGAGTCTTGCTCTCTCCCAGGCTGGAGTGCCGTGGGGCAATCTTGGCTCACTGCAACCTCCGCTTCCCATGTTCAAGTGATTCTCCTGCCTCAGCCTCCCGAGTAGCTGGGATTACAGGCATGCACCACCGCGCCCAGTTAATTTTTATATTTTTAGTAGAGAGGGGGTTTTACCATGTTGGCCAGACTGGTTTTGAACTGCTGGCCTCAAGTGATTTGCCCACCTCGGCCTCCCGAAGTGCTGAGATTACAAGCATGAGCCACCATGCCTGGCCTCCATATACTATTAATTAAGGCATAAACCTGATTGCAGAGACTAGGGAAATGCTCACCAGTTCCTTTCATCTTGCTAGGCACACTGGAAATCTAAATTTCCTACCCTTCCTTGCAGTTAGGTTGGAGATATTTGCTGGGTACTGGCCAATGAAATGGGGACAAAATGTGATATATGCTACTTCGAAGTCTCACGTAAATTTCTCTAGGTGATTTTCTTTGGTCTTTCTTCTCCTTCCTTGTAGATAAGGAGTTCATATGCTGGAATGATAGTGACACAGGCTCGATCAAGGAGCCTCGATCCCTGAGTCATCATATGTAGGAGAACTACTCAGGAGAGTCATCCAACCTTCATAGACAGTGGCATGAGTGGGAATTAAACATTGATTACGTTAAGCCATTGCAATTTGGGGTTGTTAGTTATAGAAGTATTCATTTTCCCTTATTGACCCACCTACTGAATTCCAAAAATTGGGTAAGCACTGGTAGCAGCCAATAAAGTAGGCACTTGGGTAGACATACAAAGATTACTTTTTATAGAAGCTTGATCCTTTACAAAATCTGGTTTGTGTGATCAATGAAAGTACTGATAATATTCTCAACAGACACTTGCCCTAGTGCTTCTTCATTATTAAGAAGACAGTTCCATGGGAGTCTTTGCTATAGCTGTTGGAGTAGATCTTTCTTTTGCTCCTCAGAGTGTTCCTTGGGTTGTAGGATCAGCTTCTTGCTTATGTAGGGACAGGGACTTTAGTCAGAGGGTCAGGGAGTTAATTTCCGGACAGGATGCTCAGGGGCGCAGCTCCAACTTACATGGAGTCTGCATTTAGTTGCTTTTTGATAGCAACTGAACAGGATAGAAGTGTGTGTGTGTGTGTGTGTGTGTGTGTTTAACTTACATACACTGTGGCCATTCAGCCTTTTTGAGGCCATCATTGCAAGGGCTTTCTCTATTCCTACAAGGTAGAAAGGGAAATCACAATTACCCAAATGGAAAACTTCTAGCTTGAGTGAATAAAGGAAGATGTAACCAAGTGGATTTGATTAAGGATGAACCCCTGTTTTTGCAGCTCCACTGGTGGGGCTGTGGAATAAAATCTAAGTTTCTTCATGCTGAGAAATTCAAATTGGAAGCTGATAAGTTAGGGAAATAGCATAAAATATGCAGTGAAGGTTGTTTAATGTTAATCTCATCATTAAGTCAAGGATCAAGGTTTATTTCAAATGAAATTTATCATGAACTTAGGAAAACCTCTATATGGTTTTGGTAAATCACCATCTTTCAAATAAACCTCCTGACTTTCCCAGTGCAAAAAGTTATCTGCATGGCCACCTTAAGAGAAAGAAAGACATGGGGCTAAGATTCATGCTTTTGTGGCATTTCTACAGTTGAAATTAAATGACCCAAGGATACTCACCATTCCTTCAAAATGCCTTGGACTTCCAAGAGACTACTGTATTAAAATTAAAGGTCATGAGTTTTGGAGGTGTCATGCTCTAAATAATTTGTAGCTGTTGTTGTTTTAGTATTATTATCCATTCAACTAGTCTTTCTGGAGTACCTCAATATTCTAAGCACTATCTAAGTGAGACAAAACTTCTATTTACTATCTAATGGAATAATTATTTACTTACAGTTTGCTGCTACTGCCACTAGAACAATGGAATCCAGAGTCTAGCACATAGTAGGAGTTCAGTAAATGCTTGTTGAATAAATGTATAAGCTTCTATGAAATCTGAGTAATCTTATGGGAGCAGTAGCAACAATATTGCCTCTGCTTTATCTTAGTCTTTGTCCCTATGAACAGGATTCACTTTCCCACTTTGAAAGAGGAAATAAATTGTTTCTACAGGCAGCCAATACTTCCTGAGTGCCTATTTTGTGGTGGAGACAGTGCTAGATATACTGACTGGGAGAGACTCATGCTCTGACCTCTGGCTTCCAACAGTGGCATAGTGGCTGGCCTTTGCTTTACTGACTTGAGTAGATAGATAATTCTCAGATAAGTACTAATGCCTCTGAAAATATCTCCTTTCTTTCACATTCAGTTATTCCAAGAAAGCAAAGAGGGAGACAGTTGATGGTTATGAATTCAGGGCCATTATAACCCTGATTTACTTAAGAGTACATGGAATGAAACAAATAAAGTGTTAACCAACATTTTCTTTGAAATGAGGTTGGGTAAGATTAGCTTAGAGGAGGGCATCATTAGGGGGAGAAGAGCCATTCATCACTGTCTGCAATAATCCATGTTGAATATCTTAATGTTTAATTATTTTTAATCTTTTGGAAATAAAGAACTGCCCCAGGGTGTTTTCTTTACTCTCTCCCTCCTACAGAGCAGCCTGCTTTGGGAGCTGAAGATTTTCTATGTATTCTTTGAACTGGATCCAAATTCATTACAGATACACTGTGAAGTGGACATAGACGATGAAACTGGTGGGTGGGGGCGGGTGTGTGGAGGAAAAAAAGAAAAGCTACCACAAGTAGCCAGGGCTAGTTTGAAAAGTTGAAAGGTGATCTTTGACCTTCTCATGACTCATAAAGCACTTTATGACTCCTACCCCTTAGTCAAGAATTTTCAAGCTCAACAAAAGAGCTTTTAGCTGAATTGCCATTTGTTAACCCAGCTTCACAAGGACTACTTATTTCAGTTTCTGTGTTGACCAAGTGAAGTTCTTTACTTCTGACTACCTTATAGTTTACCATCTTGATTGATTTCGTGTCGATTTTCTAGGCCATGTTATTTTTCCAGCCATAGAATTGGATGGATGAGGAAAAGACCAGGTGTCTTATTTAGCCATATGGATATAATAGAAAAAAAGGGAAAAGGGGTGGGGGTTGGGGGGGTGGGGGAGAGAGAGAGAGAGAGAGAGAGAGAAGAATTTGCAATTAAGAGACATCCAGAGTTGCAAACCTCAAGAAGGCAAACTAAGGGTATTCCTATAGTAGAAGTTTCCTGGGCTAAATACCCTGGGCCTATTCCTAGAACTTTCTAAAACTTTCGCAGCTCCAATTTCTGACCTTGTCTTAAAACTGATAAAGGGTATCAATTATTTCATTCACCACTATTGACATGTACATTTGCCTTCTGGGGAAGGAACTACTGGAGGCCACAATGGGATTCAAATGTAGTTCAAAAGACCTGTGACCAAGTTAATTGGACTAAGCTATGACGGGCCATAGTCACTAGAAATATCCTTGGATTTTTCTTTCTTTCTTTTTTTTAATACTTTGTCTCATGTCTTCTGAGCTCTATTTCCTAGGCCACAAAACAAGATTGGTTTATTTGCCTCTTTGAAAGGCTCATAAAGTCAGATTAAAGAATTATACCCAGTCTGTTTTTAATAGGCTTTGGCAGGGGCTGTGTGGTAGATTAAAGATGGCCACAAATTCAACATTCCTTCAGTGAGAGGTAGAGTCTTTGTCCCCCCAGCCTTGAATCTGGACATGCTCTATGACTGTTTGACCAATGGAATTAATTGGAAGTGACATTGTGCCAGTTTTTGTGGTAAGTAGTTATATGGCAATAGAGAAATAGAATATGTTGGTTGGTTTCAACCAACATATTCATCTGGATATGGTCATATATAAGGAACTCTTATAGTTGTGAGAAATGGATCTCATATTTAGCAAAAATCTGCTATGTGCCAGGAATTGTACCCAGTTTGGAGAATATGACTATTCATATATGGCTCCTGTTTGCAAGAAATTCACAGTCTAATGGAAAGAATAGACGTGTACATGAAACTTCAAGATTTAAACTAACGATGCTACAAAGGGCCATAGCAGTAATTCTCAAACATCAGTGTGTGTAAGAATCAACTAAGGAGTGGGTTAGAAATGGAATACCCCGGGGCCATATGTCCAAAGACTCTGACTTAGCAGATCTGTGATGGAGTGCAGGCTTAAACAAGATCACCCAGATTATTCTAAAGAATAGGACTGAGAACAACATTTTAAGAAACACTTGCTGTAGGAATAACTAGCTTGGAATGACTCCCTGGGACTGTGTGGAGAGGCCTCCAGAGAGCTCCATAGTTCCACAAGGCTTTGAAAGAAGAGTAGGAGCTCCCAAATCCAGGCTTCTGACATGTTGTCATTGGTATAAGATGACAAATGCTAAAGGACTTCCCTAACCAAAAATACTTCCCTTGTGAATCCTGCTATAGTGTTTAACACTCCTACATTATTTAATCTTTGAGAAGGCTTTGTAGGACTCTGCAAAATGGTAAATATGATCTGCAAAGGGTAACACAGTAGGCCATTTTTAGTGACTAATGCATTAGCCCAAATTTACTTCTTTTATGTTCCAAATAATCATATTTATTTAACTATTTGCTAGCTCTTGTGTACTGTAAGTGCTCCACATACTTTTTTTCTGATTGAATAAATACTTGTTGTGGGTTCAGAAAGTATGAACCATGGGTGCTTAAAGGCATAGGTTATTTTATAGAAAGATGCTCCAGTGAATTGTAAGGAAATTCTCCTTCCAAAGCACAAATCGGTTCCTGGGTAGAGAGTGACTACCTGCTCTTGAAGAAACAAATACTGTCTGTGTTCAGAGCATGTTTAGCACTGGAGGTGGTGGTGAGGAACGCACAGTGGGATTAGGAATGGTGCATTCAAGGAGGTTGAAATCTAATTAATCAAAATTAACAAACTCAGAGAAAATTACAATGTGTACATAATTGCATGTGAAGTAATGTGGCAGCTATTTAAAGTAGTGTAGGAGTTCAGCAGAAGATTCAGTCTTCTAGTGCCAAGGAAGGCTCCTTAGAAGTTTAAGACAAAAAAGAACTTGGCCCTCCTATGCAATATGTTCAGTGTGTTCCAGATGCAGCCAAAGAATGTCCATAGATTCTATGAAAGAATACAAAGAACCTAGAGGAAGACTATCTCGTAGAGAAGATAATTAAGCAAAATCACTGTCTAGGTTATAAAGGAAGATGATTGTACTGACTCCTTCTCAGATGTTACCAAAACCAAAGCCTTTGGGACTATCATGGTCAAGAAGAATTATTTTATTTATGCTGATTACCTAGTTTTTTTGTCTTACCTGTTTCTGGAAAGGGGTTTGAAGCTCCACAGCATCATTAATCCCGTCTCTAGGGAGCTGATAGACTTTCTAAAATGTGGATCTGAAGCTACGTCCATCAGACGCTCGCATGCCTTCACCTGGCATATGGGGATTCCACAGGCCAACCCCTCTGTCTCTCCAGGCTGCTCTCTTGCTGCTGCTGCTGTTGTTTACGCCCCTGGCTCTGGCCACATAGTTGTTTTCTAACGCTCTTTTCCCTATAGGCTTTCACAGCCCACAATGTCTTCCACTTCTATCTATATCAGACTTTTACCTGTGCTAGAATCAGCTCAAATATCAAATCTCTAATTACACATTTGTGTTTAGCTTCCAGAAAGAATAAATTTATTGCATGCTTCATTGTGTCCTCACTTCCTTTAAACTCAATATGCCAGATCTGTTTGTCTGTCTCTGCAGGTTCACTCTTCACCCTTCTACGTCCTCCTTTGTGCCCCAGGAGGCTGGTCCATATGGACTTTTGGCTGTCTTGTTCTCCAGCTCCCAGTGGGGTTCGGCCAATGTGAAATACCAGCAGGAGTTCATAAAGGAGGAGGAGAGAGTTATGGTATTTATTTCCTGGCTGTCTCCCTTCCTTTTCTCCCTTCCTGTCTCCCTTGCTTTGGTTTGTCTAGATCTTTATACCAGGAGTTACAATTGCTTTTAGGCAGCCCTCTGTAGCTGCCTGCTTTTGTTCTGGTATATCTTCCCCTCCTTGTTTTCTTGGGCCTCTGGTGGTAGCAGCAGTTCTCAATTGCTGCTAGCCCTTACTTCACTGCCCTTGTTTCCTGAAACCCTGGACATGCCTTTCTGAAGAGTCACTAATTTGTTTCATGAGTTGCTCAATATGAGTGGACCATCCACGTCCTATAAGACTGACTGATACACCTAGTTTGCTGAGTAGATCAAGAACTTTTTGTAATGTTTATAGTCTGATAATTTTGTGTCTTTCTTCCAAGATGCTCTCTGCACTACTTCTGTGAGCTGTCAAATGGGTAGACCAAGCCCAATGATAACACCAGAAAACATTATTCCAAGCACCCCACCACTGTACCTCAGATGGAGTGTTTGAATGCCATTCACCAAGTCCATAGAGACAAATCTAATCAATCAGATCAGGAAAACTCTAACATTAGAACTTCAGTAGCTGGGTGTCCCTCAGGCTTATTAGCAGAGGATGAAACATTTATAAGGCAAATGTGGCAGCAAATGTAGAGAAGCAATCCTGGTAGTCCAATCCCACCACAGGATAAGAAGGCAGCAGTTCAATTAAATAACAGGCATTTAGATTAATTATCTATGGCAAACCAAATCACAAATTAGATGCTCAATAAATGCTTGTAAAATGGAATATAATCAGATTATTGCTTGAGCCATAAGCTCTGTGGAGCACTGACTTGAAAGCAGAATTGAATTCCTGTTTGAACCAGCCAGAGTTTCTGAAGGCACCATGTCCTTCTTTGGAGGTTGGTGGAGTGCCCCAAGTGGGGAATGCCATGTAATGGTCTCTTAATTGCAAATTGCAGGAGAGCAACTCAATGTAAATTACAGTCATCCCCCAGTATCCATGGGAGATTGATTCCAGAACTCCAGCAGATACCAAAATCCATGGATGCTTAAGTCCCTGGTATAAAATAGCATAGTATTTGCATGTAACCTAACCACATCCTCCTATATACTTTAAATCATCCCTAGATTACATATAACACCTAATACAATGTAAATGCTATGTAAATAGTTGTTCTACTATATTGTTTAGGGAACAATGACCAAAAAATGTCTGTACATGTTAAGTACAGATGCAATTTTTTTCCCCAAATATTTTCTTGTTTTATTTTTGAAATGGAGCCTCACCCTGTTGCCCAGGCTGGAGTGCAGTGGCACGACCTCAGCTCACTTCAACTTCCGCCTCGTGGGTTCAAGCGATTCTCATGCCTCAGCCTCCCGAGTAGATGGGACTACAGGTGTGTGACACCATGCCTGGCTAATTTTTGTATTTTTAGTAGAGACAAGGGTTTACCAGGTTGGCCAGGCTGGTTTCGAACTCCTGACCTCAGTTGATCTGCCTGCCTCACCCTCCCAAAGTTCTGGGATTACCTCCCCAAATATTTTCTATCTGCAGTTGGTTGAATCCATGAATGCAGAACCCACAGATATGGAGGGCCAACTGTATTTGCTAAATGATAACGGCGACCACACAGAAACTGCAGTGTGTGGAAAATTACATGTCTGAGCTGGGGACAGTTGAATATTTAGAGGTCAAGATCAATGAGGAATCCCTCTGGCTTTCCTCTCCCACAAATCCCCAGATTCACGCAGGCACATGCATCTGAGCCTCTAGGCTGGGGGGTCTGGAGAGGCAGGCACCGTAGAGAAGGAGTTTTTCATGAGTGATGCTTGTGGATGAAAGAAAAACCCCTGACTGGTGTGCCCAGGGGCTAAGATCTGAACTCCTGGCCTGAAAGAGGGGCTCTGTTGAAAGAACAGTAGGCCTCCCTATGCTAAATTTGGCCAGTGGGATTTTTTCAATTTGCACCTGGTGTTGGGCTGGAGTTCATGAAAATCCACAAAAAGCAATGTTTCCGAGTCGAATGACGAAAGGGGAAAAAAGGCTGAACGGTAGTCCTTTAGAATCATGAAAAGCACTGATTCAGTTCGTGAACGGAGACTTAAGTCTTTGCTAGGGAGAATGTTTCTAGGCCAGTCTCGGAGGTCTGGACTCTGTTCTCCACAAACATGTGCGATGGAGTATATGCTATCACCTGGTGGGTTAGCCTTTGAAAGGTGAGTTGAGATGCTCAAAGCCACCCAGTGGGAGCCAAAAAGTCTATCCTTTTCTAACTAGGAGCCTTGCTCATCATCTCTTTCCGTTGCAGAAGGTTTTTTCCACCCCACTAAATATTTAAAATTCATATTCAGTGACAGCTCTTTCTTTACTAAGTTGAAGCTTTTTGGTATTTTCAAAACCCACTTATTTTCAAAAAGGCTAGTCTTTTTATAAAACATGCATTTTATTTCATCTAAAAACTTACCTTTTAGTAGTATGAAAATAATAAATGCTCATTATACAAATTTAAAATGGCAGTAAAGAGAACAATGCAGAAATACAAAGTCATCCTTAATTTTACTCCAGAGACAACCACTGTCAAAAGATTGGAGGATATTCTTCCAGACTTTATTTTCCATGCATTTAGCAATATACAAGGCATGCATCTTAAAAATCATAATACAGCAAAGTTAAAATTGCACAGTGAATTCTCTGTACTTATGCACAGGAATAAATTGCTTTTCTGATAAGCATAGATGACCTAATTGGTCTCATTCTTGGCACATTGCTAATTTTTGAGACATTTAGAAAACTTTCAAATGACTTGTCCTAAAAATATTTGGCAGGATGTATATTAGAAAACTATGGAGTGAAGTGATCAGGGTGAGGTAGAGTGGTTCAGTTTATGATTTTCAGTTTATTCTCGGGCTGGGTCCACATTAATGAGGGAGAAAGATGGTACTGTTAATCCACATGATGTGAAAAAAGCTTCACTATGTGTTATTGAAATGCTCTGTAAAGTTTTACAGAAAGGGTTGTTCTGATGTTACACACTCCTCGCTTGTTGCCTTGTCAGGCGAGGCTGCTAAACCCATCAGTCATTATTTTAATTTCTTTTTGTTGTTGTTGTTCTTTTAATTTTGTCAGATTTTACAGGTGAAGTTTCTACTTTTTTTTTTTTTTTGAGACAGAGTCTCATTCTGTCGCCAAAGCTGGAATGCAGTGGCATGATCTCAGCGCACTGCAACCTGCACCTCCCAGGTTCAAGCCATTCTGCTCATTTTCCTGCCTCAGCAGTAGTAGCTGAGATTACAGGTGTGCACCACCATGCCTGGCTAATTTTTGTATTAGTAGAGATGGGGTTTTGCCATGTTGACCAGGCTCGTCTTGAACTCCTGGACTGAAGAAATCTGCCTGCCTCAGCCTTCCTAAGTGCTGGGATTACAAGCGTAAGTCACTGCACCTGGCCCATTTTCTGCTTCTGTATATGATTTTAATTTCTATTAAAATGCTCATTTGCTCCCATATTGACTAGTCTCAGCCTCAGCCTTGTTTCTTTGGGGCCCTTCTTAAAGGTGCTTGAATTCTTCAATGTGCTTGGCTAAGGCTGTGCTTCAAAGTTATGATAATTTGTGAAGTTGATGGATGCAAAAACTTTAGAAATGTACACTGGACTTTCCAGTGCCTTTATGAAGATTAGAAATTTTTTAATGTAGAAAGATAATGATAATGAAAAAAACTGGAGCTCTGACCATGTGCCACACATTGTATCAAGTGCCTTTTGTGCCTTATTGAATTCTCCATTGTTCTTATGCAGTAACTACATTTATTATTGCTAGTCTAAAGATGTGTAAACAGAGGCTCAGTGTATTAGTCCATTTTCATGCAGCTGATAAAGACATACCTGAGACTGGGCAATTTACAAAAGAAAGAGGCTTATTGGACTTACAGTTCCACATGGCTGGATAGACCTCACAATCATGGCAGAAGGCAAGGAGAAGTAAGTCACATCTTATGTGGATGGCAGCAGGCAAAGAGAGAGCTTGTGCAGGGAAACTCCTGTTTTTAAAACCATCAGATCTCATGAGATCCATTCAGTATCTCCAGAACAGCATGGAAAAGACCCATCCCCATGATTCAATCATCTCCCACCAGGTCTGTCCCATAACACGTGGGAATTATGGGAGCTACAAGATCAGATTTGGGTGGGAACACAGAGCCAAACTGTATCATTCTCCTCTGTCCCCTCTCAAATCTCGTATCTTCACATTTCAAAAACCAATCATGCCTTCCCAACAGTCCCTCGAAGTCTCAATTCATTGCAGCATTAACTCAAAAGTCCACAGTCCAAAGTCTCATCAGAGACAAGGCAAGTCCCTTCTGCCTATGAGCCTGTAAAGTCAAAAGCAAGTTAGTTACTTCCTAGATATAATGTGGGTACAGTCCTTGGGTAAATACAGCCATTCCAAATGGGAGAAATTGGCCAAAACAAAGGGCTACAGGCCTGATGCAAGTCCAAAATCCAGCCGGGCAGTCAAATCTTAAAGGTCCAGAATGATCTCCTTTGACTCCATGTCTCAAATCCAGATCCCGCTGATGCAAGAGTTGGGTTCCCATGGTCTTGGGCAGCTCTGCCTCTGTGGCTTTGCAGGGTACAGCCTCCCTCCTGGCTGCCTTCACAGGCTGGGTTGATTGTGGCTTTTCCAGGCACATGGTGCAAGCTGTCGGTGAATCTCCCATTCTGGGATCTGGAGGATGGTGGCCCTGTTCTCACAGATCCACTAGGCGGTGCCCCAGTAAGGATTCCATGTGGGGGTTCTGACATTTCTCTTCTGCACTGCCCTAGAAGAGGTTCTCCATGAGGGTCCCGCCCCTGCAGCAAACTTCTACCTGGGCATCCAGGCACTTCCATACATCTTCTGAAATCTAGGCAGAGGTTCCCAAACCCCATTCCTTGACTTCTGTGTACTCACAGGCTCAACACCATGTGGAAGCTGTCAAGGCTTGGGTCGTGCACCCTCTGAAGCCATGGTCCAAGCTCTACAGTGGCCCCTTTTAGCTACAGCTAAAGCAACTGGGAAGCAGGGCACCAAGTCCCTAGGTTGCACATAGTACGGAGATCCTGGGCCTGGCCCATGAAACTACTTTTTCTTCCTAGGCCTCCAGGCCTGTGTTGGGCAGGGGGGCTGCCATGAAGTCCTCTGATATGCCTTGGAGATATTTTCTCCATTGTCTTGGGGATTAACACTTGACTCTTCATTACTTTTGCAAATTCCTGCGGGCTGCTTGAATTTCTTCCCAGAAAATGAGATTTTCCTTTCTATTGCATTGTCAGGCTGGAAATTTTCTAAGATTTTATTGTCTGTTTCCCTTATAAAACTAAATACCTTTAACAGCACCCCAGTCACCTCTTGAATGCTTTGCTGCTTGTAAATTTCTTCTGACTGATACCCTAAATCATCTCTCTCAAGTTCAAAGTTCCACAAATCTCTAGGGCGGGGGAAAATGCCACCAGTCTCTTTGCTAAAACATAACAAGAGCCATCTTTGCTCCAGTTCCAACAAGTTCCTCATCTCCATCTGAGACCACCTCAGCCTGGACCTTATTGTTCATATCATTATCAACATTTTTGTCAAAGTCATTCAACAAGTATCTAGGAAGTTCCAAACTTTCCCACATTTTCTTGCCTTCTTCTGAGCCCTCAAAACTGTTCCAACCTCTGCCTGTTACCCAGTTCCATAGTCGCTTCCACATTTTCGGTTATCTTACCAGCAGTGCCCCACTCTACTGGTACCAATTTACTCAATTAGTCTTTTTCATGCTGCTAATAAAGACATAGCAGGAACTGGGCAATTTACAAAAGAAAGAGGTTTATTGGACTTATAGTTCCACATGGCTGGGGAGGCCTCACAATCATGGTGGAAAGCAAGGAGGAGCAAGTCACGTCTTACATGGATGGCAGCAAACAAAGAGAGCTTACGCAGGAAAACTCCTGTTTTTAAAACTATCAGATCTCATGAGACCAATTCACTATTATGAGAACAGCACAGGAAAGACCTACTCTCATGATTCAATCATCTCCCACTGGGTCCGTCCCACAGCACATGGGAATTATGGGAGCTACAAGATCAGATCTGGGTGGAGACACAGAGTCAAACCATATTACTCAGAGAGGTTGAATCACTTGCCCAAGGTCACCTATCAGGCAACTTGCAGAGTCTAGATTTAAACCTAGGCTAGAGCCTTAACCACTGTGTGTTACCTTATTGTTATGAGGCATTTCTCCTTTGTTTAACCCTGTGATGCCATTTCAGGCTATGTGTAGAGGATCTCAACCCTGGATGCACATCAGACTCACTGGGGATCTTGGAAAACATACCAGTTCCAAGCCCATCCCTTAGAGATTCTGATTTGAGACTGAACACAAAATAAAAGTTAACAAAAGTTAAATACAGACCAGAGTTGGTCTTCAAATAAGTGATTCTAAAGCACAGGCAAACTCTGGATTAGAAATACATTGTTCTGGGAGATGGACACATAAACTCTGAGAGTTTCACAGCTTTTCCTTATTTTGTTTTACCTTACTTTGAATACTAATGACACATCTCCCTTTGACACACCTGTTTCAAGAATCAGCTCCTATATGAAATTTTCTAATCACTCCCTTCTTATATTCCCTAAGCAATTTCATATTTAGTTTCGCCCAGATACTGCTGTAGTAAATGCCTTGTAGTTAGATTTTGATCGATTTATGCAGCTGCATCATCCGACCCAGTTAATTGTATAGTCTTTAAGGGAAGAACTATGTCTTCTACAACTTCTGTCTTCCTTAAACTTTACCCTCCATGGTGCTGGCAGTGCAGATATACAAAAAAATTCTGGCTGAGTTCGTGGCAAAACTGCTGTGGATTTTGAACCTGTGAGAGGGTGTGCAAGGGGCAAAGAAGAAAAAAAAGTCAAGTATGGCAGTCTTGTTGTTATAATCACATTTTATTTACATCATACTTGTTGAGCATCACCTAAGTGGTAATCTTGTATAGTTTGCTGCAGATGCCAGATAGTCCTTGCTGTCATGTTGCTTATATTCTAGTGAGAGGGACATTGATTTCTCACATAAATAAATGTACAACTAAGTCATTTCAGATACTATAAGGATCTGGAAGGAAACATATGAAAATGTGGAAGAGAGTGACTGGGAGGAAAGGGGACTTCAGGGAAGTTGGGGAAGGCCTTGCTGAGGGAGGAAATGTTTGAGACTGAAATCAGAGGAGTCAGCTGTGAGAATTCTGGAGAACATTCTAGGCAGAAGCCCTGGAAGTAGGCGTAAGATCTCGGTCTGTGTGTCAGGTAGGGAAAACATACTCAACAAAGAGGACAGTGAGGGGTCCAGAGACAAAGGATGTGTTGGATTCTGTAGGCCTTGTAAGTCACAATAAGAAGTATGGATCTCATTACGAGCATGAGCTTTTGAAAACGGCATGTACCCAATTGCAAATCACAGTCAATTGTCGATGCAAATGCAAATGCATATAGGCTGCCCTAATTATTTCATGCATTTGGATGGAGGCCTTAAGACAATTCTGATAGTGACTCTAGGGTAGAGAAAGGTGCAGTGTATTGGGTTCTACTTGTAACAAAACATGTCCCTTGATGCAGCATCCAATGCCTGAGGGACAGATGTTTTAACTATGCTGAAAGAGGGGAAAGGCAAACCCCAATTTAATGTTTCTCATTTTACTCTGGTAGTAACTTGGCACTAGTAAAGTTGTGGCTTATTGTACTGTTTAATAATATCAGTTGACTATAACTCAGCTTTCTTTTTCACACATCAGTGTGAAACTCATAAGTAGCAGAAACAATTTTGATAGCTACATGGTGTATTAGTTTTCTATTGCTGCATAACAAACTCCCACTAGTGTAGCAGCTTAAAATAATACACACTTATTACCTCATGGATTCTGTGAGTCAGAAGTCCCTGTACCACTTAGCTGAGTCCCCAGCTCAGGGTCTCACAGGGTCACAATCAGTGTCTCAAGGCTTCACTAGGGAAGAATCTGCTTCTGAGATCACTCAAGTTGTTGGCAAACTTCATCTCCTTGCAATTGTAGGACTGAGGGCTCCAGTTACTTGCCAGCTCTCAGCTAAAGGCCACCCTCAGACCTAGAAGCTGCCCTCAGCCCCTTAACCTGTGGACCAGTCTGCTAGCTAGATGGTATCTCAGGTAATGCAACACCATCATGGAAGTGACAACCCATCACCTTTGCCATATTCTACTGGGTTGGAAGCAGCTAACAGGTCCCACCCATACTTAAAGGAAGGGGCTTACACCAGGGTGTGAATGCCAAGAGGCAGGAATCATGGGGCCAGCTTAGAGTCTGTCTATATTTGGTTTTATTAAAGAAAAGGTATTTGTCTTTGGAAGTTACAGTCTACTAATGTAATAAAATTCAGTGGTTGCTGATAAGCAGGTCTCATACATTTTTCTTTTATACATTTACTTTGCTCTCCATGGATATCTTCTGGAGGTAGAAAGGGAGGTGCATCTTTTAAAACACTAGTTGAAAACTGGCTTTTAAACTCACAAATAACTGCACCATTGTTAGTTTTGACAACAGTCCCAAGGCTACTTCCTATTTTTTTCAGGTAAGATCATGCCGTTCTGTAGTATATAGTCAAAATAAATCTACTGAATTTTCCAACCTACCTTTCTAGGAGACAAGCCTGCCCCTGGAATATTTGCAGAGTGAATGTCCTATACACACACACACAAAGTGCTCTGTCATCTTTCAGAAGAAAGCCAATATTATAAAAATTACCAAAAAAGAAAAAATGAATCACAAAAAAATAATCTGGGCATTTAACTAGTCCATGAGTATGGTATGATGTCCGTATCTCTTATAAACCAAAAAGCATCTGAGACAAGTCTCAATCAATTTAGAAGTTTATTTTCCTAAGGTTAAGGACATGCCCAAGGACAGCCTCAGGAGGTGCTGACAATAGGTGCCCAAGGTGGTTGGACTACAGCTTAGTTTTATACACTTTAGGGAGACATAAGACATCAATCAATACATGTAAGAAATGCATTGGTTTGATCTGGAAAGGCGGGACAACCCAAAGGGTGGGGTGGGGCACTTCTGGGTCACAGGTGGATTCAAAGGTTTTCTGATTGGCAATTGGTCAAAATAATTTACCTAAAGACCTGGAATCAATATAATAGAGTGTCTGGGTTAAGATAAGGGGTTGTGGAGACCCAAGTTTTTATTATGCAGATGAAGCCTCCAGGTAGCCGTTTCAGAGAGAATAGATTACAAATTTTTTTGTTGTTGTTTTTTGTTTTTTTGTTTCTTTTTTATCAGTCTTACAGAGTCTATTCTGTCCGTTGTAAGGTCTCTGTTTTAATGTTAAGGCTGGTCAGCAGTGTCTGAATTCCAAAGAGAGAAAGCTATAATGAGGCACGTCCTACCACCCATTCCCATCATGGCCCAAATTCATGTTTTGGGTTTACTTTAGAATGCCCGTGGCTGACAGGAGGGGTCTGTTCAGTTGGTTGGGGGGCTTAGAATTTTATTTTTGATTTACACCTTTTAGCAAAGGTTTGTCTTTAATTGTCACTCTTTGCCTACCCAGTATTTGAGTGGTTCCTGTTGATTCTGGAGACTTCAGCCCTCAAGATATTAGATCCAAAGTGTAGTATCGTCAGGTCAAAAGCAGTGAGTAGTGGCAGCCAAGATTTCCCATGACTGCCATAGTCCACTTCTTCCCAGTTCCCCACTCCATTACCTCTACCCTTTCCTTGATATGGACAGTAGATGTTTTTTCCATCTTATGTAAAGAGTTACGTAAACTGGGCTCAGGACAAGACACATCGACACTCTTCAATTACATTGCTGCTCCCAAACCTCTTCCATTTAGAATACCTGGGACTGCTTCCATTTCAGGTTGATATCAACTAACAGACATTTGGAAACATATCTTTTTCTTCACTTCTGAGAATTCCAAGAGAAAAAAATATCATTTAAAACCCTGTCTAAAGGAAAGATGTGGGCTAGCTTCTTCTCAGGCTCTAACAACCGGTTTGGTTTGTTCTTTAGGGGTGGCTGCTGCCAATCTCAGGGTTTCCTGGGTCAGAGAAACAGAATTTGGAACCTGTAAGTGTTGACTAAGACAAATACCACATATTTGATCAGCTAAGTATTAATCAATCAGAAATTTGTGGCTTAAATTCCTTTTGAAATACACACACACACAGGTTAAGGAGAGAAAGCATTTGGCAGAATACATCAGAGGAGCTGCCAGCCATATAATTCTTGAAAAATAGCCAGATAAAGTTTGCCAAACCTAAAAGTAGTTAGATTTGCTCATCTATATATTAAAGAAACATTAAAGTCTTTACCTATTGACCTGTACCTACTAAAGAAAAGGGAATTTCAGAGTTGAAACTAACATTTCTTCCAAAAAAAAATAACCTTCCCCTGACTAATCATTGCTGAGATCTCAATGTGTAATATTGAATATCTAATGCAAGATATCTAATAACACACCAGTGTGGAGTTTGCAAATACATAAAGGTTGTTTTAAAGAGGGCAAGGACAAGTTAGTCTCATGAGGTCAAGCAAATATAAGAGCAAGTAATGGCCTCTGGTCAAAGTAGGCAAGAGGTAGATAAAATATTAGAAAAGATGGTATTATGTAATAAGCAAGGCCATAACTGTGTCAGAATATAAAATGGCATGCCAGAGGTAGAAAGTATGATATAGATACAGTCTTGAAGTTCTCAGAAGAAAAGAGGTATTCAAATGATGGTGATGATGATGGTGGTGGTGATGGTTTATGTGTTTATTATTATTGTTACAGCTACCATTTATTACATTCCTAGCATGAGTTTAAAACTGGGTTAGGTTTGGTGCTAAGCCCTTTGCATACAGCATTTTTAAGCCTTCGTAGAGCCCTTCAACATAAGTATTCAGTTTATGTGATGACTTCCATAAAATTACTAAACAGAACCTAAAACCTGTTGTTGTCCATCTGAATCTTAGGCCCCTATGAAAAGTAGAAGGTCTGATACTTAGAAGTCCTCACAGATTTCCAACCATTCGAACATAGTGCCATGCTCAATTTGACCCAAAATGATTATATGAAGCTTATCATAGAACCCAGTAGTAACTATGAGGGATGGGTGGCCTAGTCTGTGTTCAAATTTGCTAAAAAGATACAAAGAGCATTTCTTCAAGTTAATGGACCAAGTGGGGTTCTTGGATTGACCCAACTGGACAATTCTACACTTATAACATGCAAGATAACATTTATCAAGAGCTTATCATATGCCAGATACCGTTCTATAATAGTACTCTATATACAGTGACTCATTTAATCTTCACTACAAGCCCAAGATATAGGTTTTAGTCAATAGTGACTAATACTTTGAAATAGTATTAGAGTAGGCTAACTTCTATAACAAAAGTCCCCAACATCTTAGTGCCTTCCTACAAGAAAAGATTTATTTCTTGCTTACATCGCAGTAAATCTGATGATTGGAAGACAAGTGTTCACGCCATATTTCAGGGAGGCAGCAACAGCTTCAGGGTCCTAAATCTTCCTCTCCTGGGTCTTCTACAACTGGCCAGCGGACAATGAGAGGAGAGAAAAGGCATGGAAAATCTTGTGGGAAGTTTTAGGGGTCAAACTAGTACTAATGTAGCTAGCCATGTCTGCCCCCATCCCAGTGGGCAGAGCTAGTCACATGATCCCACATAGATGCAGAGAAAGAATGGGAAATATGATTTTCCATTGTTCCAGGAAAGAAAAGAACTAGGAGAGTAGGCACAAACAATGTTTCTGCAACAGATAGGTACTACTGTTATCCATGCCCTATAATGGAGGAAACTAAGGGACCAGTATACAAGATCACACAGTTTGATACCCAGTATCACCCAATCAAGAAGTAGGATAGGGATTCAAGCAACAAGCAATCTTATCCTTAGCCTATGCTTATACCATGACTACTGCTCCTCAACTATAATTCAGGGAGAAAAACATTATTCTCAAGTCATCATTATTTGGTTTGATAGTTTCATCCCAAATCTAGCCCAAAACTGTCATTTTTATGATTGCTTAAGTACGTCACTTACAGAGTCCCAATCGCAGAGCATAGGAAAGCCTGTTATTTAAACAAAACAAGATTCTAAACTTTGCAGAAACATTGTACATTAGTCTTCTACTCCCACCTTCTGTATTCATTCCTAATTTCAGGCCCACCCTCCTACTTACTAACTACCACTACCACCCCCTTAAAATAAAAGAAGAAGAAAGAAAAAGTCCTGATAAAGCTTTTCCAGTATTTAAGAAGGTCAAGGGGAGCTTAGTGAGTTAATATCTGCCCGCACCTCAATTTAAGCAGACATTTGGCTCCTTTCTTATAATGGATGGCTGAGAATATCAAACCATGGGCTGTGACTGAGTCTACCCCAGCTTTCAGCCTTGTGCTCAATAGCAGGATGCCCCATTACTTTCCTTACCCACAACTGCTATGTCTCATGTGTCCAAAGACATTTGAAACCAATCACTGAGACTCCCCTGTGTTGCTTTTCCCTGAAGTCTTACAGACAACTCAGACTAGCCTGGTCAGACCCTTGGAAAGCTTCAGAAGCCCGGCTGTCAGATGTGTGCATGTCAACACACCACCTGTTCTGGCAGGAAACCCACTTTGTTTTCTATTTCTTCCTCCCTTGGGAAACGTGCCTGTATCTGGCATCCATCCCCACTGATCCTGCATCACACACCTAGACAAAAAAGTCATTTCATTTCTCAAGCCATTTCTCCCACTTTTGTGAAAATTTACTTGAGTTCTCTCTCAACAGGCATGTTGAACTCCTACGTGTTCCTCCTCTTTATGTATTCAAAACTATTCTTGCTCCATTTTTTTCATGCTTCCCCCAATTTGTTTCTGTTTGGAGTCTTAATTCCATCTCTTCTTACTACCTTTGATTATGTAAAAGAACCCTTCTTAAGTAACCTAAGATATTTTCATTTGTATCAGCTACTAATCTTAATTGTTTTTACTGCTATTCTGGAATCTACTGTCATTTCTCTTTAGACAAGTTTGACTATTAGCTTTTCTTCACTCCTAATAGCACATACTAAGGTATAAATAGCATGAGTGGGTAAACATGACAATATTAAAATATGGTCTTATGCTATCAATCTGTATTTTAAGAAACATTGCTTTCTGGATCTTTAAAAGATCAATGGATTTTCACTTTTTCCAAAGTTCTACCACCTCTGTTGTTTCAAACATAATTTCTCTGGAGTATGAAAAGAAATGGGTTTCAAGGAGGTTGCTTCACTAGAGTGTAGGCAGGTCAGATGGATTTTCTTCTTCCTACAGAATCATCCTGTGATATTGAAAAAGTGAAGCTGGAAGAAAAAATATATTTAAGGAAAGATATTATGGGACCGGAAGCTTAGAGAATTTAACTTTACTTCTGTGACTCAGATGCCTCCCATTTTAAGCAAGTCATCTGAACACTGTGTACTTTGGTCTCTTGCCTCTTTATAAAAAGGAAACCAATAAAAATATAGCACCCAAAATATAGGCCCCTTACAAATTTCCAATAATGGCTCATTAAAATTGTCTTCAAAGCGCTGTAGGTGAAAAATTAATGAAATTTCCCAGCAGGTTTTTTTCCTAGAAATTGATACTTTGTAAACATTCCATGCCTTCCTCCTTCTATCTCCTCCTGCCAAACTTTCGGCTGGTTCTTCTTTGTGGAACACCCTTCCTGTGAGCAGTACTTGGATTTGTGTTTCATGGGGCATGAAAATTGTAGTGAAAAGCATGGGAAAACAGGGTATAATGAGATTTGTGGTACACACTCTTGATCATGACATGAATTTTCTTGTCCATGCCCGTCTGTCTTTTCCACAACACTGTGACACGTGTCAGTACTCTTACAAGTTGTCTTGATTCTTTCAAGGTCAAGTTGAACATGTCAGCTTAAATCCTGCCTCCATTTTTGATTAGTTATATGATTTTCAGCAAGATTTATAACCTCTCTGGGACTTGGTGTCCTCATACGTGAAGAACTCATTGGGAACTGTGAGAATTAAATGAGAAAAAGCCTGAGAAGCACATAGTGCCTGGTGTATGGTTAGCACACAATAGTTTGTTCCCCATAAACTCAGTGGAGGATATTTTAAAAATATTAAATTAGTTTTTCTTATTCTTCCTTTCAAGAAATTTCCTGACAAATCCTATTTACCTGGGTTCCTTTTTAAAGTTGGTTGCCACAGTGAAAGGGATAGTGGGCACAATAACCTTGAAAGCCAAGCTTTTGAAAAAGATAAGAATCTTCTACATAGTAAAACTTCCCTTTACTCTTTAAGAGTCAAGTCTGATATACCACATTAATAGAATAAGGATAAAAATCACATGATCACCCCAGTAGAAGCAGAAAAAGCATTTGGCAAACTTCAATACCCTTTCATGAAAAAACACTCAACAAACTGGATATAGAAGGAATATACCATAACATAATAAAGACCATGTATCATAAGCCCACAGCTAACATCATACTCAGTAGTGAAAAACTGAAAACAATTTCCTTTAAGATCAGGAACAAGGGAAAGATGCCCATTCTTGCCACTTATATTCAACATAATTCTGGAAGTCCTATCCAGAACAATCAGGTAAGAAAAAGAAATAAAAGAAACCTGAATTGGAAAGGCATAAGTAAAATCATCTGTTTACACATGACATAATCTTTTATGTAGAAAACTGTAAAGACTCCAAAAAAAAACTTTTAGAGCTAAAAAATGAATTCAGTAAAGTTGCAGGACATGAAATCAAAGTACAAAAATCAACTGTGTTTCTGTACACTAACAGTGAACTATTTTAAAAAGAAATTTTAAAAATTCCATTTACAGTAGCACAAAAAAGAATAAAATACTTAGGAATAAACTTAACCAAAGAGGTGAAAGACTTCTACACTGAAAACTTTGAAACATTGATGAAAGAAAGACACAAATAAATGAAAAGACATTCTATGTTCATTGATAATAAGAGTTAATATTGTTAAAATATCCATACTACCTAAACTAATCTGCACATTCAATGCTATCCCTATCAATATCCCAGTAAAATTTTTTACAGATACAGAAAAAATGATTCTAAAATTCATATGGAATCACAAAAGACCTAATAGCCAAAGTGATTTAGAAAAAGAAGAACAAAGCTGTGGCCATCACACTTTCTGATTCAAAATATATTACAAAGATATGGTAACTAAGATAGTATGGCACTACCATAAAGATAGATATAAAGACCAATGGAACAGAATAGAGAGCCCAGAAAAAAACTCACACACGTAGTCCAACTAATCTTTGACACGGGTGTCAAGATTACACAATGGAGAAAGTACAGTCTCTTCAATCTAGACTTAAAGACTAAAATATAAGACCTGAAATTGTAAATATCCTAGAAGAAATATAGGAGAAAATTTTGACATGGGTCTTGGCAATAATTTCTGGGAGATGGTTTCAAAAATACAGGAAAAAAAAAGCAAAAGTAGACAAGTTGAACTACATAAAACTAAAAAGCATCTGCACAGCAGAGGGAGCAACAGAATAAAAAGGAAACCTATGGAATAAGAGAAAATATTTGCAAACTGTAAACCTGATCAAGGACTAATATCTAAAATTAGATAAGAAATTTGCACAATTCAATAGCAAAACCACAACAACCCTATTTAAAAATGGCAAAGGACCTGAATAGATATTTCTCAAAAGAAGGCATAAAAATGGCCAATAGGAATAAGAAAAGGTGCTCAATGTCACTAATCATCAGAGAAATGCAAATCAAAACCACAGTTTGATATCACCTCACATCTGTTAGATAGCTAGTATCAAAAAGTCAAAAGACAACAAGTGTTGGTGAGAATGTGGAGAAAAGGGAACTCTTGTACACTATTAGTAGGAATGTAAATTAGTACAGCTATTATAGAAAACAGTATGGAGATTTCTCAAAAAATTAAAAATAGAAATACCATATGCTCCAGTAATTCCACTTGTGGGTATATATCCAAAGGAAATGAAATCACTATGTTGAAATATATATGCACTCCCATGTTGATTGCAGCATTATCACAATAGCCAAGATATGGAATCAACCTGAAGTGGCCATCAACAGATGAATGAATAAAGAAAATGTGGTATATATATGCAATGTAATACTATTCAGCCTTTAAAAAAGAAAGAAGTCCTATTAATTGCTACAGTGTGGATGGATCTGGAGGACATTATGCTAAGTGAAATAAGCCAAGCACAGAAAGACAAATAATGCATGATCTCACTTACATGTGAAATCTTGAAAAGGTCAAACTCAGAAGCAGAGAGCAGAATGGTGGTTGCCAGGGGCTGGGGGTGGAAAAGGGAGAATATGGAGAGATGTTGGTCAGAGGGTACAAAGTTTCAGTTAGACAGGATGAATAAGTTCTGGAGATCTATTTTACAGCATGTTAACTATAGTTAATGGTCGTATGTTGTATACTTGAAAATTGCTATAGATCTTAAATGTTCTTACCACAAGAAATGGTAAGTAGTGAAGTGGTAGATATGTTAACTAGCTTGACTTAATAATTTCACAATGTTTACATATATAAAAACATCATGTTGTATACCATAAATATATATAATTTTTATTTGTAATTATACTTCAATAGAGCTTGTGGGGGATGGGGGAGAAGAGTCAAGGCTGGTAGATTAGAACTCCAGAGCTTTATTTGTAAACTGTAGTAAAAAGGGGAAGGAGGATATGATGTAAGAAAAAATTTTACTCAACTGAAAGGGAAAGTAAAAAAGCCCTTCAGATTCTAAAGAGAGGAACCCAGGAAAGAGAAGAAAGAGAAGCAAGACGTTAGAATTGAGGAACATAACTTCATTGTCTGGATCAAAATCCCTGGGGGAATAAAGTTTTGAGAAACTCTGAGGGGAGGTTGACATATTCCAAACATTTTAACATAAATATTATAATATTGGTTCCCTTTAGGGGAGCTTCCTGTTTTCTTCCTGGCATGGGAGCAACATGGTGCCCCACAGGAGGGAGTTTAGAAAGGAGGTAGCCTTTGTGGCCTGGACAGACATTCAGTGTCCCCATGCTCCTCAATAAAGGAATCAAGAAGTGCCAAAGGGCGCTGGACCAGAGAGGGACAAAGAACAGTCTGAGAGGGGAGATGAGAAGGTCATTTCATGATGCCAGGTCTTCGGGACAGGAGAATATGACAGAAACTATAAACTTCTACCCCAAATGCCAGGGCAAATGAGACAAGCTGCATCACACTGGAGACAAGTGAAAGCAACAGAGGCAAGAGCCAAAGAGGTCTGGAACAGTTCAAGGAACAGCAGAAACAGAGTAACCCTGAGTGGCAATGTGAAAATGTTAACTTTTCTTTGCTGTCTTTGGAAATGAAGAGCTCCCAAACAAGATGAAATATGAAACAGAAAATCTATGTTTACTTTTGTACATCTGAATATAATATCTAAGTTGTTGACCTTTCTCAGAAATAATTGAGAATTGGCCTCATATCAAAGTTTACTTTTAGTTTGTTCATTTGAAAGGGGTGGAGGTATTTTGCTTAAGACATCTAACTAGCTCACATAGCTGTGGTGAATGGAGAAAGGTATTTTTTAAAGTAAATTTTGAAGCCCTATAGGATAAAGGTGGGAATCTATTTTTTTTTTAATATGAGAGTGGATCACCTAAAGGCATTCACCAAAATACACATACATATAGACACACTATGTCACACCAGCCACTTAACTATAGAAGTAGTTCTGAATAAAGTTTATGAGCCCTAATCAGATGTAACTCAGTGTTTACTGCCTTAAGCACTTTCTGTTTGGGGCTAAAGTAATCTGACTAAAAATATACCTACCAATCAACACCTTTCTGTTGTTTCTAGCTGCATGGATGCTAAGGGTAGTCTCCAAATATACTTCAAAGAGCCCACAGTTCTCCAGGACACTAATTCACACCAGTATTGTGTAAAGCAGAAGAGATGTGTACTACAGTTACCAACGATGTCAACAAACTCAAGGTGTTAGCATGTGAAATGAGGTTGTTATTTTGATGATAGTGATTATATCAACTGTTCCTCCTTACAATCACAGGGTACTTTCAGATCATGGACACTAAAATTACCAACCAGTAATTTGGAGATCAAATTAACAGCAACCATTCAAAGTAAATTGGGTCATTTCAACTCAGTGGCATTAGGCAATAGAAAGAATGTGAAGTTCTCAAACTGATATGAGAACTGCAGTTCAAACTTGTTGCAGTTCTAGACAGATGGCTCTTTCAGGCATTGTTCATCTAAGGGGTCATTTCTGCTGTTGTCAGACTGGAAATCCCCAAAACACATACCTTAGAGTCTGTAGGCTGCCTTCATAGTATATTTCAGTAACTCAAAAGCCTTCACTATTGTGAAATTCTTTACTTTGTAACCCAAGTTCTCCAACCTCCTGAGGAGCCACTATGTCCTTGAAAGTCCATCAATCTTAGTCCAAGTCTCCATTTTGGATACAAGAAGTCCTGCATCCTGCTCAAGTATTTCTAAGCATCCCAGTACGGTTTACATTCCTAGTGGTTGCTTATTGTGTCAGTTAGAAATTAGGTCCAGCTGCATGTAACAGAAGCTTAACTGCTGTGGTTTAGCCAAACAGGAGGAGGGCTGATTTTCTCATGTACTCAAAGTCTGGACATGAGCAGTACAAGGGCTCTGTAAAGTCTTAGGCGCTCCATGCCCTATCAACATTTTTTCCCTCTATCCTTAACATGTGACTTTTTGCCTCATGCTTGTCGCCTCATGGTCCCAAAATGGCTGCCTTTTTTACAGGCTCATATCCTTGCTCTCAGCAGAAAGAAGAAGAGGCAAAGGACCAAGGGGCAACCCCTGAACAGGAAAAGCAAAACTTTCCCAGAAATTCCTAGGCGAGTTTTAATTATATCTCAGTGACCTGAAATGAGTGTCAGTGCATTTTCTGAAGCCTGGGAAGGCAAGGATTATAGCAAAGTGCACTCCCATCTAAAACAAAATATGAATATGGCTGGTAAGGAAAAGGGGCGTTGGGCTGCTGAGTACCCAGCAGTGTCTGCCACTCTTCTCAGCTCTCATCCTGAACCACTCCACACTGGCCATGTCTGGTCATCTCCTAGCTATGAGATAGGAAAAATCTAAAACTAGATCTCAGACATGAATACCCCAGTAGTGGCCTTGCCTCTTCCTGGGAGGAGTAGCCTCATGGGTACCTTCTTCCTGATCCTCCACTCCAATACCTTATTGCTGAGATCATGGTTTTTTTCTTTATTTGTTCAATTAATAAATACTTTTTGATCATTTTCTATGCATTAAGTACTGTTTTAGACATTGGGGATATGAAAGAAACCAAGATCTCAAGACCCTTACCTTACATGGAACTCACATTCTAATGGACGTAACTAGATTTCAGCCCCCAATTATCTCCTCAGCAGGTACCTTTTGCAGGGCACTCCCTCCACCACTGTTTATGGTGACCGTGATCATTCCCCAGAGACCAAGGTTCTAGTCTTCTGTCTCTCTCTCCATTAGAAGTTTAAAAACTCAGGCAACAAATATTATTTTTGCAGAAATAAACACAATGACCTATTCCAAGTCTTTTATTGTCAAACAGTATGTTTATCATCTCAGTCTGAAGTCCCTGCCTTTAGGTATTTCCATTTGTCCAGTGTTTCCTCAAGAAGAATGTTTTTACTTTCTTACTGCATGAGAGGCTTTGCTAAGCACAAATTCCAGTTTTCACCTTTACAGCCACAAAGAGTTCAGAAAATTTGGCACCCAGTGTATTTGAGCATCTACTTAAGCTTATGTATAACAGAGATTCCTCAAAGAGCAACACATGCCCATTGATGGTTAGTGACTTAATTTCCCTGCACATTTCAACTGGAGGTCTATGTGCATTCTGAAGCCCCTTTATAAAATGTAAATTAAGTGTTTGCTTGAATCTAGTTAATCTCTTGCATTAAGCCTCTACTTTTGTTAGGGAAAGGGGATAACAAAAATCTCAGTTCTGGGAAGGCCTTTCTCTGTTTCTCTTTCTGAGTCAGTACCCCCATGTATACAAGGGATATGACGACACCAGAGTGATACCCAAAGGTATTTGAAGTGGATGAGGTCTTCGAGGTTCTGTGTACAGGTGATCACGGGTAATGTGGTTGAATCTATGAGTTTCTAAACTTCCCAACATAAATTCCTTACTAAACTGCCTCATTTCTAGCTGCCATACTCTGTCTTGTGTTCTCTGCTCCAGCTAAGCATGGAATTTTCCTTCTTCACCTCAAAACCTTCCCTCAGGTGCTTCCCCCTGCTCTCTGCCAAGCCAGTTCTTCAAACCATTGCTCAGGCTATTCCTCCTTCTTAAACTCGCCACACACCACACTATGCTACCTGTTGTTATTCTGTTCTCCCTGACTCTCTCTCAGCACTTGTATATGGCTATGTCCAACTACCCATCCCTCTGCCCTTCACTGATGCCAGTTCTGGTTCTTTATGAAATGATAAACTCACGAAAGAGGCATTAGGGTCCTCTACGTCCTCAGGAACTCCCCACTATATATTGTGTTACTCCTTGCTCAAAATAGACCATCTGTAAATAGGGGTACTGTAGGTTTAAGACAAAACTTCTCATCAGCATGCTCAGTTTTCTAGGCAGTTTACATTTGAGACTGCAAAGCAGTGGGCGTGTAACTGCTTCCAACCTTCTCTGGGTGGTGATGCAATCATGGGGAGGCCATCTGTGTTTCCTCCATCTGTTGAGGCTTCTCTGCACCTAATCAAGTGCAATGCACCAACTCAAGCCTCATCTTTCCGAGCAGCCTTCTCCTCCTGAACCACCCTTCCTCAGGAGTCCACTCAACCTGGGTCTCTAGAGCAGTGGATATGTAGACAGACTATAGCAGAATCGCTGAGCCTCCATTTCCTTATCAATAAAATGGGATCATAATGTACTCCTCATACGTTTGATGTGAGGATTAAATGAGAAAATGTATAATAAACCCTTTGCACATGGTAAGTGTTCAGCATATGTTAATTCTCTGCCCCCTCCCTATCACGCTTTCATGCTGAGATAACCATTGTTCATTTGTACAGTCTCATTTCCCCTGCATGACTCTGAACTTCTTCAGGACAAAGTCTCGTCTAATTTGTCTTTACATAAGGAAGGGTAGGGTGTTAGAGAATTAGAAATCATCAAACCATGATCTTGGTCATGGATCTGCCACTTATGATCTGTGTGACTTTAGGCTGGTTCATTCATCGGTAAAACAAGGTGTTCGGTTTGGAGGACCGCTAAGATCTATGTGCCTAACCTAAATTTCCTAAAGAGCTTAGTGAGTGAATGGGCACCAAGGAAGCATGATTTCTAAGACTTGTTCCTCCCTTAATAGGTGAGTGAGTGAGTGTCCAATGTTTTAAAGGCTCTATGATCACATTAGCCATTCCTTTCCACTGGGCTCATTCAAGTCCAGCAGACTAGAGGTTAAATACGCTGTAGCTCCTCAAGCCCACAGAAGGAAGGTGTTCCTTAAAATTAAAGCTCTAGCCAGGCCAAATTCTATGAACCAGTCAAGCAGGTCACCTGAATTCACACGCTCCCCTAAACCCCATCCACCCAACTGCCCAGCAAGGATGACATAAGGCCTGCTGGTGGGAATGCTAGAGTAAGGGATGGGAGTCTACATTCAGGCTCTGCAACTGCCCTTTTGATTCACTCACACAGCTGACACTGGAAGCTAAGGTGCATAACTGGTGAGCAAATGTTTTGTTATCTTCTTTAGCCACTGGCAATATTATAAAAGGTCAGTGTTGATGCTAAGAATTTCTTTGAGATTATCAAGTAAAACATGCTAATATGGATCAGATTATAAAATGGCCGATTCTATTACCATAAACACCTCTATATAAGGAGAAAGTTTTTTCCTGCTTTGGGCCATATATTTCAAGTTATACCAAATATGACAAATTTGTACTACAACCAGTCCATTTATATTGGACCTCTGAGCCTGTATTAAGCCAAGTGAGGATGAAGGTCTATACTCTTGACCTCTTCCTGTCCCATCACAAGCATATCTGCCACATTTATATCTAGTGAGCTACTCTGACTACATAGATGCTGAGTACTTTCGTACTTATCCTTCTTATTAATACTCAGGGAAAGAAAAGGGTGGGAGAGAAAGAGACTTGAGTCCCTAAATATGCAGGTACTGTGCTAGGTCCCACCAGGCTGCGTCTCCTTAGACAGCTAAAGCTCAGAGAAGAAACTTGTCTCTGATCATACAGCCAGTACAGGGCAGAGCTGAGATTTGAATCAAGACCTCACTCAAGTGTCCATGCTCTTAACCACTGCACCCCAGTGGCTCCCTGGGTTAGCAATTAGGTGAGTTGTTAGTTAATCAAGTAGGCAAAAATGTAGGCAACACAAGGGATGGGGGTCCGTAGAAAACTCTCTCCCTTTCTCTCCTGAGACCTGTGTTCCACGGCAGGTGTACCTCGGTGATTAATGCTTCTGAAGCTCTGGGTGTGCCCAGATGATATGCTATCTACAGCACACAAATGGGAAATTTCAAGATGCTGTTCTCTAACAGGCTTGCCACCAAATGCTGTCAGAAAACTAAAATTGTTCAGGCTATTTTGAGACCAAACTCAAAGTTTTATCCAGCTTCTCCCTGAAGTAAATTGATGCTCATGGATCTCAGAGCTGTTCTTTGCCTCACATTTTAGGTGGGGCTGTGTAGCTAGAGTTTGTGCTCATTCAGATTCGTGTCCCTGCATTGACCCCAGTCCTTCTGAAAAGCCCAGTGGAATTACAGGGTCTTAGATAAAATCAGAGGCCTACATTCTCTAGCTTCAAAATAAAGAGAAGGCAAGAGTTGACTCAGAACACAAACACAGTTCTGAGAATAAAATTAGAATTACCCGTTTAATGTTTATATACCTCGTAGGCTGGGGATGGGTGTAGCTTGTTTACTTTCTGAGTATAAATTACCAAGTTTTCCCACCTTGAGATAGAAACCTGACTTGTGAGACAAAATTTTCTTTTCTTCCCTCTTTTTATAACAAGTAGAAATGGTTTGGTGGAATGTGTGTTGGTTTTCATTCCGGGTGAGAAAGTAGAAGTGAGGCTGCAAATTCTAAGTAATGTGTTCCTAAGATGCACCTGAGACTGACTGGGCACTAATATAAATTATAACAAAGACTGGAACATTCACTGCCCCCTCCCCTGGGTTGGCTCTTGACATTTGGCCTGGAGTCTTCATGGTCACTGTTTAGCCCGGGAAGTGATGCAGGATGACACACATGGGGAATCTTTTCCTGGAAATGGGTTTAGAGGACAGCTTATTATAAACAATAAGCCCTTGTGTAGGGGTTGAAAATAAACTCAGACAGTGCATGAGGTTACAGTTATGTGCTGAAAGGCGAAAATCCACCATCTGTCACCTGTCCACAGGCCCTGATGGAAGCATTTGCCTCTGCCTGGAATCCCATTCCAGAAACTCCAGCTCAGTGATTAGACACTTCTTCATACAGAGTCTGGGGACTTAGGGATAGACTCCCATGGTATTTAAGCTTATTTTTAAAAACATCATTTTTTGGTTATTTTTAAGAAAGGAGGCAATGTTGTATTAGACGGCCACATGATCTTTTTAATCTGTCAGCCCATTGGCCAAATGTCACAGTCTAAAGGACTATTCTGGGCCAGCTCTCATGTATTTCCCTCCATTAATTTTTTTGTTATTATTTAGGCACAGCATGTGTGTTGGCTCCAAACCATATGAATGAAAAAAAAAAATAACAAGCTCTGAAGTTTTGTCTCTCCAATATAGAAAAACCATCGTAGTTTTCTCCCACTGCTTTTGATTCTGTACTGAAAGTCTTGTTGAGCGAATGATATTTGTGGACCAGTAACTGTATATACGAGTCAGACCATTATCTCCCCTTTGCCCATGATATCTATCACTCTTTAAATGTTCCCTTCATCTCTTTCTTTCTTATGTTGCACAGCTTCAGCTCCAGAGTTAACTGTAAAATTTCAAAAACATATTTTTCTAGCAACTCAAAGCACTTAAGAGGACTCAGGGAAAAGTATTTTGGCACTTACTTAGGGGGAATTATTATGTTGGTTGCAAAAACATTTTGGAAATAAAAAATGTCTTTAGTCTTGTGATTACATAAATTTCTACTTGGCAAACAAGGATCGTTCTGGCATTGTGGACCTAGAATTTAAGACATCATCTTTTTAACCTAAATTCCTTTTCTGTGAATCTACATTGTTGGTGAGGAAGCAACCCAGGGAGGTAGTCGCTGTAATTCCAGTCTTCAAGTCTATGGACAATGCAAGGGTCTAGGGCAGTCCAGAGCTCCTAGATCATTCTGTGGGTAGAGAGAACTGAGGTGCAAGAGACAAGCTTCTTGTTCAGTTGGCCCATGTACAGCTACCAGAGGGAGCTCTAGGGCACCCAGAATAGGCTCCCTGAAATAGAAACATTTCAGGTACTAACAGAGTCCCATGACAGCTTAATGCCATGAGAAGGGTTAGAACCTTTACCCTAAGTACAGGTTCCCAGCCTGTGGACTGTGGGTCCCTGGCAGTTGCAGCTCTGTAAAGAGCGAGAAATTCACAGCTGGGTAGAAAACAGCCTGGGTAAGGTTTCACACAATTGTGTCCTAGGTCATCTAACACAGCAAGGAGGGCTCTGGAGACTAACATTTTAGGTTCAAATTCTGGCTGTGTCTCTTACTAGGTGTGTGGCCCTGAACAAGTTATTTAATCTCTGAATACTTCAGTTTCTTCATCTGTAAAATGGAGATAATGGTGATGATATCACCTCATAGGGTTGTTGTCTTAAATGAGTTAATATCTGTGGAACAGTGCTGCTCACACAGTTAGGACTCGGTGCACTTTAACCATTCTTATTGTTTGACGGACGTATTTGAAGCTGCTGTCATGATAAATTAAAATACGTTCATTTAAAAGTGATTTCACTGTTACTCTTTATCAATATGCACAGTTTCGGTGGATGGAAACCAAACACAGAATTGTCATCACAGAGGAGTCCTCATTCTCAGAAACGAGTGAAAGAAATAAAACAGGGGGACTGAGTTATCCTAAAATAGGGAAGAAAATATATATGGCAAGCAGGGCTAACTTCTCTATTAGGCAAAGTAGGCAGAGAATCTAGGGCCCACAATACTTTTAGAGGCCCGTGAAAATGTTTTAATTTGCTTTAAAACTGGAAGAAAAAATTAACTTGTAGATGGAATAAAGTGTTTTAATACATAATATTAATACATTTGTCTTTAGGCACTTTGTATAAACATGGAATGCAGTTTTTAATATTTTTATGGAAGAAGAGGCAGCAAAGGCAAAATATTAGGAAGTTATAATGTAACCGAGACCGCAAGTGCCTCTGTTATATTTGTTCATATCTTTTTCTGTGTTCCTAACTGAATGGGGAGCCCTTTGAAAGCAGAAGATTGAATCCTATTTACTATTGTACGCACAGAGCCTAGCACAGTGCCCGGCATATCATAGGCAACAAATACATATTTGATGAATGAAAGAAATGATTAGCATTTTAAGTCACATGCAACAAGCCCTGGAAAGAGGGCTTTTGCTAAGGCTCCAAGCAAGTCAATCTCTGTGCAGCTTAGAAGTACTTTGAAAGTGGCATTCTATGTCACATGGATGAAAAATCAAAAGGATGAAACCATCGTTAAGCAAGGCAAAACAGAGACACGCTCTGTTGTCTCTGGGTTCAACTCTAAAGCAGACTTTGTATGAAAGACTGCAAGTTTAGCTCCAGCTAAGGCTCATCCACTTGGAAGAAAGCCCTCAGAGATGGTCCCTGGAAGAATGAGTCTGTCGTGCTGCAGAAGGGCCAAAGAGGTAGAGTGCAACTGCAGAGACTCAAAAGCACAAAGGAGGCACCCCTCGCAGCCCTCCCTTAGAGCTCTGCTGAGTCCGCCACGGCCAGGCCAGAGGCCACATAGGGAGGGAAGGGAGAAAGGCCTCCCAGTGGGAGGGCTACACCTCAGGGAAGCCAAGTGGTGACTGAGAGCCAAATCCAATGGGAAAAAGTTGAAACGCCAAAGTTCTCGGGCCAAAGTTCAACTGGAGTTACATCTGCCTCCTGGAATCCTGGGGTGGGGTGGTGGAGGGGATGGATATATTCAGGAGCGGGCAGAATTGGAGAGGAGCATGAAAAAAATCAAGGAAACTGCAGTCGTGTGAAAAGGGAAAATATTGCTACATTAGATTTTTAGGTTAACCAAAAATTTCCTTTGCTTCAATCCTTACGGTAAAAAATAAACAGTGATCTATTTGCAATAGGGACTGTAGTATACGAAATCAAAACACATAATAGGCAGGAATCTTAGCAATATAATATTCAGTTAAAAACCTCCTAAGGTATTATATACAGCATGACGCCCTTTAAAAACTTTTATATGGACAATTTAAAACACATACGAAAGAGAATACTGTCACCTCCCTCAGGCATCCTGCATCCAGCTTCCATCTTGGCCGATCTTGTTTCATCCATACATACCTCTTACCCACTTTTCCTCTCCCTTATTATTTTGAAGAAAATCTCAGACATAATGGAATAACATTTGCATAATATTCAAAACCGTTAAAAATTAAGAAATACTTTCATTAATGCATAGATGCCATTACACCATATAAAAAGCTTTTTATTTTATTTTATTTTTTGAGACAGAGTCTTGCTCTATTGCCAGGTTGGAGTGGAGTGGCACAATCTCGGCTCACTGCAACCTCCACCTCCTGGTTTCCAGCGATTCTCCTGCCTCAGCCTCTCAAGTAACTGGAACTACAGGCACATGCCACCACGCCCGGCTAAGTTTTGTATTTTTAGTAGAGATGGGGTTTCACCATGTTGGCCAGGATGGTCTCCATCTCTTGACCTCGTAATCCACCCGCCTCAGCCTCCCAAAGTGCTGGGATTACAGGCATGATCCACCGTGCCCGGCTCATGAAAAGCTTTTTAAAAGGATGATGGTGACTGCAGGTGTGGGGTGGGTTACATGTAGATTAGCATCAAGTTCTGAGGTTTTGTTTTGAATGGCCAGTTCTGGGTTCTTACTACCTTGTTACTAATAATTGATTAAAGAACTAACTAGCAAAATAAAAGGAGACCACGCAAAGACTAATATGAGAGTATGCGTGAACCCAAGATTTTAATTCCTCTCATTCTCTGTGCCAGAAGCTGCATCGGTCCACTTTTCTGCCTGTATAATTGCAGTCATCATTGTCTTTCCTTTCAAGGGTGACTAGAATGTGTAGGAGGGTGGTGGGGGTTGGAGAGGAAGACTTTGAATCCAGTTCGTTTGAAGTCCTGGTTAGTAGGGTTGCAGACTTGGACTCCCTGTGCCCGTGAGCGTGTCCTGTCCACGGCCTACTTTGCTTTAACCCACTTTGCCTATTCCTGCCTGAATTCTGGAACTCAGAACCACAGCTTGGTAGCAGAGGCTGCAAAATGATTGCAACCTACACAGGAGAGGCACATTCATTACAGTCAAATGGACTGTGGGGGCTCCAATGAGAAGCCTGTGCCACAAGTTTTATTTCTGGCAGGAGAGGCTCTAGAGGTGGGGGAAGGCAGGGAGGAAGAAAGGAGTGAGGGAGAGAGTGGAGAAAGGTGTAACAAAGACAGAAAAAGAAAGAGTGGGGAGACTGTTTGCTCATAACTATTTACAGTATAGATTTTTTTTTCAATTGAAGATGTATTTAAATCAATTCATTTGAAAGACTATTCTACTTTTAGCATACGTCCTGATTTGAGTTTTGGATTTTAATGCAATTACTACAGGTTGAATTGTTTGATTTAATTAACTTTTTCCTGTTAATTGAGGAGGTGGAGCAGAGGGTAGTACATTGAGACACCCTCTCTTAACCTTAGCTCTGACCTGTGGAGCAGGCCGTGTAAGCTTTCTGGGCTTAATTTCTACATCTGTAAAAATGAGGAGGTAGGACTAGAAGATCTCGAGGGTCCATTTCAGTTGTACAATTTTCTCATTTTAAGTGGCTTGAACAAACCATAAATGGCTTTGTCAGAAGCACAGAGATAGGTATGTCATAGAGATTGAAAAGAACAGGAAATTTGTTCTGTGACTTCCCAGGCCAGTGTTTAACTTCTACACATCCAGTTGCTTAGGTCTTAAATGTTCATGTATTTCCACCTTTCCTTATGACTTACACACCTTAAAAGAAAATGAAGGTTGCAAAATGTTCTGCACAAAATCCCATGTTAAGTGGAGCAAAACTTTTCTTGAATAAGAAGGAGTTTTCTGAATGGAAACAGTCACAAAGTCAGCCCCAGATTCTAGACATTCTATTTGGTAAAACAAGTTACAGGTAAAAAATGGCCCTCTGGTTTGGAGAGCCATGGGCCATGGGATACATAGCCCTGAGACACACACATGCATACACACACACACACACACACACACATTCATAACTGAAGGAAGTATTTTTTTTTTTAAGCTCATTCATCCTGATTTGGGACCCAGAATCCATGTCTCTTCTACCTAGAGGGCACAACTGACAAAGCATTAGATGCCGTTGCCAAGACCCTGGGTGCCCACAGCAGAGTGATGCTGAGATGGATGTGGATTCTGCCTTTAGCACCTGGGGAGGTCATGGGGTAAAGAAGGGAGAAACCAAACTAGAATCAGTATTCACATATCAAAGGAGGTGAATAGAAAGCCTGGAGTCAAACCCAAATATCTACAGTACTTAAAACATAATGAAGAACAAATTGGTGGGGAGAAATGTATTATTTAGTAATAGTGTTGGGATAACTGTTTACACATTAGAAAAACTGCAAGTTGAAACTTAGCTCACATTATACACTTCAATACATTCTAGGTAGACTGAAGAAATATAAAACTGTAAACCAGGTTAAAATATGTGTGTAATTTTAGATTGAGAAGGTTTTCTAAGGCAGAAACTATGAAGAAATAGATTGGTAGATTTGATAACATAAAAATTTTGCATTTCTGTACATCCTAAAACAATAAAAATTTAAAGACAGCCAGGCGTGGTGGCTCACGCCTGTAATCCCAGCACTTTGGGAGGTCGAGGTGGGCGAATCAAGAGGTCAGGAATTCGAGACCAGCCTGGCCAACATGGTGAAACCCTGTCTCTACTAAAAATACAAAAAATTAACTGGGCATTGTGGGGGGCACCTGTTATCCCAGCTACTCAGGAGGCTGAGGCAGGAGAATTGCTTGAACCTGGGAGGCAGAGGTTGCAGTGAGCTGGGATTGTGCCACTGTACTCCAGCCCAGGAAACAGCGTGAGACTGTGTCTCCAAAAAAAAAAAAAAAAAAGACACAGGACTCTGGAAAATAAATTTGCAAAATATATAATAGATAATATCACTATTATATCACTATTATGGCAAGAGTTCTTATTAGTCAACTCAGAAAAGATAACCATTCTTCCCACCAAAAAAAAAAAAAAAAAAAAAAAAAAAGAAAGACAGGTATAGGCAACAGGTAAGAAAGAACTGGAAAAGAGCCTCCTAGATACTCAAAGCAGTATAAACTAAAACAAGGAAACACAGTTTTGCCTATAGAGTCAGTTAAAAGACTGATAATAGCCTTGGTAATCATGTGGTAAAATGAACACTCTAAGATTAGCTTTACTCCTGATTCTTACTTTAGTATAAAATCTTAGGAAAGCCACTTAAGCTTTATGAGCCTCAATTTTCTTGTCTGTAAGCTGGGGATTATAGTAGTTTCACTTGCAGGGTTAGTTTGAGAATTAGACGGGCTAACACGTTTTAAATGAACTTTGTAAATTCAAAAGTCGTATACACACAGGTATATATAATTATTAGGTCCTATAAGCCCTTTGTTCTCAAAGAACAAAGGGGATGTAAGGGGATGGGTAGAGGTTTTTCCTTCATGCTATCTTTAAGATCCTGCACTAAGGCATTGTAGCTTTGTTAAGCTACTCTCCAGCAATGGCACTGAGGACTGAGATACATGAATATTGTTATAGGAGTGGCAGAAACTAAGAGGGCACTAAAACTGATGTTGGCGGGAGTGGATGACCAGAGCCACCATTCACTGGCAACAGCCAAGAGGTGATGGTGGAAGCCACTTCTAATGGCTGAAACTACCTCAATGAAGCAGCTGCTGAGAGTGGTTCTTGGAATAGAACTATGTCCAAGGAGAGGATCCACTAGGAGTGACTTCAGTGAGCCTGGCGGGAATCACTCTCAGTCACAGATCAGAGGTGGAGCTGGGGAGACTCCAGAGGAGATGAGTACCATTGGACCTTTGTGTAGTAAGTAATACTACACGAAGAGCTACATAACTATACTTCCTGGGTTCAAATCCCAACTCCACCAGTTGTATGACCTTGGGGAAGACACTTTATTTCTCTGTGTCTCAGTTTTCTCATTTGTTAATTAAATAATGATAACATCTAACTCATGGTTATTGTGAGAATTATGTAAGTTAATATACATAAAGCACTTAAAGATTTCTGGAACATGTAAATACCTAGTTAATTTTAAGTGTTATTATTGTTGCTATGGTTGTTATTAGCACTACTACTGCCATGACCACAATCTTTCTTAAAAAGACAACATTTTCTCACTAGGTAATCTAGTATTGTTGGAAGCTAAAAATTCTGGTTAGGGTGTAATAAAAGGAAGTTTCAACCATAAGAGTAGGGTTTTCCCCTTGCTACCTACAGAAATATTTGTCCATCAGTTGATTACATCTTTTCTGTTCCATGGAAAGAAGGGAAATACAAGTCTTCAGTTCACACCAGTGGTAACTTACAGTATCCTTAAAGATGCAGCTCCCTCTCACCCCTAACAGAGACCTCTCTCAAGTTCATAGGCTCAAATCTACAATCCAAATAAGTGCCCCATTGGGAAGGCTATTCCTGTGTTCTGGAGAGTCGTATGAGAGAGGCCTAATATAGCCTCTTGCTTCATTTATTCAACAGTCAGTTCAAATATTTCAAGAATATTTCCTAGAGAATATCTCATGATGCTTTTGGAACCTCCAAAATGGAAGGATTTGATTTAAAAATGAACGATTAGGTCAAACTCCACTTATAAAATTACCCAGGCTTGCACTTTCAGGTCAAAGTGTACTTCATGTCCTGGTGTTGAAGGTGCTACAAGCAAAACTTTCTTCCTATGTAATAAGATTCAAGAGACTAATTTTTAAATATAGTATTTGAGTGAATGTAGCCAGTAGCAAGTACATAGTGAGCCTGCAGTGATGTCTGATCTCCCTCACCTCCCAAAATTGGTGCTGTTTACCAACCACAGATGCCATTCAGAATTCTCACTATAAGATGGCTCTCTTGAAGGCATATATTTATAATAGTAGATCATTATTCATGTCACAAGCAAGATATGTGACGTATCTTCATTGGTGTGGAACAGGGGATCTAGGTGGCCCCTGCTGTCAGCCACATCCAGGACCTTCATCTCTACAGATAAAATCACCAGGGCTTCAAGGGGTTAAGTGACTTGCTCAAGATCACTCATCCATGCAGTCTTTTCCCCCAGAAAAAACAAGAGGTCACAGCTACCAATGGCTATAGAATAGATACCAAATATTCCTAAACTATAACCTCTAAAATAGGCAGCTAGATAAAAGAAGAGTGGAAAAGAAGCAAAATGCTTGGACGCTCAAAATAGACAAAACAAATCAAAGCCTGGAGCTTGAACAGGAAGGAAAGGACTCCAGAAGACGGCTCTCTACCTGTGTTGTCAGGGATGAGTTGAAAGAAGAGGGAGGGTCTAGAGAGTGATCACACAATCCAGCATTGTTGGCTTCTCTCAGAAGTCACTCAATTTTCCTTTCCTGTTGAATCTCCAGCTACTCTGAACAAAAGGAATACTGTTACTGTTACTTCTAGGGTTTCTTGGGTGATGCTGAAAACATGCCCCCCCTTTACCCTGTGCAGTAGAAAGAGCAAGCTTTGGAATAATATAGGATGCTGACTTGGTCAACTAACAGTGTGAGAACATGTTTGCTCATCTGTAAAACGGGAATGATAACGCTAATAACTTTGTTGGAGGACAGTTGCAAGAATTAAATGGGATAGTATTTGTGAAGCAGTCAACATCATGCCTAGCACGTGGTTCTTTCCTTGTTAGGAGAAGATTAATTCTCTACTACATTTTTTTTTTTTTTTTTTTTTTTTTTGGAAAATAAAAGTGGGGGAAAAAGCTAGCACCACACTCTGTCTTTTCCTCTTTCCTCTTTCTTTCCTTTGAACTTGAAATAGAGAAACTGGGCTTAATAATTTCCACTCCTATTGTAGTTTCTTTTTTCTCTTTAAAAAATATCTTGAATTGTGAGATATCCCAGCAGTCAACAAAATAAAACTTCAATTCACCAGTGTTTTGAGCCTGTGCAACCCAATGATGACACAAGACAACCCCAGCCACCCAGCGGTTTCACATCCTCAGTGTCAAATATTTACCGGAAGTTGAACAATATTAATCTGGACATTGTATCAAAATGTGTCAGCAACGGGGAGTTCAAATCATGGTGTTAATGTGGCCAAACCCAAAGTAAAGATAGCAAAGTAGATTGCTCAGAAAACACATTCTGGCACAGGAATAAAATCGGTGTTCCATTTAATGTTGGGAAACCTGAGAGGCTGGGGCCGGGGATAATCTGTTGATATTTGCAGAGTGTACCACGTTGCAGGAGGCACATTCACCCTCTGTGGTACAACTTGAATGATAACTGATCCTGGGTGATTTAAATGAAGACAGTCAACAATCAGTCCACTCTGAGGTGAGTCGTATAAGACAATTGCATTTTTATTACCAAGTTTGAAGGGAGAAGCAGGACTAAATTAGTTAAAAGTCCACTAACCACAGAAGAAGTGCAGATATCCCAATCCTACAAAACCTTGGCTGAACCTGGGAGCTCAGAAGCATGTTCTGTTTCAATGAAAGAGGAAGAAAAAAGATCTCAGAGGTCCCTATAGAGGAAGAATGCTTCAGAACATGGTATTTGTACTTGTTGGTTTTCCTAATGAGAAACAACAAACTTTGGTCAGGTTTTACTAAAACATAATTTCTTGAAAAGATACTTAATAGCTTCACAAATGCCTGAAAATGGAGAATCATGCAGGATCAGAGCTCAAATCATACCATGAGAATGTTTTGGTAAGGATGGTGTCTTAGTTCGCTTGAGCTGCTGTCACAAAGTGCCACAGACTGGGTGGCTTAGATAAGAGACACATTCTCACAGCTCTGGGGGCTGGAAGTCCACGATCAAAGTGTCCACAGGGTTAGTTCCTTCTGAGGGCTGTGAGGGATCTGATCCAGGCTGCTCTCCTTGGCTTGGAGGTGGCGTCTTCATGTTCACTTGGCATCCTCCCTGTACATCTCTTCACAGTGTCTTCCCTCTGTGGATGTCTCCATGTCTAAGTTTCCCTTTTTTATAATCAATCCTGTAGGATCAGGTCTCACCCCAATAACCTCACTGTAAACTGATTATCTCTGCAAAGGCCCTATCTCCAAATCTGCTCACATTCTTAGACACTTGGGGTTAGGTACTCAGCATATGAATTTAGGGGGTAGGGGACAAAATTCAACCCATAACAGATAGGCCCCCTGGGTGCTGGGGGCCTAGATATTGCTTCCTGCTGGTGCTGTGACCCCTGCCCCTTTGATCACTGGGAGAAGAATGCTCCACTGCCCCAGGTGGGAGCATCTGATTGGCTAGGCTGCTTACACACACTCAGCCAGTGAGGAGAAGGAAAGTTAGACTCTGGCTTTCTCAGTTTCTAGGGTGGGAGGCAGTTCTGTCTTCTACCGAGACTCATGCTGTGGGATTGCCCCCAGTGGAGGAGGAGGTTCAGCAGCTAAACAGTCAAAAACCCACCAAGTAGCCACATCTGTACTTTTTAAACCAGTTAATGTCTTCACGTAGGCTTACTAGTCTATGGAAAGAGGCCTTGAATAACAATTTTTAGTATATTTATTTACTTATTATTAAGACATGGTCTCACTCCCGTTGCCCAGGCTGTAGTGCAGTGGTGTGATCTTGGCTCACTGCAGCCTCAACCTCCCAGGCTCAAGCGATTCCCACCTCAGCCTCCCAAGTAGCTGGGACTACAGGTGTGCACCACCATGCCCAGATAATTTTTGTACTTTTTATAGACACAGGATTTCACTATATTGCCCAGGCTGGTCTCAAACTCTTGGACTCAAGCAGTCCTCCCACCTTGGCCTCCCAAATTGCTGGGATTACAGGCATGAGCCACCATGCCTTGCCTTGAATAACATGTAAATAGAGAGTCTAGAATCAAGCCAGGTGATAAAGGAACTCTAATGCTTAATGGCAAAACTCATAAATAGTCTTTCTCTCATTCACATTGAGAGAGGTGGGATAACATGGAGCCTTTCTACTCAAAATGATTAATTTCCACCATTACAATCCCAAATGGAAGTGAGGAAAACACCTAGGCCTACCTATCCCTTGTCCTCTCTGACTTTCCCACAATGACCTGTGATGAGACATACAAGTGCCTGAGAAGAGGAGAGCAAAAGTTTATTCTATTCTATTCTATTTATTTATTTATTTATTTGAGACACAGTCTAGCTCTGTCACCAGGCTGGAGTGCAGTGTGGCCGTCTTGGCTCACTGCAATTTCCTCCTCCCAGGTTCAAGTGATTCCCCTGCCCCAGCCTCCCGTGTAGCTAGGACTGCGGGCACGTGCCACCATGTCTGGCTGATTTTTTGTATTTTCATAGAGACAGGGTTTCACCATGTTGGCCTGGATGGTCTCGATCTCCTGACATCCTGACCCGCCCGCCTTGGACTCCCAAAGTGCTGGGATTACAGGCATGAGACATCGCACCCGGGTTATAGGAAAGAAGCAGTTCTGGGTAAATGCTGACCAAGCTATTGGTCAGAATCACCATTGTGATAGACATTGGAGTCAGGGGGCATCCCTACAGAGACTTATTGATAGAGAGGCATGTCAGGGAGAAAGGGAAGTCCCTTCCCATGGGAAGACATAAGACTAGACAGGAATGAGCTCTTGAAAACAAATAGCTACTGCCAGGGCAGAGTCCATGGCTCTACACCCCTCACTGCCAAGCCTTCTGCAGAGCTCTCCTGCCCACTGGTAGGTTTATTATTTACTGAACACTTATGGAGCCAGGCACCATGCTACAGGCTTGAGGTGTAAAGATGAAAACTTAGTCTCTGCCCGAAAGGAGATCGATCCTGGTGTAGTGGGGAAGACACACTCATAAAGAAATATAAAGCAGTATGTTTAGAGCAACATCAGTATGTGGAATTGTGTATATTTTAATCTTTACTTATTCACTGTCTGTTCCCCACCATTAAAATGTAATAGATTTTGTACATTCACTGCTTGCTGTATCTGGAGCGCCCCAGCACATAGAGTCTAGGAAATGTTAGGAATTATGAATAACTTCTATGATGAAAGCATCTCAGAAAGAGTACTCAAGGCTGCTGAGGAAGATCAAGGAAGACTTCCCAGAGCAGGAAGCACCATATCACTATTATTCAGTTCCATTTTGGTGGTTTGTGTTATTGGACAAGGATTTTGCATATATCCCTGTATTCATGCCAAAGGGCTTAGCCATGAGACTTGTTTAGATAATGGGATAATAGCAAACTTGATGCAAGCAGAAACTTGAAATGTGCTTAAAGGTGTCTGATTGCTCTCTCGGAACCTTGCCACCACCAGAAACACAAACCCAGACCAGCCTGCTGGGATAGATGAGACCATATGGAACAGAGATGAGTGGTTTCAGCTGAAGGCCATCTTAAGCCAGCTAGCCCCCAGGTGAGTGGGCAGCTGATTGAAGATCCATGACTGAGCCTAGTCCAGATCAGCAAACTTCCCAGCTGACCCACAGAGGAATGAGAAACACCAAATGGCAAACTTAAGCCACTAAGCTTTGGGGTGGTTTGTTACATATTGTGGCAGTAAATAACTGATACATCTACTGTCTCACTCAACAAAAACCTGTAAAATAGTAGTTTTTACTGCCACTTCAAGTATACGAAAACTGGGGCTCAGAAACAAACAAATAGGAGGGAAATAGAATTTCCCTTGAGTCTCCTGAGTCTTTGGATTTCAAATTTGGACCTCCCATCCTTAGACCATAACTATCTTGATGTTTAGGAAACACAGGTCTAACTGCTCATCAGAGCCTACAAATTAATTATGTCAACAAGAGGGAGGAAAGGGGGGAAGGAATGAAGAAAGAAGGGAGAGAAGGAGGGTGAAAGGAAGGAAGAGAAGGACAGAGGTAGGAAGGGAGGAGTATGTGTGACCCCCAAACCAATATGGTTGCTCCATGAATTTAGCCTCACGAGTGGTGCTTAGAGAATTCTAAGTGACGTGTAATATACATCACAGGCTAACTTAAGAAATAGGTTAAAGAGAACCTTTTAAAGAAGGTAACAGGGAAAGAGAGGTAGACAAGACAGGACAGGATAAAAGATGTGTATGTTTCTGGGAGACAGATGAAATAATCCATCCTACTTTTGGCTGAGTGGCCAGGGAAAGACTCTCTGGGGAAGTAGCATTAAATCTAAGATTTGAATAACAAGAAAGAACTGGGATCAGGGAGAGCAACATTCTAAAGCAAGAGGACAGCTGTGGCAAAGGGCCCAAGGCTAAAACAAGCTTGGCAAGATCAAGGACCCAAAAAAGGACCCAGGTGGCTTGACTGAAGTAGTTGGGGGGGAGGGACAGATTTCATTTTCAGTGGCATCTGATGTGTGTTTTTAAAAGACGACTTTAGAGAATGGATTGTGGGAAGAATGGATTGTAGGCAGGTAAACACAAAAACAGGAAGACCAGATAAGAGGTATCACAGTTGTCCATGCAATAGATGCTGGCTGGGTGCGGTGGCTCACGCCTGGAATCCCAACAGTTTGAGAGGACAAGGTGGGGCAATTGCTTGAGGCCAGGAGTTCGAGACCAACCTGAACAATATAGCAAAACCCGGTATCTACAAAAAAATTTTTTTTTTAATTAACCAAATGTGGTGGTGTGCACTTGTAGTCCCAGCTACTTGGGAAACTGAGGTGGGAGGACTGTTTGAGCCCAGGAGTTTGAGAATCCAGTGAGCTGTGATCACGACACTGTGTTCCAGCCTGGGCAAGAGATGCTGTCCCTTAAAAACAAACAAACAAACAAAAACAGAGAGATGCTGGTTGCTGGACTGTGGTGATGGCCATAAAGGTGGTAAAAAGTGACTTTCTCTTGGAAGTTGTCAGCCAGATGTAACAACGAATTGGATATGAAGAAAAGATCAGAATCATGAAAGACTCACGTTTTGACTTGAACAACTTGGTAGGTAGTGGTGCCATTTACTGAAACATGGATGGCCACAGAAAAAAAAATTTTTTTTTTTCCAGAGTGGGGGATTAATAGGAAAAGGAAAATAAGGAGGAGAGAAAAGGAATTAAGGGTTAAAAACACAGGGCCAGTGCTGGGGAGATATAGGGTAGCCTCCTGCAGAGTATCACCACAAGCATCAGGGCCTCAGGCTGTGTGTCTCTGATCTGATGTTTTGATGTGTTTGAATGATCGGGAAGGTCTGATTGTTATGGAATACAAACAAACAATTAAAAATTAAAATAGAACCACAGCACTGCTGAGCAATAGCTTGTTGGTAAACAGCAGCAGCTAAAGGCAGAGGATGCAAAGTCTGTTTTTCCTTCCCTAATCTAAGCACAGCATGCATGCAAGGCCAGTACTCTTCGGTGGTGGGTCCGTGGTAACCACCTCCCTTTCCATATACCCCCTCTCTGTCACAAAGGAAACAAGAGACTGTTTGGTCTGTTTTCTAATAGAGCTCACACTTTTAAAGCACTTCAGATAATTGGTGATGACAGCTCAGTGAGGTAAACAGGAAAGATGCCATTATTCCTGGTTTTAAAATGAGGAATCTGAAGAGTCAGGGCCACATGGATAATAAGTGGTGGAGCTGGGACTAGAACCTAGATCTTTGAACACCTAAGTCAGTGTGCTTCCATGGCCCACGGCTACCCTTCTTCCCCAGCCTGATTCTGCGTCACTGTTGGCCAGCCCTCTATGTTTTCCATGCCTGTTCCCCACCTCTTTGGAACCTTCTCTTGTCAACTCCTCCTTCTTCCTGTCCTTAGCACCCACCTTTCCTCACTCCCTTCCTTCCTAACATGAACTCTATGATTCCTCCTTTCAATCTTTCCCTTGCAAATTTAGTAAAACCCCCATGATGGTACATCCTGTGGCAGTGTGAAGTTAGCAGCCTGTAATTGGTAGTTGGACCCCATCTTCCACCCAGCCCCTATCCTTATTTCACTAATCTAGTTATAACAAGGCTCTCTATTTCATGCAATTCAGTTTTTGGATCTCACATATAATGTTGTGGTGGGGTTTGACTCTACCATCAGCTCCTTTTTTCTGTGCTCTTTCATCATATCTGGAGGACTCACTGTTCATCTTCTCAGCTTCAGCCCTCAGGCTGCTGGGCACTGCTGCAGGAAATCACCAACCGATCTGATGAGGCCAATTCCTCTCCTGCTGGGCCACAGGAACTGCTCTGAAATCCTGCTCTACCTCTGGTTTGCTTTTCTACACTCTGTTTCAAGTCTCTCTGTTCTCTTCAAATCTTGGATTTCTTGCTGGCTTTAAGGGGACAATGTAACTTCCTACTTCACAGAGATAATAGAAACCATTACATGGAAACAACGTCAATTTCTGGCCATGAGATCTATACACACTTTCCTGCTTTTGTGTTCATGCTTTCGCTTCCAGTTACAGTGGAGGACGTGGTCCCTCTCAATTTCAACATCTCTCCATCCACCCGTGCTGTGGATCCCATCTTCTTCTGTCTTTTGGCTTGTGTGTTTCCAACTTTCCTCTCAATAAGTTTGTGTCTCTTTTAAAACATAAAACAAAAACCCCTCCTAGACCCCCCTTGCCTGCTCTTGCCATTCTTTTGTCAATCTCCATTTCTTCATCATAAATTTCTAATCTTTACCATATTTTCAACTCTGACTCACCCTTCCACCGCCTACCAAACCTGGCTTCCTTCCCCAATGCTCTAAGGACACCTGTTCCACTGACTAAGGTCACCAACAATCTCAATGTTGCTACATTTGAGGAATGCTTCTGCATCTGATTTTCTCTCTCAGAGGCATGGCATATAGTCAATCATTCCATACTCACTGTCGGGACAGAGGCTTGACTTTGATGGCACTATTCCCACTAGGTTTCCTTCTAACTAGCTGACCGGACCTTCTTTTATGCTCAGCTCTGCAGCCTCTTCCTCTACCCAAATATTAAATTTCCTTTTCTCATCTGACACCCTCCTCAGATGATCCTGTCCGTATCCTGTGCACTGATAACTCCAGGAACTCAAACTACTGCCAAGAATTTCCTACTGAGTATCAGACTCATGGACCCATCTGCCCACTTGACATCCGCATGTGATAATAGGCCTCAAAACGAACACGTGCAAACCTGAATTTGTGATCTTTCCCCTCAACACTCTACTCTTCCTTCGATGAATAAACCCTACCCCCACATCCCTCCGCCATCCACTCAGTTGTGCCTATAAACACCCTCGGAGTTACCTGGACTCCTTATTAGTACTGTCATTCTTTCCTACTTAGCACCCATTCACCTTTGTACTGGGAATAGCTCTTCAAATTTCCTTTCCTGCTCACAGTGTATTCCTCCAGGTGAGATTAATCCTACCCTTTAGCTCCATGGGTAAACATGTTACCCAGGACTAGCAAATAAGGCTCAATTCTAGGAAGTTTTCTAAAAATATTGAGAAGTTGCCTTCTTCTGGAGTTGCTAACCTCTGAGGATGTGAACCTACAGCTGCCGGCGGCTATTTTGCCACCAGAAGGAGAGCTTTCCACAGAGAGTGAAGCCATCACACCAGATAAAGAATTGGAGAGAGAGCTACTCTTGAAGACATCATCTGAACTCCTGGATCTAGCCATATATGAAGTATCTGATCTACCCCCAGGACTTTTCCTTCCCTTGAATCAGTAAATTTTCATTTAGGCTTCAGCCAGTTTGAATGGGGTTGCCACATGTACAGAGACAGTGCTGACAGATATATCATCCTTAGCTCCTCTCCTTCCTTTACCTCTCCCTAACTTCTCCTTGTCCAATCAGTCCCCAAGTCTTTTTGGTTCCACTTGCTGATTCACTAAATATCTCTGAAATCATTCCTCTTCAATCCATTCCAGCCATTACTTTAGGCCAAGCTATCATCTCTTACCTGCGCAACCACAGTGGCCTTCTAACTGGTAATTCATACCGAGTCCCATCCCTTTCATGTCCTCTGATATGGTTTGGCTGTGTCCCCTTCCAGATCTCATCTTGAATTCCCATATGTTGTGGGAGGGACCCGGTGGGAGGTAATCGAATCATGGGGGCAGGTCTGTCCCCTGCTGTTCTCGTGATGGTGAATAAGTCTCATGAGATCTGATGGTTTTAAACAGAGGGATTCCACTGCACAAACTCTGTCTCTTTGCCTGCTGCCATCCATGTGAGCCATGGCTTGCTCCTCCTTGCCTTCCACCATGATTGTGAGGCTTCACCACCCACGTGGAACTGTGAGTTGAATTAAAACTCTTTCTTTTGGAAATTACCTAGTCTCTGTTATGTCTTTATCAGCAGTGTGAAAATGAACTAATACATACTCTTCACACAATAGTCAGCCTGATCTTAGTAAAATACAAATCTCAAAGTTCTTCATTTTTCCTCCTTGCCCACATAATCAAGTTCAAAATTGTTCACATGGCCTGTAAGTTCTGAATGAGCTGCCCCATGCCTTCCTTCCCGGCTTTATCTCATTCCATTTTTCCCCTAATCCCCTTTATCCCAGCCATGCTAGAAACTACTCCTAAACCTCAGCACCTTGGCAAATGCTGGTCCCACTGCTTGAAACAGTCTTCTTCCTCTCTTCTTAACCAATTCCAATTTCAATGCCATTTCTCTGGAAAAGGCTGCCATAATATATCAAACAAGGCCCCTTTCTTTCCTGAGACACCTCTCACACCTGGACCCCTTATACTCTATCCTTTGCCTTTTCAGCATTTGTCGTTGTCATCACCTAATTAAGCATTTAATGATTTACTGAAGGTCAGATTCCCTCCCTAGACTATAAACTCCCTGAGGACAGGGACCATGGCTGTTTCGTTCACCACTATAGCTGATCATGGGGCCTGACATAATTGACTGATTTTCCTTTGTTCTGGACTGGAGGGACAGGCAGAGGGGAAACTTAAAGAAAAATAGAGATGTTTTCCAGGCTTTTGAGCAGGTTTACAGATTTCATTTTAGACGAAAAGCTTTACATTTCAGCAGTTGACCATCTGTTATACCATTAAGGCAGTATCTCTTGCAGGTGAAGATACAGCAAAAAGTTGGGCAATTTAAAAAAAAAATCTGGTTTATGTAAAGAACAAGATCTGAAAGAGAAAAAAAAAAAAAAAAAAAAACAAAAGAAAGCTTCCCTGTTTTCTTCAACAAGGAGTTTCATGAAAAAAAATAATAAAAGGAGAAAAGAAGCCATGCTAGCTTAAAGAGCTTTAAGGGACATAATACTAGATGCAATGCAGGGCCCTAGGTTTGAGTTTGGTTTGGACAAACCAACTGGAAAGGACATTTTTGGGGACGAGCAGGAGGAATTTGAATACAGACTGGGTTTTAGATAAGATGAAAATTTATTGGCAAGGAAAGATGGAGATCATTAACTAAAAAAAGCAGGTTACAAACAGCATGTACAACATGATCTCATTTTGGTAAAAATATGTATATGTATATTTATACATGCATAGAAAAAGCTTTAAGGATATACACACAGGTGTTAACAGTGGTAATCTATGGGTGGTAGGAATATGGTGCATCATTTTCTTATTTTTCTTTATCTGAATTTATAACTTTCGACAAAGCACAAATGCTGCTTTTGTAATAATAAAAATTAAAACATGAATTTATTTTAGAAAATTTTAAAGCAGGCTTAAGCAGACCCAGATTTTCACTGAAAGCTGTCCAGGACATTTTTTCTGTGTCCTCCACCTTAGAAATGAAGAGTGTGTCCCAACTTCTGAGTAGGTCTCCGCATGAAGGATTAAAAATTTTCGCAGTCCTTGAACTAAAAGTGAATCAATCAGATATTGAGCATGCATACATTTTCCACTGGCAATGTCAGTAAAGGACCTTCCCATCAGTAGCAGGAAAGGTTGCAAGAAAGTAGCCCTTACAGGAGGTGCTCACATAATTACCAGGCAACTTCTATGCAGTCATTTCCCACTCTAGTGGAAAAATCCGCAGTTCATCAACTGTTAAGGCTAGTAAGTATGTAGAAAATTTACAGAATGCTGAGTTCCAATGTTATCTGTGAAGTGAAGGCAAGAGAGTTTTGAAGAAAACCGTAAAAGGCTAGAAAGGTCACTACTGGACACTATTAAGCTGAAGATCAAGGATTTGTAACCAAGCCCCAGCCTTATCCCAAAGGAATTGGAAAAGTTCCCAGCCATGGTGGTCCTCATATTCTTTAACTGTAAAATTAGGTCTAGATAAAGTCTAACATTTTTATTTGCTTCACAGCGTGGTTCATTACATAACGAGATATTATGTTGCACACTAAGTCACAACACTAAACACATCAAGAGAATTTTGCTAATATCCTCTTCCTGGATTCTTACATGGTGGAGGAAGTTGCCTGTAGAGGGCACTAGTCAGTTAATAACATCTGAATCAGTTTGACTAAAAAGCAAGAAGGGACCTTAGGGATCATGTAGTGGATCCCTCTCTTACAGAGAAGAAACTGAACCCCAGTGAGATTAGGGGACTTGCTCAAAATCACACGGTTGGCATTTTCACAGAGCTGAGAAGGAAAAAAAAACCTCTGGTTTATGTTAAAAAACAAAAACAAAACCCAAAAGCCGTAAGGTCTAGAAGTTGAATTGCGTTTCGTTGTTCTTTTAATGAATCACCCACCACTAAAAATAATAAAAAGATTACCATCACCATAAAAAAGGAGGCCATCCTAGGAAACCTACTCTTCAAGACACTAGGAGACGATTAATTCCAGTGTCTCTCCCAGCCACAGGATTATTCAGTGAAATTCCCTTGGCCCATAACCATTTTGTTGATAACTTTTGCTGTCTAAACATCCCTTTGCCAAATTTACTACACAGCACTCAAGTTGCACTGGGGGATAGGATGGTATATAAGAGAGGCGACGGACTTGTTTTTCTTCCTCGCAGTCCCATCAATAGCAGTTAAGTGTCAACTAATGGATTGGATCTACTTCATTCACTGGTTAAAATTAGGCAAACAACTGGACTGGCAATGTGGCTCCCTGAGGCTGGTGTCTGGTTATTTCAGTCACCTTACAATCAGATTAGATCTATCCACCTTGCAAGATTGCCCCTTCCTTGCCAACATACTAGAAACCAGTTTATCTGTTCAAATACTGCACATGGACCCAAGCTCTGTGAAACCATGACTAGGATGTTTGATGCCTTATCTTTGGGTTTTTCTGTTTGTTGTTGTTTTGAGAAATAGACATGTAGGTGGTAACATGATGGAGTAGAACCGTCAACTTTGGAGTCCACTAGACAAGGCTTAAATTCTGACTCCACTCGTGTGTCAGCTGGGTCTCCTCACTACATTACTTGACTCTGAGTATCAGATTTCTCATCACAGTATTTGCCTCACAGACTGAGGATTAAAGCAGAAAGTTTATATGAAGAGCCTAGATCAGCACCTGGCACTGTATAAGTGAGTCTCCCTCTTGAAGAATATGGCCGGTTTACAGAATTAGGTGAGAGTAAGCAGTAGAATTCCACCATAATGAATTCAAGGTCATGGCTATTAAAGGAAAGTATTGTCTTTAAAACATCCCATGAAAAATAGCTGAGATAAACTTTCTGGTACATAAGCTTCAGAAAAGTAGTTTTTAACCTACTCCAAGCTAGTGCCATGGTGTTCTCATTGTTCCTCTACTTTTATAAGCAGTGACATTACTAAATTACAGCCTAAATTCCCCCATGCATTTTAGTGGTGATCCAAGAGCATGCTCAGTTAAGAATATGGGTGGAAGGATTTAGGAGAGTTAGCCACCTCTCCGTACACACAATATTTCTAGGGTGCACAGAGAACACTTCTGCTTCCTTTTAAACCCAGTATTTGCTTATAGTTTTCAGAAAGAATGAGGTGGTCCCGAAAGGTATGTGGGTCTGAGCACAGAAGCACCATTGTGATGGCATTTTTTCCTAGTTTTACACAGTTGATTTACACCCACTGAGTGCATAGTATGTCTAGGGCACTGGTCATGTATTATTTCATTCAAACTCTACCACAACTTGATGAAGGAGTCACTATTATCAACTTCCATATATTGATGGAGAGGCTGAGGTTTGGAGAAAGTATGTTGCTTGCCCAGGCCATGCAGAAGTCAGTGTGGTGAAGTCAGGATGGAGCCTGGCAGCACATCTGAGACCCTCCTCCTTCCTGCTGCCTCTTTAGTCTTTTTTTTTTTGTGTGTGTGTGTGTTTTGTATTTTATTGGCTTTTCTGAATGTGGTAATAATGGGCAAAAGAGCAGGGGCAAAAAAATCAAGGAATTAAGGAATTCACTGAGATCTAAAACTTATTTATATCCACACAGTCTATGTTAACATGGCTTTACTATTCCAGGATCTTCATCAGCATAACTTTACTGTTCCAGAAGACTCTTCCTCAGGAAGATAACAGTTACAGATAACTGTATTGTTCATTCCAGGAATTTCCCCAAAGACACATCAACTCGTCAATAGAAAGCATCAAAGGAAGGTTTTAAAATTTGAGCTTTTCTGAGTCTTTGCTCTCAAAATCTTCACCTTGTATTGTTTGCCAATTCTAAGTGATTAGATTATGGTCCTCACCTGACCCTAGCCAGACCTCCCTGGCTCCCACACTAAAAGATCCACATTGGAAAAAATCCAGACTTCACAATCTCAAAAATATTCCCAACTTTGCTACATCCCCTACCTGCACCCCGAGACTCTACTGGGATTCTTTGTAAACAGTGTTCTCCATTACCTTTAAGCCTTCAGTTCTCAACTGAAGGGGATGATTTTGCCTCCCAGGGGATATTTGGCCATGTCTGGTAACATTTCTTGTTGTCACGACTGGGGCTGCTCCTGGCATCTGGAAGGTAGAAGTCAGGAATGCTACTAAACATCCTATAATGCACAGAACAGCCTTCTCCCCCAATAAAGACCATCCAGAATCAACAGATTATTTTAATAGTATTTTGGAGAGCCACTAATTAGCAATATCTCAGTTAGTGCTATGAAGAAGCTTCCCAAATTCTGAACGCTTCTGGTTATGTTTTTACTCTCTTGATTGCCAGTGTTCTTGCAGGTTCGTGAGCCCCAAATCCATGAAGCCCATCCTTAAGAAATTTCATTCCCAGAGGCTAGACTGCAGACATTTACCTACCCTTCTTATTATGGGGTTTTCCATCTCCTAAGAGAAGATCACTTGGTGGCTCAGTTATTTTTTTTAAGACAGGGTCTTGCTCTGTTGCCCATGCTGGAATGCGTGGTGCAATCACGGCTCACTGCAGCCTTGACCTCCTGGCTGTCAGGTGATCCTCCCACCTCAGCCTCCCAAGTAGCTAGGATTGCAGATGTGAGCCACTGCACCCAGCCAAGTTATCTTTAGTTTCTACATTTTGTATTGTGTATCAGCTGTTTGAAATGATGAACCTGGGTCCACAATTTTTCTAGAAGGTACTCTTAACTATCTTAATAATGGCAGCGTTCCTGAAGTTGTGAAGATGACTTTACTGAACAAGAAGCATGTTTTCCTTACAGACAAACAGCACTAATTCATATTACTTATAAAAGATACTACCTCTTGAAATTAGCACTTTGAATTTCACCTTTTCATCTAGATATTTCCACTGGTAACAGAATTTCCCTGGAAGTCAGTGTTTGCAGTTATAAGATCAATTTGCGACCCAAAAATATAAGTGGTCTACCTTTTATCCTGTTTGTGATGAGTGAAAGGCAAAAGTAAACAGAAAAAAGAAACCTGATATGACTTCACTCTTGAAATATTGTGCAATGATTTTCTGAAGGTAAGTAGCAGGCTTTGTATCTTGAGAACCTAATGAAGTTAAACAGCAGTCCTGACTCTGGGCACAGAAGTCACAGCTTACAGTGCTGGAATGAGGCCCAGGATGATGTCATCCTGGTCAGAGACCTTACCCATAACCCCACAGTGCATTTGTATTATGCAGTGATGTCTCTGTCACCAGGAACTTCACTGAGCCTTCCTGAAGCTCTCAAGCATGTCATAGAAATATTGTCTATCTCAAACTTTGCCCTAGAAAGGAACCAGGAAGTTTTCCTTTTTAAAAGTTCTTGGGATGATACATGTCTTGAGTCATGTGGAGATTCATTCAGATCCCCGGAGTTGGTATAAAGATTTTTAAAGTGAGAACATTCGAGCTAAAGAAGATACAGAAAGAAGTCTTATCTCAACTGCACTTACCTGACTAAGACAGGGCCTCCAGAAAATACTGCTGCCGTTAACCCCCATCTGAGGGAGTTTCCTGGAATTAACATGCCAGGGAGACAGAGTGTACATTGGTATTAGCATCAAAAACCTCAACAGAACTTTCTATGCCTTCTCATTAAAGCCCTAACCCCTTTCCCCTTGTTAAATTTTGTACATGAACCCTTTAATCTCAGGCTATTCAGTGAGTTATTATCGCTGAGAACTCCTGTATATGTGTAAATCGCCTGTCTTTTCTCCTGCTAATCTGTCTATTGTCAGTTAATTCATGGGCCTTCAACCACTGGAACTAAATTGGATAAGGAAAAGTTTTCTCCCAACAGTTTTGGTGACAAAGATGGGATGGCTGTGACTCTCTGCTCCTCCAGAAACTACAGCTAAGATGTCAGGATCTCTGACTATGCTGACAAAGATAAATTTCTTAGCAGCCAGGTTCCCAGATCTCTGCTCAGAATGCCGTAAGGTGAGGGTGGTAAGAGCATCTTTTTGTCTTTTCTTTCCGAGATTTAGATTTGCGGGAGAAAACACTCAGAACTTATTCTTACTGTATTGTGACTTGGTCTGAATACTTTTTTAAATGGATCTTTTCCTTCCCAGGGATAGCTACTGTGTCCTTTCTGTCTCATTTTGTGTCCTGATAGTTTGGCTTGGATTCAGTCAGAGTGCTCACTCTCTGGCTTTCCACATGCTGTGGGGTGCGGATTGTCTGGTCTTTGCTCAGAAACAGCCAATTGTCAGGTTGGGACTCAAGCATTTGTAGTTGGCTGGAGAGAAATTTGGGTATCCTGGGCATCCCATTTTCAGCTGGCATTGTGCTGACTGTTGCCAATGCTAAGGGGGTTTGTCTAAGTGTAAATAAAGGGTCTCGGCCCATAAAAGCCCTTATTTTCTTTTTCCTGCTGTCTTGCTAGTGGACAGAAGTCCCATCTCAGTATTCCTGCCCAGAGTCATGGATTCACAGGTTCATGATCAAAGTCATATCATTTTTTATAAGCAATTGGAGACAGGAGTTTTCACAAGTATCATTCTTACTGCCTATAGCAATGATGATCTTTGCTTTCTTTCTCTTTGGCTGTCTTTGGAGATGATTTTGGAGCATGGGAGCTGCATCTTCTGTACCCCGTATGGGAGTGTTTCCTGTGCCCACGATTAAGCCATAAAATAGGTTTATTCATTATGAGTCACATTTTGGAAAACGTATGCCTTTGGAGATAGTAAATCATCAATGGCCAGACAGCAGATCCTTTGATTTGGAACAACTTTTAAGTTTGAGAGGATTTTCAGAAAGCTCTCATTCTAAACAAATATCCTGTTACCAATATGGGAGTATCAGAATGAAAGGACATTTAAAAAAAAAAAGTGTCACAGCTAGCCTAAAAGACTCCCTTAACAAAACTAAAGAACAGAAATCAGATCTAGAACAAAAATTGAAACTCACACTCACCATAAACTCTCCCCCTCCCCTGCACCATCACCTTCCTCCTGCAAATGGCCCAGTTGGAAGCTAATATTCAGGGCCTGAGAGGAGCTATTAAAGATGTTTTCCCTTCGGTCTTCCCTCCCACTCTGAAAGTTAATTGGGCTAAAGTGGAGCAATGTACTCAGAGGAAAGGAATACATTCTAAAGTCTTTGTTGAATGACTTATAAAAAACATTCCAAAGACACATAGCTCTAAATCCAGAGTCCTGGATCATTGAAAATCTTTTGATTTCCACCTTAGTTGGAAATCTTATCTCTAATATAAAGAAACAAATTAAAAATACTGTAGTTGGATAGGCAGGCCAATTCCTTTATGCTATTATTGAGGCTATTTGCTATGGTATGAATGTTTGTTCCTTCCAAAACTCATGTTGAAATGTAATTGCCATTGTAACAGTATTAAGAGTTAGGACCCTTAAGAGATGATTAGGCCATCATGGGTGGTATTGGTTCCTGTATAAAAGCATGAGTATGACCCCCTCTTGTCCTCTCTCTTGTTTTTCCACCTTCCACCATGGGATAATGCAGCAAGAAGGTCCTTGTCAGATGCCAGCAGCATGATGTTGGACTTCCCAGCCTCCAGAAATGTGTGACAATACATTTCTGACCACCTTTGCAAAATTATAACAGTGAGAAAATTGTGACAGTGAAAGAGATCAGACCTAACTGACTCCATCTTGCCTCTAACCTCCAAATTGCCCTTGTTCATTCCTGGGCATAGACCAAGCTAACTATAGGAGGAATTTAGTTTATAGGTTAACTTTGAAACATAGATGATAACAGCTCTTTCCTGAAGCAAATCTTCTTGTCTGGGGACCAGACCACCTTCTTAAAACTAACAAATTCGCCACAAGATTCAAAATTATGGTTCAGGATAGGATGCAGCCAAGATTCCTAACCTCCCCAGTTGCTCTTATGGATAAGAGAACTATTGTAAAACCTAAGATTAGTGTTCCAGATATCTTTCAGACCCTGCATTCTGATGGACCAGCTGGTGCCACCCAGACTGGTGATCTGGTTCAACCAGTTTTGCGATCCCATCCAGAAACAGAAGACAGCAAGAAGAACCCACTTGGATCCCCCTGTGATTTCATCTCTGACCCAACCAATCAGCACTCCCCACTCCCTAGCCCCTTACCCTTCAAATAATCCTTAAAAAACCCTAGTCTCTGAATTTGCAGGGAGATTGATTGGGGTAATAAAACTTGGGTTTCCCATTTAGTTAGCTCTGTGTGCATTAAACGCTTTTTCCTTTGCAATTCCCCTGTCTTGATAAATCATCTCTATCTGAGCACCAGGTAGGAAGAACCCACTGGGCAGTTACAGTCTCGGATATTCTGTTATAGCAACACAAAATATACTAACACACTGTCCCCTAATTCTTTGAAGAATTAAAAATACTGCCCTCACCTTACTAATTAAGTCTTTACAAAGACAGTAATAGGACTCTAAGGATAACCCAAAGCCCACCTGTATTTCTTTTCAATCCCAAAGCCTCTCCTATTTATTTCAAGATGCTTGCTGATACTTTAAAGAAGTCAGGACATTAGAAAAGGAAAGCATTATCAAATAAGAAGATACACTTAACCTTCCCTATGTTATATTTGTATGGGTAAATGCTGTGAATGTAAGTACTTCAGAAAGTATATGAGTTAAAACCCTCATTGTCAATATGTCCTAACATAATGTTAGTAGTCATAATTCCCATTATTATCTTAAATGTTTTATGTCATCAGAACAACCACATATCCTTGTCAATTGCATTATTTTTATAACAAACTCTCATCAAATTTTTAGCCATTGCCATTTTAAGTCTTTTTTCATTCACAGGGAGTTATTGTTTTATTCTGATGCTTTCTTGAAAGCTCTTACAATCAACTGTAAGGTAGAATGCATCATTTTAAGAAAAAGGAACATTTCAGAGACCCATGGAAATGACTGGTTATCCAAGGTGAAGGATTCTGATGGCTCTGCATAAATGACTTTGAGATCATACCACTGAACTGAGTAAGAATTTCCAGAATTCTAGTGGAGAGGCTGATGGGCTCATAAAACTGCTAACCCAAGATTGAGCAGAACAAAAATAAATTACCTGGGACTGAATGATCTGATGAAGATTGATTATAATTTTTATGGGTTTTATTTTTGTTTGGAACATTGCTGGTTCTTTAATATTCCATTTTCTGAATATAAGGAATTCCTTTCTCTTTTCTCTTAACCTATTTATAATGAACAACAATTTAGTAGATTATATCTTATAAACAAGAATGAAACATTTATATTTTTCTCCCTACCTAGTCCCTATAGAATTCAGAAACTCATATTGAATATTCTTACTTTTATGGCAATACAGTTTTTTTGCATAAGTTCCATAAGTATCTATTCTCCTTGCAACAGGACATAATTGAGGAAATTAGTTATATCACCAAGGCTTTAACTGAAATGTCATATTTGAGAATGATGTGCATATAAACAGACATGACCAGGCAGTTTTAAGGAAGTAAGGTTGACTTTATGGAGCCAGTGTTCACAAAGCTTTCTTAGCAAAACTGGCCTTGTACCTGGCTTACAGTGTCCTCAGCCTCACAAATGAGTAATGAAGATCACTTCCTGGCAGGCCCAGGAGCTTTAGAATGCTTTGGATACCTCAACAGGAGAGGATTTCACCCAAATCTATAGGTACCACAGATAAAGTTCTGATGGCAAGTTCTTGGCTTGGCCTCCTAGCCAAGAAAGGCTTTTAAAAGTTCAATCTGAGATTCCTCGTAAAAGTTCCAAAAAAGCAAACTTTTAAAGGCCTGTGTGGCCAGTTACCGTTCTTGCTTCATTTATTAAATGATTAGGACATATTTAATGAGGCTAGGCTTATTTTGTAAATAAGAGTAATCTTACTTTATCTTTCATAAAAATGGAGGTGATTGTGGAGATAAATTTTATGTTTCAGTGGAAAAATTATAACACCCCTTGTGAGTTAGCAGATTCTAGTTCTGTTCATTGTCTTTGAGCTATTTTTTGTCTCTTCTAAACTAGATTCTATCATCTTGCACATTTTGTCAGTAATTAACACTTTCATTTTTCCCCCATTCTCCTGACTTGTTGTCACTGAGAACTAGCACTGGCCATTTCTTGAAGCTCTGGGTGCTGAAGCTGGACAACTTGATAGACCTCAAAAGATTGATCACCACCACAACAAAGTGGGATACCCAGAAAGTTTACCAGAACATGTGCATCTTCCATCCCCTGATCCAGCAAATAACCATTATTATGACATTCCCACTACCATCTTTACTAGAGAGGCTTCAGACTCAAAATCTAGAAACCTTCTTGACTGGACTGGCTGCCGTCTATGCTCAGAAATTGGTTCTACTCGGTTCCAACCTTTAATCTTTGTTTTTCTGTCCCTTTGCTGATCTCTTTCCTCACAATTTCTAACATAAATCACTCTCTACAGCAATAAAATTGCTTTGTTTTTCTTTTTTGGTGAAATGTCCAGAATAGTTTCAGATGAAGGACATGTGGGGACCCACTTGGACCCCTAGACATGATATAAAGATAATTTTTAAATGAAAATGTTGGAGCTAAAGAAGATTCAGAAAGAAATCTTATCTGAAATTATCTTATCTGATAAAGTTAGAGTCTTCAGAAAATATAACTGCCATGTAAATAGACTGCCCATTTCCACTAGCATAGAAAAAAAAAGTCCAATAGAATCTTCCATACTTTCCCTAACCACTCTCCCTCCTTCTTGGTTAAGTTTGGCATATAACCTTTTTCCTCTGGTTAATGAGTGAGTTACTTATTACTGAGTATTCCTGCCTGTAAGTATAAATAAATCATGTCTTTTCTCCTCTTTTTTTTTTTTTTTTTTTGAGGCAGAGTTTCACTCTTGTCACCCAGGCTATAGTGCAATGGTGCAATCTTTGCTCACTGCAACCTCCGCCTCCCGGGTTCAAGCTATTCTCCTGCCTCAGCCTCCCAAGAAGCTGGGATTACAGGTGTGTGCCACCACTCCCAGCTAATTTTTTTCTTTTTTAATTTTTTGTAGAGATGGGGTTTCACCATGTTGGCCAGGCTGGTCTCGATCTCCTGACCTCAGGTGATCCACCTGCCTCAGCCTCCCAAAGTACTGGGATTACAGCTGTGAGCCACTGTGCCCAGCCATCTTTTCTTCTCTTAATCTGTCCATTGTCACTTCATTTGTGAACCCCGAACTACTGGACTCAAATTGCAAGAAGAAAAATTTTCCCCGAATAGTTTCCTCTCTGCTTACTGTCAGCAGCATTCACTGTCATGACTACAAAATTATCCATTTCTGTGTGTGTGTGTGCACATGCACATGTGTGTATTTACAGAGACCTGGCAACCCAGTAGGTTGTGACTGAATGCCTTTAGGAATTTCCTTGGGGAATCAAAGCTTATTAAAGTGGAAACACTTCCCAGAAGATCAGAAATCTATCTTCAAACCAAGCTTGTTCCCCTGCTTATTGCATCATCAGACCAGGCAGCTTAAAATAAATAATCTATTCAAAGCGAACCAATTACAAAACTCACCTTTCAACTCCTAGTTTTGGGAAATGGACTGGAAGGACTCCTTCAATGGTAACTTGACCATGCTCTCTCCCTGATGACATCGTCTTGGAATGCTGGTGAACTTCTTTTAGTCTACACTTTAGGGAGAAGACAGTTGTCTAAATTAATGACAATCCTTGACAGTTGTGAACTTTGGTGTCTGGTGGACTGGAATCCTCTCCTAACTCAATCACTTTTTAGTTTTGTAATCTTGAGCAATCCTTTAGCCTTTCTGAGGCTGCCTCAGTTGTCAAGGTGGGAGAAATAACATTTAACTGGAAAGATTTAGGGAGAGCATAAGATGAGATCAATGTATGCACTAGTTCTTTTCTTTTTGACTTCTCTTTAAAGTGCTTTTGAAATTATTTGGGCCACAGAATTATTAATAATACTTTATAGGCAGCAAATGACACAGCTGTTCCCCCATTATAACACACACCATCCTCCAGTTACTTGATATTCTTCACCTATTTTCCTGCTTCCCTTATTCTGGAAAAAAGATTGTACACATTTTATGTGGACAGAAAACAGTTTCTCCTATGAAAACCAAATAAAAAAGAAAAGTAGAATGTAATGTTTATTTCTGGCCAATTTCTAGATTTTAAAAGCCTTACCTCTTTGATTTCATGAAGGTTTTCTAGCGTTCCCTTTAGCTTGTTTCTGATACAGAGTCTGGATCCCTTTCTCTGTCTTTTTCTTGCATGTCTAAATCTCATTATAGCTGGCTCTACCACCATGACCTGAGCCACCCTGAGTCTGGACTGACTGCATCGGGCAGTAAACAGGCCAAGATCTTTCTGGTCAGAGCTTGGCAGCACGAAATGAGGAAGATGCCAACATTGTTGCCAAATGGATGGCTCATATTTTCCATCTTTTCTTTGTGGATGCCAGTCATGTGTTCCCTGTGGTGCCCAAATTGTGCAACAGACTCTGGAGGCTCTGTGCCAGCACAAGGGTCTAGGATGGGGTTAGGCCTTCCTGATGGGCATAGGCCTGGATTGAGCCAGTGGATATATGTTCAGCCTGAATAATCAGCTATGGTGGGCTCGACAAAGTCTTGGTTGGGTATATGAAATCAGAAGCAAAGGCTCAGAGCGGCCCTAGGAAAGGCAAGATGGATGGGTCAGAAGGGGGAATTTGGGTTGGCACTGATTGTAGAGGTGGGTATGGCCACCAGGCTAGGCTCAGAAGGAGAGAAGTTGAGGAGTCAGGTAAGGCCACAGCTTGGATATAGCTAAAGACAATAACTAAGATCATTCCAGATGCTTCACAAGGGAGATGTGGTACTAATGGAGGCTTCCATTCACTGAAGCATGGCTTAGAGTTTCTCTCAGCAGCTCCGCTATGGGGAAATCAATCTACCTATTTTCTCTACGACCTGGTATGCGGTGGGCCAGGGCAAGAAAAGAGGGATATTGGTTCCATTGGAACAAAAGTTGAGTATTCTTTGGATCAGGGCCACTGAGTCTGGGTAAACAGTGCTGTCTCCTGAGCTGAACTCTGAGGAAAATCTAGATTTCTGTTCATTCACAGGGCTTGGAGAAAGGTCCCTGCCATGTGATATCTGATCAGAATGTCAATATGAGAAAATTAGTGATTTAGGGAAAATATTCTTCAATTTACATCTGTATCCATGTGAGAAGGAAAGACAAAGAGGAAGAGGAAGAAGAAGAAGAGGAGGAGGAAGAGGAGGAAGAATCACTGTCCTAGAGTGTATCAACAATTGTAAAACCCCTCTGAGGTCCCTAAATCAATTTATTAGCCCCTGATCTGGAGCTTCTCTTGACCTGTAGTTGGCCCCTCAACCTGGTTTGTGACTTACAGAACCCTAGGGATGGCATATAGTGGGCTAGTGGGAGGAGAGCGGGTGAATGATGGGGAGGCACTACCATGAGATCTTCAGCCTCCTGTTGAAGAGGTACGTGTCTTTCAGGACCCCCACATCTTCCAGAACTCTTTCCAGAACTTATTCTGAAACTCTTGTGAGTCCTCTAGGCATCCCTAGGAAGGACGTTTCTGGTCTAGGTAGCAGGTGAGATCCTTCCTTTGCTGGAGAGATATGAAGTCAGGAATATTCTATGACCTCTTTGGTGGTAATGTCCACACAGAGAGTAAAATGAGGTTGTTGGATTGCAGGAGTCAGGGCTTGGATGTCCTGGAAGAGTGCCATATCTTTCCTTAGAGCTGCTTTTTCTTCTGATTCTGAGGTGGCCATCACTGGCCCCAGACTCTGTGGCTCAGCCATGTCCCAACAAAGTGTCATTCTAGAGGAAGAGGCAGCCTTCCTGAATGACTACATTCTAGTTCCTGAAGGCTGCCAAGCCCCCTGGACTTTTTCTTGATTAACTTTCCTGAGACTTTAGGACACATTATATGTACTAAGTGCATAAATTAAAAGTCTGCATGTAATAGTCTTTTACTGGGCAAGTAAGTCTTAGTCCCAATGTGGAAAAATATTGCCCTACAGTACATCTGAAAAAAAACCACAAGCAAACCTGAGGCTAAAACAAACAAACACCCTTGGCTTCTTCAAACTTTGGCTATACACAAGAGACCTTGCAATTCTCAGCAGAAATGTCTTGTGCACATCAAAGCAAGATATAGGTGCTTAAAGCTTGTCATGGGTACTGGAATACCTTCTGAATGTGAGGTTACGTGCAATGTAGGGTGAGGGGAAATGTGTAATATCTCTGGCCCAGGTGAAAATGACCTCATCTATCTGTATCATCTCCACCCACAAAGCGCTTCTTAGATTGAATTATCCGGGTGATTGCTTTATCTCTCCACCATGGATTCCATATATAAAATTATCTTAACATTAAACACTGTGCTATTCTTAAAAATGGAACCCAAGCTCTTATAGCATTTTACAAATCTATAGTTCAATTTGTACTTCCTAGAATTTTTTTTTTATAATGTCGTTTTTAAAAAATTCTCAGAGTGTTGATTTGTGAGGCTGAGCTCCCTCAGGAATAGACTGACCTCCAGCAACTGCTCATTCCACCCCTAGTAGGAGCTTGAATAATGACTGAGTGACAAAGTGTCCCGTTCAGTTATTATTCAACTATATTAAATTGCTAAAGTTGGTAATTGGAGCATATCTTATTACAAAGGCAAAAGTTCAACATTTTTCCCCAGGCACAATAGGCTTGCACATTTGAAAACTTCTGGTCTGGTAAGGAATAAGATGTCAGGGCATGGAGTATGCAACAAATTAAACAAGGGAAAATATATTAACCAAACCCAGGCACAATTACCAAGCATTACTTTGAAGATATTTACCAATCTCAAGCTCTTATAATAGGGATGATGGGAGAGATAAAGTAGAAGGGGATCTTGAAAATAAATCAGTATTCCCAAGCTCTAGGAGGCTGACACAATTGAAAAACTGTCATTTAAAATATACTAGGGGCTAATAATAGAAGGTAAATACAGGTTGTTTACAACATACTGTTTATCCACATTGGTTGGTGCTCATGCTATATCAATTATTGAATATTTTGAAATCTGATTTTATTAAAACTCATTTGGATCCATAGTTATAGGCTATGTATTGGAACTATCATTTGGGGTCTGACTGAGATGTCCAATTATTTCTAAAATGGTACTGTACAGAAGGAGCAGTTTTACTGAGATAATAGGAGCTTTGAGTACCTGCATGAATGTGGTCACACCGAGTTACTGCTTCAAAGAACAAGAAGTGAATACTGTGAGAACTGCAGAGACCACAGCCTATAGTGGTATTCCCCAAATGGGCCTGATCAGAAGACTCATTTGGGGGCAGTTGTTTAATAACTTAGATTCCCAGGTACCTTCTCTGGAGGTTATGATTACTAGGTCTGTCCAGGGTAGGCCTAGGAGTCAGTATTTTTGACAGTAGTCCCAGTGATTCTTTTGGTAAGAGAAATTTGGGAAATAACTATTGACATTCATAATACTACCATTCATTCATTATTTTAATTATTTCACAATTACTATGGTATTTTTCAAAGTATGAGCCTGGATTTCCCACATAAAATCACCTGGGCTGTTTGATTAAAGTTTTGGGCTGGAGCCCCATTTCAAACCTACCAGATAGATCTCCAGAGATAAGATCCAGAAATCTGCACTGCAAATGAGCATCCCTAGTGGTTCTTAGGTAATAAAGTTTGGGAACACTTGGAGTGTGTGTCAAGCACATCTGTGTTTCTTCGAGCTGCCCATTCTCATTCAATAGGCAACAAACACTTCATTTAAACACCTAAGGCAGGAATCAGTGAATGACTTGCGTAGAGGTGATGTAAAGTGTGAAGGGAGAGTGGCAGCTCTTCCTGCTTTCAACCAGCCATCCACAGGCTTGTGAAAGCAAGAAGGGAGGCTACCCTGCAGGCAGAGCGGCCAGGTTTTGGGGTACATGAGAGGCAAGTGAGGCCCAGGCTCTTTGAGCCTCTGGCGTCCGTGGATGTGGCCAACGAACACCTGGCTGGAAATAATCATGCAAAAGCCCCACGACCTGAGGGTCAAGGGCTAGGGCACTGGTGAGAGCTCTCACTGGGAATTTCCTGCTAGAGCGCTAGACCTGCAGCACATAAATGTACTTTTCTTCTTTCTTCTCGCATTTCCTTAGTTTTGTTTGTGGAACGGTAATGGAGGCTTCCCAGGCATTGTTTCATTCTGACACCATAATAAGGTCTGTTCCCTATTCACGTTCAGAAGCATATGGAGTGTTCATTGTTCCTGTGGAGTTTTTCTGATGCACAATTGTGTTTAAAATAACTTGTCCAAAGTACGTCTGGAAAATAATAAGTAAATTTATTTTAAGTAAATGTTGGCAGGTGATTCCAATTCTGATTTTCTTTGATTGCTCATGCAAATGAAAATTTAGGTGAATGCCCCTCTGGTTTCAAATGGTAAGAGTAACAATAACAGTAATAAATAAGGTACTCAAGAACTTTGAGGGGTTGTAACTCTAGCATAGGATTTTGAGTAAAACATTGGAATGGACCTCACTTTCTTCATCTGTAAAATGGGAATAATGAGACTTGCTATAGCTACCTTACTGGCTTGCTGAAAGTCCGGTAACTCTATAGTACTGATGCTTGGTAAACTATATATAAACTTTTTACTTTATACAAACATTGGTTGTTGGGTTTAATAATTTTTTTTCTTGATACTTTTTTGTCCTCTGGCTTCAGATGTCATTGAAACATTTTTAGATAGTATGAGTCAACCTAAAATAAAGCACTGAAAACTCACAGGAATTTGCGTAAAAGGTGCTTATCATTGCAATTCCCTCCATTACAGAGATAATTGCTTGCACCAAGATATTTTATTTGTTAAGCTCTGAGAAGGCGGAATTATGATCCAAATAGCAAAGTTCCAGTGGCAAATGAAAGGCACTTGGAAACTATGGTGCATTGTTCTGTTCTTCTGGAAGGCAAAACACTGCCGGGACAAGGACGGAGCCATTCCAAGTGTGTGATGAAATTTACTTTATTGACATTATCAATAAGGATGTATTTATGGGAAACAAACATGAAGTGTAGTTCACACATACAGGATTTGGCAGGTAAGCAAAGTGAAGTGGGGTGTCTAATCATGAGGCCCAAACCTTTGAGCTTGCTTGGCATTGATTTCAGCTCTGGACAGCTGCACAGGCTTCAGGTCATTATCTTCTTCCATGAAGCCTCAGCTTTCTCTTGCATAAAATGGATATAAAGCTCTCCAGTACACTGTAAGATCATAGAAGATAATATTTTGCACTTGAAGTTAAATATCACACATAGTTTATCCAGTTACTAGGTAATAAATATTGCTTCTTTCATGTGGGTTGAAATACAGAAAGATACAGAATAGAGTTAGAAAATGCCAAGAGGAAGACAGGTCTCTTGAATATTTTGGCTGTATAATACAAATATCTTACTTTTCGTTTTCTTTTTCAAGGATACCCTATTGTAAGATCATCAAAAGGAAAATAAAAGCACCCCTCTTTAGGTATGTAGATGAAAAGGACTTTATCATTCCAAATCACCCTCTTTCCACTTCCCAGAATCTTACGAGAACGGTGAAGACTGGTACATCAAATGCAAGTTCATAAAATAATTATGGCCATGTCTTAAATTCATGCATGTTATTACAAGTTGATGAATCAGTGCTCGTTCCTGCAGAATTTTTTCAACTGGAAAAAAATGTTAATATATTGATGGTTAGAGTTGCCAGATCGACAAATCCAGAGAACAAAGGACTTTTCTTCTAGGATTAGGTAGGAGTCATAGCCTGTTTAAAGCTGAAGGAAACTTTAAAACAATCAGTTTATAGATGAGAAAGCTGGTGCAAAGATACAGGTAGTAACAGTAATAATAATAGACATTTATTGTGTTTTACATACTAGATTTGTACTCAGTGATTTACATGCATTATTTCATTTAATTCTCAAAACAACCTTGGAAATAGGTGCTATCACTAATGCTGTGTTAGAGATAGGGAAACTGAAGTTTAGAGCGATTAAGCCACTTGCTCAAGGCTAAACAGCTTGTTGATTCTCCTGAGCTGCCTTGATGAGAAGTACCATTCATTCATTCAAATAATTATTAACATTTATTGAGCACATATTATATGTCACACGTTGTGCTTCACACTGGGAACACAAAGGTAAACCAACAAGATATGGTCCCATCTTTGCAGTGTGTGCAGAGCAGTGGGGGAGACAGACATATATCAACTGTCGTATCAACACATAATTACAAAGCAGAACCAGTAGGTTTTGTTTGTTTGTTTTGAGACAGAGTCTCACTCTGTTGCTCAGGCTGGAAGTGCAGTGTCATGATCTCAGCTCACTTCAACCTCTACCTCCCAGGTTCAAGTGACTCTCCTGCCTCAGCCTCATGAGTAGCTGAGTCTACAGGCCCGTGCCACCACACCTGGCTAATTTTTTGTATTTTTAGTAGAGATGGGGTTTCACCGTGTTAGTCAGAATGGTCTCGATCTCCTGACCTCGTGATCCGCCTGCCTTGGCCTCCCAAATAAACCAGTAGTTTTTAAGGCAAAGTACAGGATCTGTGAGAGCAACGAAATCTTTTTTGTCCAAGGAGACAGAGTGCCTTCTCCGAGCATGTAACTGTCATACTGAAACCTGAAGGATTAGCAGGAGTTAACTAGAGAAGGTTAAGGAAATGTAAGAGTGTCTCAAATTGGGTGATTCGAGTACAAAGACCTTTGGCTGGAGTGCAAAGTGCTAGTGTGGGGATGGGAGGTGGTGGAGAGAGATGAGAGGAAGGCAGGGGCTGATTCTTCAGAACCTTGAGATATTTGGTCTCTAACGTGAGAACAATAGCTTTTGGAATTATCTTCACAAAAGGTCACCATGTCCTGCCAGTTACCTAATATTACAGCCTTTCTCCAGGTTTCTTCCTCCCCAGACGTCTGGAGCACCCCAGAGCAATGGCCTTGGGTCTGAGAGTCCTATAGTTCCCAGGTCCTTCAAGGTCTTCCAAGAACCTCAGATGCTTTCTCTGCCCCATTCCTCTCCTACCCACTTACTGTAAGACTATAGTACACTCTTTTAAAGTGTTCATGTGTGTGTGTGTCCTCAATGTTCATTCTTACTCCTTTTCCCAAATGCCCAAATCTTACATGTCAGACTGACTCCATTTAGTGAAGCCACTGAAATTCCTGGAACACAGTATTTTTTTTAAGAACAATATACCTGTGAAACCATGTAATTTTATCTCATGTTTATTGACATATTTCATTAATAGCTTCAAAACTTCTATTACAATCTGACTTAGGTTTGGAAGACAATGCCCCAGTACCACCACCCTTACTGACAAAAACTATCCCTTACCCATTGTCTGACTGCTAAGACATCTGTTAGAGCTTCTTTCTTTAGTCGTAAGCATTCTCCAGTCTGTTAAAATAAATGAATAATCTGAAAACATGGAACATGTAGGTTATCAATCATTTATGTCATAATGGAAAGAGTTTTGGATCTTTCCCATGGGCAAGTTTCGATAGAAGCAGAGGGGAAGTGCAGAAGGTCACTGAGCTCCTGGCTGAGGTGGGAAGGAGAGTCGAGGAGGGTGGAGGAGGAGAGCTGGGAGACGAGGTTCACCTCTGTGAATCTAACAACTTTTAACAGGGTCATTCTTCTTTCTTTCCTATTCCTAAATATGATTTATTTATTCTTTGGTAATTATCCATTACATTGAGTAAAATTCTGGTTAATATTTTTACTGTGGTTTCCTTTAGGCTGTAATTATTGGGAAACTTTTGATTAAAAATAGTAACTTAAAATATAAACACTTAACCCTGGCTGTATAACCAACCACCCAAATAGACTTACATTTTTTTCATATTTCAGTTATTTTCCATTCAAATACAGTAAAACATTTTAAAGGAAAAATGTGCCCAAAGGCATCATTTGGCTTAATGGGAGATGCTACTCTGGAAAAAAGAAAAAAAAGCTAAATTCAACAGCAGCGTGATTCAAGATGATTGACACTTAAGAGTGGGCATCCAAGTTCCTTTCACGAATAGTAGGGGGAGCTTGGCTTCAGCTGAACATTTACTTATCAGTGTTTGTGCTACTGGTTTCCAGGCAGTGTATAAATTACTGCTTGCTTGTGTGTGGTACAGAAAATGAAGGCAAATTCTTTCTTTTGGGAGGCAACCAGTCTATACCTGATTTATTAGATATGGTAACACTGGGCTGACTAATGAGAGGGATTAAAATGAGCCATGACAAAATGGCAGTGTGCTAAATCAGGAAGACTCTGGAATTCTGCTGTTACGTTGGGGCTTACTGCTTGACTGGAAGGAAATATGCTGTAGTGGTTAGAGGGAAATGGTCTTTCTGTTCCAATCCTGTATTTCCAGCAACTTTGAAGTGGTTTGTAAAGTTATATTTCAAGCTATGCAGCCTCACACCAGGTGTTAACCCAGGGGTAACTGTTTGTTAAGTTTCCTTCAAAGGCTGTTCAGGGACTTTGAACAAGTGGAAAGTGTCTGCTGTTTGGGGATTGCCAGCATTGTTATGGGTACAAAGTGATTCATCCCCACTGAGGAACAGCCACTTCTGTCCGGAAAGAGGTAAAATGGGTCACTATGTCAAAGATAGTCAAGGAATAGGAAGAAATTCAAGACAGAACTATCCAGGTGGGGGGCAGCTGGAACACGATGGTGATCCAGAAGTGCTGCTTGAGTTCTGCTTAGCAGGTGCATGGGGCGCCTAATGGAAAGTGGATAGAAGCCATGGGAACATGGGACCCCAATTGTTTTTTTCTTTCTGTTCCTTAAAGGGAAATGTTAGCTAAAAAGAAAATATTGTCTTTCCTTTATACAGAAAGCTGACCAGTTGTCCTGTGTCATGCCAAATGGAGAAACACAACAGCTAGCATGTGTGGTGGGGGAGTGAAGTGGAGGTCAAACACAGAAGAGTTTGACCAATTACCCTTGGAAGGGAAGGTTACTTGGTATATTTGATCAAGACTGTAACAATGCCATTGTAAAAAATTTTGCTCTTTTCCCGCATACCAACCTCCTTTTTTTCAATCAAAGCCATATGATTCAACCAGAAATTTTGCTTGACGAGCATTTGAAGAGGCCAGAAGTGAACGGCAAGGGAGTGGTCTGAGAGCCCCACCCTCTCCCACTGTCCCATTCCAGTCTGCATTTTACAAAGCAGATCATCCCTGGAGGGGAATCAAATTCCTGTGAATCTCCAGTAACTTTTCCTAATTTGTTAAACATAAAAATGCCCAGGAATGAGCATAGGCCAAGCTAACCATGGGAGGAATTTAGTTTATAAATTAGGTTTGAAGCAAGGATAATAATAGTCCCTCCCTAAAACTGATCTCCACCTTATTCAGGGGCTGAAACTGTCTTTGTAAGACTAATGAAAGGCCAGAAGATTAGAATTATGTAAGGGGCTGAATTCTGCTAAAATGTAGGTATAATTTCTATAATCCCTTACTGCTTAGGAGTCATGTGACCAGCAGTCACAGGATTTATGACTTCCCCAATTGCCCCTGTAGATAACATCACTTTTGTAGAACTTAAGATTGGTCTTTTGAGATGTTTTTCAGACTGACCTCACCCAGAATCATAATGCGTCACTCAACCAGTCAAATGGCCCCCTACCCAGAGATGGATTTAGCACAGGAGGACCATTTTCCACACCCCTATCATTGTATCCTCAACCAATCAGCAATACCCATTCCCTAGTCCCTTGACCACCAAACTATCCTCAAAAATTTGTAACCTCTGAGCCTTTGGGGAGACTGATTTGAGTGGTAACTCCAGTGTCCCATGTGACCAGCCTCATATCAATTAAACACTTTTTTTACTGCAATACTGCAGTCTCAATGAATTGATTCTGTGTGTGCAGTGGGCAGGAAGAAATCACTGGGCAATTACATTGGGAGGGTCTTCACATCCCCAACTCCCCACCATGACTCTTAATGCTCTTGCTCAATGTGCTCCAGGCTCATAAGCTCCTTCTTCCTTCCTCCCCAATTCCCCCCAGATAGCTTCCATTGGCTGTGGCAAAGGTAGAATTTACCCTGTCTTCATAATTTTTAGAACCTCACATTACTGCTTAGAATAGTACAATTGAAGTCTAACCTACCATTTCTACTATTAGGGAATTCAAAGTCTAGCCAAACAACAGAAATCTATATACATCACTGTGGAAAAACAACAATAACAACAACACTGATTTATGAATTCACACAACACAGCACACACATATGGTAGCTGGCAAGAGGCTATAAGGTCAGGATGAAATCTTACACAATGTATGCAGCAAAGCAGAAGAAATAATAATACATCTCCCACATCCTTAAGAAACAAACAATTACATCTTGGGACGGGCTCTCAGGTTAGCTCCAGAGGTACATTTTGCATTCGGGTTATGGGACCCATGACCTTGAAGACATCTCTGTAAAACTGGAGACTGGGCTTATCTCGCCCCTGGAAAGATCCATTTACATTCCAAAAGGTTAGAACAAGGACTTAAGCCTACTGGTTTTCAAGGAGAGTCTTACTAACAGAAAGGTCGCAAGCATAGAATCAACTTCTAATACACCCCTCTCCCATAGTTAGAAAACATTCTGTCCCTTTTCATACCTCCAGCCCGGAGGCTGCATTTGGCTCTCCGTGGCTTTCTCCTTCAATGCCACCCATTATCTGAATACTTCTATGTAGAAGCGTCTGTGGTTGGGAGTCAGGTCACACAGTGTGGTTTTCCCAAGTGACACCCTCCTTTGGCAGAAACAGCTCCTCTAGAGATCAAGATGCCCCTTTCCTGAGGGCCAGGGTCTCAGCAAGCTAGAAAGAGGAAAGCAATCTGATTAAAGGAACCTACATTAAACTCTGCTGATGGCAGCCCTCCAACTTGCCCGTTGGTGCTGTTCATGTGAGGAAGCAGGGAAAGAATCCTTTCAGTCCATTGAATCACATGTTAAATTAGCTCTAGAAACTTGGAGATTGAGAGGGAGAAGTATGTGAGATCTTCTTCCTACCACTTGCTTGAATTTAACTCCAGGCACCTACTCAGTGCATCTTAAAATTTAGCATGATGCTAGTAATGCCTATTTAAAATGCACGCTTCTGACCTTCTTGTCTGATTCAGCAGCTTTGAGGTGGAACCAAAAAAATCTACATTTTTGTAAAGCTCCCCAGGTGATTGTGATGCCAGTGAAACCCAGAAATACTGACCTTCTTTGTGGAGATACTCAACAGCCACACATAAGCCCATCTGCCTAGCGGGGGGTTTCTGGAAGTTAGAGTAACCTGTGCCCACAGTGACCTAGGTCACTTGGAAACACTTCCCAAAGTGTATTTTGGACTCTAGGGACCTGATCCTAGGGATCTTAATAAGTGTTAGAGGGGTGAGATAAACCAAGTTAAGCAAGTGTTTCTGCTGTGGGACTTCTTAGACTCTTTAACATATTAATATATCATGAGTCTCAAGGAGCAGTATATAACATGTAAAATATTTCAAATTTATATGGCCACAGAATCATCTGTCAAATCTGGAGCACATCTTGGGAAAGTATGATCTGTAGGTCATCAGAGTTTTCTGCTCTGCATAAATGACTACTGACGTGTTTGATTTTGCTTTATAAAATAGCATTAGATACATAAATGTATGTGGGCTGAATCATGTGTAATAATAAATGTCATATGCTGAGTGATACACTGTCCCAGGCACTGTAATAAGTGTCACATACATGATCTCATTTAACCTTCACAATAATCCTGTGAGATGGGCATTATTCTTTCTATTTGATGATAAACTGGGCTTGGAAGAACTGAAGTAACTTATCCAAGATCACACAATTAATACAGAACAAAGCCGAGATTCAAATCCAGGACTCAAATCCAGCTCAATCTGTCTTCTAAACCCACACCTTTCTCCCTATACTCCACTGCCTCCTTAGCAACACAGTAATAATTACAGTGGAATCTCACCTTCTGTGGGGTTAGGTTCTAAAGTTAAGTGCAATCAAAGATAAATGAGAAAAAACCTAAGTCACTGATAAAGTATAGTTATACAAGGTTTTGGGCATATAACCCTGCCCAGTATTATGTTTGTATAAATATATAACATGTATGTGTACATAAAATATAATTTTACAGCATTTTTATTTTTAAGTATGCAAAAGAGACCGAACTTGTATAGTTGAATTCATGTAAGTTAAACACCTATATAATGTCTCTACATATGCATACCTCTGAATATGTGCCAGACTAACAGTGGTAACATCTTACAGAATTTTACAGCTTTAGAACCAGCGGGAACTTCTATGGTCAAGTGGTTTGTATTACATTTGACAGAACTGAGGCACACAGAGGTTGTCCCTTGCCCAACTTCACTGTCTACCTTCATTTCCAACAAGTTTGGGAGCCTGTGTATCTGCTCATAGCTAGGAGGAAAGCAGAGGAAGGCCAGTTCTCCTTACTTTTTGCCCATTGTTACACAGCTAACCCAATAAATGAAATTCAGGTTGCTGCGAGATGGTCAAGGTCTGGGATTTACATCTTGCAGGGACGCAGCTCCTTTCTGAGGCTGACAGCTGCAGCTTCAGCTCTACCTGGGAGCTGTCTCCCCATGGGGAGGACGTTTATAGCCAGCTGTCTCTTCTGTGTGCAGTTCCTGGGATTGTTCAAACTGGTAGAAGCTGAGAGAGCCCAAGGGAAGGAAATCTGCAGCTATAGAGCCCAACATGCTTTCTACACACACACACACGCACCCACTTGCCCTCATTCCTTTAAAACAGAAAGAAGCCAGAACATGTGATGTACTCAGCTGTTTGGATTCTTAGAGAGTGTTGAATCTAAGTAATGGGACAAGTTGTGGGGAGGGCACTCCTGGTTTTGGTGGGGAGGGCAGGGACCGTTCCAGCCCTAATCAGAAGGGTAAAGGAAGTAAGCAGACCAGCAGACCTGGCCTCTGGCATGTGAAACAGCATCCACATCGCCCCCTCCCAATGTCCTATCAGATCTCATTAACCCTCTCCCATCCCATTATCCAGGCACCGCCTCCTTACCTGCCTTGATTATCTCGGCTAACTGCCAGGGTTGATAAGAAATCCCTCCCAAAATGGCAGAGGGCTAACAGATTAAGGGGTTCCCTCTCAGGGACTTAGCCCTTTGGGTGGGCTGTCTCACAGTTCCCAATTCTTCCAGAGCCAAAGGAAAGCCAAAGAAGCATGAAGTGTAGGAAGATTAGAGAGACATTTCTGGGCCACAAGCATGTGTGATGCTTTTCAGATCAAAACCCAGGTCATGCCTGCTATATTGGTAGGAAGGAGGGAGTCTGGGTGGGAAATTAGACAAAGTACAGCACCTTCTGGCCTGAAGAACCTTTCATCCCTGAGCTTGGAGGTGTGAGCTGCCTTTCTGAAACACAGATCCTTATCTACTCTCATTTTCCAAATGTTTGTGTTTCTATATGAAAATCTTTAGCTTTGCAGAACCACTGGGCCCCAAAAATATGGCCCAGGTCACTCAAACCTATATATTTTCTTCCTATGATTTTCCTTAGGGCAATTCATGTGATCACAGGTTGCCCCACTCCCCCAGAGCCTTCACCTGAGGGTATTGCAATCCAACTCTCCAGTTATTTCTTAAAAATAAAATGATCCTTAAATGATGTGATGGTCAGCCAAGATACTAGAGTTGTTAGCTTCCATTGGACAAAAGGACTTTCAGTGTCAGCTCTGCTGATTTCATTTAGCTGGGATGGCGACCTACATCTCACAGCATGAAGGGCCCAAAGTAATGTTTCAGGGAGAATAATCCAGAGAACTATGGGTATCAAACTCCCTGGGAACTTGTTAGCATGCCAATCCTGGGCTGAGAATATGATTTTAAGGGGACTGATGCTTCAGAATTCCTGGAATAAAGGTTGCTATTTCTCTTGAAGTGGCAACTCCATTTGAGTGGCAGGTTATCCTGTCCGTCATTACCTGGAGAACTATACAGAAATCTCCTGCATAGCAAGAAGTTCGACCACACTCAGGGCATTGGGGAAATAGGGTGCTGGCAAGCCTGTGTTCATTTAGGTGGATCCCTGCCCTGTGCTGCTGGAGGAAGTGCCCTGTGCTGCAATGAGGAAGGTCACTGCTGTCTTTCTCAGGAGCTCAGACCAACGTGAAAATAGGACTCCAGAACTCAGAGCCTATGCTTCGTCCATAAGATCATCCAATCCACAAAAAGCACCAGAACTTGCCTGAGATCCTGAGCTCCAGAGATCCTAGCCAGCTGGGCCTATACCAAGCTAAGGCATAGAAGAGAGGCTGGCTACTTAGCCAGGGCACATGGCCCTGGGGCAGCCTGGCCCTGGACAGGTGGAGCCAACCTCTCCAAGAACTTGCCAACACTCCACCATTCTCTGTTTACCCCAGAGGCATATTAGGCTGACTGAGACATCCCTGAGAACACAGGGGAGCTTCAACTACCTAAGACTGAAATAATCATGATCATCATCATTACCTAGTTCTAAACAAAATCATTCTAAGAGGCAGCATGCCCTTGTGCAAATTTCAAATCTGATACAAATAGCTGTGTGGCATTAGGCAGATTCCCTCTCTGTGCTTACAGTTCCTCATCTGTAAAACAGGGGTACTAAAAGAACCCTAATCCCAGCACTTTGGGAGGCTGAGGCAGGCGAATCACGAGGTCAAGAGATTGAGACCATCCTGGCCAACGTGGTAAAACCCCATCTCTACTAAACATGCAAAAATTAGCTGGGTGTGTTGGTGCACACCTGAAGTTCCCAGCTACTCTGGAGGCTGAGGCAGGAGAATCGCTCAACTCCAGGAGGCGGAGGTTGCAGTGAGCCGAGATGGTGCCATTGCACTCCAACCTGGTGAGAGAGCAAGACTCTGTCTCAAAAAAAAAAAAAAAAAAAAAAAAAAATTCCCTCTCTTAGGATCGTTGTACAAATTAAATGAGACAATGTGTGCCAAATTCTTAAAAGAGCCTAGCATGTAACAAGTGCTCTGTAGACAGGGCCACAGCTAGCATGCAGGGTATCTTTGTGGTAATTGGAAAAAGGTTTTGGGTAGACACATTACAAAAAGATGTCCCTTCCTCTGGGCTGGCTCAGGCTGGTGCCTGGGCTCCTGTCTTGGGGAGCACAGTTCCTCCCTCATCTGGCCATCCTTTGGCTGGTCACAACCCACAAAACTGAAGGTGGAGGCTCGGTCCATACATGTCTGCTATGGTAATTACACGTGAGGGTGGGGAGGAGACTCACAGTGCTGTGCCCTCCAACCCAGGATTCTTCCCCTGTTCTTGCAGACAGACAACTGCATGAACTCTGAAGCCGTGGAGGCCCCATCGGAGAAGGTAGCTGACTCTCGCTTCTCAGAACCACAGTGCTGGGCTCAGCAGACTCTCATCTTGATAAACTTCTGTGAGAACAAAGGCATGGGGACACACTGAATTTTCCTTTTCTGAGCTTGAAACCAGCTGATCTTGCTTCCTGTTTCTCTAAGGGCTTCCCTGACATAGGTGACTTGCTTCTTTCAAATTTGGTCATCGCCCTCTTGCCTTCCTGTGTGAGTCAGAGTGGCTGCCCTTGTGCACGCCAGGCTCCTGTCTGCGCTCCAGGGCCTGTTTCCTGGCCTCCCCAGGTAATTCCCCTCGGCCAAGGGTGAGTGTCCCCACCCACGTCCCCTCTGCCTGGAGACGTGCTTGCTCTGGGGACATGAGTCACAGCAGCTCACCCGTCCTCTGCATCTGAAACTATTATTGGAATGCTTCTGCACACAGCACACGCCTGCTTCCCAGATTTCACAGGCTCCTGCTCAGGGATCTGCAAACCACATTGCTCAGCCCGAGATTCCATGCGGGTGATCACGAGGTGGTTTCCTCTAAGCTGGAACTTTTCTAAGAAAGTAGGTTTCTTTAAGCCAGGCACTCTGCATTCTTCAAAAAGCATCAAGCACAGAGAGTGCCTAGCAATGTGCCTGCCTTTATGGGTAATGCAAAATAAATCGTTCTGAAGCTCTGAGAATGACACAGTAAAAAGAAGAGCAAAAATGAATGTCTCAAATAAGAGATGTGGCAGGACAGATCCTTACGGGCCTGGAGAGTTAAACCCACAAAAAGAAAGAAAAGAAAGATGCAGAAGATCGGGAGGAGGACCATGAGAGAGAACAGCAGAGGCAAGCAGCTTGAACAAAGATGCAGAAGGAGAATGTGTTGGACTTGTTTACAGGAACCTAAATACTGAACCAAATTTGAATTTTGAAGATCCTTCTCTTTTTTCACGCTAGGATGATTAATAGCCTTTAGTGTGAATTTATTGTTGTGAGGTGATAAAACTGCCATGAATGCTATAAGGTATACAATTCTTGTCTCCCTTTTACAGATGAGGAAACTGAGGCACAAAGAGGTGAAGTCCTGAGCTCACAGTCATGCCACCAGCAGGTGGCGAAACACACCCCCAAGCTGCCTGCCTTCTAAGCATCAAGCTTTGTGGCCTAGGGTGAGAACAGATTTTTGTTTTTCTGGGTGGATATTTGAAAGGGAGGAGCTAAGGTTAGTTCATTGATCCTTCTTCTCTGAAATCCTGATGCAGACTTCACTTCTTCCATGCTAGATCTTGGTGTATGCCCAGCTGGCTAGGATCTCAGGATCTCAGGCAAGCTCTGGTGCTTGTGGCAGGTTGGATAATCTTGTGGACAAAACAGGCTCTAAGTTCAGGAGTCTTATTTTTATGTTGGTCTGAGTTCCTGAGAGAGACAGCAATGAACTTCCTCATTTTCCCTATTTGACATGGACATGAGAACATGAGAATAACAAAGAAACAACCTTTTGCTAGACCATTTTCAGATCCTATGAAAGAAAACGATAAAGGGAAAAGTAGCTCCTGGGGCAAAGTGGAAGCAGATCCTGGAAGAAGTTGCAGGTAGGCTTACGTCAGAGGCGCCCTAGAGTAGGTATGCGAAAAGAGAGCAAGGGAAAGATGGGAAGTCCCTCCTCAAGCAGCAAACACACGTGGGATCCCAGCATGGCTGGAAGCCACCTCTATCACTTCCTTCCCCCAGTGACAATGAAACGGAAAGGGAGCTTGTGACTCACTTCACCTGGCAAGGTGCTGCTGGAACAGGATACTTCCGTGAATCAAGGCTGATTGATCTTATTCTATTTCTAGATACATATCTTACCCAGAGTTCCTCTCCTTCCGGAAGAGTGGCCACCTCATAAAAGTGAAGAGAACACTGTTGGTGGGAATGTAAAACAGTACAACCACCGTGGAAAAACTTATGGCATTCCTAAAAAAATTGAAGAGAATTACCATATGACCCAGCATTTTCACTTATAGGTATAATATATACCCCAAACAGTAGAAAGCAGGGACTCCAACTGATATCTGTACACCACGTTGATAGAGCATTATTCACAGTAGTCAAAAAAATGGAAGCGACGCCAGTGTCCATTGATAGATGAGTAGATAAAACGTGAAGTACACATGCAATGGAATACTATCCAGCCTTAACAAGGAAGGACATTCTGACATATGCTTTGACATAGATGAACCTTGGGGACACCATACTAAGTAAAGTAGGCCAGTCACAAAAAGACAAACACTGTATGATTCCACTTATGTGAGATATCAAGAACAGTCAGAGTTTGATATGGCAGGGGGAAATGAGGAGTTGTTTAATGGGTACAGAGTTTCAGTTTTTTAGGATGCAAGAGTTTTGCAGATTATATTGCTTGTACAACAATGTGAGTATACTTAACACTCACATTGTTAATGGTACTCTTCATACTTAAGATGGTAACAGTTATGTTGTGTGTATTTTATCACAATGAAACAATTTAAAAATTTTAACAAACGAAGAGAAAGCTTGCTTTTGTCTGCTACTTGAATGTAACTATTTGAATTGACTTGAAGGAGGACACTCTGGGCCAATGTGAAACTAAGGTGTAGACACAGGAGAAAGGGAGACTGAAGACATTGTTTCTTGACCTGAAAGGGAAAACATGGTTCTGCAGTCATGACAAGCTGAAGGAGACTGGAAGCTTCCCTGAGAGTGAGCTACTGAGCTCTTGCCCCACTCCTTCTCAGAGTTCTCCAGGGACACACATCTCAGTGTCCCCACCTTCCCCTACCACCTCAGCAAAGCCCTGGTCCAAACAGTGAAAGATGCCTGTTTGAACTTAGGACAATCACATCGTTTGCTTATTGGACACTTACTAAGGGTTTCACTGGCATCTTCTGGTTGTAATTCTCTTAGACTCCTTTAAGGAAGGTCTTATTACTTTGTGCATTTTTTTAGATGAGGAAACTGAAGCATAGAGAGCCTTTGAAATCCATCTGATTTAAAAGCTGCTACTTTAATAGATCTCTAATAAATTGACATCTTCTGAGATTGCATTAAATAATTTTTAACAAAAATGAAACAATTCAGTTAAAGATAATATCCAAATGACCAGCTTTACTGGGGTGAAGGAAGGCTAAAAGGAATGAGAAGGTTGCCATTAGGGAATGAGCATGTGTGTGTATGATGAAGAAAGGTAAAGAGGTATTCGTAGTCTAAAGCATTTGGTTGAATTCTTGCAATTTAGAAACATTAGGTTAGAAGTAGTTAACCAAGTGGAAAAAAAAAAAAAAAAAAAAAAAAGATACTCAAAATCACCGCACTGTTTTTGGCAAAGTAATATAACCTGGTAAGTGTACTAAAAATTACTCATTTGGTGAAGGGTAGAGATGCCCCTAAAATAGAATTTCCATTGGCACCTCTTCTTTATGTTCTGCCTTTCAGCTTTATGTACCTCCAAGTTACAGGAAAAGCTCTGCTGAGCACTCTTGGATATTTTGGACTTTTCAACGCGACCTCTCTAAAAACCTCCCCCACCAGTCCCTCCAAAATGCACAACCAGAAACTGTTTCTGCCACAATAGTTCCAAGTTCACATCAGTTACATTTTGTTTTGTTTTGTTTTTTGAAAAGGGATTTCGCTCTTGTTGCCCAGGCTGGAGTGCAGCAGCGTGATCTTGGCTCACTGCAACCTCCACCTCCTGGGTTCAAGCAATTCTCCTGCCTCAGTCTCCTGAGTAGCTAGGATTATAGGTGCCTACCATCAGGCCTGGTTAATTTTGTATTTTCGGTAGAGACGGGGTTTCTCCATGTTGGTCAGGCTGGTCTTGAACTCCCAACCTCAGGTGTCAGTTACATTTTTGGAGGATGAAATGGTATGCTTTGGGTTTAAAAATCCATTATAAAGGAGATGCTTTTCCAACTTTAAAAAAGAAGAACCTGGAATTTTTCAGTCCAAAATAGACTGACATTCTTTCAGTTCATCTTGTTTAAATAATGAATATCGGAAGCCTATTGTTTAATATTTTTCAAAAAATAGTAGCATTCTTGAGGTTTGTTTTTGTTTTCAACAGATCTACTTCATGCTCCAAATATTCATGGACCTTCCCAGGACCTCAACAAAACAAAACCGTGAAGAAAAACCTTGACATGAACCCCAAATAAAACCAGTCAGCAATAGTTTAAGCTAAATTTTGAAACAAATCCATATGGGTTCCTCCCCATAAATCCACCAGTAAATTGTGCAGAATCAGAACTGAAGCCATGCCATTTCTTAAAGTATTGAATTAGAATAAATGAGAACATCTAAATATTTTCCAAACTCATACTCCAGTTGTAATATTCAAGTTCTTAGTTTCTCTCTGTTCATATTCAACATGAAATACTCCCATTAGTCAGCAGCAAGAGCTGCAACATTTCCACAGGTACTAAAGGATGTGATCAGAGCAGGGAAGATGGCCAACAAGAGGATGCCACTCTAGCGGGTGCCCATCCAAGTCATAACCCATGAATGCTGTGGCTTTATTGTCTTGGACAATGGAAAGCCGATCCTGTAATTGGATGATCACCCCTGCTTATATGCTTTCGAGTAGGTACATATGACAAAAGGAGCTACTGGTTTTGTGATGACGGGTTTCTGGGTAAACCCTAGATGCAGAAGCAGCTTTTAAGCATTGCAGAGCAAGAGTCAAATGGTTCTGAAAAAAGTTTTAACTCTGGGATGACTTCTTCCCGCTTCTTTCACTCCTCCACCCTCTCAATCCAAGAAGTAGTGAGCAGAGAAGGTAAAGCTGTTTCCTCCGGAAAGATGATCCATATTTTAAACAGCTCTGTGAATGGGGCACTAAGACTCGGAAGATCTGGCTTTCAGTTTGCATTCTGCCTTTAACTGGTCTTGAAAATTTGGGCAACTCAATTATCTCGTGGAGTCAGTATCTGCATCTGTACAGCGGGGATATGAATACCTGTCTTACCTACACGGAGCTGTAAGAGCCACAGAATGGGAGCTGGCATGATGTTATTATGTGTATCACCTTGGTGATTTTAAAACATGGTTGATGGATTAGCGTCTCTGTTTCCTCTCGAGCTTTCCTGCAGAGATGTCTTTTAAACCAAGCATCACTCTCCCAATCAGAGACAGGGCAGACTAGACAGACAAATGAGAAAGAGAAGTCGGGGGTGGGATGGGAGCACAGCCAGTGCAGAAACAGTGATGTGTAATCTTCTAGAAAGGTGAGCAGAGACATTTTCAGGATTTCAGGGGGCAGGATGGAGACACAGGGGAAGCTTCTGGGTCAGTTCTTGATGGTGTGGGGCTTCAGTATTTAGATACACATTCTCTAAGTCGAAAAGAACATATTGGAGGTTTCCATTCTTTTGGATTTTCCAGGCTTCTAATGACCTCCCCCATTCCCAGTCCAGAGGAGGTCATGGGATGATTGAAAGTGGGAGCAACCAGGGCATGAGAGACCCCTAGCTGTGCCTTTTCATTTCGCAGTGGAGGGGCTGACACTTGGAAGGAGGGCCTGGCTTAGGGAACACAGACTTCAGCTCAGAAAATCTAACAGGAATGTCTCTTCTGTGACTGCTAGACAGGCTTGAAACTACTTAGCAATATTCTGATTTTTTTCCTCTCCAATATCAATAAGGGTAAGCACCCAGTGCCTTCTGGCAGCACCTCCAGAAGCTGCCACCGACAGGCCTCCCTTCCCTGCCGGCCGGCCCATGGGCACCCCGCGAGGTGAGTCGGGGCTGCCGCCCAGGAGAGGAAGGCCGAGCCATCATGCAGCCTGGATTTGTCTGTATGAAGGAGCAGAAATTGATGGCCCACACAGCTCGAGTTTTTGCATTTGTGAGAGAAAAATGTCTTCATAAAAACAACGAGAACAGCAGCCTGAAATAAAAGAAACAAATGGCATCCAGTCAGAGCCCAGGTTCCCTTCCAAGCCCACACCCACACACACCCCTGCGCCTGTTTCATGCTTCTCAGCGTGAGGCGCTGCCTCCAGTGCTTCTTTCAAAATACTGCTGAGAAAGTGCCCCAGGACTGTCACGTCGGCAAACTGTTCAGTCCCCCGTTTGAAGCTGAGAGGCTCCAGGCAGGAACTGGGTTCAATTAGACATGGTGGAAAAAGGGAGAGGCCCTCCCTGGCCCTGGCTCAGGCCCCTGAGGTGTGCATCACATCTGGCACCAGAACTGCCCAGAAGGGAGGCCCTAGGCTGCCTAGCGGTTCCCAGGGTTTCTGCCTCACTATCAGCTTTTCCCTTGCTTCTGCCTAAGCTATCAGGAGCCCGCAGGCAGCCTGGACCTTGGGGCTTGCACACAGGAGCTCCAGGTCTGATTAGAAAGGAAGCTGGGCTCCTTCTTTTCTACTGAGGCCTGTTTGGAGAGCATCCTGGCCAACACATGTGTAGGGGATCACAGTGGGTTACTTAGAATCCCTCCATCCTGGCTTGTGCCTCAAGTCCTTCCCTTCTGTTTCCACACGCCCACGCACAATTTTTTAAAGACTGGAAGAAAATTAATTTGTATTCATAACTAAAAGGATACAGCACTTATAAGTGCAATGGTCAGTATTTTTTTCTGCCACATTTTCTATCCAATATTTTCTGTGACGATTTGAGTTTTATTTGTATAGTATAAAAAACATCGGCTGGGTGCAGTCGCTCACGCCTGTAATCCCAGCACTTTGGGAGGCCGAGACTGGCAGATCACGAGGTCAGGAGATCGAGACCATCCTGGCTAACATGGTGAAACCCCGTCTCTACTAAAAATACAAAAAATGAGCAGGGCTGTAGTGGCGGGCACCTGTAGTCCCAGCTACTCGGGAGGCTGAGGCAGGGGAATGGCGTAAACCCGGGAGGCGGAGCTTGCAGTGAGCCGAGATTGTGCCACTGCACTGCAGCCTGGGCAACAGAGCAAGACTGTCTCAAAATAAACAAATAAATAAATATAAATTAAAAAGTATCTACTAGGCCATGTGTGGTGGCTCATGCCTGTAATCCCAGCACTTTGGGAGGCAGGCAGATCACTTGAGGTCAGGAGTTCGAGACTACCTGGCCAATATGGTAAAACCTCATCTCTACTAAAAATACAAAAATCAGCCGAGTGTGGCGGCAGACGCTTGTAATCCCAGCTGCTCAGGAGGCTGAGGCAGGAGAATCCCTTGAACCTGGGAGGCAGAGGTTGCAGTGAGCCGAGATTGTGCCACTGTGCTCCAGCCTGGGCATCACAGTGAGACTCTGTCTCAAAAAAAAAAAAAAAAAAGCATCTACTGTGTGTCTCTGAATTTCTTAATAAGTATTTGCAAAACAAATTGTACATTTCAGCTTGCAAACTAAAAAAAAAAGAGGGGGGCAATATGTGCTGGGTTAGTTAAATGGAAATGGCCAGCCTTCAGTATAACAAACACTTATTAAGCACCTACTATTTGCCAGTCCTTGTGGTAGAACACAAAGATGTGGAGACACAAAGATGAAAACGACATACCCGCCTCCTAAAAGTTTAAAATGTATCCTCAAACTTCCACTTGATGTGAGAACACAAATGATTCTTAACATTGTTTAATTCCCAAATGATTTTTTTAGAGGAATGAGGACGTGTGAGTATCTGTATACATCTATACAAGTGTCAGGGATCTGAATGTGTAGCTGACAGCATTTAGAAAAGAACAGGCTAGGTGCAGTGGCTCTTGCCTGTACTCTTAGCACTTTGGGAGGCCAAGGTAGGCAGATTGCTTGAGCCTGGGAGTTTGAGACTAGACTGGGCAACATAGCAAGACCCTCTCTAGACAAAAAATTAAAAAGTTAGCTGGGCGTGGTGGTGCACACCTGTGGTCCCAGCTACTCAGGAGGCTGAGGCCGTAGGAGGGCCTGGGATGTTGAGTATAACAAGGTTACAGTGAGCCTTGATTGTGCCCCTGTGCTCTAGCCTGGGTGACAGAGTGAGATCCTGTCTCAAAAAAACAAACAAAAACAAAACAAAATAAAAGAACAAATCCACTTTACCCAACTACAAGCTGTAAGCTCTCACAATGCTCAGGTCTAAGTACGTGATATACATATTTCCTAGATACCTACTGTGAAGTGTGGAACAAAGCCAAGTTCTATGATATATTTGAAAAATCCAGGCGACAGGAAGAGGATACAAAGATGGAATAAGATCCCCGTGTCACCTTGTGGGAGGTAGAAGGGATCAGCGTAGGGAGTTAACAAGAAAACTAAGAAAGGAATGATAAGACTGAATGGAAAAGTAGATTAATGATCGCCACAGTGGAGTGTAGTAAAAGCAATATAAGATCTTCTCTTTCCATTTATGCTTGTTAAAAAATAAAAGACATTGGGCTTGACTACCATTTAACAGATTGTCAGTAGCACATGTGTATAATGTGTGTGTGTATAAACACAGTGTAAGAAGCCTGACTGTCTGAGATTGTATTGTGCAGAGCCTAAGTTAGCCACACGGGTGGACAGAAGCCACATGGAGGAGCACCAAGGCACCACATGGGTGTGGGAATCCTCCTTAGATCTTGTAGCCCAGCTAGCTACCCCCTGAATATAGCTGAGTGAGGGACCCAGCCATCATCACTGGAACAGAAGAGCCAGCTGAACCCTGCCTGAATTCCTAGGCCACTGATTATGAGAAATAGTAAATTATTGATTTAAGCCACTAAGTTTTAGAGTGTGGTTTGTTTCACAACAATAGATAATAAAACGGTCATATTCTTACAGTTTGGTAATTAGCCTGGGAGACAAACATATTTATCAAGATTTCTCTCTTTACATGATGGCATCTTAAATGTGAAAAACAACATTCTGATGGTCAAGAGTATATAGTCAATGAAATCTTATGGCTAGGCTAAGCCCAGAAAACAATGAGGCAGCCACAACAAATTAACAAAATATTATTTTTAAAAATTTCTTTTTGAGACAGGATCTCACTGTGTCACCCAGGCTGGAGTACAGTGGTGGAATCTCAGCTCACTACAGTCTCAACCTCCTGGGTTCAAGCAATCCTCCCGCCTCAGTGTCCAGAGTAGCTGGGACTGCAGGCACTCACCACCATGTCCTGTCAAGTTTTGTATTTTTTATAGAGATGGGTTTTCACCAGATTTCCCAGGCTCATCTTGAACTCTTGAACTGAAGTGATCCTCCTGCCTCAGCCTCCCAAAGTGCTGGGATTGCCCGGCTGAAAGTGTCACCTTAAAAGAGAAGTTGCGTACGGTACAGAAGACTTAGAGTGGGAGATATTTTACAATAATCAAGAATCTATGCATGGGTAATTTTTTTACGTCTTCCTTTGGCAAAAGTTTTCTCCCTTCCAGCCTTTAGAGTTATTTCTTTCTTTAGCTGTATCTGCCAGCTTCTCTGTTACCTTCTTCCCTTTTATTGTTGGGGGCTAGATGTCTGGAAACCACATTTTCCAGCATCCTTGCCAACAGAGTTCCAGGTCATATATTGACATGAGATTAAGAAGGTACAAGAGAGGTAGAAGCCACATAATGCTACTCTGCAGAAGAGAGCAAACGTGTGGGTTTCAGCAAATACCAGATTTTGTATTGGCTGCCTGACATCTCCCTGTGAATCATCAGCGTCAGTGGTAGAAGCAGATGATACCATCACCGGCCGTTTCCTGTAGTCCCTGAAACCTTCTGTCTCTGAAAGCTAGCAGCAAATTTGAAACTTTGTGGCTTTCGCTGAACTTCTTTTCCTGAACTTTCACCCTTGACCTTTCATAGCCCTTACAGGAGTTTTGTATGCATCCAATTCCTTGTATTAAATTTTTTTCCTGCCTGAAATACCTAGAGTGGTTTCTGTTTTCCCTTCCTAATTCTGATTATATGTCTAAATCTCGTTTAGACTTAACGAAAGTCAAGATACAGAATTTCTCTTTATACACACTTATGCATTTTACAAACAGCTACAGACCCCCATAAAATGTGCAACGTTAGGCCAGGTGTGGTGACTCATGCTTGTAATCCCAGTGCTTTGGGAGATTGAAGTGGGAGGATTGCTTGAGGCCAGGAATTTGAGACCAGCCTGGGCAACATAGCTAAACCCCATCTCTACAAAAAAAAAAGAAAAAATTAACGAGGCACAGTGGTGCATGCCTGTAGTGCCAGCTGCTTTAGAGGCTGAGGTGGGGGGATCACATGAGCCTGGGCGTTCAAGGTTCAAATTTTATTTTTTTAAAATGAAATTTGAAACACAAATACACATAATACAGCATAAAGGGAGATGCATATGGAGGAATCATAGAATGGAAATAATTAATAAAAGGTATAGTTGAGACTCTGTCAAAAGGGAAAATTAGTATTTTTCCTTTCACATAATCAACGTTTTATAGTTAGGGTTACCAGATTTAGCAAAGAGACAACTGGTTACCTAGCTAAATTTGAATTTTGTATAAACAATATTGTAGGCAGAATAAAATTCCACAAAAGATGTTTATGTTCTAATCCTTGGAACCTGTGACTATATTGTGTTACTTGGCAAAAGGGACTTTCAGATGTGATTAAATATATGAACCTTGAAATGGGGAGAATTGCCTGGATTATCCAGGTGGGCCCAATCTAATCAAATAAGGTCTTGAAAGTGGACAATCTTTGCCAACTGTAATCACAGAGAGATCTGACTGAGGAAGAAGGAGCAGAGAGATATAACATTGCTGGCTTTGATGATGAGGAAGAGGGCATGAACCAAAGAGTGTGAGTGGCCCCAGAACTGGGACAAGGCAAGAATACACATCGTCTGCTAGGACCTCCAGGAAGGAATGGGGGCCTGCCCTGTTGACACCTTCATTTTATGCAGTGAGATGCATAGTAGACTTCTGGACTACAGAACTGTAAGGCAATAACTGTGTTGTTTAAAGCCACTAAGTTTGTGATAATTTGCTACAGCAGCAATAAAAAATGGATACAAGTAACAGAATTTTTTAATATGTTCGGTCTGTGCAATATTTGGAACACACTTATCCTAAAAATGATTTCTGTTTTGAAGTTAAAATTTGACTGAATACTGTATTTTACCTGGCAACCCATTTTATAGGAAACTGGGATTCTGGAGCTCTTATACATCCTTGCCTCTATCTATCCATTCATTTCTATATCAGTTTGGGGAACTTACTATGTGCCAGGCAGTACAAATAGGCAATTTACCTATTGTATTTCATCTAACTCTCACAACACTTTGGTGTAAGCATTAATTATTGTACCATCTTATGAACAAGGTAACTGAGTCTACGCAAGGTTAAAGAGTTGTTCAAGGTACCACAGAGGAGGAGTTGGGGGTAGCTCAGGTCTGACTGTAAAGCCCATGCCGCTGAGTTCTGTGTCTAGTTTGCTAGGCTGTCACTTCATTCCTCAGTTTGCTTTCATTCCCGGGGACCCAAAAGGTAGCCTCTAGTGTTGCTTCCACTTTCTCGCCACCCACTCTCTCCCATAGACCAGTCATCTGATATCTGTCCCCACCTCTTTACAACAGGGAAACTGCTTTCTCAAAGGTCACCATTGGCCTCTAATCTGCCATCATTTCTTAGTCATCCTTCTCTTGACCTTCTCTGTAGCATGTGGCTTTGTCGTCTCCCTCCCCACACATGCACCGAGCTTTTCTGTTGTACTTCTCTGCCTCTCTGATTATTGCTTCCGTCTGCTTACTCATCTCATTCTTTACAATGGTATGTGAAACCTGATTCTGTTCTTCCTCACTCTCATTTTCTCATTTTAAAACTCCCTTGGAAATCTCACTCATCGTCAAGCTTCAACTTCCATCTCTGCTGATGATGCTTCAATGTTACCTTCAGGCCTGCTTTCTCTCTCTGCAGCTCTCATCTCATGTTTCTACAACTGCCTGCTGGACAACCCCAGACAGACAATTAAAATCAGGCCCACCTCCACCTCAGCTTACCTGCCCTTCCTCCCTGGTATGAAAGGTCTGGTGCTCTCCAGATACAGAGTCTGAGTCCATTTCATTTTTGACTCTTGCTTTTTTTCCCTAAATGTAGTAACCGAGTAGTTCCTGGTCCCAGTGTGTTGTTCGTGATACCTTTTGCGTTCCTTTCTTCCTCTCTCTGGCAGTTCCCACTGGTCGGGCTCCTGTGGCCTCACACTTGGACTGCAGCCTCCTAAGGTCCTTGACCTTGCCACACACCTGGGAGACATTACAGCCTGGACTTCACTCTCAGAACAGATTCAGCCCCTCCAAGATTGGGTCGAGGCCACAGATGTTTGTAAGTCTCCCCAGGTGTGTTAGCTTTCTATGGCTGTTGTAGCAGTTTACCACCAACTCACTGGCTTAAAAGAACACAAATTTATTTTTCTATGGTTGTAGTTCTGTAGACCAGAAATCCAAAATGGGTTTCACTGGGCTGAAATTAAGGTGTTGTCCTCCAGAAGCTCTAGTGGAGAATGCGTTTGCTTTCTTTCCCCATTCTTGTTCATAGCCCCATCTTGTTGCCTTTTCTCCCCCTACTTCCCTTGTCACTTGGCCTTCTTCCTCTGGGGTAAGTCACATCTCCTTCTGCCTCCCTTTAGAGGGACACTTATGATTACATTTAGGGTCCACCTGGATAACCTGGGGTACTCTCCTCCTCTCAAGATCCTAAACGACATCAGCAAAGTCTCTGGCCACATAAACAAACATTCACAGGTTCCCAGGATTAAGGCCTGGATAATCGTGGGGGCTGGTATCAGCCTGTCACCTCAGGTGGCTCTAGTTTGCAGCCAAGCTTGAGAACTACTTTTGTGACTGAGCGTCCTTTCTCCATGCTTGTCTCTCAATCCTCTTGCTCACCATCGTCTTCACACACCCTGTGTCTTATGACATGCTTCTGAGTGCCACTACAGTTCCCCTCTGCCTTTAGAACGCATCGTAAACTCCTCAGCCTGGAACACAGCCTAGCTCGCACAGACCTGAGGACTCCTTACAGACACGTTATGCTCGACCACTTTCCCACATAAACGCTTCACTTCAGGTAAACTGGTTTTCTCAGAATATACCTGGCATTTGGATGGGTTTATTTTGTTTGTCCTGTTTCTCCAACGTTAAGCCTTTCCCCATCCTCCTCTGCTTTCTCAGAGCTAACCCTGGTGTCAAGCCATATTAGCTTCCTCAGGCTGCTGTGATCTATCACAGACTGGGTGACTTGAATGATGAGGTATCGTCTCAGGAGTCTGGAAGCTAGAAGTCTGAAATGAAGGTGTCAGCAAGTTTGGTTTCTATGGAGGGCTGTGAGGGAAGGATCCATCCAAGGCCTTTCTCCTTGGCTTGTAGAAGGCCATCTTCTTTCTGGATGTGTCTCTTTGCAGATTTCCCCAACCAGTCATATTGGATTAAGCCCATTTTAATGAACTCAATTTTAACTTGATTACCTCTGTAAAGACCCCGTCTCCCAATAAGGGCATGTTCTGAGATACAGGGGGTCAGGACGTCAACATGAATTTGGGGGGATACAATTCAACATTAGCCTATCGCAGTCCTTTTTGATTACTGCTGTCTTTCCTCCTCTACACCACAGGCTGAAGTTCTCTGCCTTGTTTAAATAATACAGCCATCCCTGTCCATCCACTTGGAAAAATGACACACGAAGCCTTGATTGCGTTGCTTTGGTTGTTGTCTTTGAACAGTTACCTTGTGCATGTGTGGATGTGCATACATGTGTGTTCTCTCCGAATAGAATGTGAGCTCCTTGAAGAAAGCCATTGCATCTTCTTCATCTCATTGCACTCATGATACCTATGATGCATGTGTTTGGTAAATGTATTTTTTTTATTTCAGAAAACTTGAGAGAGTTTAGTTTGGGGTAAGGAGTGGACAGATAAATGATCTGATATTGTATAGCATTGGATGAGGGATCTCTTTAATATCTTTGTTGGAGAGAATCTAAAAGAATGTGCTCAGGTGGCCTGGTGCCTCAAAGCTACAAGCTGACCAAACAGAGGAGGAGAGAGGAGAGAAAAGACAATCAAGTCTCTAGATACTTAGATGAATTCGTGTAAAAACCGGCTGAGTCTGGTTAACAGTATTTGCATCAGCATCATCCTTGACCTCAACAACCCCGGCCCTACCCTCCAGTGACAGCGTGGTGCTTCGGAGGGCTTATCAGGCTGACGCAGGAACCCCGAATCAGGCACTCTGCCAACACCTTGCTGGGTGGCCTTGCATCACCCTCTGCTTTTTGAGTACTCCTCTGCCTACCAGGCAGAAACGCCCTGGCCACTTCCACAGAAGCAGTGTACAAATTAGTGGGTAGAGGACTATCGGGTGGAGAAATGTAAAGAGTTTTCAGGATTTATGTCCTTAGCATGAGAGTCTAGAGAACCAAAACTAGAGGAGTCTCCCATATTAAAAAGACGTGCTGGAGCACACACATGTGTCACTCCTGCAGAGAGGAATATATCCGAGCCCCATTAAGAAAATCATGAGACACAGACTTGAATCAACTTCTATAAACTTCTTTGACCTTGAAATAGCTCAGAATTGTAAACACCTGTATTTCATCTGGATTATCTGGACAATTGCTTAGCCCTTCCTGTATCCCACCGAAGTCTCCAGTGGACCCTGTGACTTCTCTACACTTACTTGACATTTCTAGGCTCCAGTTCCTGCTTCTTTAGTTTCAGCTTTGTTTCCTGTTATCATGCCCAGGTCACACCAGCTGTCCCTTCCTGGTGTTGACTCTGGGAGAGATAGAAGCCTGCTCCAGCTTCATCCCAACCTCCCCATAGGTGGGGGCTTTCCAGGGACTTTTTTAGCTCAATGCCCATATCAATTTCACACCCTCCCGGGGGAAGCCTGGGCCCCCAGGAATGGCTACCTCCTCTGCTGCCATTCCTATGTGTTTACCAAGTCTCATGTTGGTCTCCTTTCTTGCTGCAGCTGCCACACTCAGAGAAAGAAGAGGAATCTTCAGGCATCAGATGCTTGCTTGAGTGGGCTGCCTTTCCCTCTAAGGGCTCTGAGAGTGGAGTCAGGTTCTTCCCCACGGCCTCTAGCACTACTGGAGCAGCTGGAGGTTATTTTTGCAGTAAGGGCATTAAAGGAACAAGAAGTACAGTTGCCCAGGGCCTTCCTCCCTGTGCGACTGCACAGGAGGTCAGAGGTTAGGGTGGAGCAGGGTAGGCTGAGTCAGCTCCGTGGAAAGTGAGCTGGGCTGCTGTCAGCCTGATCCACATACTTTCTCAAAGCCCCCTCCGTCTGCTCTTTCCTTTCAACCTCTAAGCTTATTCCCAAGAGACTATGGGTCTGGATTATCTCATTTTAGTCCACCAAGCTGTTCAAACAGCTCTTAACATTTGACCTTCCCTCACCCTATCCTGTGCAGATTTGGAACACAGTTTCTTTCTCTGTTCTCTATCTAAATGATCTACCTAGCTTTAATATACATGTGCTATAAATTCTTTATTGTTCATGCATAGATGTAATTTCTCTTTTTATATGTTAGTATATCTTTGTGTGATCATCCATATCAGTGCTATGGCAACATAGTGAGATCCTGTCTCTATAAAAAAATTTTTAAAAAATAGTCAGATGTGGTGGTACGTGCCTGTACTTAGGAGACTGAGGTGGGAGGATCACTTGAGCCCAGGAGGACGAGGCTGCAGTGAGCTGTGATTGTGCCACTGCACTCCAGCCTGGGTGACAGAGTGAGGGCGGTGGGGTGGGGGAAGAGGGGAGTTAAGTAATTTGCTTCATACCAAGTTGCATTCTGTAATTTTAGGTTTGTATGTAAGGAACAGAAAAATCCAAAATTAACAATCTTGAACAAAATAGCTCAAGAAAAATGAGTGGGTTTCTCTCGTGTAAAAGAGTGGAAAAAAGCAGCACTGGGTGGGTAAGGGGGATCTGCTCCTGGAAATCCTCAGAAAATAGTTCACCATGCTGTTACCTGTGTAGTGTGGTCTCATTATCATTGTCCAAGGTGGCGTCTGTTTCCAGGCAGCAGGAAGGGTGAAGCATTGAAAAGGCAAAGAGCATGTGTCAGCCAACTCTCATATGAGGGTCCCAGAAGTTGCTCTAACATTTTTGCTTACTTCTCATTGACCAGGACTTAGTCACATGACTACACTTAGCTGCAAGGGAGGCAGGGTAACATGGCAACATGTTCTTTATTTAGGACAGTCTTGTGTCTGCTGAAAATTATATTACCAGAAAAGGTGAAAATGAGTAGTAGAGGACAACTAGCTGGCTCTGCCACAATTTTTTTAAAAAATAAATTTTAGGGGGCTTTTGGTAGAATGATGAGTATGTATTTCTAAGAAGCAAACCAAAGATTTGTTCGTAAAGTGCAAATCATTACCTATCCAGATACAAACACACAAATTTATATATATATGTAAATACTTGAGCAATAGTATTATATTTTAAGTCAAGTAGACAGTAAAGAGTTTATTGGGAACTTATTATTTTTTTTTTTTTGGTTTTGAAGCATATTTTCTTTTTTTAAATTTTTTAATTTTGTTATTTTTATTTTTTTTATTTATTTTTATTATACTTTAAGTTCTAGGGTACATGTGCACAACGTGCAGGTTTCTTACATGTGTATACATGTGCCATGTTGGTGTGCTGTACCTGGCAACTTGTCAGCACCCATCAACTCGTCGTTTACATCAGTTATAACTCCCAATGCCATCCCTCCCCCCTCCCCCCTCCCCACAATAGTCCCTGGTGTGTGATGTTCCCCTTCCTGTGTCCAAGTGATCTCATTGTTCAATTCCCACCTATGAGTGAGAACATGTGGTGTTTGGTTTTCTGTTCTTGCGATAGTTTGCTGAGAATGATGGTTTCCAGCTGCATCCATGTCCCTACAAAGGACACAAACTCATCCTTTTTTATGGCTGCATAGTATTCCATGGTGTATATGTGCCACATTTTCTTAATCCAGTCTGTCACTGATGGACATTTGGGTTGGTTTCAAATCTTTGGTATTGTGAATAGTGCTGCAATAAACATATGTGTGCATGTGTCTTTATAGCAGCATGATTTATAATCCTTTGGGTATATACCCAGTAATGGGATGGCTGGGTCATATGGTATTTCTAGTTCTAGATCCTTGAGGAATCGCCATACTGTTTTCCATAATGGTTGAACTAGTTTATAGTCCCACCAACAGTGTAAAAGTGTTCCTATTTCTCCACATCCTCTCCAGCACCTGTTGTTTCCTGACTTTTTAATGATTGCCATTCTATTGGGAACCTCTTTAAGCTATTTCTATAAATAGGAATGACTTGTCCTGGAATGTTTCCTTCAGGATTGCAATAATCTTCTGAGCCATTAAGTTAGTCAGTGACCTTGAGCAGCTCAGCCAGGCAACAGATGATGAAATCTCTGATATCTCTGGGGTCCTGGTTGGCAGAATCATTTCAACTTAGTGCTAGGAAGCAATGGCCCACGGACTAGCAAGTCCGCATATTCCCTCACAGAAGACTAATCTATTGGGGGAGACTTTGACACCTAAGTTTCAGCAAGCTGTGCGGAAAGTATGAATACATGTGTGTTGGTACTTGTACAGACTGGAAATCTGTCTTCAGGAATTAAATGAAGCACCTCGTGAAATAAGGTACTTAATAGAAATTTCTGCTGCCCTTGTCAGCAAAATTATCCCTTGGGTGATAGTCTCTATCCAACAGAAATCAAAATAAACTTGAGTTTTCAGGTTAACTTTTTTAAAGGGGCATAAAACATTTTTATTTAATCTTGTTCTTTTCTCTTTTCTGTATCAAACAAGAAAATCTTTATTTATTTTTTTCCACCAGAGGTATTAAAATGCTGCAAGGGAGCAGCCTCTGGCTTGACCAGAAACACATAAACTTGAAACTATGAATGTTGGTTTGCACATATGTTAAGTTAAAAGTAATGATATATTTTTAAGTCATTACATTAAAAAAAAAAAACAAATCTGTTAGCTAAAGCAGAAAAGTAAAATTCAATTAGGAGCACACCTTAGCAAAAAGAAAATCTTTTTACCTATGATGCTCAGATGCTTTTATAAGGCTTATCTCTCCACAGTCCCATAGTCCCATTATAAGAGCCCTCTACAGTACATTTCTGAGTGCCAAAAAGTTATTTTATTAACTGTGCTTAGACGAATCTATTAACAAGGTCAAATAGTCCCAGGCAAAACAATAAACTAGGAAGATGTTGTGCAAACATGGATGTGTTCTCTGACATGCAGAATTTCTGTGGTAGTTTTGGCTTTGTAATTTTATACATTACTACAAGCAATTCTGGACATAAAACAATTACCTTGCAATTGAGCTCTGCTACTCAGTTTCTATGTCTGAATTTGCATTTGTGTTTCTATCCCTTTAGCACTACTGAAGACCAAAAGGCATCATAGCATGATGAGTAGAAGCAGAATTCACAATTTAAATGAGGAAACTGAATAGTGAAGAAATTGAATACCCTCAGCAATTGGCAGCCTAGTCATGCCTTGTTCAAAAAGACTCAGTCATAGTGGTCAGCGTCAAGACCCTGTGGCTAGCAAACATGTTACTTCGCACCCATCTTTGCACTCAAGCACATGGAGCAGTTCATAAGGGGACAGTACAGGTAGTTATAAAAAAACAGTGGAAAACTTCTTATTCAATGGAATTCAATGGGTTTTTTCCTGCTAGTATTGCATTTTGAAACACAGTTTTAAATGGCCCATGAACCTAATTGGTTTAAAATGAGTTAATTTTTTAAAGAAAAATCACAATAATGTCTTAAATAATACCTTATCAAAAGCAAAAGAATCAAGTCCAAAAAATGAGACATAAAGCATGCAAATGTATTTGTCTTATTAAATCAATCTAGATGACTCTGTTTCAGGAAAACAAAGCCATCTTATTAGATTACTTTTGCTAGTTTGAATTTATAGTTAGTATAGCTTATTTCTTTGGGATTTAGAGTTGTACTACAGGTGTGTACATGTGTTCAGTACCTATAAGAATTTTTATAATTAAGTAAAATGATAAAACACTGAAAATCCTGAAATGTAAAATTTTTCCTTTTAAAAGAGACCATACAAATAGTTTGCAAAACAGACCAGAAGGGTAATTTTTAGTGTCTCCTTTGCCCACATTTCAGTATCGTCTCCCACCAGAACTTTCAGACCCACTGCTTCCCTCCCACAATTGTTAAGGAGCCCCACAGCTGAACCGAACCAGCCTGAGTCTCACCTAACTCAAAGTTACCCTTTCTGAGTAGGAGACAGACTTTTACCCTCATGAGCACTGATGAAATGTCAGAAGGTTAGTTTAATAAACAAGGTACAATAAATGAAGAACATTAATTCATATTCAGCACCAGAAAGCAGAGATGAAGCAGGTGTCAGTTGGGTTGAGGGCCAATCCTATAGAGTGATCATTTAATAAATTGAATTGGAACTGTCATTGTAGGAACTGGGGCATGTAAGAAGGGTTCTTTTGAAAGTTTCCAATAATCAAATTTAATGTGGCCTATTATAATTTTGAGTCTTTCCTAAGACTCACAAATTTAATTTGTTATCCATTTGTGAATATATTTTACTGTCAAACAGCTTTTCATTTTCCTTGACTTTAATGGGTCCATTCTCCTCTCGTTCTTTGGCTACACCCATTCCTGCCTTTATTGTCCCCAAAGCCCATTACCTCTGTATGTGTGCACTTAAACTCATACACACACACACAGGCACACACCCCCCTTGGGGACAGAAGGTGTTGATAAACTGTATAAAATACTTGGGAGTAACAAGAAGCAGAACAAAAACTGGAGTCAAGGTGAGAGAAAAATTAAATGCATTTTATTTTCTTTGGATATCAAGTAGAAATGTTTTAATTACATATTTTAATTCATGACTTTGCATTTCTCCTTCTGGAACACAGATGTGCTTGTTGAGCAACTTTCTCTTCTGTCTCACCTTATTAACATCCTGAAATAATACAACCCTCAGCCAACCGCTGGACTGCCTGAACTGTCTTTTTTGCTGGAGATCTTGAGTCTTACAGGTTGTGAATTGCAGAGCCAACATGAGAGGACACTTCCTTTTTCCCACCCTTGCAGGAAGTTGTAACACACTGACACTAGGAAGGCTGATTTATATCAGTCCCCTGGGGAAGGATGCTTAGTTGACAAAGACAAGTAGAGTAAACAGAATTTGGCCCATGACTTGGTTCTGTCTGAGTTTTGTAGTGAGAAAAACAGAGCATTCATTTGTGTACCTTCAAAGACATTCTCAAGACACGCTATCCTTTAAATTTGCAAGCGAGTAATTTGTATTATCAAAGGCTCTCTGACGAGTGATCTACAGAGCAATCTTTGGGGATGTTAAGGCAAACGGGGCCAGGTTGGATTTTTCAGAGGGCACATGGTTTCCTCAGCACTTTATCAAAGTCTGTCAGGATATGGGCAAACCTCCCCTGATAAGCTGGCTCTTCTGTGTAACTTGAGCTTCTTTCTTCCTTTCAATGTTCTAAGGTTGCCTTTTAAGCAAAAAATCTGAAGAAGATTTTGTAAAAATTGTTTTTAAGCTTTACATTTTTTAGTCTGCTTAGTTGGAGGCCAAATGGGAAGGGGTTTATATGTTAGTATAACAACAAAAATATAAATCTCACGGCTAAGGAGCTCTAACTAACATTTCCTATAGTGACAGTACAATAGATATGTTTACTTTATATAGGAGAAGAGAAAATGTAAGTCACTAAACCGCTGTAAGGGTCAGGTATAAAATGAAGATGGTATTAAACTTGAAGGCTGAGATTATATAAGTAAGTCACTTACTACAGTGTTGCATATATGAATAGCTTTCGTGAATATAGATGTATCGGGAAGCCCTTACTTACTTAGTTGTTTGAGAAAACAGCCATTTATTCAGCTTATTTAGGCTGCAATCAGCATAGTGGTTCTTCTTGTTTTAGCTGGGCTGCCTCAGGAATCACGAGTCAGTGGTAGATCAACTAGGTATCTCGGCTTCTGGGATATGGCTGGCTGTTGCCTGGGACAGTGGGACCAATGGCCCACATGTCTTTCAACCTCCAAGCCAATCTGGGCTTATTCACCTGGGGATTTCAAGGGTCCAAAAGAAAGAAAGACATGTAAGAATGTGAGCCTAGACTCAGAACTGACACATTATCATTTCTGCTGTATTTTATTGGCCAAAGTGAGTCATAAAGTTAGCCTAGATTCAAAAGGTGATCAAGAGATTCACCTCTTACTGGAAGGAGCTGAGACGTCACACGGCAAAGGACATGGATATAGGGAGGCATGAAAATTTGTGGCAATTTTTGTCATGTACCACAATAAGCATATATTGTGTCATGTAATTGTATTTCTTTATACTTTATTTCACAATGACTTTGTTAGCTCATAGCAAACACAAATACAATGATACGGTAACATGTACCTAATTTTGAAATTAAACTAGGAGTAATATAAATTAGAGCAGGGGGTCAAAGTCACAGTTCTTATAATGAAGAACATGCTACTGCAAACGGTGAAGTCTTCATTGAACCTTTCAAACCTCGAGATGCCAGGCTTAGCCCAAAAGCCTATCAGATAAGACGATGACATAAAGTGAGAGAAATGGAGTCTTTGAAACATGACCTGCATAGAGCATATGTTGGGACTGGGTCAAGAGTTAAGGGATCAGTGGTGTAATTGCCTGGGTCCCTCTCTTGAACCCTTTATGGCTGCTATTCAAGCCATTCGTATGAGGCTTTTGTGATGCAGAAGAAAGGGCTCTGGAGCCAGAGAGTCTTGAAGAACATCCCAGTTGAGAAACTGGGATTTGAACCTTGTTCTGTATGGCTTTTCTTCTCAATATTCTCAAGTTGAGGCTGATGATGCTTATTAGGCAGAATGTAAGTCATGTGAAAAAAGTGTTTTAGATGTTAGTAATGACACCTTCCTGCTGATTGTTTACCTCAATTTATCTTGTTTCCCCAAAAAATGTGAGTAACTTCCTTTCAGAGAAGGATTGCATCTCAGTTCTACTTCTTGGTGTCATCCACAGGTACAGCCCAAAGCACAGCATATTCATGAAGTCTGTGAACATTCTGAATCTTGACCCCAAATGAGATTCCCAAGAATAGTTTCCAAACCCAAAGCAATGACGCTGTCCAGGACATGGAAGGAAGAAGATTTTCGTACCTTTGAGCCTTTTATCATCTCAGGTCTCTAAGTGTTTCTGGGACTGTGGGACATTAGGAGTATTTTGTAACACAGTGGTTCTCTTGGAAGTGTATGGGTGGGGGTTGCTTTTTACTAAAGCAAGTCTGTGGTTTGGTGAGGCTGCATCATTTGCATCTGTCTCTGTGAAAAGATAGTGGGCCATGATGCAGGAAGGACTTTGGGCCTCGACTGAGTCAACCATTCATTTATATTTCCTACGTGTCTACTATGTATGTTCTAGGCTCTGGGAATGTGAACGAGAGAGACAAAGTTCCTGCTCTTATGAAAACCATACATTATTTGTATCTTCTGGATTATAATGTCTATCCATGGAAACCAAGGGGAAAGTAGATAAAAATAAATGCATAAGTTGAATTCAGATAACGATAAATGGGATTTTTCTTAAAGCAGGGTGTTGTGATAGAGAGCAAGTGGTGCTGGGAGGAGAGGTGGGCACTATTTCAACTGGGTACCATGGAAGACCTCACTGGTAAAGAGGAGATTGGAACTGAGATGTAAACATACAGAAGGAGCTAACCATGTAGCTCTTTCCAAGCACAGGGTTAGCAAGGATAAGCTTGGTGTATTTAAAAAACTGCAAAGATGGCATGATTGAAGATGCAGAGGGCAGGGCTGAAAGGGAGGAAGGAAGCCAGAGCTGGGCAGAAGTCAGATCATGTGGGTCCATGTAGCCCTTATAGACTTAGTAAGAATCTGGAGTTTTCTTCTTGGTAATGTTTTTAATTGGAGGGTTTTAAGCAAGGTAATTGTATCATTTGATTTACACCGATAAGCATCGTTTTTGAAAAAGGCACTTGCTTACATCACATGTAATAATTTTCTACTTAATTCAGGGAACTGTATATTATTTTATGTTCTGGTGAGAAATGGATAATGAAGATGAACATGTCTCAATTCCAGTAAAAAATGTGATGACAAGATCCTAAGGGTATAATGTGATTTTTAAAATGACATCGAACACCAGTGCTGCTTTTTTTTAGAGAAGATTCTAGGGAGGGAGGTTATTTTGAGATAAGATGTTATTGAGGAAACCCTCCAAAATAAAAGGCCAATGAGGAAGAGAAAATCTTAGTGCAAGTATATACATTTAGTTCTGAGTTTCAAATCTTTAGGTCTGATAGCTTTTTAAATATAACTGCCATTAGTGACTGACACCTTGGTTCAAAGCCAGAGTACATGAAAGCTTTGTTTACTTGAATTAAATTTTTCAATATGCACAGCTAACTCATATCTGATAAAAACTTAGAATGTTCCTTGAAATATTCTGGAATGGAGGACCACATGGCCTAAGCACTAATAATGGCTACTCTGCCATGGACTGAGTTTAATATCACAGTGCGGTCTGAGGACCTGTCTGTATTTATATGTGTTCAGAGACTTCAGAAATGGGCCCTTTGCTCTCAGCTTGCCCTGTTCCCCATTATTTTCTAGGGAATGAATACTCTAGTTTAAGAATCCTGAGTGGGTGATGAATATTAGTGACAGTATATGCATCTATGTCATTCATTAGAACTTGCCTTGTAGATTCTTGAACTATTCATGACACGTTTGTGAATTTTCTACTTGTACAAGTATGCTGTTCTGTAGCAAAATAGGCCTTCTCTGAAAATATAAATATTTAAAATATAAATATTAGGAATTATGGGAAATAAAAATTTTTCTCTATACACCTATTAGAATGGCCAAAACTCAAAACATTACCAATATCAAACATCGGTGAGGATGGGAAGGAAGCAGGAGGCACTCTTGTTCATTGCTGGTGGGGATGCAAAATGGCACAGCCACTTTGGAAGGCAGTTTGGCAGTTTCTTACAAAACTGAACATACTCTTACCATATGGTCCAGCATCATGCTCCTTGGTAACTTATGTCTACCCAAAAACCTGCACAGGAATATCTCTAGCAGCTTTATTCATAATTGCCAAAACTTGGAAGCAACTAAGGTGTCCTTCAATAGGTGAATGGATAAAAAAAAAAAACTGTGGTGCATCCAGACGCTGGAATATTATTCAGCGCTAAAAAGTAATGAGCTATCAAGCCATGAAAAGACATGGAGGAAACTTAAATGCATATTACTGAGTGAAAGAAGCCAATCTGGAAATCCTGCATACTACATAATTCCAGCACCATGACGTTCTGGAAAAGACAAAACTATGGAGATAGTATAAAGATCAGTGGTTGCCAGTGGTTGGGGGAAGGATTAATAGGCAGATCACAGAGAATGTTATGGCAACGGAGCTATTCTATATCTACTTTGATACTATAATGGTGGATACATATCATTATATGTTTGTCTAAACCCATAGAATATACAACACCAGGAGTGAATCTTGATGTAAACTATGAACTTTGGGGGATAATGACATGCCAATGTGGGTTCATCAGTTTTAACAAATGTACTGCCCTGGCACAGATGTTGGTAGTGGGAGAAGCCATACATGTGTGGAGATATGGCGTATATGGTAAATATCTGTTCCTTTCACTCAATTTTCAGGGAACCAAAACTGCTCTAAAAATCTGTTTTTAAAAAATAAATAAATGAAAGCTATAATTTATCAGTTTTTATTGAACACCTACTATGGGCCAAGAACTAAAAATTAATGTTGGGATTCAATGATAAACAAAAAATACAGTGCGCTGGCTTTTCTGATAGAGAAGTAAGAAGTATGTTGGTTACAATGGGAATATGTGCAAGGGGACTGCCTCCTGATTCTGGAGATTAGGAGAGTTCCTAAGTGATATATAAACAGAGATCTGTGAAATAAAAAGGAGTTTGGCAATGTGTAGGGCTAGGGAGAAAGAAGGTAAGTATATTGGAGGAAAGAGTGCTTATTGGAGGAAAGAGTGCTTAAGGTAGAAGAAACATGAGCAGATTGCAAAAGGGGGTTAGAATGAGGATGGAGAACACGGAACTGAATGTGGCTCAGGTAGGCAGGAAGTAGATGAAATCAACATTAATGACTTAGTGCTGAAATTTCCAACCACTTGGGAATTCAACATCTTTTCATTGTTTAATCTTAATTACCTTTTTATCTTCTCTGTCATTTCTCTCAGAATTATATACTTAATTCTCAAATATAGGTGAGAGTAAATATATGAGAATGCTTAGACAAGCCTGTGACACAAATTGAAGAAGGTATAATGTATTTATGTGAGGTGATTGAAACGGAGAAAAGGAGACTGAGTGACGGACTCCATGTCACACAGGGGCTGAATGGAGGAGCTGGGATTCAATTGCAGGCAACCTGACTTGAGTCTTCGCTTTCAGTCAGTTTCTGTGCTGCTTGTGAAGTGTTCCTGTCAGAAATACCACTGTGGCATATTAATATTTCAGCCCACATTCCCTAAAAAGCCAAGCCCGAGCCAAAAGCCTGTATTAGTGGAACAGAAATTCTATTAATATAATTTTTAATATCAATAGAATATTTTGATGGCTTACAGGATGTTTTTGGCTCACTTTCTTGCAAATGTATTAAGTAATCAATTTTACTCATTTCATTTAGAAGTAAAATCCCTACTGAGCTGCCCATAGCTCCCAGAAAACTGCTTGGTCTCAGAGAATGTCTTCAGAAAAACTATACAAAGATACTTCATCTCTGAATACCTCATTCGACAGAAGGTAGGGAGAATTTATCTGCTAATTCCTGGCCCCACTGGTAAAGGTTGTTCCAAAGGATATTTAACTTGCCTGTACGTTTTAGGTTGTGGGTACATGGATGCCAAATGGATCCAAGACATCTCATGTCTCAGCAGCAACAGATGATTCCTAAAACATGAGGCAAGAGGCTTGAAGCGTGGACTGAAGTATGGTGCTGTTGGGGTGTGTCCTTGAGTCATTTGCAGGCTAGGGGAGCAGTCAATGTAGCAGCCTGCAGTCAAGGCTGAGGCAGCAATGACTGGGCTCCATGAGCACAAGCTCCACTCAAGGCCAAAATCAAGGAAAGTGAATAGACCTAGGGTGATGCATGAACTGGACTGAGGACACTTCCAAACTTCTGATGACATTAAATGGAAGGGTATCAAATAGTATATCATACACTTATTATACAAGCACAGACTAGGCCAGATCTGGACTTATTCTACAATTTGTCTTCATACTATTGGTAATGGAGAAGGGCTCAATAAGGGCATTGTCCTTTCTGGCACAACTAACTATACAATTGCAAATTGACTGGGAATGCAGGTGAATGGAAACTGGTACCCAGGCCTAAAACTCCTGATGAAGTCAGAATTTAGATGATAAACATTTGAATTATTCCATAAAGGTACTTAATAATCCTAGGAGATCATACAATAATTAAGCTATGTAAACACTCCCGTAACCTTCATTTCTTATATGATCCTTAGATTCTGTCACATATTAAAATTACTTAGAATCCTAGAACATGAGACCCTTGAAAGTTGTTGATCCTGTCTGTTTCTTCTTGATCAATTCGCATATTTCTGGGTAAAATTAGCAACTCAGTATAATTTGTTGACTTAAATGCAATTTTGTATTCAAGGCCAGCTATACAATTTGCAGGGCTTAATGCAAAATGCAAATGTAGGACTCATATTCAAAAAACAGGAAGTATCATTACAGCTGAGCACACTGGCTCATGACTATAATCCCAGCTACTCAGGATGCTGCAGTCAGAGAATCACTTCAGCCCAGGAGTTCCAGGCTGCAGGGAGCCATTATTGCACCACTGCACTCCAGCCTGGGTGACAGAGTGAAACCTTATCTCAAAAAAAAAAAAAGATCAGCTTATTGAAGGGGGTGGGGAGGAGAATCCTACCAAAGTTCTGAAGTATACAGCTTTTTCCTAAAAAATATTTTACTTACAAAACATAGGAGTAATAGTGATACATGAGTAACAATACAAACTTACAAATTGAAAAAAAATTTTTGATGCCGTAATTTTATATAATCAATAAATACAAGAAATTAATCAGAATTAGAAGGTAATTTAACAAATTAATATTTTGACTGCTTACAAGATGTTTTTGGTTCACTTCTTTGCAAATTTATTAAGTCATCTAATATGATCTGGCTCTGTGTCCCCACCCAGATCTCATCTTGAATTGTAATCTAAATTATAAGCCCCATGTGTTGGGGGAGGGGCCTTGTGGGAGATAATTAGATCATGGGGGTGGTCCCCCAGTGCTGTTCTTGTGATAGTGAGTGAGTTCTCATGAGATCTGATGGTTTTATAAGGGGCTTTTCCCCACTTTACTGGGCACTTCACTTTCCTGCCATCATGTGAAGAAGAACATGTTTGCTTCCCCTTCCACCATGATTGTAAGTTTCCTGAGGCCTCCCCAGCCCTTTAGAATTGTGAGTCATTTAACCTCTTTCCTTTATAAGTTATCCAATCTTGGGAAATTCTTTATATCTGTGTGAAAATGGACTAGTACATCATCAAATTTATACTTTAAGTAACTTCATTTTAAAGCATATTGAAAATGATGTCATCTTGACAAATTCAAGATTAAAAAGAATTTTTGATAATTTTTATTTAAGAAGGATCTGTGGATACAACTTACTGGAGTTGTTAAGAGTTCTTTATAAACTATGATAACATAAGCATCACTTTCGGATAATTTCAAAATATAAATTGTTTAGCACATCTAGAACTGATTTTGTGTAATAATTTTTCTAAAATGATTTAACTCTTTATATATGTTTTGTGTAAGTTTAAATTTAATTATGTATGTAAATTTATACAATGGCCTTTTAACGTTTCCTCTGATATTTCCTGTAAACTTGTAGAGGTCATATAAGAAACCACAAGTGACTTTATGATTTGTATATGAACCAAAACACATACTTATGCATTCTGTTGCCGTATCTTCAATTATAAGGAAATTTTTGGTATTAAAATTGCTTTCTTCATTAATAATTGGTTCATCTAAAGTGTCATGTGAAAATAGTGGCTGGTTGATTTGTTTGCTTGTTTTTCTCATTTAACACTATAGTATTTCTATTATATTTCTAAACCTGTAGAGATTTGCTTTGCAATGTTGTAGCAGTTTTTAAAAGCAAAGATTCTAAATGCTTTGAAGAATTCCTATAACTCCCTGATGTGCTTTATTTTTATGTTCCTGTGTTCACTTTTGTTTTGTAAAAACTTACTCTCAAAGTTTGCTGCTTTCACACTGGCAGTTCCTGTTTCAGGATTAAGAAGTGGAAGAGTTAATATTTGTGTAGGCAAGATGGACAAGCTAGCCTCCCATCACAGGCCCCCATCCTGTCCCCAGGTGAAGCTTCTCCTTTCTCCGGGGACTGTGACCCGTTGTGCAGATACTTTTACTGCTGCTGTTGATGACATGAATCTGGGCTTAGGTTGAGCCCCATCCGACCCCTTTAACCTCTTGGTGCCCTGGACTGCCTGGAGACTACTCAAGTGCTGGACAAGCAGGCCAACTGCTGGAGCATGCAGCTTGCTGTGCTCGGCACAGCTGCTGCTGGATCACAATTGTGAGTGCTCACTGCTGTCCGGTAGATCTTCTCTGCTCACATAAATACTCAGATAGAATGATTAAGAATTCTACAATGGTGACAGAAGAGCATTAAACCAAGTGTGGACACTTGCAAGTACAGAGCCTTGTGCAACTGCACTGATAGATGGAATAGGTATCACACCCATGAAGCTGGCCCTGGCTTCATCTTAATTTTAGAAAGACATCTGTCTGCTGTGAAAAATATGGGCCAGATCAATGGCATTCAAATATTTTAGATCCCAACCACAGTAAAAAGTATATGAGTACATTTTACATTATGACTCAGAATACACACACACACACGTACACACACACACACTTGTATACCTCTGCAATGAAAGTTTCCTGAAACAGTACTTGTAATTAATACACACACAGCCTTTTTATATTTTCTGTACATTTTTAAGGCTACTAACAACCCACTCAATTGATTTCACAACCTATTAATCAGTTGCAGCCCTGCAGTTTGGAAAACACGGGGCTGGATGTGGTGCCAGTTGATAGCTTGATGATTATAATAGTCTGCATTTTGCAACTTTGAAATATTGTCCATTATCTAACTAAAAAATCTTGCTCAAAGGCAGTTGATTGTAAGAATAGTTGTAAAATAGGAGAGAAGTGTTTAGTGATGCCAGACAGGGCTCAATACTCGGCGCTGCCTGCTTGAATAGTTTCATCAATTATTTGGATGAAAACGTTTTATTCCCATTCGACATGTTCATTGAGCACAGTTTTTGTGCTGAGTCCCATTCTCTGGCTGGGGTTGTTCACAATCAGGTGAGCCCAAACATGTGAATCAGTATGATGAGGTTAAATGGTGCGACAGGTCAGCACGAGGGCCGTGGGAGTACACTAGAAGAAGGCATGCACTCTTCACAATGCAGACCAGTCAGGCACTGTTTTGGGAACTTTTAAGTGAAGCTCCCAAAATACAAATTATGAATACAATCAAAATGAGGGTGATGGAAACAATGTACATATATTTTTGCTCATCCCCAGTATATACAGACAACATTGCATATATGATAAAATGATGTTCTAAAACAAAAATGAAAATAGCTTGACTTGACAGGTGAAGTAAGAGGTTCAAAAAAGATTTGGCCCAAAAAGAATCTCTTTTTTTTCTCTTGATTTCTCTTGATTTTTTCAATGGGGTTTACATAGCTTTTTGTTTTCTTATTTGCAATGGCTAATTTTATGTGTCAACTTAACTGGGCCACAGAGTGCCCAGATATTTGATCAAACATTTTTCTGGGTATTTTAGGGTGGGCATTTTTGAATAAGGTTAATGTTTAAGTCTGTAGACTAACTAAAGTAGATTGCCTTCCTTAATATGGGTAGGCAATCAGTTGAAGGGCTAAATAGAACAAAAAGGCTGACCCTCCTGGGAGTAAGAGAGAGTTCTTCCTTCCTGACTGCATTCAAACTGGGACATCACCTTTTTCCTGCCTTCGGTCTTGAACTGAAGCATCAGCTCTTCCTGGGTCATAAGCCTTCTGGCCTTTGGACTGGAATGATATCATTGGCTCTCCTGAGCCTTCAACTTGCTGACTCACCCTGCAGATCTTGACACTTGTCAGCTTCTATACCCACACAAGCCAATTCATTATACTCTCTCTTTTTTTATAAGAATATATAAATACATATCATTCGGTTCTATTTTTTTCTGGAAAGCCTTGACTAACACATTGCTATAAAAATGTTTTAAAGTTATTTTAATGTTCTTTTAATTATAAAAAGCAAAGTAACTTTATTAAAAATGAAGCCAGGTGCAGTTGCTCACACCTGTAATCCCAGCACTTTGGGAGGCCAAGGCAGGGAGATCACTTTAGCCCAGGAGTTTAAGACCAGCCTGGGCAACATAGAAAGATCGTGCCTGCACAAAAAAAAAAAATAAAAAATAAATTAGCTGGGTGTGGTGGCACCTGCCTGTGGTCCTAGCTACTTAGGAAGCTGATGTGAGAGGATCACTTGAGCCTGGAGGTCAAGACTGCAGTGAGCTGTGATTGCCTCACTGCACTCCAGCCTGGGTGTCTAAAAAAAAAAAAAAAAAAAAAAAAAATTGAGTGGAAGATTGTGATAAGCCAGAAATTAAAAAATGAAGGGAGGGAGATAAAGGATAAAGAAGGAAGAAAATAACAAGCTCCATAATCCTCCCAACTTTAACCCCTTTTAAGAACCTTAAGGTATATCCTTCTAGATCTTTGTGTATATTAATATGTTCATAGATACATAGTATTGTGAATGTGGAATTATAATTTATATTTTTCTATAAGCAGTTTTAGTTTTTTCACTTAATTATATACAGTCAGCTTTTTGTGCATGTGGGTTCCACATCCACAGATTTAAGCAACAAAAGGATTGAAAATGTAGCCAGGCCTACAATGGTTGTGTCTATATTGAACATGTATAGACTTTTTTTCTTGTCATTCCCTAAACAATACTTGGTAACAACTATTTACATGGAGTTTACATTGCATTAGGTATTATAAGCAATCTACAGATGGTTGAAAGAATAGGGGAGGATGTGTACAAATTACATGCAAATACTTCTCTCTTTTATATTAGAGACTTGAACATCCAAGGATGTTGGTATTCCTGGTGGGTCTTGGAACTAATCCCCTGTGGATGTGGAGGGACAACTCTATTTTCCTTTTTTATTTTTTTGAGAGAGAGTCTCACTCTGTCGCCCAGGCTGGAGTGCGGTGGTGTGATCTCGGCTCACTGCAAGCTCCGCCTCCTGGGTTCATGTCATTCTCCTGCCTCAGCTTTCCAAGTAGCTGGGACTACAGGCGCACACCACCACACCTGGCTAATTTTTTATATTTTTAGTAGAGATGTGGTTTCATTGTGTTCGCCAGGATGGTCTCGATCTCCTGACCTTGTGATGCTCCCGTCTCAGTCCCCCAAAGTGCTGGGAATACAGGCGTGAGCCACCGCGCCTGGCTGACAACTCTATTTTCACCCTGTTGCCATGTTAGTAAATCTTCATCTTCTACATCTTTTGTGGCTAAATAATATTCCATAATTTGTTGTCTAATTCCATGTTGATGTTTAGATTATTTCCAATATTTAAAAAAATAATCTAAATATCCTTAGAGCTATTCTTTGCACATATCCATTGCATTTTCTCAAGATAAATTCCTGAAGCAGAATTTCTTGGACATAAGACATATACATTTTTAATGCTTTTTGCCTCTTTTTGGGGGGAGCATGAATTGCCTTCCAGAAAGAGTGCCCCAATTTAGGCTTCTGCCCACATAGTACGAATGCCTAACATGCTTTCTAAATATGTAACATCTACCAAAAATACAAACTAGAGAAGTAATATATTAGATGATCATAAAAATTTCCCATCATCTCAACAGTTTTCATCCTAAAACTACTAAGATGAACATTATCAGAAATAAGTAAAAGGTCTTTCTTTTAAGTCTGTAAAAATAACTTTTGCCTATGCAAGTTGCAAAAAACCTGTGGTGTCTGGCTATCTATGGCTACGTGACAAATCACCTCAAAATTCAGAGGCTTAAAACAACATTTATTTTGCTCACGAATCTGCAATTTGGGCAGGGCTTGATGGGGACAGCTCATTTCTGCTCCACTCGGTATCAACTGGGCGGCTTAAAACCTGGGGGCTGGAATCATCTGCAGGCTCATGCACCACATGTCTGGAGGTTGATGCTGGTTGTTGGAGGGACTTTAGTGGGGCTTGTCAATCAGAACACCTACATGTGGACTCTCCATGTGGTTGCCTGGTGTGCTCACGACGCGATGGCTGGGTTCCAAGGGCAAGTGTCCCAGGCAGGAACTCACCTTTATAACTTAGCCTTAAAAATTATATAGTGTCATTTTCTTCATAGTCACAGGCCTGCTTAGACTCCAAGGAAGGGAATATAAACCCCCCACTTCTCAATGGGGGAGTGTCAGCATCACATCCTAAGAAGAGCGGGTGGAATGGAATATATTGGTGCAGTCATCTTTGGAAAATACAATCTGCCACATGTCCGTGTTTTAGCTTCAAGAACAATGTGAATGTACATATTCTGTACGCCAGCTAGAATCTTAAGTTGCTCTGGAATGTATGTGCCTAAATATAAGAAGCACGTATTTCCCCAAAACTTAGTCCTCAAAAAAGAGAGTGGCCTTATATTTGAGTCTGCATATAATAGATGACTTTATTATTGTTTGTGTAAGACATAAACCTGAAACAAATTCAATATTTGCCTGTTTGAGAATGCTTAGAGAGGTCATCTAATACGATCAGTGAAAAAGAAGTAAAGAAAGTTTCAGAAGTTATTTATTTATTTATTTATTGAGATGGAGTCTCACTCTGTCACCTGGGCTGGAGTACAGTGGTGCAATCTCGGCTCACTGCAACCTCCGCCTCCTGGGTTCAAGCGATTCTCCTGCCTCAGCCTCCTGAGTACCTGGAATTACAAGTGTCTGCCACCATGGCTGGCTAATTTTTTTGTATTTTTAGTAGAGACGGGTTTTCACCATATTAATCAGCCTGGTCTCGAACTCTTGACATTGTGATACACCCACCTCGATCTCCCAAAGTGCTGGGATTACAGACGTGAGCCACCGTACCCAGCCAAGTTGAAGAAGTTTTGGTCATTATTCTTGGAATATGACTTCACATCAATAACTGTTCTAGGCCACTGAAAATATTTTAAAGATAACTTGAAGAAGTCAAATAGTAAGCAGAAGATATACCCACAGAATAAATGCATGAAGACACTCCCCTAATGTTAACAGAAACAGGTATCTATGGCTTGCAATAACATTTCTAGTTTCAGCATCATACATTTGTCTCAAACAATTTGGACAAAATTGAACATGATACCCTCCAGAAACAGTGTGAGATGATTCAAATCGGATTACATAATGACAAAGTCAGGGATATCAAAAGTGGATTGAAAAGGTTTGAATAAAATTATAAGATGTAAAGAAGAAAGCAAGGTTTCTAAATTGATTATTTTGTGAAACATGTAATTAAGGTAGAGATGTCTTATTGATAAGTTAATATTAGTAACAGCTGACCTATGGATCTCATATGGTTTGTAACATGGTGTGGCATTGTGTCCCCATCCAAATCTCATCTCAAATTGTAACACCTATGTGTCCAGGCAGGGACCTGGTGGCAGGTGGTTGGATCATGGGGGCAGTTTCCCTCATGCTGTTCTTGTGATAGGAAGTGAGTTCTCACAAGATCTGATGGTTTAAAAGTGTTTGGCCATTTTCCCCTCTGGCTCTCTCTCTCCCCTGCCACCATGTAAAGTAGGTTCTTGCTTCCGCTTCACCTTCTGCCATGATTGTAAGTTTCCTGAGGCCTTCCTGGCTATGTGGAACTGTGATTCAACTAAACCTCTTTCCTTTGTCAATTATCCAGTCTCAGGTATATCTTTACAGCAGTGTGAGAATGGACTAATACAGTTCGGATGTTTTTTTCCTCTCCAAATCTCATGTTGAGATGTGACTTCAACGTTGGAGGTGGGCCTCGTGGGAGGTGTTTGGGTCATGGGGGCATATCCCTCATAAATGGCTCAATGCTGTCCTCACAATAATGAGTGAGTTCTCACTGTGAGTTCACATGAGATCTGGTTGTTTTAAAGAGCCTGGCACCTCCCCGCTCTCTTGCTTTGTCTTGCTATGTGACACGTTTCCTCCTCCTTCACCTTCCACTATGATTGTAAGTTTCCTGAGGCCTCACCAGAAGCAGTTGCTGGTGTCATGCTTCCTGTACAGCCTGCAGAACCATGAGTCAATTAAACCTTTCTTCTTTATAAATTACCCAATCTCAAGCATTCCTTTATAGCAATGCAAATGGACTAATATAGTATCTATACAAATATTTGCCTCCTATTTCAATATGCATTTCATACTTTCAAAAGTATTATTTTTAAAACAATATTAAAATAAAAGAATTTCTGAAATATGCACCTTTTTAGTTTAATCGGACTGTTTCTCTATTTTTGACTATGTTCAATTATTGCATGATTTAAAATATTCCAAATGGCTTAAGAGCAACCAAATTTATATTTCAACTAATATCATCTTTGTATCCCTGACGTCTGAGACATAATAGCCCCCCAATAAATATTTGTTGAAGTGAATGGATTTATGATGTCCTCCAACCTCCCTGCCATTCTGTAATTTAATCTGTAGGGCCAGGGGAAGAATGTTTATGAGAGCCAGCATCTACTTTTGAGTGCTTGTTTCAAAGGGCTCCCCCCAACACACCACATACCACACACACTACACACTACACACACACACACACACACATTTATAATGCAGGAAGAGGAAGACTAAAGAAGAATGGTATGCTAAACTTTTGAATGTTATCAGCTATGGAAAAATGACAGCATAAAGCATAAATATTATGACAGCTTTTGGGGGCTCAGGCCAAACCCTCTGCCAGGTCATCCTTTGCCTGGAGAGAATACTCTGAGGGACTCAGTCATGCAGGCAGTCCAAGGAGTACCTTTGTGTAGCTTTATGAGTTGGGTATTTTGAATGACAGACTCTCAAGGCAGCAGGTTGAGGGCCCACCTACCACAGCCACTGTGTTGTTGGACAAAGCTTGCAGTTGAATTACCTAGTCTAGAAAAGTCTCATTTCTTGGATTTTGAAGGCTGCATAGGGCTGCTGCAGGGCCCAAGTTGCCAGTTACATGCCACTGACACAGGGACCACAAACCTAGGACAATCTGCCAGGGTGAGAAAGCTAAACTTTCAGGTACCGTGATATGATTTGGATGTTTGCCCCTCCAAATCGTGTGTTGAAATACAATCCCCAGTGTTGGAGGCAGGGCCTGGTGGGAGGTGATTGGATCATGGGAGTGGATCCCTCATGAATGGCTTAGCACTATCCCCTTGGTGATGGGTGAGTTTTCGCTCAGTTCACGCAAGATCTCTTGTTTAATAGAGCCTGGCACCTCCCACTCTCTCTCTTGCTCCTGCTCTCACCGTGTGACATGCTGGCTCCCCGTAACCTTCTGCTATGATTATAGGCGTCCTGAGGCCTTACCAGAAGCAGATGTTGGCACCATACGTCCCGTAAAGCCTGCAGAACGGTGAGCCAATTAAATACATTTTCTTTATAAATTACCCAGCCTCAGGTATTTCTTTGTAGCAATGCAGGAAAGCCTAATACATACCATCTAACAGATATACTAACCAGAGCTGACACTGTCTAACAAATAATACTGACCAAATGCTGAATGTGGAAGAGACACCGAAGTCTGAAATGTTTTGTAAACCATCTGAGATGTTTCTTTTTAAATCCAAGTGTAGAAACTCTCAATTTATATTTAGTATTCAGTTCATGATAATTCCTTGGCCCATAATTAATTTTTCCTGCAAATTCAAGCTTTTAAAAAACTCTTTATTACCTGGATATTGGACAGGATTGTGGGGGTGTGAACTTGGGTAAACAAGAAATGTTTCTCTGAATGGCAGAATATATGGGTTTCTATTACAGACTGGTAGACTCTAAAGGCATAGCAATTTAGTGTGCATCTTAAGAAGTACTGTTTCATAGAACATATTTGAGGTACTCCCTCTAATTAGTAAAAAAAAAGTACCTGGTCAAAGGAAGGTCTGTCCCATTTAAGGTTATTGTTGGGGAGAGGTCTTCGATGTGGTCACTGATGCTTTACTGATGGTGTAACCATTGGGGTGGCTCCTAAAGTATCGATACACATACAAGTAATATATATGTGTGTGTATAATATACATAATATATATAATATACACATGTGTTCATCTGTTTTGTGTTGCTATAAATGTAATTTATAAAGAAAAGAGCTTTCATTAGCTCACAGTTCTGTAGGCTGTACAAGCATACAAGCTTGTACAAGTGTGGCACTGGCGTCTACTTCCGGTGAGGCCTCAGGAAGTCTACAGTTATGGCAGAAAAGGAAGTGGGGGCAGTGTGTCCTATGGTGAGAGAAAGAGCAAGAGAGGAGGAGGTGCTAGGGTCTTTTAAACAATCAGCTGTCATGTGAACTCAGAGTGAGCACTCACTCATTACCTAGGGCACCAAGCTGTTCATGAGGAATCCACGATTGTGACCCAAACACCTCCTAGTAGGCCCCACCTCTAACACTGGGGATCACATTTCAACATAAGATTTGGAAGGGACAAATATCCAAACCATATCAATATCACATGTGTATATTGGTTTTCTTTATAATCTGCAAAGAAATACATAACAAAATGTGTATAAGGAGAAAGTCAACAATAGTATTTATAACACCTCAACACTACTTCACAGAGTAACCAATATTAAGTTTAGTGTGAATAATTCTATATATGTCTGTATCTTAACTGACTTTTTCCCAAAACAATATATACAAAAAAGCACTTCTCACCTAAGTTTTTCTCACATAGCGGCATACCCTGGACATGGTCAGTACTCTATAGTCGTTACATAAAGCTCCAGCTCATTTTCTGTGATACTTACATAATATCTATGGTATGCCTGTAACATATTTGTGATTATTTAGGTTGTATTCAGTGTTTTGCCTTTTGAACAATACTCCAATAAATACTTTTGTAGCTGCATCCTTGTATAATGATGTAGCATGAATCTCTAAGATGGATTTCTAAGTTAAAATGATATATATTTCAAATAGTACTAGACAGTGCCTTTCCAAAAAAATTTTAGCAGTTCCCATTCTCACCTGAATTACTTTTTCCCTACCCATCACTCCTGCTGGATGTTTAGATCTTTGTTGTTTAATACAGTAGCCCTTAGCCATATGTGGCTACTGAGCACTTGCAATGTGGTGCGTCTGAGTGGAAATGTAATATAAGTGTAAAATACACACTAGATTTCAAAGATGTAGCATGCGAAAAAAAGTAAAATAATAATTTTTATATTGATTATATGTGGGAATATTTTTGCTATATTAGGTTAAACAAAATGTATTTCTAAAATTAATTTCACCTGTTTCTTTTTATTTTTTGAAACTTTCTGCTGCTAGAAAATATAAAATTACAATATATGGTGCACATTCGTGGCTTCTACTGTATTTCTGTTGAACAGCAATGTTACAGGTATTTAAAATTTTTGCCAGGTGACATTGAATCGTTGTCTGAATAGGTTGTTTTGCTTTCATTTAAATTTTGAGTAGGTAACATATGTACAGAGCACACAATATAAAAGGAAAAACAGTGCAAGAAATGTCATTTTCTATGATGCTGCAAAAAACGTACTATAAACTTAGCAGTTCAAAACAATACGAATATATTCTCTACAGTTCTGGAGATCAGAAGTCCAAAATGAGTTTCAAGGAGTGTATTAGTCTGTCTTCACACTGTATAAAGAAATGCCCAAGACTGGGTAATTTATAAAGGAAAGAGATTTAATTGACTCACAGTTCTGCATGGCCAGGGAGGCCTCAGGAAACTTACAATCATGGTGGAAGGGGAAGCAAGCACCTTTTTCACAACGCAGCAGGAGAAAGAGGAGTGCACAAAGTGGGAAGAGCCCCTTATACAACCGTCAGATCTCAGGAGAACTCACTATCATGAGAACAGCCTGGGAGAAACTGTACCCATGATCCAGTCACCTCCCTCCCTTGACACGTGGGGATTACAATTTGAGATGAGATTTGGGTGGGAACATAGAGTCAAACCATACCAGAGAGCTAAACTTAAGACAACAGCAGGGCTGCACCTCTCTGGAGGCACTAGGACAGATTTCATTTCCTTGCTGTCTCTCGGGTTCTTGAAGTAGCTGGCCTTCCTTAGTCTTCAAGGCCATCAATGACAAGTCAAATTACTCTAACCTCTGCCTCACTTCTTTCTCTTTTTCTGCCTCTCTTTTTTCTACTTTTTAAAAAGTTTTATTGAAATATAATTGTCATACTGATAATTCACCCATTTAAGAGTATAATAATCCAGTGGCTTTAGTATATTCACAAAATTGTTCATTCATCACCACAACCAATTTTAGGTATTTTTTATCGCTCTTAAAAGAAACCCCTTATTCCAAGTCACCACCCACATCCCCAGCCCTCCATCATTTCCAGCCTTGGGCAACCAGTAATCTACTTTCTGTCTCTATAGACTTGTCTATTCTAGATATTTCATATAAATGGAACCAAACAACGTATGGTCCTTTGTGACTAGTTTTTTTCACTCAGCATAATGTTGTCAAGATTCATCCATGTTGTAGCATCTATTAATTCCCTTTAATTGCCAAATAATATTCTATTGTATCTCTCTTCTACTTCTAAAGACCCTTGTGATTACATCAGGCCCACCTAGACAGTCCACGACAATCTCCCTGTCTTAAGCTCAACTAACTAATCTTAATTCCATCTGTAATCTTCATTCAACTTTGCCATGTAAGCTACCACATTCACAGGTTCTGGGGATTATGATGAGTATATCCTTTGGGGGAGCAATTATTCTGTCCATAGCAGTGCCCAACTTTAGGGAGTGCCATTCAAAGGAGAACATAAGTACCCCTCTTCCCAGAGACAAGGCTGTTACCAGTGTCTTGTATCTTTTTTAATTCTTAAATCCATCTTAGAGATTGAATTCATTTCCTAGGGATGCTTTTACAATTTACCACAAACTAGGTGACTTAAAACAGAAATTTATTCTGTCATGGTTCTGGAGGGCAGAAATCCAAAATCAAGGTATTAGCAGAGTTCCACAGACTCTAGAAGAGAGTCTATTTCTTGCCTCTTCCAGCTTCTGGTGGTTCCAGGCATTCCTTGGCTTGTGGTTGCATCACTCCAATTTCAGTCTCTGTCTTCACATGGCCTTGTCCTCTGTGTTCTCTCTGCTATGCCTTCTCTTGTGTCTCCTATAAGGACACTTGTCATTGGATTTAGAGCCCATGCAGATTGTCTAGGATGATCTGATTTCAAGGTTCTTAACTTAATTACATCTGCCAAAACCCTTTTTCCAAATGAGGTTACATTCATATGTTCTGAGGTTAGGACATGAACATCTCTTTTTGGAAGCCTTCATTCAACCCACGGTGGAGATAATTCTATATCAATACATGTAGCCCTATTCTTTAAAGCAACCGTGTAGTTGTTCTTGGTAAGAATATGTTGTACAAGTATCATATTGATGGAAGATTAGTTTGTTCTTTTTATAGGTTTTCAATTGGTTGTCAAAATATTTGAAATGGCTTACATAATTTCATAAAGGTGTAAACTTTAAGAAAAATGCAGGTTCATTTAGACCAGCATGTGGGTAGAATTACACAAAGGAACCTGAGGGAGGCTCTCGGGTATGCCCCGTGCTGTTATTAAACTGGAGATGATCTCTTCGTGAAGGAGGTGCTGTGTGTCTGGGAATATTTCAGTAGAATTCTATTCAGCCTTATAAGGGGACCCAAGGTCACTCTCTGACCAGGAAATAGGGTAGATCCCTGGTTGGCTCTTTGCCATCATTCTTAAACACTGCAGGGGGCAAGAGCTTGCCTAACCAGTGAGGTAATGTTTACAGACTGCTTGGGGATCCTTAGTGTGCAGGTAGCCAGGTACGCCCCACATCCAGGAGCGGCCTCTTCTCTCTGGGAAGAACAGAGGGCCTGGAACCTGATTACTTTTTAGCCGAGTGCTTGCCAGTATGACAAATGCCCTGCCCAAACACCACACGGTCTGTACATGTGTGCAGAACTGAACACATGTGTGCCTTCTGAAGGCAGCGTTTGATGAATCTCCCTCTATGTATGATCTCAATGCTACATTTTATGCCCGTTTCTTTATTCTTTGCGAGTTTTACAAATGAGAGTTTAATGGGCAAGTGAGTTGTTTGGTTCATTTACCTACTTCCTTTCCCCCTCAATGCACACATGCACGCACACCTTTAAAAGAAATCACTCTAGGTCAACTTGGGCTATTGTGTTTCTTAGGTAAGGCTTTTTAGATAAAAACCTGAGGTGAGACACAGCCTGCTTACAGTGGCTTCTGGCCCAGAAGCAGTTTGCACAGATTATGTTACACAAAGGCATAATTCAGACAGGGCTCCCAAACAAGGGCATATTGTATCATTGTCACCTGGTTGGGAGTCCTGTTAATGGTTTACATGCCCAAGTCCTCCCATTTAAACCTACACATTCCATTAGGTGGGAACAGCCTGAGGGCTGCTTCTGGCCATCTGTGCAGATGGTCTGAATTCAAGGAGACCTTAAAACTTGGGTGCAGAAGACCTCCTTTCCCCTCCCCCTTTCTCATTCTTCCGCTGTCTATCCTCCCCCTGGAGCTGGACTGGCTTCTCCTGTGACTTTGAGCCTTCAGGGCCCTTCTCAGGGTTCAGGTCTAGCCAAGCATCACGAGGTTTGGGGGGTGGAGAGTGGGTGGTGAGTAAACAGCCCAGAGCAGCACCTCTCCCACCCCCAAGGAAGTAGCTGCTTCAGTGGCTGCTAGGGGTGACTTTCTAGCTCTTTGAGAGCTAGGACTGATTGTTGCATATTCTCTACAGATTGTCCAAGAATATAGTCGGATAACAAAATAATACATTGTCTGATTCTTCATGTATCCTTCAGGAGAATACAAGCAAGCTGCCTTCCTTAACGCCGATGGGGGAAATCCCCTCACCTCTTTGCCACATGGTGAAATTCTAGTGGGATAATATGAGGATCATGCAAGCTGACATTCAGTGAGTGCTCTCAGAGTTGTCCAGCCCAGGGCCAAGGCCAGGGCTTGGCTCTTCACGGGGATAATCCCAATCAATCCTCACAAGAACCCTATGAAGTAGTGCTAATAGAAAAACTTCAGTCGAATTAAATTTAAAGGAGTATAATTGAGCAATGAACATTTTGAGAATCAGGCAGCACCCAGAATCACAGCAGATTCAGAGAGACTCCATCACAGCCATGTGGTAGAAGAAGATGTATAGGTTAAAAAAAAAAATGGGAAATGACATACAGAAATCGAAGCGAAGTACAGGAACAATTAGATTGGTTACAGCTTGGTGTCTGCCTCATTTGAACATGGTTTGAACAGTTGGCTACATTTGATTGGCCCAAACTCAGTGAATGGCATAGGTGTGGGCTACGGTCAGTTTAGTCAGTTTACACCTCTACTTGTTATAGTTCATGATGTATGGAAAAACCTTTAGGACTATCTTAAATATGTAAGGCGGCAGCTTTAGGCTAAACTTGATTAATAGTAGGTACTATGATAGACAGCATTTATGCAGAGAAAGAAGAATCTTACAGCACAGAGAGATCAAGAAACGTGGTCTAAGTCAGATCCTAATAAGGCATAGCTTCAGGGCTAGTGCTCATGAAAGGACATAGAGACAGGAGAGGGGGCTGGCCTCACTGCAAGTGTCCCCGGTGTCACTGCTACCCCCACTTTTCTCATTGGCCTGGCCTTACCCTATTTGGGGCACACTGACAAGCGCCTGGAAAGGGAAAGAGGCCAAGAAGCAGGTATGAATTTGGAGTGAGGGGCTATTTCTCTGATTAAGTCCAGAATATACAGATGAAGTAGTGCCTCACTACAGCTTCCATCCCCATGAGGCTAGATGGCTAGGCAAGTTCTTCAAAAAGTAGGAGTGACCATGGACCTTTTCTTCTCTTTGCAAACAGGCCATTAATATTGAGGATGATCTTTTCTTCATCATAATCCTCACCTTGATTATATATAAAATGCTTTGTGTCAATTCTAAGGTGGACCTAAGAGTCTCTCTTTTTGGAGTCATGCTGGCCATTTTCTCTCAGAAGTCAGTATGGTCAAAAACATCTTTCCTGTGAGCAGATATGGTCCAAATGAAGGCTGCCCACCTGTCCTTTGTGCTGGGCCTCCTGGGGGACACCCAAGAATGCTTCCTGTAATCATTTATCCCTTTGGAACTTTCTCTACTATTTGTGGCAATGGCCGGCACTAGTAATAGTCTAATATCTAACCTGCTTCCTGTGTCAGAACAAGGGTATTTATATAAGTACAGAAGTGTCTACATTGGGTGAGCTAAGGAGAGATGAGAAAATCCTCTGTTCTTGAATATTTCATCACTCCTTAGGATCTCCAATACTCCTAGGATTTCACCATTAGATTCAATGCTTGGGTTAAGCATATTCCTCCCCAGATCTTTTAACAGTTAAGGCTGAGCTTGGTTGCATGTTACAGAAACACAACTTCAGAGGATTAACCAAGTTACTTATTTTTTTTTTAATGTCATGAGAAATCTTGTTATAACTAGTGCAGAATGGTGCACCACCTTGAGGAAGTTGCCAAGCACCCAGGCCCCTTCCAGTCTCTTACTCAAGCACCTTTTGTGTGTGGCTTCTGGCTTCATGGTTGTGAATGGCAGCTGCTCCTCTTGTACCCATCACTTCTGCATTCCAGGAAAGTGGGGAGAAAGAACAAAAGCAACAAAGCTCAGAGCCAGCAAAATCTGTCTGTATATTAGGCAGGAAATTTCCTTCCCCAAACCTCCAATTGCATCTCATATTCACTTGTGAGAGAAAGTTTAAGAGGGTCAGTATTTTTAACTGGACACAATGCTTCCCTGGACAAAGTTGGGGGCTCTGTTAGCAAAGAAAAAGGAGAGATCAACTTTCAGAAGTAGCGAGCTGGCAAAGTCAGCCACACCATCTTTTGAACAGGAGATGGTTTAGAAAATTAACATATTTTGGGAGATTAGCATATTAAGTTGTTAATACGTAATTGGGGTATAGTAGGCAGATATTGTTTTCCCTCAACTAAAGGAACCAAGGGCAACATAGAGACACTGGACTCTTTGAGGGTGGGGATTGTTGAAAGAAGGTTAGGGATAGAAAACTATAACTTTCTCTTCTTAACCAATTTGCTCAGGGTTAGCTTTGCTTCTAGGGCGTGGCTCAGTTTCCTCTGGTCCGGATTTCTAATCCTTGGCATTATTAACATTTTGGCTACATAATTCTTTGATGCAGGGGCTGTCCTGTGCGTTGTAGGATGTTTATCCTGTCTTCTACCAGCTAGAAGCCAGTAGCACTGTCCCCTCTCCTTCCAGCTGTAATAACCAAAACTATCTCCTGACATTGCCAGCTTGCTCGCAGTTGAGAATCACTGCTCTACTCTGTTCTGTACCACAAACGACTGCTTGTAAGACTCACCTCTTTTTTTTTTTATTTGGTTTTGGAATAAGAGTGGAATTTGCCAGCTTACCAGCAGCAGAAACTAGCCAAATGTGATAGCGCCAGGAGTGCTTCCCAGCAAAGTTTGTCCTGCACATCTGCACAGCAGCTAGACTGGGTACTACCTTGACAGGTTGGCACCCACAGTACAGCCTTCTCAGACCCTTGTATTCAAAGTCCACACTCATGGGCAGAACTCATGGTAGCCAGAGCAAACAGGCACAAAAGTAGAGTTGCCAGACTTAGCAAATGAACATACAGGAAGGCCATTGAAATCACAATTTCAGATAAACAACAAATAACTCTTTAGTGTAAGTATGTCCCCATGCAACCCTAAATAGGAACAATGGATTTACGTTTTCACTGTGGATAAATCCTGAGTTCAGCTTTTGTGGCTACATTTCATGTCACTTTGCACAGTCTAGCTGTGCAATACTTCCTGTTCCTACCACTAAGTATGCAAAAGTTCTTATGGGAAGTCATCAGACATGAGTGTGTACCCTTGCCCTGACCTTAAACTCCAGGTAGTACCAAGCAAAGTCACCAGGCACTCAGATTGCAGTGCTTATTTCTGCATCTTCAGATCTTGAATGCGTCAAGGCCTTTTCATTTTCCCTGAGTAAGTGATCATCTGGCTGTGTGCTATTCCTTGTTCTCCATATCTGGGTGGCACAAAGAGGGTGTTTCCTAGGCCAGGGGCAGGACTGTGTTACCAGGGAAAACCCAGGTCAGCATCAGACTCTCCAGGGCCCAGCTGCTGGCAATGGAAAAGAAAGGCACTTTCCCCCTTCAGGTGGAAGCATTGAAGTTCCACTTGAAAATCCGTTGAAAGTATTTCCAAAAAAAAAAAAAAAAAAAAAATCTCAAGATGGTTAGGCTCCCTGGGATGCTGCAGGAGAGAAGTACTTGTGATATCCTGATATGGTTTGGATTTGTGTCCCCTCCCAAATCTCATTTTGAATTTTAATCCCCAATGTTGGAGGAGGGGCCTGGTGGGGGGGTGATTGGATCATGGGGGCAAGGATGAATCATGCTGTTCTTGTGCTAGTGAGAGTTCTCATGAGATCTGGTTGTTTAAAAGTGTGTAGCCCCTCCCCCTTCTCTCTCTTCATCCTGCTCCAGCCATGTAAGATGTGCCTGCTTCCCCTTCATCTTCCACCATGATTGTAAGTTTCCTGAGGCCTCGCCAGCCCTGCTTCCTATAAAACCTGCAGAACCATGAGCCAACTAAACCTCTTTTCTTTATAAATTACCCAGTATCAGGTAGTTTTTTTATAGCAATTTGAGAATGAACTAATACACATCCTATGCAAATCTGAGAGCTGACTTAGAGAGTCAATGCACATTAGTGTGTTAAGGTCTGGAGAATCCCTGCATTAAAGAAGCCTATTTGACTTGGTCTAAACCAGGTTTCTCAAAGTTATCTGACTGATAGTCTTTTGCTTGCCTATTAACTATTAACAGAATATACTTGGGCATTTATTGCCCATGGGAAAACCCATAGAAATAGCAGATACTTGACAAATATTTGTTGTGTATTTATACTGTGCTTGGCCAGACGCTTGAGATATGGAAGTTTTTCTTTCACATTTAATTCTTAAATTAGTTGCAAATATTTAATTAACTATAATTATTTGTTTAACATCTGCCTCCCCCAGTAAAAGCTCCATGAGGGTAGCGAAGATGTCTCTCTTATTCACTATATTATGGCCAAATCCTAATGGTTCTTGTCTTATTGCAGATGCTCAATAAATATTAGTCAAATAAACAGAGATGAGCAACACAGTCTTTGCCCTGTCAGAACATCTCTTCTTATACAGCGGTGTTCATGGAGCTGCAGAGCAGAATGACGGGAGGAAAAGTTTTAAAATACAGGTGTCTCGTCCCCACCACTGGAAATGTTGTGAAGAGATCAGGAGATAGTGCTTAATAAGGTTTAGGATTGAGACAATGTCTCTGACTCTTCAGGAAATGCACACACACCACACTTTGCTTAGACTCCTTTGCTGAATCCTCTATTTTGACTACATAGGCCAGCAAATCTGGGGCTAGGTTGTGCCCTAAAGAGGCCTCAGGAGAAAAGCCACTTGACCTGGAAGCCAGGAGCTCATCAAAGGGCAACAAACTTTTCTTTTCAAGGGAGAAGAATAAAGCTTATTTAAAAATAAAACAAAAACTTTTAGAATATGTTGGTGTGATAGAGATGGAGTAGGAGGCGCATTCGTTTCCAGAAGGCATTTGATTCCCTTTTTGAGCTATAACCTGTGCTCAAACAGTAAATTTCATCTCTAACCTCCCTCTTCCTTTCCTAAGTTCCTTAACCCTCATACAGTTTCCCCTTAGGAGTGCTCAAAATGATTGTTCAATTAGCTTTTTGGTTTTGGCTTTTCTTAAGACAGAACAAATACCTGTTTCAGCCCAAGGTAGGTGTTTTGCTTCCCTGAGTCTCATCTCCTGTTACTGTCCCTCATTTTTATTGCGGGCACAAACCATCTGCCTGGTGAAGCCTTTCCAGGACACGTACACACACACACACACACACACACACACACACACACACACACACATGCAGCCATAGAATTTTCACTTACATGGGGTTATTATAAAAGCTGACTCTTCAATTTCTGTGCAATGCTTTGAACATAGGCATAAGTCTAAATATAACTGCATCTCACATCAACAATCTTGGACATACAGGAATTTGAACTCATTTAGTGTATCAGGATCTGGTTTGCTGTATGTATAATGCCTAACAAGATATTTTCAGACTGTTTAGGTGTCTTTTACACTGAATTTTCATGGGGATACATAACTTCTTTGTTTATTAACATGTGCATACCACTATTCAGGTATCTATTCTTCAATTTACTGAAATATGATGAATTGTTACCTTAACTTGGCTTCAGAGTCCTTATGTCCTCAATAGCCCCCTTCCTTGGAAAGGCATAATTCTTGTTATTCATTTATACCTGTCTCTTTCTTACACAATTACCAAAAAAATAGAAAAATTAAATAGATTTAGCAGTTATTAAGAAGCTAGCATTCATAAAATTTCAAGGCATAGACCTGTAGCAGCGGCTTGAATGAATAGCACAATATCCTACTTATAGAATTTAGAGAAGGTATTTGATATAAACTAAAAAAATGTTTCAGTTTCACCTATTTTGTTCTATTCAACTGCTTTTATTATGTTAAACATGAAAGTAAATCTGGCTGATTTATATGAGTTCTTCTACTCTCATGTGAATGCTTTCTCCACCTTCAGAACATTATCCAGCACTGTATTCAGGCACTGTGTCTGGAAAGTAATCTTGCCTTCCTGTCACCTATGATGCTTCCCCCTTCGGTTCCCATGGACTCAGTGCTAATGCCCATCATAGCACCTTGTAGTTGAATCACGACAGTAGGCAGTATTTGCCTGTCTCCCATGACAGATTGACAGCTTCCTGTGGGCAGAGTACATTGTGTTTGGGATTATTGAAGAGATCTTGCAATTGTCCTGGTTAAGACCTATACTGTTGGCTATCTTCTCTCCTGGGCACCACCACAGAGGATAGGGCCAGCCCTGGACTTTGACATCCAAACTCTTATTTCCTGGCTGACTTCCAAAGAAGATTAGTCTCATGGGAATCTATTGGCCACTCTAAATAAATGTTAGTCTTGATTTCCTCAGGGTATTTTAGAATGACAGCACCCATATAGCATAGTAAGCACTGCGATGGGGGAAACAATCTTCTCCAGTACTGTTTTTCTCCTTTAAATTTCACTGATTTCTCCTCTTTATTTTTTCCTCCCATCCTCTAGCTTTGGGTTTAATTTACTTTTCCTTTTCTAATTTCTTGGGGGAGGGGGTGTGGAAACTTTGATTATCAATTTGAGAACTTTCTTTTTTTCTAGTATTAGCATATAAAACTATACATTTTCCTCAAAGTACTTCTATAACTGTATCCCATGAATGTGGATATGTCTTATTTGTGTTTCAATCTGTTAAAAATATTTTTAATTTCCCCTGAGAATTTCTCTTTGAGCCCTGGATTGTTTAGAAATGTGTTCCTTAATTTTCAAATGTTTGTGAGTTTTCCAAGCTATCTTTCTGTTATTGATTTCTGGTTTAATTCTGTCATGATCAGGGAATGTACTTGGTATAATTTTCTAGTCTTCCTAATTTGTTAAGATTTGTTTTATGATCAAAGATACTGCCTCTCTTGGTGAATGGTCTGTATACACTTGCAAATAATGTCTATTCTGCTACAGTTAAGTGGAGTATAATAAATGTCAATTAGGTGAAGTTGGTTGATAGCGTTTTTCAGGTCTTCTTAATTCTCACTGATATTCTGCCTACTTTTGTATTAATTACTGAGAGTGGAGTATTGAAGTCCTCAGATATAATGGTTAATTTCTCCTTTCATTTCTGTCTGTTTCTGATTCAAGTATTTTGATGCTCTGGTGTTAGGTGAATTCAAATTTAGGACTATTGACTTTTTAGATAACTGACTCCTTTATTATTATGCAATGCTCCTTTTATCCCAGAGGTAGGAGGGTTTTTTCTTAGCACAGTTGCAATGGGCTCCAGAGTTTGTTATCTCCTCCTCCCCTACAGCAATTTAAAACTTTGTTCTCTGGGGATAAAAGCTGGGCAAACTGCTATACATACAGAAAGAAAGCCTTTCTGGAGAAAGGCTTCCTCCACTCTCCCAACCTGCACCCCTAGGGATGCTTTCCCAGGACTCTTTCAGCCCTTTAGGTGAGCATCCACTGAGATCAGTGGAGACAATCCTTCATGAATTCACCTTCTATCTGTGGCCCCCAGAATTCTATACTTTCTCATTAGTCTACATTGGCCACTGTCAATCAATTCATTAGTAATTTTAGCTGAATTCTTCTTGCTGGTGGGTGTTCATTGTGTCAGGCCTAGGAAAAAGGAGAATGTTCATAATCCACCTCTTCTTGCAGTCACCTGTCTTCCTTAAATTGTGAGTGAGTTAGTTGACTTGTGACCTCAGCTCTTTGAGAAATTTGTAAAAAGTTATACATATGCAATTGTCTGACTTCATATTGCTGTAAGAATGAGACTAGAGCTCTTGCTAGCTTTCTACATTCCACATGTAAATTGAAAGTATGAATTATTATTTTGTTGAATACTTCCCTCCCATCTAAAGAGGAGTTTGAAATGGTGATCCTGAGAATATCTTTCTGGAACCCAGCCTAATATAAAATCCTTTTCCTTGCCCTTAATACTGGAACCAGAAGCTTTCTGAAGAGAGAGAAGAAAGGAAGGATAAAATAGCTATAATATAATTCCCTGCTTAGCTTTTTCTTCTCTCCTTGATAGAGGTTAAGTGGGATATTAATATTTTTCTCAGAGTCCAAAAACAACAGGTTTGAGCAACAAAAGCTAGACACTATCTGGGGGCCAGAGAAAAATGGAGAAAATCTTTAGCCACTTCTAAATTTTCATTTCAGTTTTAAGTGGACTGAAATGAAAATTCTATCAAAACTTCTTTAAGAAATTCAAAAATGTAGGAGAATAATTGATAGTACACATTTATCTTCTTTCCATCTCCCTTCTCAACCCCTGCCCAGTGCAAATGGAGCTCAAATTCAGTCCCCTTTTGGAAAGGGCCTGAGTCAGGTTATGAGTGGAGGATAAAACACTATTCCTTCCTGCCACTCACTTCTATTAAATGGTGGCATCCACCCATTGGCCATGTTTGCATCACAACACACATCGTCAGTTTGCTTTGACCCTGACACCGTTTTATAGGCTTAATAATAATAAATCTATGTCCTGAAATAGTTTCACAAATTATAGCAATCAATCAAAATTCAAGGAGTCCAAGACCATTAATGTCATCAGCAGTGATCCAGCACCCCAAGAATCCATCTAAATCAGCCATTATGGCAGAAAGTACACCTTAAGAGCCTGATGATAGAGGGAGTAGATGGAAACATAAATTGCAATTCTATTTTTATCAGCCATCAAGGGATGATTTTCTTGTGGAGGCTTTGTCTATTCCTGGTAGGAAATGAAACTAGGACTTGCTAATTCCTTCTCCAAATGATAAATTGTCAAGATTTTGCTGGCCCTGGGACTACGGGCACTGCAGTGCAGTCTATAGCAGCCTGCAAGCCTAAGCACTGGGGATTTTTCTTTTGAAACTCCCCAACATGTTAAATCAAGGCACTGTACTTTGTCCCCTTTGTAGATGGCCCAAATGCTCACTCATTGCCATTGTCAAGAAAAATCGTAAAGGTACAATCAGCTGAAAAGGACTTGAGATGCACACACATGGCAGTCTCAGACATACATTTGATGGCTGTGGCTAATCATTAAAACGCTGAGAAATGAGGGATAGAGGAGAATAAAATGATTTTACCTTAGGTATTCTGTAGTTTGAACCTTTCCATAACTTCAGAAACATTTCTTGTAAGACAGTATGGTGTAGTGAAATCAACTGAGATTCAACAGTCAGGAAAACTGAGTTCTAGTCTTAGCTCTTTCACTAGCTAGTTGTATGAACTTGGGCAAGTCATCTCACCTTTATAGATCTTGTTTTTCCATCTGTGAAATGTACAATTGCTGTAAATCAGGTATTCTAAATCAGTGATGCGTGGACCAGATCCAGATGTCAGTCTTTTTTTGTTATTTAGCTTGAATATGTGTGTATAAGTGTGTGTATAAGAGCTAAATAATGACTTAAATATCAGTGTCTTAGTCTGTACTGTGTTGCTGTAACAGAATACCACAGACTGGAATACCACAGACTGGGTAATTGATTTTTAAAAAATGGTTTATTTGACTTATGATTCTTGAGGCTGGGAAGTCCAAGAGCATCTGGGAAAAGCTTTTGTGCATCATTCTGTAACAGAAGGCAAAAGAGCAAGAGGGCACAAGAGCAGACAAGTAAGATAGGGCCAAACTCTCATGATAACTAACCCACTCCTGAGATAATGGCATTAATCCATTCCTAATCACCTCTTAAAGGTCCTGCCTGTCAACACTGTTGCATTGGGGATTCAGTTTCCAACACATGATCTTTGGAGGACACATTCAAGCCATAGTAATCAGTAAATTTCACATAGAAACTACCATTTCATAATCAGAAACACTGGCAATACTGGGCCATATCGCTACATGGCAGTAGTGGTATTCCTGGGTAATGGGTGCCTCTTTGGGCAGGTACTGCCCTCCTCTCCAGGACCCTAGAGGCCCCACCTATTGCCCTACTTGTCCCTACCATCATGACTCATTCATATTAACTGCCTGGCTCCTGTAAGTGCAGGTGTTGGCAACTCTTAGATTAGATAATCTCTATAGAGAGTACTATTTAGACTTTTTCTAATAAAGCAAAATGTATGTTAAAAGACTTTTAAAATAAAGTCTATTAAAAATATGATGAAAGCTAGAAGCCCCAAACAATCATGTATTGTCTGGATCCCACATTTTCATTCTCTGCAAATAACTAGTATGACTACAGAGAGCAACAGGTCAATAACTAACTGCTGGCTTCTCAACTCATAGTAGAAAAACAAGAAGTATTTTATTTTTAGAACCACTTGCTTTTTACACTGTTTCCACACATACTAAAATGCCTCATCATAGGCCTGGGGAAAAAGGCAAAAAAGATGGAATGTGGAACTTTTCTCTAAACATTAAGTTCTTGAGCCGACAGGACTATGGGACTGCTCAGGCTCACACACATCTTCCTCTTCTTCCTCTGGCTGGTAGCATTTACTGTGTAAATATCACTCTTCAGTCCATATCCTCAGACTATTGAATGGGTTCCTCTGGCTATTTCCTCTGTTGATATTTCTTTTCTGAGTATAAAATTTTGAGAGCAGGGATCAGATATAATGGTTTTGTAAATCCTTTTCCTTTCAACTGCGGTGTCACACAGAATCTAGCGCCATCCTAAGTGGTCACTGAGCACTTACAATGATGAACGAACTTGCTTTTGCAGTATTGACTATAGTGAGAATGTTCCTTCCAAGCAATCAGCTCAGTCCAGGGCTGAGCCCATACGTGTAAGCCCATCCAAACTCAAGATGAAGGTGCCCTGCCCTGATTGTGTACAAACTCTGAGATTCCAGGCCCCACATTTAAACAATCAAACACAGAACATTGGAAACTAACTGTAGGGTTGATGATTGATAATGTTCCTAGACTCGCTGAATTATTTTACTGCCCTCTGTGGCTAAGCTGTATTTACTAGGTAAGTCCCATTTACCTCATTCTCTTCCTCCCTGTCAAAGCTTCCCCTTCCTCTATCTGCACTGTGGATTAATAGCAGCAAGATACATGGACATTTCCATCTAATAAATGCACATAAAGATAAATCATCTGCCCCTTTCCTTCCTTTGCCCCCTTAACCATTGTCTCAAATGGAACTTGTGACCCTTTATGCCTTTTCTGATTAAGGGAAAGATTGATTCCATGGCAGGAAGTGGTGACCTTGGCAATGTCAAATAATTTAATATACCATTAGGTGCCAGGCCTGTCTACTGGGTTCATTTGCAGTCATTACTGGCACTGTTTTCTCTGATCAATATGGCTGTTGAGTAGAACCAAGGTGGTGGTTGTCCATGCAGCAAGCTGCTAAAGGAGACTTTCAATTTCATTTTTAATAGGAAAATAAAATCAGTTACTGTATCAGCAAAAGCTTTTCTGAAAAATCAGGTCATTCTATGGTCCATGGCTCTTTTATTATGATTGGAATCATGTCACTAGATACACATGTAATAAAATGCCACCTCATAGATCTGGGGAAACAGACAAGAAAGTTCAGTTCTCAAAAGTTTCACTAAATGTTATGCTCTGAGGCAACAGAACTGTGGGAGTTTTAGGAAGAGAACAGCCTCAACTTGGCCAGAAAGAAATCTATGGGGATTTTTTCTGTGGGAAAAAAAGAAAAATGAATATTATGAAAACACATAGCCTGCATTTCCTTATGGAGAGACCAGCTCATTGTACCTGGACCATCTCTGCGCCTCTAAATTACACTGGCCACTAGCTCTTCACCTGGGCTTGAAATGAAGCACACTTGGTTTAGCACCTGAGCTCTCCCACTTACTGGCTAACCTTGGACAAATTACTTAATCCTTGTTGAGTCTCTGTAGGAATTAAATGAGATCATGCTTGTAAAATACTCCTCACAATATCTGGCTCAGAGCCAGTGGTCAATAAATTGTAGCTGTGATTAGTGTCATTATTATTATTGGGCTTGGTCCTTGCTGCCTTAATTATCTATGGGCCCCACCCCAACAGTGTCTTTTTGCCTCTCTGAACAGATTTCTCTGTGCCCAGGTTTCACTGCTGGGCTGTTGCCAGCTTCTCCCCTAAAAAGCAGTGAGGGAATGGCATCCTCTTCCTTTCTCTGGGCTGTAAAGTGGTAACCTCTAGGCACTTTCACATTCCTCGAAGCAGAGCTATAACCTAAGAACAGATGCTCCCTGAACTGTGGGCACCAGGAGCCTTCAGGCACATGGCAGAGCCCAATCGGTCTGAGATCTCTGGACCACCCAGGTAAGGAATTTTAAATCTCTTGAGCCCTCCCAGGAATCCCCAGCCTCTGCATGGGAAATTATGGTATAGTAATTCTTTGTTCCTGCACAGAAACATACTTCCAAGGTGCACATAGACTTTCTCTGTAACACCTCTGAGCACCTGCCAACATTCCTTGGACACAGAGTTCCAGACTACTCGAGTCACAGAAGGGTCTCCTGGTGGCCAGTCAGGACTGCTCACAGCCTGAGGACAGGGGATGTTTTGTGTCCCCACAAATTCTGTTGTTGTTGAAATGTGAATTGCCAACATTAAAAATCAACACCGTTCACACTGAATTGGGGGATTTTCTTGGGAAAAAAATAGAAGATCTGGCAACACTGGACTTCTATAATGAACACTAGTTCATTATAGAAGTTCACTATAGAAGTCCAGTGATGTAGTGCCAGATAAATTAAAAGACATATCTAAAGTTTACAGAAAATGTTTGGCAAAAGAGAGGTTGAGATTCCTGGAGTCACTACCCTTTCCCAGCACATCATGCCTTCTCTACATTTAGAAAGAAATAACATGGAAACCTCTGGTTTAGGCGGCCTCTATCAATCCTCTGCAAGTCCAAAGGGTGTGAACCAAGGATTTAAAAGAGTCACTCAATCTGTAGACTCTCTTCCATCTGCCTCAGGACCCAGAATTCCTACCACTCATATTAATAGCACTATTCATCTGTGCAGTAGCACTTTTACTGGGTTAAAACATTGTCACTTCAGAGTGACAATATATTATTGAGGAAATGTACCAGTTACAATTTTTCTCTGGGTATTTTACCTCTATCATGGCAATCAGAGAATAGAGCACAGAACGTACTCTGGGTAATTTCAAGTTGAGACTGGAGTTGTAAAAGACGGCCTGATAAAGCAGAAGGGATGTAAGTTGTGAGTCATGGGCCCTGTGCAACTGAGTATTTCCTTGTACTCGATTTCCACCCAATGTGAAATGGGGTCATTTGGCGTGATGATGTCTGAGGACCTCACCAGCCCAGGCATCCCATGAGTTCATGAACAGAAAGGTCCATAGTGATGGCTGCTCCTAGCCTGGAAGAACAGCACAAGGAAAGTCCTGTGAAGGTAAAACACCATGAGATTCTAGGATCTTAGGGCTGAGGGCAGAAGATGGCTTGTCAATGTAGACTTTAAAAAAAATTGATGTACAGGGAGGAGAATGTTAAGCTCATACAGATGTAACTAAGAAATGCACTATGATTTAGCAGCGAATTTAAGGAGAATGTTGCTAACTTTGAAAGCACTGTGATATTGAAAAAAAAAATACCAGCCATTGGGTTACAAGACTTGGGCTCCAATTTCCTCCTCTGATATATTGAAAATATGATACATGAGATGCCCAGAAGAGAGGCCTCAAGGAGTAACTTCCGCACTTGTAATCTAGGCGAGGGTACCAATCATAACCGCAATGTACTTCCCATACCCTGTTTTAGGAGGTTTTCAGTCTTCAAAAGTAGACACAATACAATTATAAGGCAATATTTAAAGTGGACAGTTTCAAAGACAAGATCATTGTGGACAGACTTGCTGTTCTGAAGTGTGATACAAATAGATATCAGAGTGTCATAACTGGTCAGGAAATCTTCTTGAGTGTACTGAACAAAGAAGTGTGTTTCTCAAGAATTCCACTGCTCGGCTGATAGTGTGTGTGGTGTTTGGCAGGACAAGGAGGTCAGCAGGGATGAGGGGAGAGAGAAAAGGCACACATTTGACTGTTATGCCTTTGGACACTTGGCTCAAGCTGAGCAGCATCACTTGAAGTCTTGCGTGTCTTCCACCATCACAGCCTATACAAATGCTAGGTGGAAAATCCTCTCTGTCTTTGGGGGTACTCATCTTTTTGCTTTAAGCTGCTAGACCATGTACTGTTGCCTACTTTTCTAGGGCAATGGTGGATCACATCCACATTCTTTTGGATTTTTTTTTCCAAAGTGAAGACTGGATATTCTCAGGACTAACTTTAAGGATGGTTTCAGAACCCCATTACAGTTGCCATCCTATGTTGGCCAACAGGGCTTCAGGGTCACCATAGTTTATCAAAGCTTGCGTGATCCACTGCATAGTCTGGTTTAGTCATGCCAAAGCTCCATCTCCCAGACAGACTTCATACCTGCCTCACTGGAAGGCTCCTTTTTAGAGGACTTTCCCAACCAACCTGCGATAAACTCAAATTTCTAGTGCTAGCATCACCTTTTTAAAGTAGTTATCAAAAGTTTGAATTGGCATGAGTAATTATTACCATAATCTGTTTTTATGAGCCTGAACCTCCATCCCCAAACCTCCTTTGGCTCATGAGAATTGTCTCCATTTTAAGCATCTGTAGAAAAAAAAAATCTACAGATGTCCTTACAGAACTTTGATGGCACAGAGCAACCTTCACATCCATTTTCTCCATTTCTGACCTCCATGAAGATGGAGAGCTGTTTACCATAGTCTTATCATAATAATCTTTCATGTGCTTAGAGATGCTATTGTGACTATTTCTGTGGTTTCCTCTAGTTTATGGAAACTGGTGACTGAGTCAATGACATTTGCAGGGTAGAGAATTGTTTCCCACAGCCCAGAGATGTAGGAAACAAAAGAGGTGGCATGATTCTTGCCTTCAAGGACTCTTAAGTCCCACCGGGGCAAAGGTGCGTGAATACGCTATGTAAAGGACTGAATACCATTGGTCCTTTCTGTCTGTGGGTTCCTCATCCAAGGATTCAACCAACCACATATTAAAAATATGCAAAATGAAAACATTTGTGTCTTTACTGAACATGTACAGACTTTTTTTTCTTGTTCTTATTTCCTAAACAATATAGTATAGCAAGTATTTACATAGCATTTACAATGCATTAGGTATTATAAGAAATCTAGACATGATTTAAAGTATAGGAGAGAATGTATAGGTTATATGCAAATACTACACCATTTTATATCAGGGACTTGAGCATCATCAGACTTGGGTGTTGCGGGAGGTCCTAGAACCAATTCCCTGAGGATACCAAGGGACAACTGTATTTTTAAGTATCCCTTAATTATAACCTGGAAATGAAGGAATTCAAGAAGACTTGCCATGTAGCCTCTGGTGGGATAGGAGACATTTCTGACAAATGTCCAACTATTTGCATTGGATTCTTCTCAATCAAAGAGTTTGTCCAACTATTTGCATTGGATTCTTCTTAAGTGAACGGTGACAACATTTCAGGGATACAGTTGCATATATGACATAGAAGTTCATGCCCCAAATTGAAGACCATTGGGTGCACAGGTTATCATATGCCCACTACAATGCAAACTCCAGGAGGACAGAGGTTTTTGTCTCTTTGGTTCACTGATTATCTCAGTGCCTAAGACACTGAGATATGCCTGGCACAACAGAGACATCCCATAAATAGTCATTTAAGGAAGAATTAGGAAGGAGAAGGCTCGTGGGTAGATTTTTTTTTTTCCAGCTGAAGATGTTACCTTTTATTTCCCCGTTTTTTGTTTCCTGTTTGGGAAACATTTTATCTTCCCATTAAGCTAAGTTGTCCCCTACCAGAATTTCTTACCTGGTACAATTGACTTTAAGGTACAACCTTATCAAATAACTTTTTGTCATTTCAGGTAAATATAATCCTAGCCTTTTTTTCCTTTTGTCTCCTGTGACAGTAATTCCTCTAAAAAAATAAAACTAAAACAAACCCAATGAGTTCTTTCAAGCTAGGCCTGCCCTCACAAATCCATACTAGCTACGTCTTATCAGACTCTGTTACTGCAAATCCTTTTGCAATTCCGCAGCCCAAGTGCTTGCTAGTGTTTTCTTAGCCCATCTGATATACACCCTCTTCTAATTCTAATAGTTTGGTAATAAAATGTATTGGGCTCAGTATTCACCCCTTTGTAATTCTCAGCCTTTCCACCCTCCTTTGCAATTGGCTGGGGAGGCTCACTAGCTGGAGCCCAGCCTTAATGTGCTAAGCCAGGGAAGGGCAAGATGTCTCCTTTGAATAGAGCGATGAGCTTTGCTGGCATGACCCAGTTTTGCTTTATTCCAAAGGTAATAATTTATAACTGCTTTCTGGGCAGCACTCTGGATGAGAGTCTGGGAACTGGGAGGAAGCAGGACCTAGTAAACACATAGCATTTGGGATTTATCAAGATCATTCCTATTTCCCCTCCATTTTCTACTCTCCAAGCACATGGTAGTCTCCACATTCTTGAGGAAGACAATGATAACCTTCCTCCTGGTTGAAGCTAAGTGGTGCTTTAGACTCAAGAAGATCTGGGTTTGAACTGTGACCTTGGGTAGTATGTTTTATCTCTCTAAGTCTCAGTTTTCTTACCTGCTAAATGGGTATAATAATACTCTCTTGAAAGGACTCTTATGAGCATTACCTGAAATAATGAATATAAAGGGCTGGGCACTTAGGAGATACTAAATGAAAACCAGTATTGTCTGGCATCTATTCAAGCCCATATCTCCCATGAATACCTATAACAAAAACATGCCTTTCTTTTTTTTTTTTTTTTTTTTTTTTTTAGAGGTGGAGTTTTGCTCTGTCGCCTAGGCTGGAGTGCAGTGGTGCAATCTCAGCTCACTGCGACCTCTGCCTCCCGGGTTCAAGCAATTCTCCTTCCTCATTCTCCCAAGTGGCTGGGACTACAGGTGCATGCCACCACACCTGGCTAATTTTTTATATTTTAGTAGAGACAGGGTTTCACCATGTTGCCCAGGCTGGTCTCGAACTCCTGAGCTCAGGCAATCTGCCTGCCTCAGCCTCCCAAATTGCTAGGCATGAGCCACTGCACCCAGCCAACATGCCTACATTTATAAAGGCTTTGTTGTGTGTGAGCCCCTGTTCTAAATTCTTTGCATGTATGAATTCATTGAATCCCAGCTACTGTTGTTTGCGGAGACCTTTCCCTGCCTCCTTCCCCAACTCTTCTTAGGTTTGCTTTCTCTCCATTATTTTCTTTTGAAAAAGCCCTTTCTCTAAACTCCTATGGAGATTTCTGCATCAAAAACAGAACAAGAATATAAGTTGCCCTTACTCAGGTCAAGCTCATTTGCCCATTGCTTTCTCATATGCAGGGCTTGTGGCCATAACCTCAAGCTCCAGGGCAGTGGTTCTCAACCACGACTCCACTTTAGAATCCCCTGGGGAGCCTTTCAACGTCTCTGTGCCCAGGCCACAAACCCAGACCTATTAAATCAGACTCTCTGGGAGTGGGACCAGGCACTGCCCCTCAAAGTTTAATGTGCATAAGAATCGCCTGAAGAGCTTGTTAAAATGCAGTTCTGCCTTTCTATGGAGCTCCCAGAAGAGGCAGATGCTGTTTGTAGAAGACATAGTGAATCGCAAGGCCAGATCAGACCCCACTCTTTTGCTGCTCTGTGGCTTCCTGCTAGCGCAGCCGCAGGTTCTCTGTTGACTACCACTTCTTGTCCTTCTCTGTCAGCCTAGTATAGACTCTTATTATGCTTGAATCTTTGGTCCTGCAGTAACAGTAGATATGACTGTTGGCCAAAAACAATATGGTGGCTCACACATGTAGGCAAGTCAATTTTTTGCTTGGGAAAAATCATTCAAAACCCAGGATTTAGGGATCAAGAGCACCACCAAATTCCTGGGAACCTCTTAAAATAAGAGTACTTCTCAATCTAGCCTTGTTTCTAAATCATGGGCTTTTTCTATGAGGCCTGAAAAATAACCTATTGCAGAGTAGTGATTTTGTGGATATATCATTTTCCTGCAGCAATCTATGATAAGAATGCCCTTATTCTCACCTCTGAGCTGAACTCAATGATGACCACATCATTTGCCCTCTCTGTGGCTCTGTGGTCAGTGCTGGTAGCCATGCTAGTCATGGATTTGTTACCTGGGCACATCGGTTCGGAAGACTTCTTGAGTCATTTAAGTCACATGGTGGGAAGCAAAACTAAATCACCCTAAGGAAAATGCTGAAAGAACATGATGACCCCTTTACCTCAGCTTTCTCAATTATAATAAATGAAGAGGCTAGTCAGCAGATCTCTGAGGTGTCTTCCACCAAATGTGACGTCTCTGTGTATTTTGAGCTGAGATCAGGGCATCAGTCATCTTTCAGAGGTTTAGACACCAGAACTTTGAGAGTAATGATAAGTTCCCAAATGCACATTGCCTGGTTCTCTTATCTCTTAATCAATCGTATCCTTAAAGATAACAAAGAGGTCTCACTGGATATAAAAATAGTTCTCTTATATGACAGTTACCAACAGTACAAGGAATCTTGGTGAATGGGGAGTTCAAGTTGGAGAAAGAGACTCTGATTAAACTCTTGGAAGCAAAATTGTATTTTTAATAAATAAAATTATTTTTTCTTCATTTAGAACTTAAGGTCCCCAGAAGGCAAGTCCCAGTGAGGTAAAACTAAAAAAACAAACAAGCAAACAAATAAACAAACAAATAAAAAATCTGTAGAAAAAACCTCATGCTGCATGTCACCCGTACTACCTGTTAGCCTCTCAGTTTGGGACAGTTTAAACAGGCAGATAACAACTTATTTCTTCTTCTCTTTTCTGTTTACGAGAAGAGCAGCAGCTGTGAGGAATATTTGCTGTGGAATGAATCTAGACTGTCCTGAGGAGCTAGGATTTAAGTCCACTCTTTCAACATTTCCATAGTATCCAGTTTGATTTCAGTTGTGTGCATGTTTAATCTTGTTCAAAACCGAGCTCCTGGAAAAGACGGGAAATGCTGGGAAACTAAACTCATATTTGTTTTGGAAGCAAAGGGCCACTGCATTCCGATTTTCATGGCAGGGAGGCAAATCTATATAATGTTGTAACACTGCAGTTATGAGTGCAGAGAAGGAAGAAGAGGCAATTCTGCCAACCTATCCCCTGCATTGAATCCTGGACTTTCAGTTGTTTCACAGACTGAGATTTCTAATAGCAGCAGCTGTATATTTTTTTTTTCTGAAAATACACAATAGGGACTTAATAAGTAAGTGTTGACTTGATTTTGAAGCCCAGCCACTTTTAAAAACAAACCCTTTATATTATCTTACACTAGGTGCATCATTTTTCTGACCACCTTGAGTTTTACCAGCCTTTCCAACATCTCAGAACCTATCCCTCTATCTTATATCCCTCCATAGTCAGCAACATGATTGAAATGAACAATATTGATTTTACCACTCAGGTATTGTGATTTGTCTTGGAAAAGAGGAAATGGTTAGCTGTAAGATTGCCTTGAATATGACTCATTCTTCGCAAAAGAAAATAATTTGATATAGAGGTGATTATAACTAAGAAAGATTTAGGTATGGTAATTTTAAATTTTAAGTTATATTTTATATTTGCCTCCACTTTCAGAGCTCAAATCTTAGTCAATGATAGAAAATTCTATGCCTGCATACATTTTTTTTTTAATTCTGCGTGTATGTTGGAGTAGGGGACCACAGGAAAAATATTTAAGCTTTTAAGGTTTTGGTTTCCCTTTTCTTAAAATGAAGATAATAAAATATTTCAGTATGTTGTGTTGGTAAAATGTTCCACTTTCCTTTAGTTAAGAAATATATATATAAAATCTTTCTAAAAGTTAAACATGATAGAATGCATGCTCTGGCTGACAAGTTTGGAAGGGTTATTGAGAGACTAATTCATTGCCTATATCTAGTTTGAAATGCATTATGACCGAATGGAAAGAAAACTGCTCATCTAAAATACACAGTGTATTAATGGTCTGGAAAAAGAATTCAGGCAATCTTTCTCAATCCATATGGTCAGGAAAGTCTTTATGTCTCAACTCTACCCGTTCTCCTGCCATGGAAGTCCTTTTCTTCTGGCTAGGTCTCCTGGAGGAGAGAGTAAGTGTCGAGTGTGCTCTGCCCCTAGACAACACACACTAAACACCCTCTTCTCCCTCCAGTTTATAATTAGGCCCTCATCACAAAAGCTCTTCTCTTTCTATACAGTTGCATCCCATTCTCATATACCTTCCAGGTATGGCTCATTTCCAAAGTCTTTCCTCACTTTTGCTATCTACTTCCCTGACTCGTCCTAGTTGGCTCCATCCTGCCTTCTCTATGGGTCCCAGTTATGAAACACAGTATGCAAATGCAAATAAGGATTCCATGGACTGGGACTAGAGATGAGGAGTCCCTTGTGACTCTGACAGCCTTCTAAATAGCTGCTGATGGGGGAAAGAAGCAAATGATCTTGAGAGACTTTTTAAAATTGCTTCTCCTTATTGGAAAAAAAAAAAAAAAACAGAAATAAAATGTAAAAATCACCTCTCTCTGAAATGCTGATCTTGCATGAACATGCACGTGCATGTATCAGTAGCATGAAAGGAACTGAAACATTTGACCCATCCAAAAAGAAAAAAGAAACCCCCCACATAGATTAGCCTGCAGCTCTCCACTTCTACCCCCAACCCAACGAGAACCAGACTTTTTGATTTGCATCTGCCGCCACACCCAAATCCCTGTGAACGCTATGTTAATTTGAATGTACAATCAACAAGAGTTCTCTTTCTCTTTTTATCATCTGTGCCAAAGACAACAAATGCAAATGGCGAGGTATAATTGGTATTAGAGGCACCCAAGTCAGTGCTAGCATAGCATTAAGGTTAACTGCCTATATGATAATCTCCAAACAACCACAGAGAGACAAGTATCTTGCAACAGCTGTGCAGGACATAAATAAAGCTTTTCTGACTTTTATGCACGTAGTCTTAACCATAAATGTTACATCAACTTTTTTTTTGTATAACTCATGGGAGACAAGTTATTCTTCTAAGGATTTGTCCTTTTGTTTTTTTAAACCTAAGTCACATGGAACTAGACTTGGAATTAAAGTTTTGAAAGTCCTTAGAATTGGGCAATTTCTTGTAATATTGGGGTAACTGCAAAAAGAGGGGGAGTGGGTACTGAGCCTGGTGGTTAGGCTCAGAGCCAAAAGAGAAGTTTCCCAGCAACTGTTGGATCTATTGTCCACCCTCCTGGAAATGCCGTCTCTTTTCATTAAACTTGTCCATGATACGAGCTGTTGTTCTCCCCATGTAGTTTTAAAGACAAGGCATAGCTTTAAAGCTGAGATACCCATGGCTTGTTCTGTAATATACAAATTAAAATAAAAATGAATACATAGAAAAAGCAAAGTTGGCTCTTTGGCCAGAAGCTTTTGCTTCCACAGTCATAAAGATACAGACAGGTAGATCTATCACTTTAATCTAAAAATGAAAATCCCTTTAGAAAACTGCCAGACATTCAGCCCTGGCCAAATGGATCTGAAAGGATTGCGATTTCTCCTGCTGTCAACTGACTCTGGGAGAGTTACTGCTGGCAGACTCATTCATAGAAGGATTTGCAGTGGGACCACCAATGTACCATCACTCTTGACTTTGAAAGAAGAAGGTATGGAAAGTTGGGAGGAGGATTGAAAATAATAGCATCTATATCCTGAGTATTTGATAAGTATTAAGTAATGTATGTTACCTGCATTGTCTCAGTGATCATTCTGCGATACTATTATTGACTGGATTTTATAGATACTGTATTAGTTTTATATTGCTACTGTAACAAATTACTACAAACTTAGTAACTTAAAACAAACCAAATTTATTATCTCATGGTTCTGTGGAAGTCTGACACTGGCTACAATGGACTGAAATCATAGCATCAGAAGGGCTGCGTTCCTTTCTGGAGGCTATAGGGAAGAATTTTCTCACCTTTTCCAGCTTGTAAAGGCCACTCACACTCACATTCTTTTTTTTTTTTTTTTTTTTTTTGACTGAGTCTTGTTCTGTCGACCAGGCTAGAATGCAGTGGCGCTATCTTGGCTCATTGCACCCTCTGCCTTCCAGGTTCCAGTGATTCTCATGCCTCAGCCTCCCGAATAGCTGAGAAGTTCTCAGCCTCCCGAATAGCTGGGACTACAGGCACGCATCACCACGCTGTATTTTTAGTATTTTTTTTTTTAATAATTTTTGTATTTTCAGTAGAGACAGGTTTTGCCATGTTGGCCAGGCTGGTCTTGAACTCCTGACCTCAGGTGATCCACCCACCTTGGCCTCCCGGAGTACTGGGTTTAAAGACATGAACCAATGCACCTGGCCAAGGCCACTCACATTCTTTGGCTTGTGGCCCCTTTCTTCTATCTTTAAAGCAAGCAAAAGCTGGTTGAATTTTTCTCACATCACATCACTCTGCTTCCCTCTTCTACTTGTAAGAACGTGGGTGATTACGTTGTATAACTGGGCAGCTTAATTCAAAATGCATTTTAAACTTTTTGTTTCCTTTCACTTGGGTTTCAAGATATAATCTTGAGGCAAATGGCAGAAGCCTTTTTCCTTAACCTTAAAATAGACAGCATGCTTTTCCCACCTTATATATTCCCTTTACATTTATCACACTGTGAGCTAGTATCTAATTGCGTATCTTCTTAGAAGTTCCAGGGGCTAATCTTGAAACAGGGAGACCAAGTCTGGAGACCCAGCTGCAAAGTTTCAGAGATTACTTCAAGGTGGCTCATTAACAACCTGGCCATTGTTGTGATGACATCAGCCTGAGGTCCCAAGTCCCAGGTCCCAGGTGGACTGAGACCCAAGGCAGCCACCAGAACAAGACACACAGACGTTATCCTCAGGCCAATGTTTGAATGCCTTCTTTATCAAGTTTTCCCATTTTAAACTCCTGCCTTCACCCCAAAATCAAAGCAGTTACTTTGGATAGGAATCCAGCTGCTTCCCCTTTACTAGTTTTGGTTAATAAATTCACTTTCTTCCTACCGGACTTCACTCTTGTTAACTGGACTCTGCAAGTGGCGAGCATTGGGACCTACATTGTTTGGTTACAGTCGGATCCACATTAACAATATGGATAATTCTGCATCTCAAGGCCAGCGGCTTAGCAACCTTCATTTCATCTCCACTTTTAATTTCCCCTTGCCATGTCGCCTCACATATTCAGTCTCCAAATGTGACATATTTGGAGGTACCATTATTCTGCTTCTAGAGATAGAAAAGGAGTAGTCGTCTAGACGCAGTGGCTCACACCTGTAATCCCAGCACTTTGAGAGGCTGAGGTGGGCAGATCACTTGAGGCCATGAGTTCGAGACCAGCCTGGCCAGCATGGTGAAACCCTGTCTCTACTAAAAATATAAAAATTAGCCAGGTGTAGTGGGTACCTATAATCCCAGCTACTCTGGAGGCTGAGGCAGCAGAATCGTTTGAACCCCGGAGGTGGAGGTTGCAGTGAGCCGAGATCACATCATTGCACTCCAGCCTGGGTGACTCGAGCCTCTGTCTCAAACAAGCAAACAAATAAAAAAAAAAAAAGGAGGAGGAGTAGGTTGCCCAAGGTTACATGGCTACTTGGGAGTGGGGCTGAGACTAGCTTTGAGCCAAAGCCTGATCTGAAAATAGGAAGAGGAACAAGGAGAAAGAAAGAAGAGAAAGAGAAAGTTGAGGAGAAATTTTCCTATGGAGAAAATGAACATTCTTTTGCAACAAATGCATGGCTTATTGTAAGTCAATCAAAAAAGGAAGAATGTGTGCGTTGACAACTTGTCTTTGCTAACCATTTAACCTGTAAATAGTTTGCATAAGTCATAGTTCACCAAATTACATTGGCCTCACTCACAACACTGGTCTTTTTGGTGTTGTAGAACACACCAGGGTGTTGAGACCGACCTCATAACAAAGCAGGGGTGCAATATGAAGGCACTACTATGTGCACAAACACACATGCAGTGTACCAAAACACCACACCAAGATGCACACTAAGCAAGTATGTTAGTTCCATAGAATCTTTGTGGAGAGGATTTAGATGAAGAGGTGAAGGGGACCAGGGGCAAGTCGGGATGAATATCAAGAAGACTTTTTCTAACAGAAAGAGCAATGAACCATCTAACAATGAGACTCTGCAGATGCTGGAAGACCCCTTGACCCCACATTTAAAACTATTTGGTGTGTATTCTCATTGAGGACTCTCCTTTTTGCTTATCTAGAAGGCATATGCAAGGAGGGGATAAAAGAAAGAAAGGGCAGAATCTCTTCAGCAGTGCTCTTGCAATGATATTTCCGATAGCTCCTCCATCTCCTACTCAGGTGGATTCACAGAATTCTATAGGAATATCTGAGATCACCTGGTGCAACTCTCCATCCATAGATTAGAAAACTGAGCTTCAGGACAACTAAATAACAATAAGAGTCACATAGCTGATTTCAGCAGAGTCAAAATACCATGAAGCATCCGTTCAAAAGTCCAATCAGCAGGCAGAAGTCACATGAAATTTATGCTTACATCCCCTTAACAGGGCTCCATGCTGGAGACTGACATATGCTTTCTGAAAAATCCTGCACAAACAGCTTTTCTTCCAGGACTGGAACCAATGGCTCTGTCCTCAGTGCATTTCAGGGACCAGGTTAAACACAAAATACATGTCTTTAAATGTGACAAGCACATTTGCTATAGGAAGATGCTTGCCCTGTCAGAGGCACTTGGGAACTGAAACTGAGGCAGGACTGGTGGCTATATATCCGCACCTCACACTCACGTTAGGACTTACACCCTCCCTTTGCAGAAAGCCACATGCTAGGAATTTTCAGTCATCATGAGAGAGAGTGTACAGAGCCCCCAGGATCAGGAAAAACATAACAATTTGCCTATTTCAAACTTGCAGCTGTGGGTTCTAAAAGATTGTGTGAGTGGGTCAGTTTCTAACCTGGTTTTATGAGGCCTCAACTGAAGGATGAGCTGTCTTGGAAACTGTCAGGCCTGACTTGTCAGAAAGGTGGGCCAGATTGAGATGTCTTTGAGCATCCCAGGTATAAAATTCTCTGGCAATTCAGCATAACCTCTAGGTCTGCTAGTTCCTCTTGCATTGAGCAGATTATATGGGCAAATGTGCCATTTTCAAAAGGCTCCAAACCCTGAACTGTCCCATAAAGCATGCAAATGAAGTTGTCAGGTTGAGTGTTTACATTTAGTTCCGTGTTCTGTTCCATTCTAAAAGATGTCTAGCATTATGAGATTCTCAGCCTTTTGACATCTGTTGGGTAAAGATATTTCATGTTTCTCTAGCTTTTAATTCATTTGCCTCCCCTCCCTGCAGGTAAAGAAGGCCTAATTCATCCTGATGGCAGAGCTTCTCCCTCCTTCCCAGGGAATAAGTCAAGGGTTTCTAAATTGGCATTTCTAAGGCAAAGAGGAATCTCCCTCCAGGGACATTAATGTCATCACAGATGCTGTGGCAGTAGGAGTAGAGATAGGTAGGGATCAGCCTTGGAGGGTCAGCAAAAAGGAAATTTAATAAGATCCTACTGGAAATCAAGGGTCATAGTATCATCAGTGCTAAGGGCATGACATAGCTGAAGCAAGCTCTCAAATGGAGCAGCGTTCCCAGACACAGGGACAGACTCTTCCTCAGCAGAAACAGATATCAGCTGGCAATCAAGCAGGAGAAATGCTGCCAGATAGGTGAGTTCATTCTATGCTTGGACCTCATATTATGGTTCAATTGCTCTGCAAGATTGTTACCCTGCCCATTAATGGTGTCCATATGTGAGGATAGCTGCCTCTTTCTCCACCAAGGACCAATGGAAAGATAAGCCTTGACCTGGTCTGGAGGCAAAGCGGGTTCAGAGGCTCAGAGAGTCTGCTCAGCCCTGACTGATATCAGAGGTTATGAACTCCTCCTTTAAAAAGAAGGGAGCCCTAAATGAAAAATGGTATAGCCACTTTGGAAACACTGTAGGGGCTCCTCAAAGAATTCAAAGAGAAGTATGTGATCCAGTGATCCCACGTTTTATACACCCAGAAGAATTAAAAGCAGGATCTTGAGAAGACATCTGCACTCCCATGTTCACAGCAGCATTATGTACAGTAGACAGGAGCCAAAAGGCACTCCTTCATCAACAGATGAATGGATAAACCAAATGGGGAATGTGCATACAATGGAATATTATTAAGATTTAAAAAGGAAGGAAATTCTAACAAATGTTACAACATGGATAAGCCTTGAAAACATTACGCTAAACGAAAGAAGCCAGTCACCAAAAGACAAATACTGTACAATTCTACTTATATAAGGTACTAGAATTGTCAAATTTGTAGAAACAGAAAGTAGAATGGTGGTTGCCAGGGACTAGGGGGAGGGAGAAACGGGGAGTTGTTTAACATATATGGAGTTTCAGTTTTGAAAAACAAAAAAGTTCTAAAAATGAAATGTTCAACAATGTGACTGTCCTTAACAGCACTGAACTGTACACTTAAAAATGGTGAAGACAGTCAATTTTGCTATGTGTGTGTGTTTTTTTTCACCATAATCAGACATTTAAAAAATTACAAAAAATTAATTTTTTAGAGGTAGGAGACCTTAACAGTGATAAAACAAACAACAACAACAAACCCTTGTCTTAACAACTTTGTGAGATCAACTTTACTTTCATTTTCCTGGTAGAGAAGACTTTTAGGAACATCAGCACAGGAGAAGGATTCCTTGGAGTGCCTGCTCTAAAGGCTGGTGAGTCTATGTAGCTAGGTTATTCTGGAAGCCAGCCAACATATAAAAAGTACAACAGTTAAGATATAAATGCTCTGTTATGCTTCTCTCTCAAAAAAAAAAAAAAATGAATGACTAAATAAATAAAAGATGTTTCAAAATTCTCTGGCCTGTTTCTAGGATCAAGCCTGGGGAGCCTCATCAGAGTGCCCACCTTTAGTGGTACTCCACACCTACACACTTCTCTGTTCTGCTGGTGCTGCCCAGGAGGCCTGGGAAACTTGGCATGTGAATGGACAGTGATGGATAAATGAATCGATCTTTCTATTTTGCTTTGAAAGTACACCTCCAGCTTCCTCTTCTCTAGGGTGCCTGCCCTGCCCCCACAGGCTGCATTAGACCCTGCTGTGTGCACCTATATTGTTCTCTGCATCTGCATACTCGTATCTCAGCATTTCTTGTGCTGTAGTGTAATAACTTGGTACATCTCTCTCGCCCACAGGCCTGTGAGATCCTTAAGAACAAAGGGTTTCTGACCACTGCCATAGTGCCTAGAATGTGGCTGATAATAAATAAACATCATATAATGACATCAGTGACTGGTTTTGCATTCTCAAGATGAGAATGGCCTTTTTGGACAACTAGACATGCACGTGGAATAGTCCAGGTCATTTTCTGGCTCCAGTGTTGAGCTTGTGCTCAGAGCTTCTTCGAGTTCTACCACCTTCCATGACTTGTATCCTTTCTCCAATCACTCTTCTCTTCCCTAAGTAGGTGGCTGTGGTTTCTGTTTGATTTGTTTGGGTTTTGCATGTCCCTGTTAGTCATGTGTGGGTGTCCCTGTGCTGCTAGTATCTTCTGAACTTCTCAAGGACAAAGCATCCAACACTTTCTTTGTGTCTTCCCAAAGCACCCATCCGTAAACTGAGACAGCAAGTTTAAAAGCAGTTACTGTTTGAAGAATATCCAACATGAACTGCTGGGCTGACACCTCTACCCATGTGTGTCGCCAGGACCTCAGAAAGTGAACAAATCATCTTTTCTCGATCAACCAGCTCGTTTTTCTGAATACCTTGAGGGGTGGTGGTTTATGTTTTTGCTTTTCAAGAAAGGGTACTTTTCTTAATGGCACATATTCTCCTACATCCTAAGACTTGAATGAAGCCTTACTATGATCTTTGAGCCTGACTTTCTTCAAACTTGCCCTATCTTGTCCCCACAAAAAAATTTAGGCTCTGACTTCTATTGATTATTTTCACAGAATTTTCTCCCTTTTCACCCCTCCCAATTGTCATCACTCCGTAGCAGCTGACACCTAGACCAGGAGCTTTGCATGCCAGTTTCCATCTGTCAGAGTGGCTGTCTAGGCAGAATAGAGTTTTGAAAAGATTCTGATGCCTTGTCTGGGATCAGCAGGAGATAATATTTACATCAATCAGAGGTGTCTGTCGTGGATATAGGAGAGAGTAGCTGTGGTCCAAATGCTGAGATTCTGTCATCTCTGGCCAAGATAAATGCAACGGTCTTGTTTTTTCCCTGACTCCTCTTTCAATGCATTCTATACAATGACCCAAATTTGACACATTTAATATAGCATTATGACATCTTGCCTCCTAGATAATAAGTGATACCTGGTTGCCTGCACCAGTATCTGTCAAGCTTCGTCTTTCTTGCTACTCACAGCAAGAGTCTCCAATGTCTTGCACATTTAGTCTCCTTCATGCCTAGGAGCTGAACTAGTCTAGACTAGGACAAGAAGCATATCAGCTGCCTCAACCCCTCCAGATGTGGGGCCTGGAGTTTATCTTGGCAGCCCACAGACTTGGTATCTGCTGTGCCTCGCGTCAGCCCAGGGTGCCAACTTAAGCCTCCAGGTCACACAACTTGTAATCTTTTTCTCATTTCTCCCTTCCTCATACCCTCAGACATACTGACCCATGGACAGGTCTGAGGTGCTGCCACAGGTTACCTGTCTGTTCTTACATTCATACTTTGAAAGTCACCTATTTCTTGTGGCTCCCAGGATTTTAAGAATTGGCAGGTTCCTTATTCCTGGCCCAGGATGGGTTCTGGCCTTATATGAGCGCATTGCCCATAATGACATTGAGGATTATGTGAGTCTTACACTACTGGACCACATCCATCAAATGAAGCTCCTTCATACTACTGGCATAGCCTGGTCTCGGCGTGGGACTGCCACGCCACATGCTCTGGACACTGTGTGTAGGACCACTCAGCTCTGCCTAGAGAAACCAACTGTTTCCCTACTCCCCTGGCTCGGATTCCTTCCTTTCCGCAGCAGACCCAGCATATCCTGTGCTTGAACTGACAATTATAAAAGTATCATTTATTGAGCACTTGCCATGTGCCAGACCCTTGAATAAGTGCTTTGCATGCATCGTACCACTCCACCTTCACCAGGACCCTATGAAGCAGGTGCTTATGCTCATTTACACAGGAGGAAATCAAGGCTTTAGAGAAGTTAAACAAGTTGCTTTGAGGTCACATACATAGCAAGAAGAGATGGGATTTGAAGTTAATACTCACTGAATCGAGATCTTATGCTTTTAATCACTATATTATTAGAGATTACAAATTAATAGTCCCTGGTAAAACATAGGCCACAGTTACATTTGCCCACCAGAATATCTTACTTTATTTTTTATTTTTTTGAGATGGAGTCTTGCTCTATTGCCCAGGCTGGAGTGCCATGGCACGAGCTGGGCTCACCACAACCTCTGCCTCCCAGGTTCAAGTGATTCTCCTGCCTCAGTCTCCCAATTAGCTGGGACTATGGACGTGCACCACCATGCCCAGCTAACTTTTGTATTTTTAGTAGAGACAGGGTTTCACTATGTTGGCTAGGCTGGTTTCGAAGTCCTGACCTCGTGATCCACCCGCCTCGGCCTCCCAAAGTGCTGGGATTACAGGCGTGAACCAGCGCGCCCAGCCCAGAATATTTTTAATGGTGGCCAATACTTAAAAATTAGAAGATGTAACATAAAAATTTAGATGTGCGACTTTTCTTTACAATATTGGAAGGGCCGACAACATAGTTTCCATATCCTGTGAGGTAAAAATCAACTTAGCTAAGAAATGTCTGCCAGCCCTTTGCATGGGTCATGAGCACACCAGTTTGCCTCTTTCACTATTTCTTATTGCAGTAGTTCTCAGATGTTACTGTTGAGTGGAACCATCTAGAGATTGCTGGACCCCAGCCCAGAGTTTCTGATTTAGTAAGTTTTGGTAGGGTATGAGAATTTGTCTTTTCACAGTCCAACTGTTAGTTGCCATTTCTCATCACATTAATGCTGTTGCTACTTTTACAGTTAGTCCACTCACCCACCCACTTCTTTTATCCTCATGCTCCATTTGAGTTTGCAACCCAGGCACTATGTTATAGTAACACCAAGGAACTCAAGGCCCTCCCATCTCTTCCTAAATTCCCACTAATCTCTGACATGAATCTTAAGGCTAATCTGGATTTCTTATTGCTCTGACTTCTTCTTTCAACTCTTTTAAAAATATAATGCAGTTTCTTAATTCAATTTCATGAAGTATGCAGAAGACATAAAAATCACTAACAAAGGTTCTTCCCCTGAGCTGGAAGGGACCAGGAGAAAAGAGACATCTCACATATAGGAAAGATAAGCGTTTCTGCTAACATAATCTTCCGGCAGATTTAAAAGCCATAGAATTCACACAGAAGCAACCACTTCATCGATTCTGTTCTTTCAGTAGCACCTGCCTCATGGTCTCAACAAGCCCTCTTCTCTGGTTATTCAAAGCCAATTTAACTATTTCAGGAGAAATCTATTTGCACAGTTATTCAGGAAATATAATGCCTCAATTCAAAAAATTTCATTTGGTTTTCGCTTTGCCTGGAATGCCCTATTATAATCTTCAGAACCCATCTCAGATGCCACTTACTCAAAAGGCCTTTCCAGATTAGTCTAGGCAGATATAATCACTTCCTCTCTTGGAACTTACATACTATGGCCATTTCCATGCATTCTCCCCATATTTCCTTGAAATATAAAATAACTATCTTGTGCATATACCTCCTCTAAGAGGCTATAAACTCTTTTATAGCATAAAATGAGACCTACACAACCTTGCAGTCTGCATGATGTCAGCATAGTGCTTTGCTTTCAGGCCTCATTTAGTTCGACTTATTAAATGTTTGGATGAATGCAGGGATTGGAGCACAATGCCATCGAAAGGGCAAAGAGCAGAGCAGATATTCAGAGAGATTTGGGACCATCTGAAGTTAGCCACTGCTAATTGAGGGTCTATTATTTGTCCAGCTCCAGCACTAACTCAGGCATTACTGAAAATAGAAGTAGAAAATAATAATCAGTCATGATAAAGCTTGCTAGAGCACCACACATAACAAAAATTGAGAGCAAGCTACAATGTGTGTGCTAAACTGTGTGATGGTGACTTCAAGAGAAATAAATAGAAGAGAGGAGCAAATCAGAATAGGCTGGAATAAATGGAGAAGACTGTAAAGTATCAGATATATACATCTGAGCCAGATATTCAAATAGGGGTTGTGGTGCAGTTTTCTGCTGCCAAGGTTGTGAAGATATTCTCCTTTGTTGCTTTCTAGAAGCTTCAGGGTTTTGTTGTTGTCGTTTTACCTTTCACATTTAGATCTAGAATCTCTCTGGAATTGGTTTTTGTGTATGATGTGTGGTACAGTTCAGGGGTCATCTCTCTCTGTGTGAATATGCAATTGATCAGCATCATTTATTGAAAAAAGTTCCTTCTCTCATTTCAGTGCTGTGGCATCTTTATTGTAAAAATGGTTTTCATATATGTATAACACTGTTTTTCTTTCTCTATTTTTTTATGCTTGCACCAATACCATGCTGTTGCTTTTACTTTTTAAATAACTGTAGCTTTGTAATACCTTGATATTTGGTAACTTAAGTCCTCCGACTTCCTATTTTTCAAGTTTGTCTTTTGTTCTTTTTAGTCCTTTCATTTCCATTTAAATTTTAGAATCCATGTGTCAATTTCCACACACAAAAAAAAGTCTGCTAGGATTTTTATTGGGATTTATTGAACCTAAAAGTTAATTTAAGCCAGGCATGGTGACTCATGCCTGTAATCTCAACATTTTAGGAGGCTAAGGTGGGAGATTACTTGAGCCCAGAAGTTTGAGACCAGCCTGAGCAACATAGGGAGACACTGTTTCTGCCACAAAACAAAAAAAGAAAGAAAAAAATTCTGTCTTCTAGTTTTTTGAGAATATACAGTAAATTACAGTTAACCGTATCCACCCTATAGTGCAGCAGAACAACAGAACTCATGCTTTCTATGTAGCTGTAATTTTGTATTTATTATTATGTAGGTTTTTAAAAAGATATCCTTTATGAATTTAAGAAGTACCTTCTATTCTTAGTTTATCAAAAATACTTTTAAATTATGACTGAGGATTAAGTTTTATTAAATTCTTTTTTGTGTATAGCAAGATTATAGTCACATAATTTTTCTCCTTTATTCCATTAACATGGTGAATTTTACTGATTGATTTTCTAGTTTTTCCAAACTTACCTTCCTGAAACAAGCCCCATTGGCTTATGGATTTAATTTGCTGATATTTTATTTAGGATTTTTATTTTGTGTTCATAAGAGAGATTAGCCATGAATTCAGTGTCCTCCTGAATGTTTGGCTTGAGGGTTTGGTGCCCTTGTAAAACTAGTTTGGAAGTGTCACCTCTTTTTATATTCTTTAGGAATGATTGTGCGAGATTGGTATTATTCCTTGCCTATTTGGAAGAATTCACTGGTGAAGCCATGTGGGTCTAGCTTTCTTTGTGAAAAATTTTTTTATTACAAATATCATTGCTTTTGTAATCTCAGCACTTTGGGAGGCCAAGACAGGCGGATCTCCTGAGTCAGGAGCTTGAGACCAGCCTGGCCAACATGGCGAAGCCCCGTCTCTACTAAAAATACAAAAATTATTCGGGTGCAGTGCTGCACACCTGTAATCCCAGCTATTTGGCTGGCTGAGGCAGAAGAATCGCTTGAACCCAGGAGGTGGAAGTTGCAGTGAGCCAAGATCATGCCACTGTACTCCAGCCTGAACAACAGAGCAACACTGGCTCAAAAGAACAACAAATACCATTCCTGTAATAAATAAAAAATTTTCTATTTCTTCTGTTGTCAGCTTTGATGCATTGTATTTTTCAATGAATTTTTTCATTGTATCAAAACTTTCAGATGTACTGGAATATAAACATGTTCATAAATACTCTCATGTTTGGTAGTAATGATTCCTATTTCATCTTTTTTATTGAAAACTTGTGTTTTCTTTCTATTTTTTTCTAGTCTTGCTAAACAAAAGTTGATCAATTTTACTAATATTTTTAAAGAACAAACTTTTGACTTTTTGAATTTTTCTATTGTATATTTATTTTCTATATCAATAATTTCTATTCTTCATTATTGCCTTTTTCTATTTGGGGTTAATTTGCTATTTCATTTCTAGCTTCTTGAAATAAACACTCAGATCTTTCTTCTTTTCTAATATATGTATTTAAGGATATAAGATTCCCTCTGAGCACAATATTAACTGTGTAGCAGTTTGCAAATAGTTGCAGATTTTTCCTATCTTTGTCTGCATTCCTTATTGTAATAGAACTTTTCAGTTTCCTTCATGTAGAGGTATCTACCCTTGAGTCTAGGTTTGGCCATGTGATATTAGTAAATACAGAGCAAACAGAACCTTGGAAAACTTTTAAACATTGGAGTCTGTTTTCTCAGTTTGTGCTTGGAAGCTTGAAAACACCATGTGGAGGAGAGCAAGCTAGCTTGCTGGAGCCCAATGGAGAAGCACTGAGACACCCTAGCTGAAAGTCAGCCAACTCCAAGATATGTGAGTAAGACCATCCTAGGTTTTCCGGCTTCCAGTCCACTCTTCAGCTGACCCCAGACACAGGAGAGCCTGGCAGAGATCAGCTAAGCCAGAACAGAAGAACCACCCAGATGACTCACGGAATCTTGATATAAGTAAAATGGTTGTCTTTAAGCCATTAAAGCTGGGGATGGTTTGTTATATAGCAAAAATTAGCTAAAACTAGCTATAACCCAGAAGCTTTGATATGAAGTACAATCCCATTATCGTTTGATTAAAAACACGTTCTAATTTCCATTGTGATTTCTTATTTAGATCAATGAAATATGTAGAAGTTGATTGCTTAATTTCCAAACATTAGATATTTTTAGTGATTTGTGTATTTGTATGACTGATTTCTAGCTTAATTTCTCCTAAAATCAAGAATATAATTTGTATTTTCTTCAGTTCTTTGAAATTTATTGAGACTTTTACTATGGTCCAGGATAGAGTCAATTTTACTAAATATATTTACTTGAAGAGGGTGCTCATTCTGCAATTTTTAGGTGCAAGATTATTTATATGTCAATTAGGTTAAATGTATCATCTCATTTTTTAAATTTTTATCTTCACTGATATTTTAAATTACTAGTAATATATTTTATTTTGAGAATTTAGAATTTGTTTCTATTTTTATTTCTATCATTTTCACATGTATTATATGTGGATATATAATAACATGTTATTAGATGCATACAAATGTATGCCTTTATCTCATTTTTTTCCTTTAAAATCTACAGTATCTGATATAATTATAGCTACCAATTTATTTGTTATTAATTGGTTTATCTTTACTCCTTTAATTCCTTTCAATTTTTCTCTTTCCTTATAAATAAAGTGTGTCTTTTATCAGCAAAATTTAATTGTATTTTTATCCACAATCTTTGTCAATTAATTAGAATATTTAGCCATTTAACTACATAAAATTATTAATACAATTGTCAAAATTGACCATCTTTTTGTTTTCTATTTGTTCTAGCATGTTATTAACCTACATTATTGTCCCTTTTGAATTAATCATTTTTATTATTTCATTTTTGTCCTTTGTTATTTTGTTGTTATACATTCTTTTAACTTCTTTTTAGTTATTAGCCTAGAGATTACAACATGATTTCTTGAATTACTTTAAGGTAATATGACTTAGTACTTTTACTGCTTTCAGGACAATGTAAAGACCTTTCAACACACAAAACTCCTTTTTTATGCCTTTTGTGCTACTTTTGGCCATGTATTTTAATTCTACAGAATTTAAACCACACAAGACATGATTATTATATTTGCTTTTAACAGTCAAAATTCATTCAGATTTAACCTACGTTTTTACCTTTTAGAGTGCTCTTCATTGTAATGAAGAATTCTTCATTACAGTTATTTCATTTGCAATCATTTTCTTCTGCTTGTAGAATTCCCTTTTGTATATCTTTTAATGTGGGTATGCTAATGATTAATCCTCTAGTGTAGGTTTTTATCTTAACTCTTTATATCATCTTAATTTTTGAAGAATATTTTTGCTGGGTATAGAATTTGAGACTAGCAGTTATTTCCTTTTAATCCTTTAAAAAGATCATATCATTATAGCCTGGTTTACATTGTGAGTCTTTTTGTCATTCCTCTGAAGATAATGCATCTATTTCCTTTTCTTCCCTCCTGCTGCTTTAAAGACTCTCTCTCTCTCTTTCTCTCTCTCTCTCTCTCCCTCTCGGAGGGTCTGTGTATGTCTATCTATTTTTCCCTGTCTCTATTTCTCCCTGTCCCTTGTAGTCTTATTACCATATGCACAGCAGTGATTTTCTTTGTAAATTCTAGTTCTCTTTTCATCAATATTTTTGACGGTATTATAGATATGTTAATGTCTGTGTCTGATAACTTCAAGAGCTGTATCACCAGCGAGTCTGTGTCTACTGCATATTTTTATTTCAGTGTCTTGTTCCTTTTTGGCATATCTTATGATTTTTGTCACTGGTATGTCTATTTTACTACATTCTGGAAATTATATATATAAAAATTGCAGGGAATCTGGATGATGTGGATGATTCTATCTTCCTCCAGAAAGAATTCCTTTCTCTTCAGGCAGCCAGAGATATCCCAAAAAGATCACACTGATCCAGTCAAGGCCCATTTTCAGACTTTGTGAAGCCTGGCTAACTTAGTTTGTGTTACTCTCGGGCAAAGCTCTTTAAGGACTATAATGGAAAACGTGTGGTTTTTACTGGGACCATTCCTCCTCAGCAAGCTCTGAACAAGCTTTCCTCTCTCCTGTACTGTGATACTTTCAAAACTTCTGCTTAGCTTTTTAGTCTCTTAGAGACTGCTTTCTCTTTGGTTTCTCAGCTCTTGCCCTGAAGATGTACCTAGGAATCAGCTTCAAAATCAGTAAATGTTTCAAAAGGACACCAAGTGAAAATATTGAGCTCACTTCTGTGTGCCTTTTCTCTGGGATCTTGGCACATATGCCCTTGGTAGCTCTGAATTCCAAATTTTTACCTCTCCAGCAAGTGAAGACTGTAGCAATCTTTGGGTTATAGCACTTGCTCTTCAGCAAATATCTGGAGGGAAATAAAGCTTCAGTGAATGAAGCTCATTGATTCAAGTCAATGCATTTCCTCTTTATCCAGGACTTTGGTCTTTGAAGTCCTAGCTGCCTTGGTTGTTTACTGATTCCTTCAAAGAGCTTCACTTTGTGATTTTAAATTTTATCTAGGTTTATATATTTTCAAGGTAGAGTTAATGTGATACTTGTTATTTTATCATAACTGGAAGTGAAAGTCTCCTATCTGTAACATTTTAGCACCTTTAAAGAAAAGTATTCATACATTTTTTTTGTGAAATTGAAAAAACTCAAAACATTTGGTAAACATGACCTGACCAGCCTGACTCGAACAAAACATGGGTATAGGGGAGTAGTGGGTATGCCTTTTAAATATATGTGTCATTACAGATTGTCAATGTTAACACACAGTTCTTCAACATAATCCTCGTGCCTTGATGCAAATGAACGAGATCATCAGCTCAACTGGAGCTTTTTTGACATAAAAACCCTTTCAGTACCTTTGTTTTTTAGTTTTTGGACCATTCTACCTGGACCCATAAAATGTGCCAAATCACAATGAGAACATGTGGACACATGGAGGGGAACATCGTACACCAGGGCCTGTCAGGGGGTGGGGGGCTAGGGGAGGCATAGCATTAGGAGAAATACCTAATGTAGATGACAGGTTGATGGGTGAAGCAAACCACCATGGCACATGTATACCTATGGAACAAACCTGCACGTTCTGCACATGTATCCCAGAACTTAAAGTATAATAATAAAAAAAAAAATGTCAAATCAAAGTTACCTTGAGGCTGAATGCTCAGTCACAGATATCAGCAGCAAGGTATAAATTTGGAATGATTCATTGATGAAAGCTTAGGGAAATTTCTTTTGTCGAGTTTTAATGTTTCTTACGTCAACTTTCAGCAGTTGATATTATTTATGACTATTAAACTATCGGATAATTTACTTTTATGACAGTCTCTAATAATTCTAATACTATGTATTTTTAACTTAACCACTGAAAAAATAAGAACTATACTATCCAGAGTAGCTAAGGCATTTTATACATTTGCAAGGCTTTCTGCATGTCATTAAAAATACATACAAAAATTTGCAGAATTTTGCCTTAAATTTGTAATTTTTATACAATAATTTCACTTCAGTGTATTTATAAGAAAATAAATCACACAAGTATTAAAATATATAAATACAAATATATCTTAGTCTTATTTATAATAGTAAAATATTGACAATAATAATTAATTTTAAACCTCCAACAGTAGGGCACTGCATTGTAAAAGTATCACATCCATGGGATTGAATTACATGCTACCATTTAGAAATATTATTTTAGAAGAATATTCAGTGATACAGTAATTCGTAAAGTAGAAAAATGTCATTTTAAAGAGCCACCTGGTATTTGAACTGTTAGGCCAGGACACCAGTTTTAGGGTGAGGCTTCAATGGTTGTTTAGCAAAACACCCTGAAGGGCTTGTTTCACTTTGGAAGTTGTGGCCTTGCTCCTGGGCATAAGTTAGATAGAAGACATCTGGACAAAGAAGAGGTCTATCCCACTACTTTAAAAAGCAAATGGATTTTGGGGTGGGCCTTGGCAGCTCCCTAGTAGGAGTAGGAGGAAGTATGAGCACAAGAAGAGTTGAGTGCATTTGGGCAGGTAGGGAAGCAGATTACGTGGGAGCAGGTGAGGCCCAGGGACAAAGCCGGCCAGTGCGAATTTCCCTATGGTGACAGGGGCCGAAGGAACTTTGGGACACGAATGTCTAATATTAAGCTAAAGAGTTTATGTTGTTTTCTATGCAGAAATGAGAACCATATGTAGTATGTTCAACTGTTAACCTAAGTATCACCAACAAACTCTAATAAAATAATGTGGCTTTGACATTAACCCTTAAAACTCTTCCTTCACCCACTGAATTGGTGAAAACTCCAAGCAAGTTGGACTTCAAAAGCTGTCTCAGCCCTTGTCCGGCCTGCTTTATTTTGTTTTACCCTTCTCATTGTCTGACTTTTTTCTTTCCTATCCTATTTTTATTCTTAATGGTCACACAGAGTTTCCTTATTCTAAGACTGTAACACCAATTGCAGAGATCTCTGTCATTCCATCTGCAATCATTCAAGCTCCAGAAAATGTAGTTTTTTGCTGTAGATAATATCTCTGTTTTTTTTTTTTTTTTTAGTTGTGCACGTGCTCTAGCTGAGAGGAATTATATCCTGTGCTTTGGGTTTTGGCTGGAGGGAACAGCCTCCGAGTTAAAGCCATCCTGAAAAAGACTCCTTCAGGAGTTACTGACTTTATGTTTCTGGTGTAGCACAATCACATATTCCCCTGCCTGCTGTCCTTTGCACAGGTGTCGTGAGCACAGGACACACTTTAATCCAAAATAATTCTTGAATTAGTTATTACAATCTAGACCTTCATTTCCTTTCCCATTTGCTCCTCTCTTCCTGGTTGTATTTATGCTGCAGTCCCTACATTGCTGTTGCTGGTGAGCCTTTGTCTTCCTTTTCTCTGAAACCTTCAGCTGCTGCCTGGATCTGAGAGAGAGAAGACTGGAAAGTGTCAGTGATAAAGGTCTGTATATAGATGCAAGAAAACACACTTAGAAGGAACGTTACATCTTTTATCCTTTGTTGTAGAATATTACAGTCACCGTCCACCATCACCACCTTGTTTTCAAACAAAAATATTTTATTTAACATAGCAAGTGTCCTTGCTAATTGAATCCTTTTGAATGGAAGATGAGGTTCAATTCATTACATCTTTTCCAATCTCATTAACTTCTCAGGTTTTTCTGTTGTGTTTTTAGCTGGATTCTGCTTTATTTCTTTTAATGACTTTATCATCAACCTCCTGATTACCATTCTGCCTGCTGCCCTGCTTTTTCAGCTCTCTCTCCTTAAATGTAGTTCAGATGCGTCCCCAAGTCCCCAAATAACAAACCAGAGTAAATACCCTGCAACTGATAATTCAGTTTAGAAAAAAATCAATTGTTATATAAAGGGCACTTCCCCCTGAGAACCTCATTTGAATGAGGTCTGAATATCTGTTTCTCAGGATTTAATAGCATTGCCTCAGTACCTTAGCACATTGCCTTCACAGCTGTCTGTAGTCAACACTTCTGACCTGTTATTCCCCTGAGATGTTCAATAGCACAAGCTGTCACCATCAGGAAAAAGGAAGTTTTGTAAATTGCTCCTATTTGGGGGGAAATCTGATGATTGTTGGTATTTAATGGATCAAATTGGGTTTCTAAGTGTAAAGTAATTTTTAGGCTTAATGTTGCCTTCGTTGCAGGTTGTCTTGCATAGGAAGATTAGAAATGCTTTATGGACCGTGGCTTGAGTGTACTACTAATGAAGAGTTTGAGAGTATATTATACCTTAATAATTAATGTTCTTCCAATAACAAACATCTACTATGCAATAGACACCAAGCCATATACTGGGGCTGGGACTGGCTACATAATTTGCAGGGCCTAGTGAAAAATGAAAACATAGCGTTCCTTGTCCAGAAATTATTTGGGGCCAGATGTGGTGGCTCACACTTGTAATCCTAGCACTCTGGGAGGCTGAGGCGGGTGGATCATTTGAGGTCAGGAGTTCCAGAACAGCCTGGCCAATACGGTAAAACCCTATATCTGCTAAAAATGCAAAAATTAGTCAGGCATGGTGGCGTGCACCTGTAATCCCAGCTACTTAGGAGACTGAAGCAGGTGAATCACTTGAACCCAGGAGGTGGAGATTGCAGTGAGCTGAGATCCCACCCTGCACTCCAGCCTGGGTGACAGAGTGGGACTCTGTCTCAAAAAAAAACAAAAAAATTCAGAAGGTCAAGCAAGTGACAATAGAACATTAAGACAAGCAAGGGGACATGCTAAGCACTGGATCCTATGTGACTGCATAGGTCACTCGACCTGAAGCAGGCCCTAACTGGGGTTATGGTTATAAAGTCCTCAAGGAATCAGGAAGTAAGGACCAGACTAGTTCTTGCATTCTGACCCTATGGGATCCACAATGTTCTAGAATCCATTTATGCAGATTCCTTAAGCAGCCACTTGACTGTGGAGTTTACACTTGGCAATTACAGTAGCTCTCCCCAACCCCTCATGCATGGTTTCACTCTCCTTGGTTTCAGTTACCCATGGTAGAGTACAATAAGATATTTTGACCGGGAGAGGAAAACTACATTCACATAACTTTCATTACAGTATATTTTAAGAATTATTCTATTTTATTATTAATTATTGATGTTAATCTACTGTGCCTAATTTATGCATTAAACTTTATCATAGGTATAAATATGTAGGAAAAAACATGGTATATACTTGGTTGAGTGCTATCTATGGTTTCAGGCATCTGCTCACTGGGGGTCTTGGGATAAGCGGGGGACTACCGTACGTAGAAATAAATGCTGAAGGATGTTATCTGAGTTTTAAAACATCCTTTTAAAAAAAAAAAGCCAAGCAAAAGCCACAGACCCAAAACTGCCAGAGGTGCTATTTCTACTCTCCCAGACAGTCAAATTAGCCTTTCTCACTTTCAGGCAATTCTTTATGTACGATGGATTCAGCTGGAAAATCTTGCTCGAAGGCCTGAGGACATCATTATCTCCTTTCTGCAGTTATTTGGCCTTGGAAAGCCAAGGGGTCTCTAGGAGCTTGGGGCAGGGCAGGGCTGTGTTTCCTCCTAAGCTATAGGCCCAGTATGTCTTCTGATTGAGCCCTGACTTGGTGACAAATTGTAGACAGGGTAGGTAAACTGAAGTGTGGGGCACCCTTTCTGAGGGTGCCTGTCAGTCCCCAGTCCCACCTTTGTTTCTCCAGGGGGTTCATTGAGAGGGAAACAGGAATCTCTAGGGTACATGCACTGGGTGAGTGGCGTCTGCCTCTGAAAGTCATAGGAACCCACCTTGCTATAAGTCAAGGCTGCCACTTATAAATGCTTGCCCTGAGCCAGGCGTTGTGCCAACCTACATCACTACAGTTACTCTTTAATGAGAATAACTGCATCATCCTGTCTCTCATCACGCTCACTTTCATAGGAAGAGGCCAAGGCCCTGCAAGGTGAAGTCACCAGGTATTTTGGTCTCTAATGCCTATATCGTTCGCCACCACACAGCTCTTTCTGCTGTCACTATCGGAGAATCTGGGTGTGCAGGGATTACACCCCCCATGCTAGGGTGATGCCCCGGCACAGTTCCAAAAGAGGCAGAAACCCGGTCTGTTGTTATTTTCCCCAGTGAAGAACACACTCTGGACAATATGTTGGTGAGTGAGGTGTTCTCACGATTCCCTGGGGTGAGAATTCAAGGAGCTAGGCTTCATCTGCAAAGTGAAGAACAGTCAGCGGCACAGAGAGCCAGAAGCTCTGCATGAGAGGAAGGAGGTAGGACGACCCTGGTGGCAGAGCCTGCCAAGGGCCCGAGGAGCCTTCTCAGAAAGCTGGGAGAGGCGACGTGGCTGGTGACCACAGCAGAGGGAGGTGAAAGTGGCAGGGCTCAAATGCCCAACAGCAACAGATGGCACCGGAAAGCAGGGCCAGAGAAAGAGAGACTGTGATTGATTCAGTTTGGATGAACTTACCCAGAATTTTGAAATCAGGAAATCTAAAATGAATTTATTTCAGTTTTAGCATACACGTGAGCTTTGTGTTTGTATGTTATGGTTTTGCATAAAGTTTATTGTGAATTATATGGGGGAGGATGGGTAAGATCAGTATTTGGTACCTCCAGCAGTCCTAATCTGGCCCCGAATACCTGTAGATCATCCTATCCTAGGAGCCCTCCATCTCATATATAAAATCCCTTGGACCATCCTTGTGCGTAAACCTGATGATAGAGATCCCTCTTTGAAAGGGTAAGAAATTATACTAGTAGCTCTAAGATGGTGACAGTCTCTCAGTAGTTAACTCAGCATAGGAGATGATAGTAGACACCAGAATTTTCAAGACACAAGATAAGGGCCTGGGGCCAACAGGAGCTCAGGATAAGAAAGAAGATGCTAAAATGGGCAGTAAATGGCATACACCTCTCCATCACCTAGAGCTGCTCTTGTGTGCACATTCAGTTGGTTCCACTCTTCAGTTTAAATACCTTTTCCTTAATTTCACCTACTTTACCTGAGAGCTCTCCCCTCACCTCCATGTGAAACACAGATCCCTCCCGAATACAGAGACTGGATTCTGTATCCGACCTGCATTTCCTCCCACATACTAACCCCCTCCAGATGGGCCATTGCTGACATGAAACAGTATCATTTTGTAGAGGACATAGAAAACCTCTTGTGTATGACAAGATTATGCTGAAATGACAACAATGCCTTTTATTTTATACTAGCTTACAGCAATAACTTAACACACAGTAACTCACTTAATTTTCACACAGATTGTATGAAATGGATGGGCACTCTTATATCCCCACTTACAGATAGGGTGGCCAGCAAAGATAGCAGTTAAGTCATCTGCCTAGAGTCACACCATAGATGGGACTGCCAGATTCCCAGTCTGAGGTCTCTTGTGATTTCACTTTGTCTCCGAATCCTCTACAGTATGCTAGCTTTAACACATGTTTTGATATTCATTATCTTATTAGTTTTTCACATAACCCCACTGGGGATGAATTATTAACCCCATTCTACAGATAAGGACACTGAGCCTCAGAGGTCGAAGGCTAACTCTTCATTGTGTGGTACATTCTAATTAGACTTTCGCTACAGAACATTCTTGAGGAGAGACGGGAAGGGGTGGCTCATGAATATGAAGGAGGAAGACAGTGTGGGATGCTAAGACATCAGTTCAGAGGAAGAGTTCCTTACCTCCTCACCCCCACCCCAACAGCATGGGGGAATAAAACTTAATCATCTGTTGTGAAGAGCTGTTTTCAACTCAAGTGAGAAAGGCTAGCCCCCTGGGAGCAGATAACCCTCTGGTGGATTGTATAGAATTAATGAAAAGGTATTTAAACAGGAGGATAAGGGAGATAATGAGAAAGATGACTTTACCAGAGTGAACTTAAACACCGTACCTTGCCTCACAGAAAACCCACATGCGTATTTTTTTTAATTGAGTTGAATCCAGTCCTTTGGTATGAATTTACCTCTTGAATAGTATAAGGACAATTAAAAAGTAAAAGGAACAGCCTGCTTTCTAAAACATTTAGACTTTTCCAAGACTTCAGGTCCTTCAGACTCCTATAATTACCCTCACATTATTGCTACATACCAATTTAGTGTCCAGATGGAAAAACAGAATAAATGTTTACCAGAAACCCATTTACTTGTCAACCTCGACAATGTTGACAAGTAATGAATGAATCTGGGATGAGAAACAATATTCTCTGAGCTAAAAGGTGTAATTTCACCACCCAATGCAGTTGTCAATGTTTCATCAATTGAAAATCAATAAACTTCAATCAATTCCTGGGATCCTATTACTTTAACCTTTGGATGGCCAAAGGGCCCCCTCTGTTCTGAGAGCTGCAGGTCTAGTATGGTTTTAGCTTTTTCATCTAATCAGCAAAGCTCGAACTGCTTCCTGATTGAAGAAAATTGCTCAGCAACCCCTGGCAAATGATTACAAAGTGTTTTCTTGTTTCCAACAATGACCACAGGAAGTGAATGCAACTGGAGAAGGCCAGGTTCTCTGTGGGCCCTTGTTCGTTTCTTCTTTTTCCTGTTTTATTTTTATATTTTAATATTTCCTGCATTTACAGTGGTAACTTGAAGTTACCCGGGCCTCAATCTCCTCCTCTGAGGAACAGAGTGGCTTCCAAGGGAAGACTGCTTCAGGGAACATCCTGCACTGCAGCCCCAAATGTTACCTCCAGCCTTTCCCCCTGTTCTAGGAGATCTCAAGATTCTGCTAGACATTCCTGCTCAAGTTCGGGTAGGCTTTTCCTTGCACTATTCTAGCTAAATCTTGGGATAGTCGGTTCTTCCATCTATCTGCTCCTATGTATGCTGTTTTACCAAATTCCTTTCAGTTACTGGCCTATTGATAGCACTCTTCACTGTTTTTCAGAATAATTTTTTAACCATATTCTAAAATAATGTTTTTGGCCATCTCCATAGGAACTTGGGAAGAAAGGGAACAGTTAAATATGCAGGCTCAAATCAGCATCTTAGAACGGAAGTCTTGACATCCTTTTCAAAAACAATTACTAATACAATTTATAGTCCTGTTTATGGCATAAGACAAAAAGCCCACAAAACTACTCAGTACTGTAGGAAATGAATAGTTTATTAAACTGTTGACTGTGCTCTAATCCTGGCTTCAGAATGATTAACTAACAAATCCATCATCTGGTGGAAAGCTGGCTTGCTAGAGATTAATCCTTAAACTATTGTTATTTGGGGGCATTGTTGTTTAGTTTTTATTTGAGAGAACTTCGAGAATTGTTAAAGAACAGGGTATGTGTTTGTTTTTAAAGTTAAAAGAGGAATACCTGTGTTTTATACATGGCTATAGATACACTCCATACATTTTAACTGATTTTGGTTTTCTAAATGGTAAAAAGGAAAGAATTCCAACAAAGGGCTCTAAAGGCATTTCATTAGTACCAAAAAGGAGAGAAGGTATATGTATTGGTTAGGATTAGATTGATTGCAGGACCAGAAACCAACTTACGTTAACTTAAGATCAAAAAGAGAATTTATTATAAGGCTATGATGGGGATTGGTGGGGGAGGGAGGTGAGTCTCCCCAGAATATGCAAGCGTAAGTGAACCTAGAGAAGGATATCAGTTACAATGTATTTAGTGGCCAATCACAGTAAACTAGGTATAATGGACTTCTTCCTGACTGGAAGACCAGAGGTAGGAAGGGCTCCTAGGTTGCTTTGATTGAGCAGGTCAGTGATGTGATCAAGTGTCCTTCAGCTGTCTACTTGGCTTTCACAATCCCTGCTTTCTCCTTACGCTATGTTCCATATTCCCATGGTCACAAGAGAGTTACCAACGGTTTGTGAGGTTAAAGCCTCCTTGTCTGTCTTGGCCTGAGTTCGCAGAGACTGAGGCAAAAACTGATGTGTTAATACTTTATTAGGGACTGGAGTGTGATTGAAAGACACAGGATAAGGGGAAAGGAGAATGAGGTAGAAAAGGTGAGACAGCAAATAAAACAGGGGGCCTGCAGAAAGGGTGCACAAGCTATTGTATCCCAGGACCATCTGTTTGGGTGCAGCAATGGAAAAGAATTTATCCACCAGAAACCTCCTGGCCCTGGTTTTCCACAAATTACAGTCATCCCCATGGAAGCGAATTCTTACCGACTTCCTGGTTATATCCCCAGGTTTCTCCAGGCAGGTTTTGGGAAAGCCGGGGCCACCCTACAGGAGCAAGGAGGCCAGCACAGAAGTGCAGCAATCTCTCTGCCAACTTCTCCACCTCTGCCAGTTGCAGTGGCAGCAACAGTGACTGGGATCTGTAATCTTGGGTACAGCAAGACTGTTGTTGGGGCCTTATTGGGCTATGCGCAAGGCAAGTGCATAGATCTGGGATGGTACATAAACTGAGCCCAGGCTGGGCGTGGTGGCTCATGCCTGTAATCCCAACACTTTGTGAGGCCAAGGCAGGCAGATCGCCTGAGGTCAGGAGTTCGAGACCATCCTGGCCAACATGGTGAAACCCCGTCTCTACCAAAAACACAAAAATTAGTAGGGTGTGGTGGCAGGCACCTTTAATCCCAGCTACTCAGAAGGCTGAGGCAGGAGAATCACTTCAACCCTGGAGGCGGAGGTTGCAATGAGCCGAAATCACGCCACCACACTCCAGCCTGGGCAAGAGAGTCAGACTCCATCTCAAAAACAAACAAACAACAAAAAAAAACTGAGCCCAATACATCATCCCCATCTGGAGTGGGGGATCCTTTCCCGAGGCTGCCCTAGAAGACAAAAGAAGTCTCTTTCCTTGAATCCCCCAACAATAATCTTACCCTGTAATATAGTTTGGGTGTATGCCCCCACCCATATCTCATATTGAAATACAATCCCCACTGTCAGAGATGGGACCTGGTAGGAGGTGACTGGATCATGGGGGTGGTCCCTCATGAGTGGTTTAGCACCATGCCTCTTGGTACTATCTTCACTGTAGTGAGTTCCCATGAGATCTGGTCATTTAAAAGTGTGTGGCACCTCTTCCCTTGCTCTATCTTGCTCCTGCTTTTGCCGTGTGACATGCCTACTCCTGATTCACCTTCTGCCACAAGTAAAACCTCCTGAAGACCCGATTGTGTTGACCTCATGCTTGTACAGCTTGCAGAACAATAAGCCAATTAAACTTTTTAAAAACAAATTACCCAGTCCCAGATATTTCTGTATAGCAATGTGAGAATAGAGTAATACACCCTGTTTCATTGGCTCTACCTAGTAGCCCCATTTGTCTCTGAAACAACACCTGCACCAAGGGAATAGGATTATGAAAAATTTAGGCTGTAGTCATTTGCTCATTTCCAAGGGCTGCTTGGCTAGCTGTAGATATCAGAGTGAAAACTAAGGCAGTTCCCAAAAGAAGGAAGAATAAATGTTGAGGAGACAACTATAATGTTCACTTTTAAAAATGCTTAGAAACAGAACCCAGAAAAGAGAAGAAGACTCTATGTTTCTCCCATGTATTCATTCATTTTGCATTGCTATAAAAGAATATCAGAGACTGGCTAACTTATAAAGGAAAAAGATTTACATGGCTCATGATTCTGCAGACTGCACAAGAAGCATGGTATCAGCATCTGCTTTAGGTGAGGACCTCATGAAGCTTCTATTCATGACAGAAAGCAAAGGGGGAGCAGGTGGATCACATAGCAAGAGGGAGCAAGACAGAAGAGAAGATGCTAGGCTTCTTTAAACAACCAGCTCTTGTGTAAGCTCATTACCACTCATTACTCTCAGGGGGGAACCAAGCAATTTATGAGAGATCTGCCCCCATGACTCAACACCTCCCACTAGGCCCCACCTCCAACAATGGGGGTCACATTTCAACCTGAGATTTAGAGAGGACAAATATCCAAACCATACCATTCTGCCCCTGACCTCCCAAATCTCATGTCCTTCTCACATTGCAAACTATAGCCATCCCTTCCCAAGAGTCCTCCAAAATTTTAACACATTCCAACATTAACTCAGAAGTCCAAATTTTCATTTAAAACTCGAGGTAACTTCTTTCCCTGTAAAAATCCAAAACAAGCTATTTACTTCCAAATATAATGTTCGTATATGCATTAGGTAAATATTCCTAGTCCAAAAGGGAGAAATCGGCCAAAAGAGAGGAGCAACAGGCCTCACGCAAGTCTGACACACAGCAGGGCAGACACCAAACCTTAAAGATCCAGTATAATACTTGACCCTATGTCCCACATTCTGGGCATAATCATGGAAGGGGTGGGACTCCAAAGTGTTGCACAGCTCTGCCCCTGTGGCTTTGCAGGGTGCAGCACCCTTGGCTGGTGTCACAGGTTGGAGTTGAGTGTCTGTAGCTTTTTCAGTCTCAGGCTGCAATCTGCAGGTGGCTCTACTATTCTGGGGGCTGGAGGGTGGTGACCCTGTTCCCATAGCTCCACTAGGCAGTGCCCCAGTGGGAACTCTGTGTGGGGGCTCCAACCTCATATTTCCCCACAGCACTGTCCTAGTAGAGGTTCTCTGTGAGGGCTTCTTCCCTGAAGCAGTCTTCTGCCTAGGCACACAGGTTTTCCCATACATCCTCTGAAATCTGGATGGAAACTGCAAGCCTCCTTCACTCTTGAACTCTGCATACCTGTAGGCTTAACACCATGTGGAAACTGCTAAAGCTTACGGCTTATGCCCTCTGAAGCAGCAGCCTGAGCTGTACCTGGAGCCCTTTGAGCTGCTGTTGGAGCTGGAGCAGCCTGGATATGGAAAGCAGTGTCCAGAGGCTGGGCAGGGCAGCAGGACCTCATGTCTGGCCCCAGAAACCATTCTTTCCATCTAGGCCTCTGGGCCTGTGATCAGATGGGCTGCCTCAGAGATTTCTGAAATGAGTTCAAGGCCCTTTTCCAAACACTGTCTTAGATATTAGCACTTGGCTTGCTTTTGTGTTTTCCCCACAACCCACTTGGATTATTCTCTTGAAAACAATTTTTATTTCTCTACCACAGGGAGAGCTGCAAATTTTTACCCTCTGCTTCCCTTTTAATTATAAGTTCTAACTTCACATCATTCTTTTGCCCACATCTGATCATAGGTTGTTAAAAGCAGCCAGACCACCTCTTGAAATACTTTTTTGCTTAGAGATTTCTTCCACCAGATATCTTAAATCATCACTCATAAGTTCAGCCCCCCACAGAGCCCTAGGACATGGACAAAGCACAGCCAAGTTCTTTGCTAGGGCATAACAAGGGTGACCTTTGTTTTAGTTCCCAATATGTTCCTCATTTCCATCTGATACCTCCTCCGCTTGGTCTTCACCATCCATATTTCTATCAGCATTTTGGTCAAAACCACTTAAAATTTTTCTAAGAAATTCCAAACTTTCCCTTGTCTTCCTGTCTTCTTCTGAGCCCGCCAGACTCCTCCAACCTCTGCCCATTACCCAGTTCCAAAGCCAATTCCACATTTTCAAGTATCTTTATAGCAACTCCTCACTCCTCAGTACCAATTTTCTGTATTAGTTCATTTTGTGTTGCTATAAAGGAATATCTGAGACTGGGTAACTTGAAAAGAGGTTTATTTGGCTCATGGTCCTACAGACTGTACAAGAAACATGGTGCCAGCATCTGCTTTAGGCAAGGACCTTAGAAAGCTTCCACTCATGGCAGAAGGTATAGGGAAAGTAGGTGTGTTGCATGGTGAGAGCGAGCAAGAGAGAGAGAGAGGAGGAGGTGCCAGTTTCCTTTAAACACTCAGCTCTCATGTGAACTCATTACTACTCATTATCACTGGGAGGACACCAAGCCATTCATGAGAGATCTGCCCTCATGACCCAATACCTCCCATCAAGCTCTACCTCCAACAATGGGGGTCACATGTCAACGTAAGATTTGGAGGGGACAAATATCCAAACCATATTATTTTCCATGTACATTTATGTCTTTCATCCTAAAGACAGACTTTGTTTCATGCCCAGGGCATAAAATATGGCCTGCAAAAGCATGAAAGCTTAATTATTCCAAATCTAGTCACACTCAAAAGACTGAAATCTAGTCACACTCAAAGGACTAAATCTTTCCTCTGTATTTAATTGACCCATTTTGAGTTGTATCCTCTTCTAGATCAATCCAATGGCAGTCAGGGCAATCGGGTCACATAAAAATGCCTGAAGAAGCTCACTCCACAAAAGAGCTATGTGGAGGACAGAAGGGTATTTATGGAAGAAAATAATATTCACAACATGCCCCCAAGAAAACCATTTTTATAAATTTTAACAATAAATAAGTTAAATTGCATATCTATCTCCAACATTGCCTACATATGACATCTCTGGCCCTATTCAACCTTTCCTGGTGCTAACTAAATGTGGCCAATACCATTGGCCTGTTGCTGGGCAATATCCTTTTAAGTTGCTGTTACATATCCTGTTTTTATTTCGTGGATAGTGACAAAACTTCCACCCCATTCCTGAAGATATTTTAAATTCAGGTTGTTAAAGTTTTACTACTTCTTGGAATATCCACAAAATCATTCTCAGCCTGAGTAGCCAATTTATTGTGTAAATACAGGCGTGACATCTTAAAAATATATTCCACTGACTTCAGGTGCATATTCAAGTATCACTTGCCAGGCAAACAGGTGAGCCAATTAATACAGTTATACCACCTGAATACTGAAGCTGCCAACCAAACACTCTGTAAGCCCTGCCATTTTTATGTTGAAATAGTAGTAGAATATGCTAATACAAAGAAGCGAGAAATTTATGGTTGCCTATTAAAGGTACCAAGTAGAAGTAAAAGACAGTCCTGAGGATTAATCCAAGAACAGAGAAGTAGAAAAGAAATGGGGCTGTCCTTTAATATGTCAGTGGAAAAACAATCCTTGGTATATCCACACAATGAATGGAATGTTATTCAGTGATAAAAACAAATGAGCTCTCAAGCCACAAAAGGATATGGAGGCAACTGAAATGCATATGGCTAAGCGAAAGAAGCCATTGTGAAAATACTACATACTATCTGCTTCCAACTATGACATTCTGAGAAAGGTAAAACTTATGGAGACAGTAAAAAGATCAGTGGTTGCCAGGGGCGTGTGTGATGAACAGGTAGAGTCCAGGGAATTTTTAAGGCAGTAAAACTATTCAGTATGATACTGTCATGGCAAAAGACTGACATTAGACATTTGTCCAAACCTATAGAACTGTATGACACAAAGAGTAAACCCTAATATAAGCTATGAACTTTAGTTAATAATAGCATATTGATATTGGTTCAGCAGCTATAACAAGTGTACCACACGAATGCAAGATATTAATAATAGGGCAAACTATGTATAGTGGGAAGAAGGGGTAATGGTAATGATCTACTTTCTCCTTTCAGTTTTTCTATAAGCTTAAAACTTTTCTAAAAATAAAGCCTATTATTTAAAAAAAAAAAAAAAAAAAAAAAAAAAGACAGAAAGAAAGAAAAAAGAAAAGGAATTGTGGTTGGGGGTGCCGTGCAGGGTGGGGAAGAATGAAATTCCCCTGGATAAACATGAAGGAAAAGGAAAAGACCAATCTCAATTAGCCCTTGACAGCCTTTCCCTTGGATGTCTGGATATAGTAGTAGGTTGTTTCTAGCTCCATCATCTTGGGAACTTCATTCTTCCCCTACCATGAGACTGTTTCCTGAAAGTAGGTTTCTACCAGGAACATTCCTTATGTGACTGCAGTTAGATAGTCCCAGGAAAGGACACACGCCTCAAGTCAGGCTGATAAGACTTGAAGGGGAAATTTAGTTTCTTTGATTATCTGTGGACTTGTAATTATATGAACAAAAAATGGCCAGCCGAATACTCTGTTATCAGAAAATAGATTTTGCTATACTTTAAAATTTGTTTCCTTCTGGAATTTTACCCAATCTAATCTATTAATAAAGGAAATATTTTAGGAAATAATTCAGATCTCCAGAATATAAACTCCTTGAGGATGAGAATTCTATCTGCACAGTCAACCCTCAAAAAACATGCGTTGTCCATGATAGCAACGCTGGTCATGATAATGATGATGGAGGAAGAAGTTATTCAGCAAATGTGATACCAGTCCAGTCACCCATAAAATAACATTATCCCCCTTTATCTTTCCATAGATGTCAAGAGGATGAATCAGGGATATCAGTGCATTCCCCTCAGAGATGTTACTCTGCTAGTGTGAGCTGTAGTGAACAATGTGCGCCAGAAGTTTGAGGCTTACTTATTGTTGAGCCACAGTCTACCCAGTCTCAGCTAGCCGCTGGTGGCAATAGGCAGGTTACCAGGAAGAATAATACACAAATCTGCTCTTATGACAATGTCATTGTTACACTTACTATTTCACTTTCTCTTTTCTGGGCTGAGAGTACTTCACAATATACAATCTCTATTCTTGGTCTTCCTGTGAGATAGGCAGTCAGAAGAAAATGGGAAATCTTAGCACATCTGAACAATAGTAAGTCTTTCTTCACAGTGTTGTCTGAAGAGTGTTGCTTGATGACATCAGCAGCCAGATCTGTGTCTTCCCCCACACAATGAGGCTGAGTTTCTGTGCATGGGTGAGAAAGCATCTTATGAGCTGAATGATAATTAGGAAAACCATTGAGAAAATGGGAGTGACATCCTGCAAATTAAAGGCAGTCATAATGTAAAAGGAAATTAAATCTTCAGTTTTTAAGAAAGAGAGGCAATCTTGCTCACAATATTTTGACCCTTTTCCTTTATTTCTTCCCAATCCGTACTTCTCCTTTATCTTTTCTTGGGCCCATGTTCATTTTCTCACTGAGTTGATACTGCTTCAAACAGTTTTGTGGTTTCTGTAGGTGTGTCATTAAAACAAGGACATGGCTTCTAGGCATCTGTGATAACTCAGCGAGTCCAAACTCTATCTGGTGTGTTAGTGCAATGGATCAGCCTCCTCTTGCTGAACAGAACCTGCCAGATGTCCACAGTACATGGCAGGGCTCTGGTTGGGCATTCATTGTTTCATTTAATCAGTTATGCCAAGGATGGTCAGTTGAGTGGCATGGGGCATCATATTACTTGTCTGAGGCTCCTAATAAGGGAAGTTTGCCTTAAGAGGCCCTTTTTTCTTTGCCCTGTGGAACACTAGTGGCAGAGTGTTTGGTACTTTTCTTAGTTTAGCACCAACTCCTGTAACCATGGGTTGCTCCTTTGGAGCTGTGGTTAGACTCACCCAAGTGGCTTAGCTTGGTGCTTCCTAAACATTAACATTCATATACATCACCCTAGATCTTATTAAAATGTAGATTTGGATTCAGTGGGTCTGGTATAGGGCTGCCTATTCTCCACTTCCAACAGATGCCGCTGTTCCATGGACCACACCTTGAATAGCAAGAGCCTTGCTGATCCCAGCTGAGCACATCATTTTACGACAACTTGCCACCATTAGCAGACAGGAGAACAGAAGTGCATGTGCCACTGGATTTTTCCAACGTTTGACCTCCATAATAGGGAAGGGAAAAGGAACTACCACTGATAGAGCCTTTATTACACCCCAGGCGCAACACCTAGTTGTCAGCATTTAATTCTATTGTCCCATTGATGAGAATCTTAGCAACTTGAATAAGAAAGTGATTACTTAAAACTTGGTTTGTGAGTCCCTCCCCTTTCTGACATCATGAGTAACTAGTGTTGCTAAAGCAACTCAACAGGCCCAAGATGCCAAATCTGAGAGGAGGGGATGTCAAGAGAGACTGAGAGCTCACGGCACACTACAGGAAACCCCAACTCCAAGAAAAACCTACCCAAAATAGAGGTGTGCTGATGCAAATCAGTGATCACTGCTGTTCTCAGGGTATAAGAATAGTCGGAAACCTCTCTGGTGACTCATCAGCCGCCACAGTTGCCAGGAGTTATCTCTAGCTCTAGTCAGGCAGCCAGTCACTCCCTGGCAGAGGGAAAGCCTTTTCTCAAGAACATTCTGATCTGAGGAAGGAGCTGGCTTGAGCTCGTTATTCAGGGTCAGGTGGCACAATGAACTACGCTGCACCACCTAGGATGGCCTTTCTGCGGGGGTTGAGAGCCAGATCAGGTTGTCATAGGTCCCTACCCCTTCTGGCCCAAGCCCCATGCATGGAAAAGTGGTGGCTGGTGGGTGGGAGTCGGGGGCAGGGGCGATGAGTCTCTGAAGCCAGGAAAAGACCCATTTCACTGGGATACTTCGCTGTTTGGCTAAGTGGATGAGGGCCTACAGTGTCAAGATTTGCACACTCTAGGTATCACAGGGCTGGACCATGCATCAGAATCCCAGATTGGGTTCTCTGTTGGAAGCAGATGCCTTAAAAGGTTTCTTGGCTGAAAATGCATCCCCCAGACCACACATTTTTGTTCTCCTCTGACTGTTCCAATTCAGAGCTACCTCTTCCAAGGTAAGGCTCCTCCTGACTGAAGACACTAAGAGTAGGTGATTAGAGATGTCTTTTAATGATGTCAGGTCTTCTGAAATGTTTACTTCTCTGAAAAGTATTCTCAAACACCAAGCTCCTGGCCTAGAACTGTTAGCAGAGCAGAATGTTTCTTTGGAGTGTTGAAAAGAATAGCATATGAGAGGGTTATCAGTATTAGCTGGTAACATATTCTGAGGATCCACTAGGGTTATGACATTGTGTTAGAAGGTGTGAGCAATAACGAAAATGACACCTCAAATCTTTATTATCGGATGTGGAATAGGAGTTATATATTCTGGCTTATTAAATAACAGATTTTTTTCATAATAAGAACCGCAGAGGAGAAAAGACTTTCCCTTTACCCTCTGAGAATTTGATGACTGAGTCTATGAAACACACTGACAGCAATCATATTAACAGGAGAATAGGCAGACAAATATGTTATGTACATGGCTGCATCCCAGAAGAGAAAAGGGAATATTACAAAACCCAATGAGATCTAGAAGTCTGCATGGCCTCGTTGTAGGGGAGGGAGAATGTAGGTAACTTAGGGAAGAGTAAATGATTTGAGGGAAAGACGAATGGGTGGTAGATGAGATTCGAGGGCAGTAGTGGGCAGGCTAAGTGGGGATTGTGGGGGATTCATGACGATTGAGTTATTTCAAAGGATTTGTCTTCAGGCAGATAAGGGAAGTTTAGAGAAAGCCCCTTCTTGCATTAGCTGTTCCCCGAATGCCCTCAATTTGAAGTCGCCAGCACACCAAAGCAGCATATTTGGGGTGGTATATTCTAAACTCCTTCAGAACAAATAAGTATTGCATGTTAGAGTTTACAGAGCACTTTCGTATAAATTATGCAATTTGTTTATTCACTACTAACCTGCAAGATTATATATATACACACACACACACACACATATATGTGTATATATATGTATATATATATTTGGTTACTACTAACCTGCAAGATTATATATATACATGTGTGTATATATATATAAAATGTGCGTTTTGTTGATGAGAAAAATGAACCTCAAAGAGGTGAGGATATTTTCTTCAATGTTACATAGGTATCCAGAAGTGGATTTGAGATTAAGCTGAGGCATTGGTTTTTTTCTCTTCATCACAGTATCCAGGGCACTGGGGAGAAAATGGAGAGTGGTTCTTCCCTGGTCTTTACCCCTTCTCCTAGAACAGTCCTGGGTGTGTGTATCTGGCTTATGGGAGGTGTCCACAATCCATTTCCTCTTCCTTCTATGGCCCCTCATTCTTCAAAGGACACAGAGTTCTCTAGTGCAAAGCCCATTACCTTTAAAACACCCTGCTTCCAAAACAGCCCATACCTCTGGTTCCCAGGATCTTACCTTGGCCTGGTCATCGTCATTTCCTTTGTTTAAATGTTAAAGAAGTGGGTTATCAGTGTGCGTGGGATGAACCACATGGGAGAGAGACCGTATTCTACCTTGCATTGGGGCTATTTTTGCCGATCACAACTTGGTTACAATCTGTATTCTCCTAAATTGCTTAAATAAGGACTACCTTGTCTTACCAACTGATCACCTGTCCATAAACATTTCAGATATGGGATTGTGTTTTATTCATTCATGGAGTTGCAGCTCCTAGAAGACGTTAAGATGTTAAGGGAGAGTCTTAGACAGTAAGTGTTTGATTACAATTGTCAAAAAACAAAATAACAACAAATTTATTTAAAGATCTTAAATTGGCTTTTATTTGTGATTCTAGAATGGGACAGCACCTCACTCTAAAAAACAGAATGAATGTTCTGATGAGTGGAGCAGAGGAATTTGGTTTTGTAGACAGGAAATGGCTGAGGAAAGCAGAAACAGAAAACAAAATACAAATTCGTCATTTCAAAATTAGTTTTCTTGTAAAGGTTAAAGCAGAAGGGACTTCTTTCTGCAGATTAAAGTTGCCCTGTTTGGTGGTTTGGCTACTATCTCTCTCATTTCTTGAAGGTCAGATAAAGATCTTAGTTTTGGCTCGGTGGTGTGAAACTTCAGCAGGAGAAACTCCATTTCAGTTTGGTCTGTGGGGTTTAGGGCAGGGGCTCAGTCCAAACCAATGGCCTCGTATAAATATTGTTTGACAAAATTATTAGAATAACTCAGGGGTATTAAGAAAAAGTCTGGACTGGGTGCGGTGGCTCACACCTGTAATCCCAGCACTCTGGGAGGCTGAGGCGGGTGGATCACAATGTCAGGAGATCAAGACCAAGCTGGCCAAGTTGGTGAAACCTCATCTCTACTAAAAATACAAAAATTAGCTGGGTGTGGTGGTGTGCACCTATAATCCCAGCTACTCAGGGGGCTGAGGTGGGAGAATCGCTTGAACCCGGGAGGCGGAGATTGCAGTGAGCCAAGATCACACCACTGCCCGCTAGCCTAGGCGATGGAGCGAGACTCCGTCTCAAAAAGAAAAGCCTGGGAAATTCCTCTTTTTGTCAGAAAGTACCCTATCATCCAGGATGCTCTTTTGTGAGGAAAAAAAATTGCAGACCATGGATTAACTCTGTCCTTGGGAATTCAGTGGCAGGAGTTCACCCCTGGGAGGTGGAGAAGGCATTCAGAGGTCTACTCAGCTACACCACTGCTCTGGAGTCTCATTCCCTCATTCTTCTTGCCCATCCTCAGCCTGGTTAATCCCATTAGGCTCTGGACAAAGGCGGGAGGTAAATTCCCACCCAGCCCCTACCCAAGAGATGCTGGGTCTGTAGATCTGGGTGGAGTACAGCTAAATGTATTTTTAAAGGCACCCAAGGTGATTATTATTCAGCAGGCTCTTAAACCACAGTTTGAGAAAACAATGTGTCAAACAGAAATTGCATGCAGGGCAGTGGATACCATTCCTCAGGGGAACCTCTAATATGAGTCACACCCAGTCTGGGTGCCCTTCAGCAGACAATTAAGAAAGGCATTTCTGGGTCATACCAGGACCATTCTATGGGAATATGATGCTTCTGGTCCATCCTCCAGCCAACCACTCCATCTACTAGCTACTAATAGCAGCATTTATTAAATGCTTTCTATTTGTCAGCCACTGTGTTGGGGCTTTCACATGGGTCAGATAATCCTCACAATCATGTGATGAAGTTATTTCATTATTAGAGATGATAAACATCCAGAGAGGCTAAGGAATTTGTCTAGACACAATGTGAAAGTGGTTGTGTTGGGATAGGCATCCAAGAGGCCTAGTTGCACAGATCATCCTCCTCTTACCACTCTGCTATACTCTCTCCCATTGAAATCACACAGGTCTGGGACTGGGGAGTAAGGGCAACTCAACGCTTCTCTCCACCTGAAGACATTCTGTCCTCTACCTATGCTGTATTTCCATCCTGTGGTCTAGTTGGATTTTTTTCCTTCCTTGGCTGTTTGTTCAAAGGACTGAAATGAAGGTTAAGTAGGAAGACTGATAGGGAGGATGGGAGCTGGAGAATTTACTAATGAAATTGAATGAGCCTGCCTGTCTGCCATGAAATTTGCCCTTTGCCCGTTATCCCAACATGACCTCAGTGGAGCACAGGCGGCCCCTCACCAGGGCTGACCAGGGCAAGTTTCAGTGGGAACACAAGTGCAGACCACCTCATGGATTTTTGGTTTTGGCAGGATCTGATCCATGTCATCCTGTTTGTAATGTTTGCCTCTGTGTCCAAGTTTAAAAGAAAAAAAAGGAGAGAGCAGAAATGAACAATCAGCAGTAAATACAACAGTTCCTAGGAATTGGTGCAAACTCTTTGTGACAGACCCACAGGCTATCTATTTGTTCTATATAAATTAGTAAATGTATAAATGAATAGTAATAAGTAAATTTTACTATAAATTAATAACCTCTTAGTATTTTTTTTTCTACAAAATGTAAGATAGAGAACACAGAGTTTGGATTAGCCATACCTGGTGTCCCATCCTGCTTCTTCCAATTCCCTGAGCAAGTTACTTAACTTCTGTGCCTCAGTTTCTTAAGATTTAATTGTGGGTAATATCTGCTTGAAAGAGTGAGATGTAAAGATTAGAAATAATGCATGCAGGGGGGGCTCTCAATAAATGGTAGCTAATATTATGATAACTACTCTAGAATTCATTTCCAAAGGTAATGGAATGTCTAAAGATGAACCATATGAAAAGTATAGACTTTTGGTCTGTGTGATTTCAAAAATAATGATATAGAGTTTTGATGCCTATATTCCTGCTCCTGTGAGCTAAAAATACTGCAGGTAAATAGCAATTCTGTATCCTTTTGATCCTTATAACAGTCCTGTAGTATATAATAGGGTATTATTTTCCTCATTTAAAAAATTATCATGTTAAGGATTAGCAAAGTTAAATGGTTTACCCTTAAAATTTATAAAGAGAAGAGCTGAGACACATACCAGTCTTCTGAAACTGTATTCACAGCTCATTCTACCTGACCACACTAGAATCTATATATCAGGTCTCTTTGAAGCACCTGATGAAAATTCATACTCTTGCCTTCTCTCATATCAATTTTTAGAAAAATTGTATCCCAGAGATGGAAAGAGAGTTTATTCAGATCATACAAAAAATGAGCAAGAGGGATTGGAATTTGTAAAAGAGGACTTTAGTACATAACCAGTTAGGATACCCAAGGGGATCCTGAAAAGGCATGAGCTCTCCTGCTTGCTAGCTGTGCAACTTGGGCAAGTTAACCATATTAGGCTGGAGCTTCTCAAGTTCCCAAGTTCTGAATTAAGAATAACAGTGTCAACTTCATAGTGCTGCTGTGGTGATTGAATTCGATAATAGATGTGCACCTGGCAAATCGATGCTCAATAGATGTGGATTTCCTTTACCTCATGCCTTAGCTTGACAAGTAAGCACTTGGCAAAGTCTAGTAACCAAAGCCCTGGATTCATGAAGCCTTCTCATGCCCACAAACTAGAGAGAGTGGATACTTGGCAGGGTGGCCAAGCATCTCAGCAGTTCTCAGCCTCAGCTGTCCAAAGCAGAGCTGTTCCTAGAAGGGGCACTGAGAATACTCTGGCCTCTGAAGGGAGATTGATTCCCTCTGTAAGTGGTTTGCCAGTAAGAGTGTTAATTCAATCCAAATGTTGGAGTGGTTTGTCTGCTCTGAGTGACTTGGATGCTGATAACTAATAGATGTGGGAGCACTAAAGTTCAAGCTTAATGTGAACACATGGTCACCTAAGAACAAGACTGGGACCATTAGCTCACAGTATGAGGGCTACAAGTCTCTATGAAAGGATCACAGCATTCACTTGCTATGCTTCTGAGAGCAATGGCAAGTTGTGGACCCCATTAACAATGATTGAAGTCTCATTCTTCTGACCCTATTGGTATGCTACCTGCACATGGGTAGCATTATACCAAAGATGGGAGTGAGGAATCCATCTGATTCTAAGGAGGCAAGACTTTCCTGCTAGTGTTCACTTCTTCTCGGCAGACAAGGTAACTGAAGACATTAGAAAGTTTTAGCTTTCTCTATTCGTGTGTATATGGGTATTTATGCAAGCTCATAAGTTACCCGTAAAGGAATACTGTTCTCATAATTGTCTCCTTCTACACGGCCATATGGAGCATACCGGGAGTCAACTCATGTGAAGATTGTTAGAAGAGTCTCTGTTCTCAAGTCCAGGCTGTGTGCATGCCTCTCAACTTGGGCTCATTTTCTAGGTCTGTGGATTTGGCCCTGACTTCTTGGCCTGTAAAGTTTGATTTCTTGCAATGCCCCACGCAACTGGTCCTGGTAAGAAAATATCCAGTTATTTGTTTGTGTTTTGCTTTGGTTTTAGTATGTTCTAACTGAACATCTATATTTCAGGTGAGGATGGCAATCAAATGATACACAAACTCTGGGCTGCCTTGACTCCAGGAAGGACCTAAGGGATGAAGAAGGCCTTGTTCTCTGGCACCTTCTTCATGTTTAGTCTACTCCCCAATCACAGGAACCATGACATCTGCTTGCCTTGTCTGGCCAGTGTCCCCTTTCATCTCTGGGAGTCAGCCTAGGAGGTCTCTGCAGCCCAGTCCTCATCCTGAAAAGCTCAGTCATATCTAAACACCTCTGTGCCTGTGCTTGCTGGGGCGAGGGTGCTAGAAGCCTGAGCCACAGTGTGTTAATTTCCTATTGCTGTAGTGAAAAATTAAAATAACTTTAGTGGCCTTATTAGCTTTAGTGGCTAATAAAACATAGATTTATTATCTTATAGTTCTGGAGATCAGAAGCCTCACAAAAGATTCAGCTAAAATCAAGGTGTCGGCAGAGTTGCATTCCTTCTGGAGGCTCTAAGGAAGAATCTAGTTTCTTATCTTTTCTAGCTTCTAGAGACCACCCACTTGAAGACCATTCCGTACTTCAAGGCCCCCTTCCTCCGTTTCAAAGCTAGCGAGGTGAGGCTGAGGCCCTATGCTGCCATCACTCTTTTTCTCTCTCTTCTATTTATAAAGACCCCTGTGATTACATTGATTTCACCTGGCTAGTCCACGATACTCTTTCCATCTCAAGGTCAGCAGATGAGCAGCCCCAATTCCATCTGCAACCTTAATGCATTTTACCATGTAACCTAACATATTCATAGATCCTGGGGATTAGATGGTAGACACCTTTGGGGGCCATTATTTTGTATACCATACACATTCATCCTTTTTCCATGAGGCAGAGCTTGTACAGGACCATTGCTGAAAGCAGTCCTGGTCACATGCTGGACTTAGGGCAGCCCCACCCATTGAACTGTCTCCTCCTGGTCATTGATAAATGATAGTGATCAGCCTCCCTTGGCAGCCTTCCCTGACATGTGGTCTGAATCAGCTTCCAGGGATCCTAATGTCCTTTCCCTTTCAGCTGACGCATGCTCTGTGTCCTCAGTAATCACCCTGTGACCAGTTCACCAAACTCTACCTTAGATGGAAATTTCACTTGGGGGAAACATGGCTGAACAACTTTTTCCGAGGCTTTAAACATCTGATTGCTTAATTTGCTCCAAAAAGATTATTAGCCTTAGGTCTAGTCCTGGGGCTATTGGTAAGTCTAAAGTAGTTAAGCTGTGCTTCCCCCACCAGTCTTAGGGATAGCAAATGACTTAGGACCAACAATCAAAGCATTCAATCCTCTGGCCACAGTCCTCACCTAAAGATGAACGTATGACCCAAGCCAACTGTGGCAGAGACAGTAGTCCTCTTCTAACATTCTAAATCCTCCCTCCCATTCCTAATCATCTTGCCGTGTAGCTAGCTGTGGCCAATAACATGTAAGAGGAAGTGCTATGGATCACTTCTGGACTGAAGCAGTGAAAATCCATGCCTAATTCTACAGCCTTTTTCTTGCTCTACTACAGCAATGAAGAAAATATTAAGTTGCAGATGGTGGAACTACAAATGGCGGAGTATTCATCATCTCGGGTCCCTAATGACCCAGGACACACTGGGCATGTAACATGAGTGAGAAACAGGTTGGAGTGGTAAGCCTTGGATTTGGGATTCATCATCCCCACAACAAAACCAGTGACTCTAACATATCAGCCCAATAAGAAGGCTTCCTGAGGCTTTCCGGAGCTCTCAGGAAAGACTCCACCTCTTTTGTTCTCTGGCACTGCCAGCAATAAAGAAATTTTGGGCGTGGAACTTCCAGTGGCCATCTTGCTTCCATGAGGAGAGGGCCTATCTGAAAATGAAGCCTTTCAGAAGCAAGCAGAACCAAGGGATAAAGAAAACAGAATTCCGTTGACCTCATTTGAATCCTTGGATGTATTTGAACACAAAGGCTGCATAACCCTTTGAACCTCTCACTGATGTTGTAAAGATATTCCCTTTTTTTTTTTGAGCTAATTTGAAGTATGTTTTGTCCTTTGCAATATTGAGGGTCTTCACAATCATAGCCTTTTCTGCAGACTCATGTGACAATCTAGAATTCTCTTTTTCTTTTCAGGGACTCCTTCCCATGGAAAGCAAGCTCCTGCATATCAGAGTGGGGTCCTCAACACATTTGGTTGCCCCAGAGGCTATAATTCTTCTATATTCTTTATGAGTGTTCCCCTGTTGAAGTATAATTACATTCCCCTTTTCCATTTCCTGAGAAGGAAGAGTGTGTTTACAGTCAGCAGCAGGGACTTGAAACTGCTCCTGTTTTATTTTAATCACCAAATCACTCAAGGGAAAATTCACCAGTAATCAAAAATAAAACAAAGGGAAAATGAATATTGATCATCTTGACTTGCAGGTAAAAACAATAAAGAGGTTGGATGTGGTGGCTCACGCCTGTAATCTGGGCACTTTGGGAGGCCGAGGCAGGAGGATTCCTTGAGCTCAGGAGTTGGATGCCAGCCTGGGCAACATAGTGAGACCTCATCTCTACCAAAAAACAAAACCAAAAATATTTTTAAATTAATGGGCGTGGTGGCATGTGCCTGTGGTCCCAGCCACTCAGGAGGCTGAGGTCAGGGGATTGCTTGAGGCTGGGAGATGGAGGCTACAGTGAGTCACGATCACACCACTGCCCTCCAGAGTGGGTGATAGGGCAAGACCTGATCTCTGAAAATAGAAAAGAAAAACAATACAGAGAAACTGGTCCTGCCCTTATTCCCACTATAGTACTCTCTCTAGGCATTGATTTGCCTGTAGGCATTTTCCAACCATTAGTTTGGGCCTTTGGGAAAAAGATCAAAGGTTTTGAGGTTTCCCCCAGAAAGGATGATGAATGTTCATTGACTCATCCACAGTGGCTCTCTTGTTCCCTGTCTGAACCCAAAAGGAGGCATATAGGAGACCACTTCTTGGAAAGAGGTTAGAGTCTGTGGTGGTAAAATTACCAGATAAAAGGTCCACAGAGGGGTTAAACCACCAAAGTTGACCTCCGCTCCGTGCTTTAACCAACTGTGCCAAATTCTGACCAGCTCCCTGGTCAGTGGGGAGCTGACTCCTACTCCCCACACATCCTAACACATGTTTCTTCAGAGTGCCTTGAATTGACCAAATAGAACCTCCACACTTAGAAACGGCCAGTGGGCTGTAGGCGGCAGACTCAGAATTTCTTCAACTTTGACCACAACTGTGAGTCAGTGGATGAAACTGAGTCTTTGTCAAGTATCCCTCAAATACTAACTCAGGAATTCAGCAGGATCTCTAAGATGGATGGCACAGAATATTAGGTTCAGTTTTTTAAAAAACCCATTATTACCTGATTGCTTTTGTTTAGCAAGGGAGCATACATACATATTCCTGTGTGAATATGTATTGTTGACCTGGAAATTGTAATTAGAAGATTGCCAGTCTCACTTTCTTAGTCGTGCTAACCTCTGGTGAAGAGTCTTCAGCTTTGCCCATGCAACTGCTCAAAGTTGGAATACCTTAACACTCATTTCAAAAGAATTCAGTTCTTCCTTTTAAGTACTACTAACTTGGGCTCATGTCTAATTTGGATGAAAAGAGTAGGATGCTATTGACAGTATTTCCTTAAATTATACTTCTCATTATTCCTGATAATTATGATATTTACAATATATTTATTAGTTGACAAGATGCAATGGTCCCTATGTACTTTTACTTAGAGAATTATAGAATTTCATGTGAAGAAATTCTCTAGCCTACATGCTGCGGTTTTCTTGGCAACATTCTCCACTACTGTCTTTCACCCTTGAATGCTGCTCTTCTACAGGCCATCTGTAGCAGGTATTGCTAGTGCCCCAGCACATTGCCTTGGCGCAGCTTGGATTTCAATCACAACTGAGACCAGACTCACTTTGAGCAGATAGTGTCTCACATCAGCTGCAGGGTGCCCCAACTATGTCTACATCTGCTTAAGACTTTCTCCCAAACTGCTGACTATGCAAGTGTAGCCCGGACGTAAACCGTCCATCTGTGGGCTTCGAGGCAGTGCGGCAGTCTACCTTCCCCCAGGGGGTTGATTCCGGGAGGCTTCCTGCAAGATTCTCAGAGGTCTCTGGATAATGCATGCTTATGGTGGCTTCCCTTTTTTTCCTGTCTTACTCCCCCTGTCCCCTCTTTTTCATTGTTTGGGGTCACCTCCCAAATAAGTGGCTTGCATTCAAGCCCTAATTACCTCAGGCTCTGACTAGGAGGGAATTCAAACTAAAATACAGTGTATTCCATTGCGGTCAGTAAGCATGTGGACTTTGGACATACACTTCCTGACTCTGTGACCTGGGGCAAGTTTCTTAAACCTCTTTGTGCCTTGGTTTTTTTCATCTATAAAATGGGGATAATAATAGTATCTACATTAATATAGCAGCCATTGTTTCAGAGCTTTTCCTCATGGTGAGGTGAAATCTGTCATCCTGTAAATTTCATCCTTTGGACAGAAATGGCCAACAGCTTCAGGTCACAGCAGCTCAGTTGGTTGAGATGAGGAAATGAGTTACTATTTACTGGGGTTTCCCAAATCACTTGGTAAGTCATTTCCTCTGGGCCTGGCTTTGGCTTAGTACTAAGACCATCGGAAACAAGAAATTCTTCTCTTAGAGCGTTAGTGCAAAGAACAGTGATGGGGCAAATAGATTATTTTAATAACACCTCTAAATGAATGGCAGTTAACTGTTATAAAAATACTAATAAAATGCTATTTAATGCAATAATTTTCACCTTTTCAATTCTTTTCTTTTTAGATGCAGCATTATAAATATCATCAGAATATAATATCTAACCTCCTGACAACCTGAGTTTATTACAGTAAATGTTCTACTGATAACACCTGCTTCCCTTTGATACAGAGTCTAACGCTATGTTTAGATTTAATTTGCAAGTATAGAAAGTAAGTTTCAAGGAAGTGATGAAAATCAGAGACTGAGAGGCCACAACGGGTATTTGTTCGGGTCACTGAGTGGCAGATGATGTGCGTGAGAAGGAATACAGGGAAAATATATGTAATTGAAATTTTAGGCTCCTATGAGCCCTTCCCATACTTACCCAACCCTCACTTTGTCAAGCCTCTTTACTGCAAGTATGGTCCATGGACCAGCAGTATCAACAACACCATGGAGCTCAATTACCATTCTATAATTTATACTTTTAATATTTATCCATAGCAAGAAATAGGGCTCCAGCACATTTTTTATCTCATTTTTATTATGGTATAAGATACATAACATTTATCATTTTAATCATTTTAAGTGTACATTTCAGTGGCATTATAGGCATTCACATTATATAACCATCACCACTATCTACTTTGAGAACTTCCACTTCCCCTAAACAGAAACTCTGTATCCACTAAAAAGTAACTCCCTATTACTCCATTTCTGTAGCCCCTGGTAACCTCTATTTTACTTTCCGTCTTAGCTTATTTGTTCTTAATTGCCATATTGCATGTCTTCAATAAATACTGTACATATTATTATTCCTCTATTGGGCTAAGATACTATATTTGTTTTCTATTACTGCCAGAACCACTTATCACAACCTTAGTGGCTTAAACAGCACAAATTTATTATCTTGCAGCTCTGTAGTTCCAAAGTCCAATATAGGTCTCACTAGGCTAAAATCAAGGTATTGGCAGGGCTACATTTCTTTCTGGAGGTGCTAGGAAAAAATCCTGTTTATTTTTGTCTTTTCCAACTTCTAGAGATTGTTCTCATTCCTTGGCCCATGCTCCCCTTCCTCCATCTTCAAAGGCAACAGCATGACAGCTCCCTGACTATTTCCATCATCAGTTTTTTCTCTGACCCTCCCCTTTTGCTTTCCTTGTTCACTTATAAGTTGGACAATTGTGGTTACATTGGGCTGACTCAGATAATCTTCCTCTTTTAAGGTCAGCTGATTTGGTAAGCTTCATTCCCCCTGCAGCTGTATCTCCTCTTTGTCATGTAACATAACACATTCACAGGTTCTGGGGATAAGAATAGGGACTTCTTTGGGGAAGCCATTATTTTGCCTGTCACAGTTACTAAAACAATGTTGCAGTTGATATCCATATATATACATCTTTCTATTGGTGCTCTCATGTGAGAACTCTCTTGGCAATACATCTACAGTAGAGTTTTATTTTCCTCCTTTACTCTTTGAGGTCTTTTTGGAGTCAGATTTGTCTTTATTTTGGATACAACCCTTGCTGAGACTGACCCTAAGGGAGCCCAGCTTTGTACAGGTTGCATATGAATGGAGGAGTTGGCCTCTGCCTGCAAGGCCTGGACCTTGTATGTACTCCCTCATAAGTTCATAGTTTGAAAGCTTTAAGATCTATAGTGATAACTAAGAGAAAAGAGAGAAAGCACTGCAAAAGTCCAGGGAAGGGTTAGAAGCAGTGATGTCTAGGCTATGTGCTAAAAGGAAAGCTGTCTCTGGGATAAGGGAAATTAGAACCATCACTTCAGGGAGGAGAATGGGCTGGGGAGCAAGGAGGTGGCCCTGACAGTTGGCTCAAAATAAGCCTGGAGGTGCTCAAGTCCAGGATATGTGTCGTGTGTGTGTGTGTGTGTGTGTGTGTGTGTGTGTGTAAGTCATGTACAATAGACCAGGTGCAGCCAGAATGCTTTCCCTTTGGAGTTGATGTATAACAAAGACACTGCTTTTGACAAAAATATTTCTGGAATTATGTTAAAACCAAAAGCACATTCTTTTGACTATCATCAGAGCAGGGAAGTCACCTTTTGAGAACAGGTTTATTTTGAAGATAACCAAAGGTAATTACAAGTCAGATCTTACAAAAGAAGCTACCAACTGAATGACAACATTTCTGGTCAAAAAAGGACGAAAACTGATTTTCTTACATGACCGTAGAGCAAAGTGACCACCCATCCTTGCCACCCAGTCTGGGTTTTTTATGATTATCCCAATATAATTTATTAATAGCACCCACTATTTTTCTCAAAATGCCCCTATGTGCATGATACATTATTATATACTATCCTGAAGGCAATTCTAAAAAAGAGGTAACAAATATGTAAGCAATTATATGATTTTGGGATTAGTGCTCAAGTTGCTAATGTGACTGCTTTTAAGAACACATTGATATAAATGTACAAGTTCTGATATGTTTGCTTTTAAAAATACTCAAATAAACCACCCTCTATACTTTCCTTGGCTTTATTATAAATTAATGAACACACAGCAGGCAATAGAGTTGTGATATGACCATGGCTGGCAGCAAACCACCCTCCTTCCCTTTCACACACTGTCAGAATGAGTTTTTATGACTGTCCTCCCGCAGATTGTCCTTGATATTATTTATTGTAACTAGGATTTATCTCAATAATAATGCGAGGAGAAAATGAAGGAGCTTATGTAGTATAACATGTTGTGGGTCCTATATTCCCACAGGAATGGCCTTGACTAAGGGCATGGTTTTCTTTTGGGGGCCAGTATAAAATCAGAAGTAGTGGGTTGAACCATGACACTCTAATGAGAAAGTTGTGAGGAGAAAGCGTGAGAACTAGTGCCCTAATGTGGGCAGATTATTCTTGCACAATGCCAAGCACTTAATGCCATACCCACTCTATCTTCCTTCACATATTGAGGAAAGATATACTGGCATCATTTATAAATACGATCTTAGTCATTATCATAATATGCTTTCCCAAAAGCCAGAGAGGGCAAAAATACTTCGTGGGGACTTGTGAATATTGAAGTAACATCATGAAATTGTATTAGAAACATGAAGACATAATAATGACACTTCAGACTATTTTAAGCTAAAGAATGTAAATAGACAATGTTTCAAATAGAAATATCCCAACCCTTCTGATACCAAAAATAATAACTTTGCAACAGGCTGCATATCTGGGGGTTCTGTCAACAAAGGATATCAGAATAGAATCACAAACCATAGTGATAAAACACAGAATCAAAATTAAACAGTTTCAACTGTTTTTATTGAACTCTTTCCTCCCAAGGAGGTCAACATAATAAAGATGTTTGATCATCTTCCCAAGCTGGGCTCTCTTTGAGAAGGTAGTATAGGCAAGACTGGGTCAGAAGAGGGGTAGGGAAATCAACAATTGATAAACAAATATTTCCTTTTTTAATTTAACTTTTATTTTTAGTTCAGGGGTACATGTGCAGGTTTGTTCTGTGAGTAAACTCATGCCACGGGCATTTGTTGTACAGATTATTGCATCACCCAGGTGTTAACCTAGTACCCATTAGTTATTTTTCCTAATCCCCTCCCTCCTCCCACCCTCCACCCTCTGAAAGGTCCCAGTGTGTGTTGTTCCCCTCTATGTATCCATGTGTTCTCATTATTTCGCTCCCACTCATACGTGAAAACATGTGGTATTTGGTTTTCTGTTCTCACATTAGTTTGCTAAGAATAATGGCCTCCAGCCCCACCCATATTCCTACAAAAGATATGATCTCATTCATTTTTTATGGCTGCAGAGTATTCCATGGTGCATATGTACCACATTTTCTTTATCAGATCTGCCATTGATGGACATTTAGGTTGATTCCATGTGTTTGCCATTGTGGATAGTGCTGCAATGAACATATATGTGCATGTGTCTTTATGATAAAACTATTTATATTCCTTTGGGTATATACCTAATAATGGGATTACTGGGTCAAATGGTAATTCTGTTTTTGGGTCTTTGAGGAATCACCATGTTGTTTTCCACAAAGGTTAAACTAATTTACATTCCCACCAACAGTGTGTAAGCAGTTGAACAAATATTTCTTGCACGGCTATCATGTGCAGGGCACAGCAAAGTAGTTGAACATATGGGCATTATATCTATCAGCTCCACCACTTACTCCACTCAGATGACCGACTTACCTTTCTCTGTCCTAGCTACCCAACCTAATGTTGGACTAATAACAAGACCTTCTTCATAGGTTTGTTGTGAGAATTAATCCATATAAAGCATTTACAAAGTGAGTGACATAGAGCAAGCACCCAAATACTATAGTTAGGAGGAAACAATATATCTGCAGATAAAAACACAACTGCCCAAATCAGGTAGCATATCATAAATATGAAATGGTAACTGGCAAATTACAGGAGGAAAGATCACTGTGAATTAGAGGCAGTGGGGTTTGTCCAGAGTCTTAACATAGAGGGAGAAGGAGAGGTGCTTGTTAAGAGCATCTCAGAAAGGCCAGGATGCAAGTGTCTCATGTTCTTATGAGAAGGGGATGCAATAAATAAGCCCTTCTGGCTGAAGCATTGGGTTCATGCAGGAGAGAAGTGGGAGAGAGGTGGTAGAGGGGGTTTGTGGTTAGTTTGTGATAAGCTTAGGTTTTAGCCACTTCCGGTTTTTAGGACAAGCTCATGGATTGGTGTAAGTTGCGCCCTTGGAAGCAGATTGGGCAGGGACCCGCCAGCCTGGAGGAAAGATGACCTAGACCATGAAGATCAACTGTACTGATCCTTTTGCACTGCAACAGAGGTCAAGTGTAGGGGTCTGGACTAGCGGGAGGCAGTCAGAAGAGAATGTCTCTTATGGATTCAGCCTGATATGAGAGGACTCAGATCAAATTGTGCTAACTGATCCCAAGGGACCTTCTGGTGTGCAGGGAAGGACAGAGACTGAGGTCCAGCTTGGGTTACTAGAAAGGAGAGGTCTTAATAAAATGACTAGTGCTTGCACTTACTTTTTTCTATTGAACAAGAATATTCTCAGAGTGACATTACTTATTCATCACAAAATATTTGGTACCTACTTGTGCTGGAGACATTCAGAAGAAATTAAAAAAAAAAAAGACCATTATCTAAGGTCCCTAAGAATCTCAAAATCAGATTGAGGGGAAGGGAGAGGCAGTGTTTGGGAAGAGGCGTTTGTTCAGAAGGCCAAGTATGTGGCCTCCTGTTGTTAAGTAAGTTTCCAGTGAATAATGTGGATACAGTATGCTACTGGAAGGCCAAAAAAGATTCCTACAGGCTGCAGTGGTTACAGGAGCCTGATTTGGTTATTTGTTTTATTATAAATTAAGATGTTTTTATTTTTAGAGAGAAAAATTCCTGTAGTTGGTTAAAGTGGAGACCAAATTACAAAAATAAAATTCAAAAATGTTATTTATATTTTTAACTCTTATGCACATTAGACTTGAATGTGCAAAGATATTTAATAATAATTAACATTCCTTGAACACTTATTTAGTGTGTGGTACTATGGTACACTATTTACACATCAGCTTATTTAATCCTTACAAGCTGTTAATCAGGTACACTCTATTATCTTCGTTTTACAAATGGGGGAAGAGGGGCTTGGAAAGACGCTGTTTCATTTCTCAAAAGATTGGCTTTGCTGGAAGCATTATTACTGTCCCATGACTAGACTCTGACCTGTCATTTCTTTTGTTTTTGTTGCCGTTTCCACCACCCTTTTGAGACTGATAGCCTTATGTTTAGGTAGCTTTGACTGCTGGGATCCTTACACTCCCACTGAGAGGGAGTTCAGAGGCACTCAGTGCAGATTCAATACTGGGTGTCTCACACCGTCATAATTGTCCCAGATTTGATCTACGTGTATTGTTTGAGCATTTCTATCAGCCACTGCTGCTAGCACTTCCTCCATTACCCACAGTCCTGGCCACCTGTTTTGCCAGGGAACACCTGTGTGGTGGTCAGGAAGCCGACTGCCTATAGAAGTTGATGAGGCATTTCTGCTTGGAACTGGTGCCTTCCTCCACTCCTTGATCATTGTCAAAAGGTTCTGCAGCTCTATATAACTCAGTCACTTCCAGCACTTCATCTTACTAGCTGTGTGATCTGGCTAAGTTGTTTAACCCTCTAATCATCAATTTCCTTACCTATAAAATCAGAATAATAATAGTACCTACCTTGTAGGGCTGTGAAATTAAGTGAGTAATGTTAAAGCACTTAGAATAATGCCTGGCATATAGTAAGTGCTCAATCGATGTTTATTTATTATTGTTTCCAGAACTTCTCAAGTGTTCATTGGAAATATTGGGCCCTAGAGTCAAGTCACAACTTAAAAATAATAATTATATATAAGAACAAATTGTAACATGGTTATAGAACAAGACTGACGACTGACAAGTGATTTTTTTTTTTTTTTTTTTTTTTTTTTTTGAGACAGTCTCACTCTGTCTCCCAGACTGCAGTGCAGTGGTATGATCTCAGCTCACTGCAGCCTCTGCCTCCCAAGTTCAAGCAATTCTCATGCCTCAGCCTCCTGACTAGCTGGGATTACAGGTATGTACCACCACACCAAGCTAATTTTTGTATTTTTAGTAGAGATGGGGTTTCACCATGTTAGCCAGGCTGGTCTCAAACTCCTGACCTCAAGTCATCCTCCTGCCTCAGCCTCCCAAAGTGCTGGGATTACAGGCATGAGCTGCCACACCTGGCAAGTGACTATTTTACAAACATACTACCATGTTATCATTAAGCAATAACTTTAGTTTTTTTAATCAAATAGGAAGTAAAGCAAAAGGGAGGACTGACAGGGTTGCAGAGAGAGAGTGCAGCACCCCCTTATTTGCATGTCAGTAAAGCTGTCAGAAGTGTTGATCAAAGTGCAGTCTAAGGACCACTTGCCTGGGCACTTTAAAATATGTAAATACCTGAATCCTACTGATTCAGAAGCCCTGGGAATTGATTTCTTCTTTTTCTTCTTTCTTTCTTTCTTTCTTTCTTTCTTTCTTTCTTTCTTTCTTTCTTTCTTTCTTTCTTTCTTTCTTTCTTTCTTTCTTTCTTCTTTCTTTCTTTCTCTCTCTTTCTTTCTCTCTCTCTCTCTTTCTCTCTCTCTCTCTCTCTTTCTTTCTTTCCTCCTCCTCCTCCTTCTTCTTCTTCTTCTTCTTCTTCTTCTTCTTCTTCTTCTTCTTCTTCTTCTTCTTCTTCTTCTTCTTCTTCTTCCTCCTCCTCCTCCTGCTCTTCCTCCTCCTGCTCTTCCTCCTCCTCTTCTTCTTCCTCTTCTGTCATCCATTTCTGCTTCTTCTGCTGCTGCTGCTTCTACTTCCTCTTCCTCTTTCTCTCTCTCTCCTTCTTCCTCTTCCTCTTCCATCCTTCCTTCTTTCCTTGCTTTCTTCTTGAATAAGTACACTAAGTGATTGTTAAGCACTTGAGAGTTTGATTTGCATCCATCCAAGGATTGAGAAAGAGCATCCCACTAGGGTCAAAGTGGACTTGCAGCTGGACAAAAGCAGGCCTGCATGTTGAGGTTTGATAAGACAATCCCAATTCCTAGGCCTTCAGGACGTCAATTGACCAGAGAGGTAATAATGAGCTGGCTCTATACGACATTTAAATTGAGTAAATAACATTTGTCATTTTAGGATCAACCTTGCCTGATGTCAACTCTGTAGAACACCTGGTGATCAAAGGGCGTAGGGTTTACCAGCAGCAGAGTAACGATGGCAAAGCCCACTTTCATCTCAAAACTCGCTCCCTTAATAACAAGAATTACAAAAATCAGCATCACTTTCTTTCTCATGATACTAGAAGCCAAATAAAACCCTGAAACACCAGATATGGTGACAAAAAGCAAATGGAAGATTGCTAAATGACTTAGCTAAATAGTACAAGAAAAAACTAGGAATCTGTAGAGAAAGAACTGAATTAAATCAATTCATCTGTGGGACTGTAGAAAGGCATCAAAATTGGTAACATCAAGTATTGTAAAATATAGGAGGAGACTGGGGGCAGGGGATATGAAAAAAAAAAATGGAAGGGGGTGTGGTTAAAAGCTACATAAAAACTACTTAAACACCCTGAGTTCCACCCTCATCCTGCAGTTAGAAAAATATACTTCTGGAGAAACAAGTTACCTTCCCATCTCTTGTCAGGAAACTCTTGGATGATGTACTGACCAAAACAGGGACTAACCTAACAGAGAGGAAGACGGGATTTTAGGAAACCGGAGATCACACAGGAAGGAGGTAAGAGGGAAATCCCAGGATGATGGCAAAGGGAAGTCCCCAAACAACAGCTGTGCAACAAGAATAAAGAACAATCAGAGGACCACTTGAGCCTGGAGGTCAAGGCTGCAGTGAGCCAAGATCATGCCACTACACTGCAGCCTGGGCAACAGAGTGAGACCCTGTCCCAAAAAAAAAGGACCTGTGAGCCTCAAGTGGAGCAGAACAGAGGGTCCTGGGAGGAACGTCCTCAGAAAAAGATATTCAAACACAGTTGTCTGAGGAGTTTGAAGATGTAAAAAGTTCTATTGTACATATTGTAAAAAGATGTAAAAAGTTCCATTGTACATAGCGATAGGAAGACATGCTGTAGACTAAAAAATAATAACCTAAGCAAACCAAAATTAAGTAACAAAAGTCCAGGAAAAACAAAAACTTATATAAGATGGGAAATGTAGACAGTGTACATCACTTAACTCAGAAATGAACCATCATCAAAAATAATAAAAACACTGATTATGAATTTAAGAAAAAGTTGTGGTGATAATTATAGAGAAGGATATGAGAGCTAAAATGCTCATTTACCATAATAAGAGTTAAATAGGTTATGCCAAAGTTATAAACCAAGATATGTTAGTATACAAATATTGTTTACAAGTAGAGTGTTACATACCAAAGATACACCTCAGAAAATTGAAAGTAGCTGCCTCTGAAGAGTAGGACAGTGAAGGGTGTGTGTGTGTGTGTGTGTATGTGTGTGTGCCCTTGGAATCTATAGTTTTATTATAAAGTTTCTTGAAGGAGAATATCATAATACCATGTCTTTTTTTTTTTTTTTTTGGAAGAGACTTGGTAGCATTTTTTGTCCAGGCTAGAGTGCAGTGGCTTTTCACAGGTGCGACCTTAGTGTACTACAACCTAGAACTCCTGGGCTCAAATGATCCTCCCACCTCAGCCTCTCGAGTAGCTAGAACCACACGTGTGTGCTGCCACACCCAAGAAAAACTGCTAGAGTTGAAATTCTAATGCCACTACTTACTAACTTGGTAACTTGTGACCTTAAGAAAGTTACCGATGCTCTGTGTGCCTCAGTCAGTTTTAACATCAATATAGTGGGGACGACACAGATAGTACTCAACTCATAGGGTGTGCTGAGAATTAACTGACACTATCCTTGTAAAACATTTAGTTTGGTGTCTGGCACATAGGATGCGTTTGACGCATCTTATCCATTATCATTTCACTTTTTAAATTATGTTCATGTATTACTTTGATAAGAAAAAAATGTAATTTAAAAGAAAGCAGGGCCGGGAGCAGTGGCTCATGCCTGTAATCCCAGCACTTTAGGAGGCCAAGGCAGAAGGATCACTTGAACCTAGGAGTTTGAGACCAGCCTGGGCAACATAGGAAGACTCCATCTCTACAAAAAAGTAAAAAAATAGTCAAGTGTGGTGGTACATGCCTGCAATCCCAGCTACTCGGGAGGCTGAGGCAGGAGGATCACTTGAACCAGGGGGTCAATCAAGACTTCAGTAAGCCATGATCATACCACTGCACTCCAGCCTGGGCAACAGAGTAAAAACCCTGTCTCAAAAAAAGAAAGAAAGGGAAGGAAAGGAAGGGAGGGGAGGAACGAAAAGAAAGAAAGAGACAGGGAGGAAGGAAGGAAAGAAGGAAGGAAGGAAGGAAGGAAGGGCGAGCAAGCAGGTAGGGCAAAGAGAGATCCCTGACAAGGGAGCTTTTGGGAGGCTTTTTTTTTTTTTTTTTTTTTTTTTGAGACGGAGTCTCGCTCTGTCGCCCAGGCTGGAGTGCAGTGGCCGGATCTCAGCTCACTGCAAGCTCCGCCTCCCGGGTTTACGCCATTCTCCTGCCTCAGCCTCCCGAGTAGCGGGGACTACAGGCGCCCGCCACCTCGCCCAGCTAGTTTTTTGTATTTTTTTTTAGTAGAGACGGGTTTCACTGTGTTAGCCAGGATGGTCTCGATCTCCTGACCTCGTGATCCGCCCGTCTTGGCCTCCCAAAGTGCTGGGATTACAGGCTTGAGCCACCGCGCCCGGCTGCTTTCGGGAGGCTTTGTAACTACACCAACCCTGAAGCTGCATTCCAGTTCACCATGCCTAGAAAAAGACACTAAATGAGTTGTGTTTCCTGTGAAGTAAGAGGAAGGGAACAAGGATGTGTGTGTGTGTGTGAGAGAGAGAGAGAGAGAAAGAGAGAGAGAGCGAGAGAGAGAATGAAGCTTCCTGTTAATGTTGCTATTAAAAATAGGTTTGTTTCGATTATATTGTCATTAGCTTTCCTTTGTTCAGATATGCAAAAATAGTCCCCCTTCTAGCCCTGTTTCTTTGAAGGTGGGCAAGAGGACAACCTGTGGATCTCTCCTGATGAATTGTTCAGGCCTTGGCATGGTCCTCTTAGCGTCTTTGTGGTGAGAGTGTGTGGATTTACAGGCCTGAGGATGATGGGGTTTTCTGCAGCCCTGTCATCTCTCTACTCATCTAGATGAGGAAAACGACAAGTTGGGATTGGAGATACACGGAGCTCACTCAGGTTGCTTTCGTGAGTGTTGCTAAGTCAAAATAGCTAATTGGTACCTTTTCCAGCTCACTCTAGGTGCAATTGGCTGAAAAACAGCCGTAATAGCTGATACAGCTGGAACTTGATTGTGTTTCTCCTGGAGAGGGCTGTCTGTAGGGTTCCTATTAGCAACACACAGCATCTGCTGACTCGTTCTGCTCTGAGGCTTTTCAGGCCAGCACTTCTCTACTTTAGGCTGTCCTCCTATGGACCCACTGAATTCCAGGTGTCTAGAGTAGAGCTTCTCTTTCTTACTGCCCCCTCAGAAGGTGTTCATTGATGTCCCTGAAGTGCCACTCCCTCCACAAAACTGCACCCAGCACTGACCACCGGAGATTAGTTCCTTACTTGTTCTTATCTGGACTTGGGACTTTGAGGTCCTCCTCCCTCCTCCCCACCCCAGCTATTCACTTAGCCTGGCTCCCTGCCCTTTGTGCACTTATCCATGACCTAAATGGGTAAATTCTTTTGTGTCTATTCACCATTGAATGTTTATTTTAGGCTCAGTGACCTATCTTGTCCATGTTTTAAATTGTGAACGCCCAAGGGTTAAGGGTTGCGTTTCTTTGCAATTCTCTTGTTGCAGTGTTTGCTACAGCAATACTATGTTTTGAATGTTTATGTATTTCCAAAATTCATGTTGAAACCCAATCCCCACTGTGGTAGTATTAAGAGGTGGGGCTTTTAGGAGGTGATTAGGTCATAGGGTCCACACTTGTGAATGGGATTAGTGACTTTATAAAAGAGGCTTGAGGAAGCCCGTTTCCCGCTTCTGTCAAGTGAGGACACGTAGAAAAAGGGATAGATCACTGGACACTGACTCTGCTGGTGTCTCATTCTTGGACTTTCCAGTTTCCAGAACAGTGAGTAATAAATGTATCCTGTTTATAAGTTACCTGATCTAGGTGTTTTGTTATAGCAGCCCTAAGAAACTAAGACAAACATGTAGGCGTTTCTGTGCTGCTTTCATAAGTTAGGAAGAAGTGAAGGATTCTAAAGCTCCGATAGTGTTTGGAAAAATAAAAGAAATATCTGGATTTGGACATGAGAATAAGAAGGTCAAGTTCAGGGACCAAGCAGCATTTTGCAGTTCATTCCTTCAAAGATTGAAATCTGTATGGAGAGTCATTAAATAAGGAGTCCAAGGCTGCTGAACTCCTTGGGAGGATGAGTGAGGTTCACTTGCTGACCTTTGGTGAGTCACTTCTACTGTAGTCTTTTGATTTCCCTATTTTAAAATGACAAGAATAATCATTTTACAAGGTGAGAGAAGACTGAGGAATGCTTCAGAGAGCCTCCAAGAATTGAGAGTTTAAACCTCAGTACTGTAGTGTCACTTTGGTAAGCGTGACTGAGAGGGGAAAGAAGAGGTTATTAACTTTAAGGTCATCAGGGGTGTGTTGGCGTTTATTGGTTCAGTCTGGAACCTGGAACACCAAGCCAGAGGGAAAGTCAGAGAGTAGATAAGTCAAAGCTTATGTCAGCCATCAAAAGCCAGAGGCAGGAGCACAGCTTGAGGCATCGTTTCATGTCAAAGACAATGGCAAACATGCCCATGCAAACTCCACACCTTCAGGGGGCATGGAAAGCAGCTTTCTGATTACTCTTATAGTTTTCTGTTTCTGCTGCAACTAGTTAGAACCATACAAGTTTATCACCTTAACGTCTGAAGGTCGGAAGTCTAAGATGGTTCTTATGAGCTAAATGCAAGGTGTTAGTAGAGCAGCATTCCTCTGGGGGGCTCTCAGGGAGAATGTGTCCTTGCTTTTTCAAGCTCCTCAAGGCCTCCTGTACCCCTTGGCTTGTGGCCTCACTGCTCATCACTCTACCCTCTGCTTTTGTCCTCATATCTCCTGACTATGATCCTCCTGTTTCTTACATAGTCTCTTGTGATTATGTTCTGCTCCCCCCTCCCCCACCAAATAGCCAGGATATTCTTTCCATTTAAAGATCCTTAATTTAATCACATCCAAACAACTCTCTTAGTAAAAAAAAGTACCATATTCAGAGGTTCTAGGGATTATGACCATGGACATCTTTTTTTTGGGGGGGGTCATTATGCAGCCTGCTACAACTACCCAATGAACTTCATGCTCTTTGTTAAGGGCTTTGTTTTAGTGCTAAAGCCATGACCTGCATATAAATATAAAATAAACATATCACAGATTTAGTTTAATTCATTAAGGAACAGTTAAAATGATACCACTGTTTCAAAGGAAAACTGAAAATTCCCACACATCTAAAGACCTTCAGGAATGCTGAAAGAATTTGCACATGGATGTACATTGGTCAATATGGGACACTAATTGAGTACATCACACAATTCACATTTTTATGAACAAAATAGTTTGCATCACTATCATCAGTACTCTACAATTTACAGAGCCGTGGTTTCATTGAACAGCAGATAACCCAGCCTGCGATCCCAGACTCCAGTCATTGTATTTGCCCCTTTCAGTCTTTTGAAATGTTTCCTGATATCTTCTACAATGAAAAAATTCACTTGGATCCTCAGAGCCCCTCCTTTGTAGCCTTCCACCTCAGAACAGTTTCCACCCTTCTTAACCACCTGCGTTCTCTCCACCCCTACATCACTAGGTAACTACTTCATTGATATTCATTTACAATGATCAGGTAGCAACTTAAAATGCATATACTCCTGGGTGGCTGTAAAAGCAGGAATCAAAGCTTTGTAAACTGAGTGTGATAAAGCTGAATGTGTAGGCGGCAATTTTCACTCCCCTTAGAATCACCTGGGAACTTTTTGGAACCTGCCAATGCGGGGATGCAATTCTAGATCACTTCTGAAGGTCTCCCCAGATAAGTCTCACATGAATTCTTATGCAAATCACGGCTGTGGCCCTTGCTTCTGAGAACGAGGTCAAGAGACTGGAACATGCACAACACCTGCAGCTTGATAGCGCTATCAGGTCCCAGGACCCACCTAGACTTTCTGAATTTAATCTTGAAGATTAACAAGATCTGAGGTGCTTTGTATACATGTGAAAGTTCGAGGAGTACTGGGCCTTTTGGGTGGTCTTCTGGAAGGCACTAGGCTTTCAGGTGGAACAGTGCTTCTCAAACTTTGACTAAGCATCAGAATCACCTGGATGGCTTGTTAGAATTTCAGAGTCAGTATGTCTCAGTAGCCTCCAAGAATTTGACTTTCTTACAAGTTCCCAGGAAACCACACTTTGAGAATCACTGGTGTAGAACATTAGAGAGTGAGAGAATTTTGAGAAAGTGTCAGTTCTTTCGGGGCTAAATACACCATACTGCTGGCTTATCCATTCCACTGAGCTGGTTGGTCCTCTAAGAAAATAACTGGACTGACACACCCAAAACTCTTCAGCACCATCCTAAAAATAGTTGCTTTTAGCCAGACAGGGAGATTGTCTTGAGAGCAAGAAGGTGCAGGTGCATCTCGGGCAGAATCAAGTTGGCTGTCCCTCTAAAATCCCTCAGGATCCCTCACTCTTTGGAAGGCTTTCCTGGGAGCAAAAGGGTTGGGCCAGACCCCTATTAAGTTCATTAGGGATGGCACCAGGTGCAAGAGGCTGAAGAAGAGAGTTGGACCCAGCGAGCAAGACATAGGGTTTATGGAGGGGAACTTACTTACAGAGCAATCCAGTGGTGGTGGGCTGGATAGGAGAACCACCGCCTCCTGCAGAAAGCATGCCGTTGAGGCTGGGCACAGTGGCTCGTGCCTGTAGCCCCAGCATTTTAGGAGGTCAAGGCGGGAAGATTGATTGAAGCCAGGAGTACGAGACCACCCTGGGCAATGTAGCAAAACCTCATATCTAAAAACTAAAAAAAAAAAAAAAAAAGCCATGTGTGATGGCACACACCTGTAGTTTCAGCTATTCAAAGGCTGAGGCAAGAGGATTGCCTGAGCCCAGGAATTTGAGGCTACAGTTAGCTCAGATCATGCCAGTACACTCCAGCCTGGGTGACAGAGCAGGCTAAAGACCTTCCTAAAGACCTTCAGGAATGCTGAAAGAATTTGCAGACGGATGTACATTGGTCAATATGGGACACTAATTGTCCCATCACACAATTCACATTTTTATGAACAAAATAGTTTGCATCACTATCATTACAATTTACAGAGCCGTGGTTTCATTGAAAACCAGATAACCCAGCCTGCGATCCCAGACTCCAGCCATCATTTTTGCCCCTTTCAGTCTTTAGAGACTATCTCTAAAATAAATAATTTTTAAAAAGAAAGCGTTCTGTTTACATTTCATTTTCACTTAGCACCCTCCCTTAACAACTTTCACCTGACCGTCTTCATTTAACCCAAAACACAGGGCCTCAATCCTCTGTGAGGCCCACGTGCCATGGGACAAGACGGTTCAGATGTTCCTCAAAGATAAGGAATGACTTTTTGAGTTGGCCACTCCTGTATTCCTTAGCTTGGAATTCCAAACACACATTCAGATGCGTCTGCTGTGCAGGGTCATTCTCAGGGTATGCTTAAGTGACTCCTGTCAAGTGTGTCCACCATACAGCAAGCCAAAGACTTATTTTTGAGGCTGGAGTGAGTGGGAATGACGTTCACGTATAGGTGGAGTTAGATTTTTAAAAATTTATTTTATTTCTTTCTCCTTCTCTTTTTTTTCTTTTTCCCTTCCCCTCTCCCTCTCTTTCACTTCTCTTGGAGAGTCCAGGATGAATCACTCATGGCTGGCATTTAACTCACACCTGTTGTCCTGAGGCAATTTCTTTGAACAGTTCACTGCTTCATACTCCCTCTCTAGGATAACAGCAGGGGAGGGTTTTATTCACGTCACGTTATGGATGTGGCATCTGAGGCTAGCCTGCCTGCCACACTTACTTAGCCAGTTGGTGCTAAGACGTGGTCACTACTCACAAATGCCCCTGGGGCTTTTCAACAAAAAGCCATGGGTTCAGGCCGGCTTGCTTCAGCTATCCTCCTGGGAGAAAATGCTACTGAGGTAAGTTGAGGTGGGCAAGCCTGGGGTGGGGCTTGCAGTTGGGGACAGGGGAATAATGGAGGTTCCCGCATCCTTTCTTCTAGGCAGGTGCCCACAGCCGCACCTGGAGGCAGTCCAGCAGGCCTGTGGAAGAGCTAAGTCTGAAAGACAGCGATGGGGAAATCCAAGGCCTAAGGGCCTGCCCCAGTCCTGTGCCTGCTTTGAAGGGAGTGCTGGTGATAGGTGGGTAGCCCAAAGAGCTCACTGACCCTGCAGTCTGTTTCCTTCATGTCTACCTTGTTATCAAAGAGCTGACCTAGGGCTGCTTTCTCTGGGGACTTGGGAAGGTAAAGGCTTGTTTCCAGCTGTGCAGGAGAATTCAGTGTAACACTTTGGTCTAGTTCTCCTTTTCCTTTTTTCATCTTGCTCATTCTGTCCACCCACCTTCTCCCACTTGTTGGCTGCTTCCTCCTATCCTTCCCTAAAAATGGCTTTGACTCTTCTCGCTTTGGCCTGATCCAGCCATCTGGTAATATCACATGGCCAGCTCAACTTTTGATGAGGGCTTCATTTTTGAGTGACAGAAGCCCTTGTAAGGCAGTATGGTGTGGTTTGCTCTGAAAGAACTGATACTGATATGTCTTCAAAACACTCTCATGGGATGGGCACAGTGGCTTACACCTGTAACCAGCACTTTGGGAGGCCGAGGTGGGTGGATCACTTGAGGTCAGGGGTTCAAGACCAGCCTGGCCAACACGGTGAAAACCTGTCTCTACTAAAAATACAAAAATTGGCAGGTGCCTGTAATCCCAGCTACTCGGGAGACTGAGGAGAATCGCTTGATCCCAGGAGGCGGAGGTTGCAGTGAACTGAGATCGCGCCATTGTATTTGAGCCTGGGCAAAAAGAGTGAAATTTTGTCTCAAAACAAAAAACACCTCTCTCCTGTTTCCTAATGTTCTACACCAGAGGTTCTCAATGTGTAGTTTCCTGGGAACTTATTAGAAAGTCAGATTCTTGGACTCTGAGATCTACCAAACCTTCAACTCTGAGGGTGGGACTCATCAATCTATAGCAAGCCATCTGAGTGATTCTGATGCTTGGCCAAAGTTTGAGAACTGCTGTTCCCCCTGAAAGTCTAATGCCCTCTTAAAAGACCACCTTCCCTCATGGTAAATATTTGCTACTCTCTAGGAAGTTCTTTGTGACTATTCTTATTGATGGCTAACATTTACTGGGAGTTTTCTGGCATCAGGCTCTTCACATATTTTTTTCTCATTTAATCCTTTTAATACCTCAACACACTGTTGTATCCATTTTATAGATGAAGAAACTGAGTCACGGAGGGGTTACGTAAAAATGTTTAGTATGTGTTACTCCAGAGTACTGTAGCTGATCTTCGTGCCACACCCGTATTGACTTCAATAGGGATGGCATCATGTTCAAGAGGCTGAAAAAGAGACCTGGAGCCAGTGAACAAGATATAAGTTGAGAGGACTGATGTACAGGGTGGTGCAGCAGCAGTGGGCTGGACAGGAGAACCACTACCCTTTGTAAAAAGCATGCGGTTTATATAGCTTTTCACTTAGCACCCTCACCCTAGCAAACTCCACCTGACAACCTTCACTGGACCTGAAACAAAGAGCCTCAATCCCCTGTATGACCTGCATTCCATGGGATGGGCCGGAGGTTCAGATGTTCTTCCTAGACAAGAAACGAATCCCTGGGTTGGCCACTCCTAGATTCCTTAGGCTTAGAACTTCAAGCGCACATTCTTGACTATAGGGTCATTCTTGAGGTAGGCTTACATTAAGTTATTGGTCAGATGCATCTGCCATACACTGATTTCCATTAAGGAGAGACCAAGGGCAGGTTGCTCCAAACCCCTGATGCAGTCAATCTTCAAACTGAGCTTTAGGCAGAGGGATGGCAGAAGAAGAAGTGTTCTGAGTTGTGTGTTAGCAAGGTGAGTAGGCTACAGGTGAGGCCATGTGATGTGTGGAAGCTACAGTCCTGCTCTGTCATCAACCCTAGGTGCTTCTTTTTACTCTTTAGTCCTGGGTTTCTTAATCTGTAAAATGCAATGGTTGAGCTATACTGCTAAGAACTTTTCCAACTGTGACAGCTTGTAATTATCCAAAGGCAATGTGCATTAGAAAAGTTGAAGCCCCATTTGACCCTAGGTATTTGCTCCACTCCTGTGTGTAAATATGAAACGAAGCCTGCCTGTTGGAAAAGTGGACCAGTGGGGAATTTGACTTGGTATTGGCCAGCAGGATTTGGCTGGACATTCCCTACCACAATGGCAGATCTCAACTGCAGAAAGGTGGCCAGAATAGTTTGTTGTCACCTATATGCCCAACTTAATTCCTGTTTTATTGTCCTGAAGAAAGGGGTTGCTTAAAGCTCTTATGTCTATGGTCCTTTCCTCGATGTGGTCTGTGCTAAGTAAACATGGTTAACATTTAAAGCCTGGAGAGCTTCCCTCTAAGAGAGTTTGAAGTGTGAACATAATTTAGTGGCCACGTAATATTTTTTATCTCCTGAAACCAGAGATCTTCTAGAAGTGGAGGGTGGTAGTCAAAAAAAGCTATGATGGGGAAAAGATAGGAAGAGGAGTTATGGAAAGTATGGGAGGTTCTTTTCTATCCAAAACTTTACTCCAAATACCTGGGAAGGTCTTGAACCATGTGAGAGTGACATACCACAAAGGTAACCATGGGCTGAGACCAAGCATCTGGAGTAGTCGTCTTCCCCTCGTTACTTCAAAACCTTCCTTGGAGAGAAAGATGATCAAAGGAAGACTATATCTTTGATCCCAGTGAGGGCCTAGAGATCCAAGCTGGTGTCAACTTGAATAAAACTCATTCTATTAAGCTAGTGATCCATTGCTCTGGGGCAGGGAATTAAATGAGGACTCTGTCATTTTCCTTATGCCTCACTGGTATAGCAGAGGGCCACAGTAGAAAACGTTCCAATTTGAAGTCAGGTAACCAGGGCCCTTGGCCAGACCCCAACATGTATTAGCAATACGATCTTGACCATGTGCCAGTGTGATGAGAGCCAGTGTGCTTTCATCAGTGGAGTGTAGATTGTTAGACTGATTCTTTCTACTTCATATTAGGCAGTGATGAGGATCAACTGACATAATGAATGCTGAGATGGTGAGCAGATTAGTGGCTTAAAATAACAAATATGTTATCTCACACAGGTTCATTAGGTCAGAAATTTGAGGACAGTTTAGCTGAGAGCTTTAGTTTGAGAACTCTCATGAGGTTGCAGTCAAAATGATTTCCAGGGCTGTCATCTGAAGGCTTGACTGTGGCTGGAAGACCCACTTATAAGATGGTGCACTCATGTGGTGGCAGGTAGATGCTAGCTTTTGGCAAAAGGTCTCAGTCCTTTACCATGTGGCCCTTTCCATAGAGCTGTTTTGGTGTTCTCATGACTTTATAGCAGGCTTCCCTCAGCAGGCCTTCCCTTGGCCATGTAAGTTGGCCCTTTACAGTACACAGGAACATGAATACCAGAAATCAGAATATCAGGAGCCATCTTAGAGGCCATTTGATAAGCTGCTACTGCAGGTGTCATTAGTTTATTGTTCTGAGAATGTTGCTGTAAGTTGGAAGTACTATCTTAGGAAAATACTTTGGCTAACATTCAGTCTGTTTCGCAGCCCAGTATCTCATTCTGTTCTCTGAATATAGGATGTCAAAATGTATCTTTCCAAAGGCCATTTGGAAGAGCAGGATGAGCACAGGTAATAGGTGTGAGGAGGCAAGGAAATACTGTAAACACTTAATGAGTTAAGATTTAGCAAAGAAGCTCAGAAAAGCTTCAGGTGCACTAAGGCAGCAGCTTCATGGCCAACCCTCACTGTGCTTGTTATAAGACAGAAATAAAGTCAATAGTTTAAAATTTCCACCCCAGCAGACCTGTAATCAGTCTTGCCAATGAAAAGCAAATGTAAGCCTAATTTCCTGTGCCTTTTCCTGCTCAGCCTCTGTAAGGGGTCAGCCATCACAGAAATGGATAGAAAAGGTGGCCAAAACAAAAGGTGTTAGGCCCAGCAACCTCCTTTCTGCACCATTCGTTGTATTTTTTTTTTTTCCTCAGTGGGAAAATACAATGAAGTCACATTGCAATCTCTCACAGGTGTTTTCTCAATGTATTTTCACAACTCAAAGGTTGTGTCTTAGTCAAAACTTTATCAAATAAAGCATCAAAAGAATGCTCCTTATATTTCTAGGATGTGTATTTTGTACTTAATTAAATTTTGCAGATATTTATACAATACCAACAATGTGCCCCAGAACTCTGAGGTAATGGTGAGAAGCAGAGAGGCACAATGAAGAGTCTATTAGGGGTGATAAAGTGTTAAAGAAAAAGCTGAAAAATACAACAATGGCAGATACTATTGACAGTCTGGCCCAGAGGCATTCAGTACCTTCTCCCCGCCCACTTCCCAGTATAGATGCAGAAGAAGTGAGCTATTTGCTTTCCTGGCCTCACTGGAAGCTAGAGGTGACTACATAACCCAGTCCTGGTCAATGAGGTGTACAGTCACCTGGAGGCAGTTCAGAAAGTTTCCTTTTCCTTATAAAAGAGAAAGGTGTGAAAGAAGAGCTCACTAGCACTGCTCCTTTTCCCTCCTGCCTGAATATAAATGTGATGGCTGAAGTGGGGCAGTCACTTTGTACTCATGAAACAATTAACATTTGGCTGAAAATCCCAGACACAGAGCAAAACATAAAAGGAACCACAGTCTTGGATGGCCTTGTTGTACTACCAAACCGATTCCAGCAACTGTCTACCTCCATACTTTTAGTAGTAGTCATTTAAGCCACTTTTAGGTGGCTTTTCTCGTATTTACTGATTATTCCTGTTGAAGACTAAGGCCAAATGAGACTGTTAGAGAGTAAATGCACTGAAAGATCAGTGAGGTCAATTCAGCAAGAGCTGGAGAGGTGTGGAAGGGCTCGATTGGTGGAATTGGGGTCAATGGGGAGTGCTCGAATAGATGGAAATGTAGCAGATGGGATGAAGAACAGCATTCCAGAGTGGACGTACCAAGAATTTATCACTGAATCCATATCTCTAAAGACAAGGTTGTCACAGGTCCCTGATCCCTAAGATGTGACACATGGCTGGGCCATTTTATATAAGGGGCAGCACAACATGATGTGTCACATCGAGGGCTCTTGGACTAGATAGACCTATGTTTGAGTCCCAGCTCTGCCACAAACCAGCTACATAACTTTGAGCCTGCTGCATAACCTACTTAAGCTTCAGCTTCCTCATCTTTCAGTTGAGGGCAATAAAAATTAAACAAGGTAACATATGCAAAGTGCTTAGTATACAGTAAGCATTTACTAGCCTGAGTGGTAATTACTACTATCATCATTATAGTGATCAGATATTATATCCATCTTTACATGCCACCATAGGGATGCCTGCTGAACTCTAGAATCCAATTGTTACATCTATCAGATGGGAATGTCATCTCTCAAAGCTGTATTACCTGTTAAGGAGGATCCTTAAGAAAGATTCCTCGAAACCAGTTTGCCTGGAGTGTGTAAATAACTTACAGCATTTTGTTATTTTTAAGCCCTTTAAGCAGATTTTTGAGCTAAAAATCACTATGATCTCCCCCATCCCCCCACCCCCAGCAGAAGATACAAGAATTATGTAAGGCAAGAAGATGAAAACTTTAAACAATGACCTTTAGATTCAGTGAAGGGTTCAGGGTTGCCATTGTATGGAGTAAACTGGCTTGGACTTTGGCAAGTTCTAAAGAAGTTTGGACTTCAAGGCACACTGTGGAAAACTCAAGGGCAGGAAACTCTTTTCTGGTAAGACCATTTTGTTATGTGCTGTCTCTACCATCCGCAAAGGATGGGGGCTAGAAGGGAAGGTTGAGGCAGGACAAAGATAGTGTCAGGAAGAAACCTGGAAGGTACCATCTGAATGTGCTCTTGAACTCATAAATTCCCTCACAGTAACTCAGTTACTGGTTCCTCAGGTATGTGATTGGATCTGAGGCTGTAACTGTGCATGTGCACATGCGAGCGCACGCACACACACACACACACACACACATACGCACATACACATTCTTACCCCTCCACACCTTTCTTCCTGCTGCAGTCCAGTTGCCTTGTTCCCTCACTTATTTACGGTATCTCATCAAAGACTTTCTGACACTCCCAATTAAAGTTTGCCACTCCTGTGCGTGCTTAGACATTTGCTTTTAACTTTTTAAATTCTGTGAGTGTTCCATGCTTGCTGAGGAAAAACATACATTCAAAAAAATCAACCATGTAATTTTATTAACTAAACCCAATAGACTTCCAGAATTGTCATAAACATACTCTATAAGATATAAATGTATACACATATGTTGAATAAAATGGAATACTTTTTCACTGTTTAAAAATATATTTTGAATACATAAACATAGATTTATTTACATGCCAATAAACAGGATATGAATGTATAACTTTTTAATTGCTGATGGTATCCTTCTGACTTATACTATACCATTATTTATTCAATAAGTCATTTAGATTAATTTCAGTATTAAAAGGAATGTACCAATAAGCATCATTGCTCCTTGATATTGACACGCTTGCCTAATCTCTCTCCCAGCTCTCAGGATTTTTAGAATAATTTGAACTTTTACATTCATCTTAGTTTTTTAAATCTTAATTTATCTTTACATATATTCTCATTCAATACTTTCTTTCATTATTTTTCATAAATATGTTAACTATTATTTGGATATTGGTTCTGTTACTGCTATCATTGTTCTCTACCATTTTTAGAAGACAACTTCCTTCTACTTGTGTTCTTTTTATTTGCTTTTCATTTGGCTGGAAGATTTTTAGATTTTTTTTTTTCTGAAAAGGTAAAAGTGGTCACTCTTTGGCATTATGTCTTAAATTTTTGTTGCCTCCAAACATAAACAATTATTTGGCTTATATAGCTGTTGTCACAATCCTTTTTCTGTCATTAAGTGCTATGAAGGAAAGTCATTATTAACCTTTTTTTTAATTTCAATTTAAGAGATGGGGTCTTGCTCTGTTGCCCAGGCTAGACTTGAAATCCTAGGCTCAAGTGATCCACTCACATCAGCCTCCCAAGTAGCTGGGACTATAGGCATGTGCCACACTGCACTTGGCTTAATATTTTTTTTTGTAATAGTAGCCTGTTTTTGTTTGGTTACTTATAAATTTTTTCCTTGAACCCTAAGAAAAGTTACCAAGCAATTTGGGTCTTCTTATTTTATGCTACTCAGTGGGTCCTTGATATGTGTAGGCTCAATCCTTATTTAGCTCAAGAAAATTTTCTTCTATCAGTTTTTAGATTAGTACTTCTCGACCTGCTCTGTTGTCTCCTAAATTCCTACTGTGCATGTATTAGATCTTTTCAATCTATTCTCTAGGTCATCTCTTTACTTATCATGGTCATCTCTTTTCTCCTGTGTCTGTATTCTGAGAGGATATCTTGAATTGTAAATTCTATTTTACTAATTTGTCTCTGTAGCATCCAATTTATCTTTTACTGATAACCCTCCATTTTTAAATGTGCTAATAGTGTTTCATGTGATAGCAATTAGACCTGAGCTCAAAACTTTTTCCTATTAATAAATACAAGTTTCTCAAGTTTCAGAGACATTGATTTGATTTTTTCCCCTTTTCCTAGAGCCAATTTGTTTTGTATGGGAGACATTTGCTCCAACTCTTCATTTTAATTCCTGAAACATTTCATATGCCTTGTGATTGGCTGTAAAGCTTCTGCAGCAGGAAGGAGGTTACTGTGTGACTGAGTAATGAGAATCCATATGAATTTTGCCTGAGATTATATAGGTCTTTGTTCAAATCCTTTAACCCCAGATATTGGAGAGGGGTGAGGAATTATATGTATGTTTTTAATAATTTAAAGTTTTTAATTTAAAAATATTTAAACTCTAAAAGGTTTGATTTTTCTAGACTAGATAGGAAACATTTTTCTGCGAAGGGGATAAGGGAGAACTTGCACTAAATTTTTTTGTATGTTTATTGTGATAGACCTCAATGCCAGGACATAGTCTGTTCCTCCTAACTGATTTTGTTAGGAACCTGATATAGAGCTGCTTCTGCTTTTCTTAGCAAACATCTTTCCAAGCAGAAGCTAGATGTGAGGTCCACAGCCAACTGGTGGACGTTGGCATCTAATGTATCTCCCAAAGCATCCTTAAACTTAAGATTTTGCCCCTTCCAACTGCCAGGGTGTGCTGGGGCCAACTCAAACCAAACCCTGAGAGCCAATGGCTACATTTTTTGGGCATTTTGTGAGCTGGTTGTGATACACAGCTGTTATTAAACATTAAATGATATAAGCTTAATATCACATAAATTATAATTACAGGCATCATTAAAAATTAAGTCATAAACTTACAGTCAAATACTAAAAACTCACCACTTCCTAATTGTTTCACTTTGTTATCAATACTCCTGAGATTACTTTTCATCAATTGCTTCTGGATGGTGGCAATACTATATATTGGTGTGCTACTGTGCACCTCCTCCCAGCTGTGTTCAGTGACATGTGGAAGAGCTAATGATTGAACGTTTTCCGGTGCACCCTTGCTGGTTCGCCCTAAGCCCTAGCCTCAATTTCTCTAAACTAGGGAGATGTGGGAGAATATACTGTGCAGTTCTGCTAAGGATTTATAGCCACTTACCAGAGACACTTTCCCTTATATGTTATAGGCTGGTTAAAACTTCCTTCATTCTACTGTGATTACCGACTTTTGCAGAAATTCCTCAAAAGTTCCATATATTGATGACAACCCTTCTCCTTGGGAAAAAGCCAGAAAACTTGACCTTCCAGTTTCATGGGGTGTTATTAAAATGTATCATTGGAATGTATCTTTGAGAGACAAAATTTTTAAAGTAGTAAAATGAACTTGTAACTAGGATATTCTGTGGGGAAAATGATGAATGAAACATAGTGCCACATGAAGTTGGGCTCCAGACCAGATGAAGCTGATGTCTGGATAAGAGAGTGGAGTGGCCAGTCCCCCACAGCTTTGAGATTTGGCACTGCCTGAGATGTCACAAGGACTTCCCGAAGACAGATTCACCACTGAGCTGCTGGCCTGGAACAGTCTAGCAAATAAACTGCGGCCCTGATTTTGTTGGCCTTTCTTTCTGTAGAACTTGCAGGGCAGCTTTCTCAGGCATGTTGAAGTGGGTGCAGCCCAAACAGTACTAGGAAACAGGCAAGATGCACCGCGAGCAGAGTTCTGGAGCCAATGTCACAGAACCTCCTTTCTAGGACAATATTCTGCTTCTGCCACAGACTGAATAAGAAAGCACTAGATGGAGAATATATCTGAAGAACCATTTCTAATCGAACATTGTGTAAGAGGCGCTACCGCTTGCAGAGATCTCTTTGACAGATTCCTTTCAAGTGTCAGGGCAAGAGGATCATTTAGTTCACACTGAACTGACAAGTTCCTCCTCCCAGAGCACTGGAACTATGAAAGCATTGTGTGCCCCTTTTTTTGCCTGGCTAATAGGAAGCTTTGTTTTCCTTCAATTATTAAATTTTCCTTAGAGACAATTAGTTTTTATTTTCAATAACATCTCCCTTCCTTTCTTCCTTCCCTACTTGTTTTGTGTCTATTTCGCGGCTTTACTTTTTTGTCATACTTGTGTTTAATGTTATACAATATATATTAATGTATACAATGTATTTAATGTTATAAATACATTTAATGTATTTAATGTTATAAATACATTTAATGTATTTAATGTTATAAATACATTTAATGTATTTAATGTTATAAATACATTTAATGTATTTAATGTTATAAATACATTTAATGTATTTAATGTTATACAATATTTCAGAATAATAGAACAGCCAATCACACACAAATCGGTGATTTTTAATCCATTGGATGATGAGTAAATCAATGCCGTGTACCTAAGAGCCAATAAAAGGTAAATACTTCCTGGAAGTAGGTACAGATATGAATAAACATAAATATCTTATATAAAATATCTTAAAAGTTATACATTTTGGGTGGTTTACCATGTGTCCAGCCAGCCCTATCCTACGAATGACAGGAAATCAAAAGTGATAGTTTTGGGGAATGTAATCTTGATAGGCAAGACTTACGACTTACTAACAACCATATGTATTGCTTTCCATTGATTAAATGCCAGCCATGTTGCAGGTGCATTCCGTACATCTTATTTAATGCTCACTCTTAGAGACTCCAAAAGTTAGGTTTTCTGTTAAATGCATACCCAGGTGATCCTAATGTTCAACTAGGGTTGAGAATTTCTCATCTAAAATAAAAGGAAAAAGTACAGTTGCATGCAGATCACATCTAATGTGCCAAGGTAAAGAGCCAACTGAGGCCCTGGCATCTGTCCCTGGACAGGGAGAAAAGTGGCTTGCCTGAAGCTGAGGTGTGTGATGTCAGCTGTCTGAACCACCTGCAGCATGGGAACTTTAGATAGGAACATTCAACTCTAGAGAACTTATAATGGAGATAATGCCTTTGACAGTATTGAAAAACCAAACATGTCACCTGAAAAGTGATTATATTAAAGAAGTGCAATGGTCTAGGCTCAATAGAACCAGCTTCCATGAAGGCTCGTGGGAGGAGCAACCACCAGGAGTACATGGGCCTGTTTTACTAGAGTAGGAAACATTTGAAATGTCAACTCCTCTCTGAAGCTTGGCCTAGTTCCTCATGCAGGCCTACTTGAGACTTAATGTTCATTCCTCTCTGTATCTCTTATGATAGAGGGCAGTTGTTTGAGTTTGCTTTCACCAGCAGACTGTAATCTTTGATTTCACCTGTCTTATCACTGGATCTTCAGAGGGAAATACAGTATCAAGCAAATAGTAGGTGCTCAATAAAGCTTTGAATGAATCAGTACATTAGACATCTCATCGGATGTCTTATCCTCGCACGTCCAAAGAAACAGATGATCACCACTGTCAACAAAACTATTTGAAATAGGTTTGAACATGGCACTGGGCCTCTGTTAGAGGACAGTAAATATGGCACAAAGTGACTAGCACATTGTCTCCATTGTGATGAAGTTATCTATATTTTCTGGTTTCTGAGGGCTTGGACTATAAATCACTGAGCTCTGAAATGAGAGCTCCATAAATAAATTGGTTCCAGTGAGTTAGTCTTACAACGTATGGTATATTTCACAGTCAAAACTAGAATTCTAATGAGCAGTCGTGGTGATGAATAGACCTCCCTTGTAACTTTCTTCCTAATGTGATTAGTGGTGGTAGTTAGAGGTTGACTGTCCTGTTCACATATTGTAGGCCAAACCTTTACACCTGTCAAGACAGGTATAGATTTAGAATATTTTATTTAACAAGTTAAGCCTGAGGTTATGCTTCAGACTGTTATGATTGAGTGCTACAGAGAGAAGGGAATTTCTCATTTCCTTCTGGAAAGCAAAATGCAGATTAGCATGTTGGTGATTACTCATTTATCCTCCACACCCTCCCTCCCCCAAAGCATCTCAGCGGTTTTCTGTTGAGTTGATTTATGACAGCAATACCAAACTGGAGGTTACAAAGTGCTATCTTTTGAGAAGATAATCTGAAGTTTGGATAGTGAGTAATCAATTCTATCTATTTAAGATATTGCAATTGATTTTTATTTTTAAATAGACTTTTTAAGGGACAAGTTCAGGGAAAAAAAGGTGTCTTAAATTGACTGACACTGTATCAGGTCTTAACAAACTCTACTTCCCTGCCTCCCACCATGCCCCAGAGGGTTTGGTAGGCCACATTCTCTTAGCACTTCATGCTTTAGGTAGATGGGCAGAGTGTCATTTCCAAATACACTCCTCTCCACACTGTCAAGAACTTGGCTGCCAATTTAGATTCACCTCAAGTGTCATGTTTAAGATGTCAGCAAGAAAAGTATACCCCAATTCTAGGCATGCTTTCACTTGGCCATAGTCACTGGCAACATAAAAGACCACCAGTTGTGGGTTAAAATTGGTGGTCAGGTTGTAAATGGAGAACTGGGGGACTGAGAAGCTTCATTCAGCTCACTTAATCACAGCATATGCTCTAGAAGGAGTCCCAGAGGCCCAAACCTTTATCTCACAGATAAGGAGTTGGAGGCCTGGAAGGTGCCTTGAATTGGCCCGCTTCCCACAGCTGGTTAAAGACAGATAAAAAGACCAGGCTGGATCTCCTAAACTGCAAATCAATCTATTTTCTTTTTTCTATGGCCTATACTATGAACATAAATTATAAAGTAACATATCACTCATTAATGGCAATGGTTTTTAGTTAAAATACTAGAAGTACTATTTCAGTAAGCAGGTGATCTAAAGTTGTGATCTTCAAACTTTAGTATACATTAAAATCACTCAGCTTGTTGAAACAGATTGCTAGGCTCCGGTGTCAGAGTTAGTAGGTCAGGGGTAGGGCCTGTGAATTTGTACTTCTAATAGGTTTCCAAGTGAAGCTGATGTGAATGCTGTTAATCTGGGAACCACACTTTGGGAACCACTGGTTTAAAGCAAGCCCAGGCTATTTCCTGCCATTTATCATTGGCCACCTGTGCACTATACTAATTGAAAGCCACATGGTTATCTCCCCAGCAAAATGTTACCAGTGAGGTTTTTTTTTTTTTTTTTTTTTTTTTTTTTGGTCATTCTCTTGTGCATTTTCCATTGAAAGGCTATTACATTACAGCATAGGGGTAAAGAGCTCTGGCTTGAGAAGTCTATGCATTCAACTCTGCTCTCAGATGCTGCATGATCTTGAGCAAGTCATTTCACATCTATGCCTGTTTTCTCATCTAAAAAATGGGAATATAATCATCTTACCCACATAATTGTGGAAAGAGGAAGACAAAGAGTTTAATAGATGATAATCACTTGATATGTCAGAGACCAGTGGGGGGTGGGGGTGGGAATTACCCTAGCTCTTACTGGAAGAATTGAATGATGATAATTACTTGGGTGAGGGAAGGGCTTGGAAACCAAATAGGGGTGGTGAGGGAAACCAGACATTTAGCAACAGCATAAAGCTGCAACCACTTCTTGGGCTAGAGTAAAAATGGGAGGAGGTGATGTTTCCAGAGCCTTCTCCTGAGAGCTAGAGTAGAGGGGGTTTGCTCAGACCTGAAAGTGAGGGTCTATCTGGCAGGAGCTAGAGTCAGGGAAGAGACACCTAGAAGTTGGAGGGCAAGAGATCCAGGGAATATAGTTCTCTGTGATACCAAACAGAGCAGGGGGAAAGCAGAAAATCAGTCTTGGAGCTATTGCCATACTCAAAAAATATTTATTATTGTTGCCCTGAGAGTAATTATTTGTATGTCCCTCTCCCCTCTACTACTGGACTATGTCTTCAGGTCTAGACCCTCACCTTCACATGTGCCTACATGTAAACACCATATACATGCAAAGTGGTATTGCCTTGCGTCCACTTAGCAATAAAAACAAATGGGAAAGTTATCTACAGTAAGACATGTGCGTCTTGACTAGGTGATATAAAGGAAAATCTGCATTTGCGGTGTAGCTTAGCTGCTGTCTACAGCCCCATGTCATCCCTGCACTGTGAGTGTTCAAAATATGCAGACTGTACAACAGAGACAAAACTAGACACTTGGTTCTTAAGGATGATTCTCAAGGTTTGAGGATGAATGCAGAGGAGGCGAGAAGAATTGAGGGATGATGAGCATTCTAGTTTTCCTATAGCGAGAACATGCCTTGAAAGGACATCACCTAGAGGTATTTCCTCATTTAAGATGGTGAAATTGGCCAAGTGCGGTGGCTCATGCCTGTAATCCCAGTACTTTGGGAGGCCGAGGTGGAGCGGATCACGAGGTCAGGAGATCGAGACCACCCTGGCTAGGTGAAACCCCGTCTCTGCTAAAAATACAATTAGCGGGGCATGGCGGCGGGTGCGTGTAGTCCCAGCTACTCAGGAGGCTGAGGCAGGAGAATGGTGTGAACCCAGGAGGCGGAGCTTGCAGTGAGCCAAGATCACACCACTGCACTCCAGCCTGGGTGACAGAGCAAGACTCTGTCTCAGAAAAAAAAAAAAAAAAATGGTGAAATATATTAACAACAGCTCAGTATTACTTACATGTGAACACTCAATGTCCTTCGCAACTTTACAAAAATGAGATACTGTGATAACGATCAAAGCGGGTGGGTGGGAGAAATAGAAATAGCAGCAATATTTATAAGCCAAAAGACAGCTGTTTTAGAAAGATTTCTTAGGTGGTAAGTGAAATTTCAACCCAAAACTTAAGTTTCAAAACAACCTTTATTCTGTTTGAAGATCTAATACAATGCATTAAAGCAACTTAAAACAAGACATAGCTCCACTGAATCTATAACTTGAACGAAATGTCAAGGAGGCACACTACCCCCACCCCCCACCCCAGTTGCCTTGTGAAGGCAAAATTACAACTGACCGTGACATCCTCCCTCTCGTCAAAAGACCAACTTTATTTTAACAATGTCATATAAACAGATTTGTAAAAACATTGAACTGATTGTAGCTTTAAAAAATACACAGGTATAAATGAGTTTTTTTTTTGTTTTGCTTTTTTTTAAAATATATATATATATATTTATATATATATATATATTAGCAGCATCCTGGGCAGTTAATGCTATCTCATGGTGACAAGTTTCATGTTAAGTTGGATAGTCTTTCCAATTGACTCAATTCTATTTCTTCCCCACCAGTATTTTCTAGAACTAGTTTTTTAAAAAATAAGAATTTGGCATTTTGGAACTTTGTCCCATGTGAGACATTGTGCTTTAAACTGCCCCTTTCTAAAAATGACCCTAAACTCAAACAGATCTCAGGGTCTGCGATTCAACTAACTTGGATACCATGCATAGCAAAAGCACAGTTGTTAAAACCAGCAGAATTTTTCTTCCAAAGGAACATCAGTAGGACTTCCCAAACATGTTACTAGTTCATAACCAGCTACATGACAAAGCAATTGGTTTCCCACAGTGACAGCTCACATAAACACATTTTGACTCGACACACTGAAAACAAGGATTTCCAAGCTAAGCAAGTCATCTGACCAGCTCCCTAAAAGGAGTAACTTTTAAAAACACAAAAAAGCCAAAGAAATATGAACTTCTCACTTCACTTGCAAACAATTTTCACCTTTGTAAGACAAAACAAAGCAACCTCAATGGGAAAAATCCCATACACATATATAAGAATTGTACTAGACGTTTGCTTGTTATGTACTTGAACTCAACTACTGTGGATCTGTTTTGGCTGAAAGGTGTACCGGAAACACAGTCCATGCACATATACATATATACATATATCAAAAGGCCGTGAAGTTATCAGATGTTGCAAACACATGCTTTTTGCTTTTTCACGTGGTTATGATCTCTCGTGTAACGTGAGGTCCCAGTGCTCCCACTTCTATGCTCTATCACAGCCTCACTGCAGCTTAGCTTCTGGCTTTATCTTTAGGATGCTACACTGGGTGGGAAAAACTGATGCATGGATAAAATCACATATCAGGAGTGCCTCTGCTGTATCTAGTCATACTCAGCCGTTCAGACTATTGTTAGGAGGACTGTCTGATGAAACTCAAAGTGCCCGGCTAGCAAAATATCTAAAAAGACAAATGTGGTGAGCAAGCTACACCGCAATCAAAAAGGCATCGGGCAAAATAGGTCTGGTGTAACTCAGTCATATGGAATGATGAATCCTACTTTGCTGTTCAGTGAAAAGATCTATTGCACTTATGTTTGTGAGATGCAAAAATAAGGCAACTGCCTAAATACCATGTCATCTTGCAAAGACTGTTGAAGCCAAAATTCACAAAACTGTAGCTTTTAATAAAAATATTCAATCTCAGATCTTATATTTTAGAAATAAAAATTTGTACGTAATAGCATACATGTGCTATCAAAGAAAACCCACAAACCTAGTTTAAAAACTATGAACCAATTAACTATTAGACTTGTGTGTGATCTAGAAGGATATCACAATAACTTTAAAGCAGAGACACAGACTAAACCAGGGAAATCATCAGTTGTCTGGCGATGAGAGGGAGATGGTCAGATCAGTGAAGTCAGGTTTGAGGGCTAACAGTCTTGCTGTAAGACTGACTTTTGCTTCAGTATGAGTAGCTTCATGTAAAGAGGAAAAATACATTCTACAGATGATTCACTCAGCTGCAAGACCGATTCTTTCAAAAGGAACAACGTTAAAAAACAAAGGAACAGAAAACCCTCACCCTAGTACTTCAACAGAAATATAGCTGTGGGTAAATCTAATATGGAGAAAGGGAAATTTGAAATTGCAAGATTTCATTTAAGTCTATTAGGGTAGTGACCATATTATGGTTGCTAATTAGTCTTTATTCCTCCTAACACATGTACAGTTCCTACTGAACATACCAGCTTTTGCATATCTAAATCAGGAAGAGAGATCTCTCACTCCTGCCCTAAACGGGAAACATTATGCTAACTATGCTTCCTTTTCCCCCCGTAGTGAAGCACATACAATGATTAGGATGAATGAGAAGGACTGCCACTTGGATTCCTGCAATGGCCATGACCTTAGCGAGCTCCACACAGTCCAGAGCAGTGACAGTACGATTGTGTCCATTTGCTTTACGTTCTAAACCAAATGGAAAGCTAGGAGTAACCAACATCCCACCAAAAGTATTTTTTCAGATCATGCGATTTTTTCCTAAAATGAGTGAGTATTTGCTGGTCGTGATGGATAGTCCAATGTGACAGAGATCATCCCTTTAAACCAGTGTTCTAAACAAAGGTGAGCACTGTTCCAGGAACCCAAAAACAAACTTGGCACTTCCTTCCTAAGAACTGAAATACCTGACCGGTCACACTGTGTTAGTTACAGTAGGTTTGTAATTGTCATTAATTGATAACTAGCAAATCAAAGTGAGAAAAGACTGAAGTAGAAGAAGCAACTTCACTTTGCAGTTATTCACTTCTCTGTAAATCATGAGAAAGACAAAGTGCATATAACCTTGCCTCCCCCTCCCACCACCCGACCTGATACATCCCTTCACTACATTCCCCCCTCCCTAGATTCAAGAAGTTCACAATTCTTTATGAAATAAACATTGCCAGGTACCGTATTTTAAGAGTCTTAAAACAACATTGTTGGACTCAGCAATACTTTGTCATATTCATATATCTTTTTCTTTTTTTTATTGAATAAAGCAGCTTTGAAGCTTATCAGGCACTGCCCAACAAAACAGTCCAAAAAAATCTGTTATGAACTTTTTAACCTTGGGCTAACAGCCAAGTACTCTGTACAAGAAAAACTGTAAAATATTTCATAGTTTTAATTCTGAAGCCATTTTTTTTTTTTTACTGGCATCCTGTACATTTCTTTTAAAAAAGGGTAACAAAAATGAATATTAACAAAAATCCGGGACAACAATATTTTCAAGCAACAAAAACGGGTGGGGAAGCTTATTCTGAAGGTACATTTAAAACTGAAATAACAACTTAATGAAAATTAAGAATTGCATAGCGCTGTGAATTTAGCCTTCAGCAAAACAAAACAGAAGCTATTTGGTATTGATACAAATCCATCTATTTGATAGTTAGTCATCCAATATTATGTACATATTTTATATACTGAATGTCATTTTAAGTCCTGTTTTCCAAACTCCATTTTTCTGTTGCTGGGTTTTTGTTTTTTGACAAGTTTAAACACTTTCTGGCACTTTCTATGACAGAATTTCTTCTGAACATACATGAACTGACATTCTCCCAAAGCGTCCCTTGTGAGAGGAAGTGCCTTTCTGCTACATATCGTTCATTTGTTAGAAAATGAAATAATCCACAGTGCGATGTGTCTGGGTCCACCGTGCACAGCAACATCCAGGCTAAACCAGGCTGGACCGAACCTTCTCAGGCCAGGGTTCTTCTGCCTCTCTCTCCTCCGCTCTCCACAGTCCCAACTTTCAGCTGGTAAAGCTTCAGAAAGCATTAACAAGCACCATGGTTAAAGGCCTCTTTGTCCCTGCACGCAGAGATTTTTGCATTTCTTTTTCTCTTTGTGTTGTATGTGGTTGTGGCTTTAAATTAAACCAAAGAAAAAAAGAAAAAGAAAGGATAAGCACTCCAGCTTAGAAACGTGTGGTCATCATACAGCCCTAGGCTGCATATCTTCCCCTACTTCTTTTTTTGTGAAAGAAAGCTCTAGTCCCATCCGAAGACAGATGGCTTCGTTTCTGCAGCTCAATTCACAGATCAGACTGGAGAGGAGCCCTTTGCTTTCCAGAGGCCTCAGGGTGGCTGAACTTCAGGAGAAGGATCAGAGAGTAAGCGCTTCATCGCCTCTGCTGTGCATATACTGGGTAGGCTAGTGTGACATTGAGGGAGTCGTTGTGCTGCACGAGGGAGGTGTGTTGGTAATGTAGCACCAGTTCTTTCAGAGAGCTGTACAAGTTATAGGGCTCGGCAAAGCCATAGCCAGTCGCTGTTTTGTTTATGACACAATGCTTTACTTCGCCGTCCACCCTAGAGAGGAGAGAAGAAAAACCGTCTTTTGAGCTTGCCCAAGACAATTCACAACTCTACAGAGCATGTTTAATAAAAAGCATCATTGTGCAGTCTCAACTTGGGGAAAGGGTCCTAGGTTACCGTAGACTCTTGGCCCTGTCACATGTAGACACTTGGCTGAGTGCCTTGGGTAGGTAACCCAGCTTCACTGACCTACTTTATTTTCATCTTTAAAATGGTTTAAAGGGAAGACAATGGTAAAATGTATGTAATACAGTTACTTTGAGAAATGAAAGGAGATCATGCATGCAATATGCTTGATAAAATGCCTGACATGCGGTAAGCATGCAACAAATGGTAGCTTCCAACCATGATGAGGACAACTATCAGCAGGGCTCCATGACTAGCAGTGTTACTATTACTCCCAGGACGATTATTCATAGGATTCCTTCTTTCTGGCTGTCCTTGAGGTGTCTGCACAACTCTCCATCTCTGCATGTGCCCTTAGACAAGGTAAGGACAAAAGGACCCTTCTTTGCTGTAGGAATATTTCCCTCATTAAATGAAAGGTGATCATGGAGTATAACATACTTTTAGAACCATTCCCTACTAGAGGACATTAATTTCTCTGAAATGGTGATGTCAGTGATCCCATGAAATACCTGTCTCAAGGATAATGATCAGAATCCTTTCTCTTTTTTGACCTGTTCCTGATGAGTTTTTCCTATGGGTGATGTTCTCACATAAATTACCTCAGATTCTAACCATAGTAGCCTTGAGAGGCAAAAAGGGCAGGCATTGCTGCTTCCATTTTAAAGACGAGAAAAAAAGGTTTAGCGACGTCTCGTGATTAATTAGCACTGAATGGGAATCCAAAGCCTAGTCTTCCAGCTAAACAGTAGGTATCTATTAGACTGTATTAACATATATGTATGTTTCTATTAGATTGTATTAACATATGCTTCTGGCTAGACTTTAAAATGGTATTACGTCTGCTTTGGTTTCTCTTCTACATTACCGCACTATAAGCTTATTCAAGACTATTTCAAAACTCAATGAATGAATGAATGAAACATCTCTTCATGAGATGTTGTAAAGAATAGTTTGCTGGAGATACATACACTACAGAGCAGGCGTAGCAGCCCTGTTTACTGCTCTCCCGGACAAGAAAAGTGCCATCTCGCTTCCCTCGCAACAGGTTTTCAGCTTTGTTTCGGTTGCTGCTTCCAACATTCCACGTCTTCTCATCATGATGGGGTAAATCTTCATCATCTTCCACCAGCGAATATTGGCTAGGCAGGCAGGACAGAAAGTTTCTAAATGAAGAGTGCCAGAGCCATCAGCCTGCCTTGCTGTCTTCCCTAGGCATACCCCCATCACTTCCCTCTTGGCCCCTACCAAGCCAGTCAGACTGGCCATCACATGCCTGCCTCTGCCTGACCTGAGTTTTCCTCTCCTGGTATTCAGCCTCCAGTGCAACGTCCCAGGACAAAGAGTTAGCAATCAATTGTACTATTTCTGTTTTCAGGCAACCACATTCAGGTACCTGGGCAGACTGGAAGGTATTAAAACAATCTTGTTTATCCAGTTTAGATCAGGACATTGACTAGGAAGATTGCCAGTTTTTGAATAATTCAAACAAAGTATATACTTAAGCTTTAAAATATATTAAGCATAATTATTTTCTCTCTGGCTGTTCCAAAAATATTTTGGGATTTTTCAGATGTTCAGGGACATCATTATGGACACAGAGTTGTTTCACAGCATTATGAGTAAAAATAAATCCTAGTCCTCCTTAGCTAAGCTTTCTTTTTTTAAAATTCTGGATAATGGCACTGAGTTTATACATTTTCTCCTACAAGATGTTCCAAACTCAGTAAAATTCCTCACTTGTTCTAAAAACAAAGCAAGCATGCATTTTCCTAAAATGAGAAAAATCTTCTGCTGTCACCATCTTTAGTAACTACTTACTCTTCAGTGTTTTCATTGCCCAACCACTCGTTCAACTTCTTTTGCCGAACACCTTTTTGAGTCAACCACCTGAAAAACAGTTTTGAAAAAAGAACGCATTAACTCATCCTGAATTGTAGCAATCACCAGTTATTCATGTATAGGATTCCATTTCAAATACTTACATCAAGTATTGGTCTCTCGTCTTTCTCAGCTGGATAAGGTCTGGTTTAATGCTGTTCATACGTTTGTCAATTTCTCGATACTCAGCTGCCTGCTTCTTCAAGTCTTCTTCCAATCTTCTTCTACTGTCAATAATTTCACTGATTCGAGACTTCAACTTATCATAATTATGCATAATCCTGCAGGCAAAAGAAATGCATTTGTCATTATCTGGGTACGTCATGAACAGTCCCCAAAGTTTATGAAAAGTTTCACTATGGTTTCCCAGCAGTTTTCCTCAGGTAAAGCGTGGCTTCTCTTCCTGTCATTTTTAAATCATTCAAAGCACAGAAAGCGAGATCATTTTTAAACGGTTTTAGAGGATTTTGGTTATCTCTAGCACAAGAACAAGGGAAACAACCATGGTTCACCAACCTTTGTATTTCTTTCTCATTGCCCTCACGTTTAAACTTTTCTATGTATTCTTTGCTGTAGCGCTCCTGGGTCTGGCACTGTTCTTCAAATATTTTTATGGTTTCATTAAATGCTTCAATAGCTGTCCTTTTCATTTGGATTTCCTGCAACATAATTTTAAAAAGATAATGTCATACCTTTCATAGAAAAATTTCTTACTGCAAGACACTACCAGGACATTTGATCCGTATTATTAGCAGAGTGGGACTCGAATTCATAAAATCCATTAAAATAGTATCCCAGAAACAAATATTTCCTCTGGAGAATTTTCTCAATCTATGAAAAATGATTGCTTGGCAATTTCCCATAGTTTTTATCTTCCTAAAAGCTATTGTAGTTTCTATAGCATCTCTGTTGTTTTCTATTCCCTCTGGCATTCCCAGATACATGAGTGACCAGTGAAGAGTAGGGGTCTAGAAAAACACAGCAGTAAATGTAGCCCTTCCTTTTGGTTGCAGGATATATATTAATGCCTAAATCTCCGTTTCAGGGATTAGAGACGTCTGTGGAACTTCCAGTTATTACTAACTTCCAATCTAAACAGGATCCTTCTATCAGGAATTAAATCAACTTGAAACTCAGTGACTGCTTCAGGTAATCACGTGAACTTAATTTATTACTCTGATACTTAACATTTTTGGTTTAAAGGTTTAGAGATATGCTAGAATAATCAACAATGATTCACAAATAAATGATCTCACCCCCACTTCATTCATAAAAACCCTTTAAATTCTTTTTTCCATGTTAGTCTTCAAAAACTAAGAGTTCTAAACTTTTAATCTGATTTTCATAGAAAACTCACCTGGGATGTACGGGTATATTCTTCATATAATCTATCATATTCTCTACTTTTTTCTTGAAACTGAGTGTTATATTCATGTAATTTTTTCCCTACAGCTTCAATATTATCTTCTTTGACAACTTGATCCTAGAAAGATTAAAATAAATTCAATGGATGAGGTATTTAATCAAATAACAACTGTTTAACAAAATAGCTGACATGGAAACATCTTTAAAATTGCAATTATGTAATTACAAATGTAAAGTTTTTTAGACTTGATTACATGTAATTCATCTGTTTCAAATGTTTTCTAAGTATTCAAAGTATCTTGTCTAAACATCGTAACTGGATAATTCATTCAGTTTTTATTACCTGTTGGTATTTGGATACTGGATAAAGTAATTTCACATCCAGCTTGGGATTATACTGAGCTAGAGATTCATTCCGGTAGTGGTTTATTAATTCAACCACAGAATTGAAGGTTAATGGGTCAGAGAAGCCATATTTCCCATCTCGATGAAATATTTTGATTAATTTGTTATTTCCCCCTTTCCTGTAAAAACAATATAAAAATAAAGGTATTAACATTTTCAAATAAAGAAATATGTTTTAATATCAGCCCAAAACCCTAATTTCAGCTATATTCCCTGGCTTACCTTAGTGTAAGAGTATAATCACCATGCATTTTAGTAGACGCATCTCGTACCAAAAAGGTCCCATCTGCTGTATCTCGAAGTTTTTCATTCACTTCTTCCCTGAAATGAAAACACAAAACAATGCTCATCTTAAGGTTCAGTGACCACAGCTTTCTATTTTTTCAAATAGACTATTTTTTAGAGCAGTTTTAGGTTCACAGCAAAATCAAGTGAAAAGTACAGTGAGTGCCCATATTCCTCCTGCCCACATAGATTTAAATGAATTGCATTTTCAGAGCTTGCTAATAAAAGCTTACTAATAATTTGTTTAAATAGAAATGTCAGCAATTGCAGTCTCATCACAAACAGGTGCATATCACTTTTACCACTGGTGTATCTGTGGCACTAAGTTTTTATTTTTTCAAGTAAACATTACAGTCTCTCTGACAAATGAGCACAGAAACTCATGATCTCAAAAAGGTTTCTCCAACCTTACTCCCCCTTCCCAAAGCTAACATAAAATGGCATTGTTTTCTTACTGTGTTTAAGACAAGAATTCTTAGAGTTGTGCTTAACAGATAGAGTGCCTTCACACTCTGTCAATAATGAAACTTCCCAGGTATTTAATTTCCTGTGGCATCCAGCACCCACAGTTCTCCAGCGCTCAGTGACTTTTTCTGGTCGTCTTTGGAAGAGAACCAACTATGCTTCATGCTTATGTTGGATGATATCCTAAAAATGGAACTTAGCAAGCTGGTGCTTTTCTTTCTCTTAATCTAAAACTCTCTGTATCTAGTGAAAACGAAGTTTCTGTAGCCTTACCTCGAGATATCTCCCCAGTACCATTCAGCATCTTGTAAGGACATATTGTTATTCATACCGTTGTTGGCTACAGTAGTGGGTTTTGGTGGTTTAGGAGGCAGTGCTGCAGATGAAAAAGAAAAAGTTGTTCGCAATCCCAACTACATTAGCACTAAATTTCTTTAGATAAGTACTTTTACTTTAAAAAAATCCAAAAATTAGAGTAACTGAAATATACAGCATTAGTTCACAATTCCATGCAATATGGAAGATAATTTTCTTAAAAAAAATATTTCAGAGCAAGGCTCAAAAAGAAATGAAACTGAAAAGGAGAAAAGAGAGAGAGCCTTAGAAACTGACAAATAAATTGGGCTGGCCATGTGAATACATTTCAAAGTAAATCCAGAGTCATGACATTCTACACTTCTAGATTCTAGTTAGATTAAAGTTTCATGCCTGGTCAAATCCATCTAAAGTAAGAAACTATGAACATATGAGTAGCAGAAATAACATGAGTTGGCTTTAATTTCCTCCTCTTATTTAATTATGAAAGACAAATTTGGTCTCTGTCCTCTACAAACGCTGTTGCAGTAATAAAAAGGCTCATCTACAGCAGTATGTTTTCCACAGCAGTATGTTTTAAGAGGAGGAATTGGGCTTCTCTAATCTTAGTATTTCAGGTACTGTTCTGCAAAAAGCCACTTTAAGAAACTCTCATCTGTGCCCTAAATTTCTTTAGTATTTATGTTAATATTCTGTTGGATAAATAGTGCTCTATATGCCAGGTATGATTAAAAACCATATCCCCCTTCCTCAATGTCAAATCAGTATTCATATATACCAATTGGTGACAAAAGACTGCAATATTCCTGAATATCTTAAATGGGGGCAGGGGAGCTAACACTGGAATAAAACAACTTAGGAAACAAAATAAATCTAGGATTTTTAGGTAAATTCTGTCATAAGTTTTTAAAGCACTGTTATTATTTTAACTTATGCAAAAAATGATTTCAGTTATCTACCAAGAATATTTTACAGACTAACAATAATGGAACGTCAACTTCCTTTTTCATTATAATATCTTAATACAAGAGAGGACAAGCAAAGTCTCAACATCTAGAACTGAGTTGTAATCACTGCAACATTTTACATGCTTTCTAAAGTACTGTTATCACTGCAAAGTGCCACACTGTTCTCATCCACTGGCAACAGAGAAAAGCAGCACAAAGGATGCATCATTTTAATTACAGGGACAATATCCCACAACATAACTCACCCAGGGAAGGATCTCGATTAACAAAAGACACCAGTGAAAAACTAGAGTTCAATTCATATCCATTCAAGTAAGAATAAGCATTTACCACACACAGCCTGAGCTGCTTGCTTCCAGACAGTCAAACAATCTGTTTAATTTTTAAGCCATGAGCAAACTAATTTTTATCAATGAAACAAATTAATAAAAACAGAAATCTAAAAAGGATCTTTTTTACAGTAGCTTTCAAAAAATTAAAAAGCCACGAAATTAACTAATTCTAATACCGCAGTATTACCTGGTGGGTCCATTTCTATATAAAACATCAAGTCTGTGCCACAATTTATATCTGTCTTGGCATATTCTAAATCCAGGTCTTCCATATTCCAAACAGTATTGTACATTTGTGCAAGAGTTTCCTTGGCTGAGCTCAGTTATAAGAAAAGAGTCCGGCTTTCTTTGTAATGGTGTCTTGGAATTCATTTTAAAACCTATAAGGGGCTGCACTGAAACCTATTACATCACACGCCCCAGCCAATCAAGTCAGAAAAATGTCACCAGACCACTCCTGCTTCATCAGTTCTCTTCTATACCAGCCTTAATATAATGCCAACCTCACTGAGAAGCTACATTTAATAGAACTGCAATATATACACGCTCATCCTTTCAAAAAGGTGTTTAATTTGACTGTTCTCCTCCAGCAGCGAGTTTTCTAATTCCTTGTTTATTACTCCTTGCAGCATGGTACGCTCTGCTGTTGGCAGGTTGACAAAAGCTGATATGCTGCAGCTCCGAGCTTTTCTCCCCACTTAGTGCATCTGGGTTTATAGATAGCCCAGTCATTCCTTGGTTTAAAAATCTTACAAAGGCATTAAAAGGGTATACTGAAGCTATATTTTATAGTCCTTAGATATCTCTCATGTATAAGAGAAGCAGAACGGACTACTCCTGGTATTTAATTTCAGTCCTCCGTAATTCACTGAAAACCCAGAATTTAAACACTGTCACAAATGTACCATATTAGAAAGGACAGTTAAAAGAAAATGTATAGATAAAATGTCCTCCTCTACCAAACATTCCAAAGTTAAAACTAGACTTTATAGACGAACAATGAAAATTCTGAATAGGAATGCAGATGCCTATTAGCAGAAATATTAAACCTAATTGTCAACATTATTAATGAGAATTTTAATGTGACTGCCTAAAAAAACGGGGCAAAGAAAATGCTTCTTCCAAAAAGAAAGAAGCTATAGATCAGAATGCAGAGTAGAGGTATATTTATCTTTGCAAAATGTTTCACTGATGAACCCATCTTCACTACTAATACTGCTTGAACCGGGAAGATGATGTAATCACTTTTTTTTTCCCCCTTTTTCCCCTCTATCTCAAATGCTTCACTCCAGGACAATTATTCTTTCTTAGCACTACTTAATATAAATAAATCAATTTTAGTTCTTCAAAGTCATTCTGCATATAATCCTATCACCCTTATAGGAGCCCACTGTACATTCTCATTGTGAACCAATCTCTTTACATTCACAATATTACGATGGCGGGGGGGGGCTCTTCCCCCACGTAAATGTGGCTCATTTAAAAAACTATAGTGGGCTCTGTGATCTATGTACACACGTATGTCACATATTTGTGTGACCATTTAAAAAACACAGAAACCCTTGAGACTTTCTGTAAAATTTGGGATCATAAAATATATGAAAAAGCAGACCAAAGGCAAGGCATTCTGTTCTCTGACGTCCCCCGTCTAGTTTAATTCATTTTCCCATTATTGGGAAAAGCAGGCTCACCTTGCTCCTTCCCACCCTCTCCCACTTTTCTATTTGCCTAAGTTTAGATAAACCTGAACTCAAAGTCAAATAAAAATGGTAAAAGTGGCGTTGTGCCCTCAGATAAGATTCAGAGAAACATTCTTTTTTAGTTTAATTAAAATGTCGACCCTCCCCCAAAGCAAGGAGACAAGTTCTCCGAGCAGCTGTGGCCGGTGTAACAGCCCAGAGTGCCAGTCCGTGCATTTGGGAACCGTCGGTGCAAATCAGTCTGGCTGTTGGATCTGCTGTGGCAAACTAACCCAGGGAGAAGGCAGGGAGACAGGTGATTTTCCATGGTCTCTCCAAGCCCTGGCCTGGCACCAGCTTCCAGCCAAACACGTTGTAATTAGTACCTTCTTCCTGAACTTCCAACCTAAACCCTATCTTTCCCAGCCACTGTCCCCCTCAAGGACAGGGGGAGTGTCTCCCCTAAGCTCCCATCTGTCCTCCCCAGGCAGCGCTTACAGGGGCGCACGCACACACACGTACTCCAAGACAAACTACAGAAAGGCACCGCTCAGATAAACCACAGGGAAGGAACAGAGAAGTGCACAAATTCAAGGCAACTTACTTTGCAGGTTATGCATTTCAACGGTTTCCCTTTGAAATGCCTGTATCCGACAATGAAAAAAAAAAAAATCCCCAAAGCTGTTCTTCCACCAAGTGGGCCAAGCCCCCGCACCTCCCCCCAGCCTGTTCCCAGCGGGCAGTGCTCGTGCCCGGTGCCGAGAGTGCGCGCAGGAGCGGGGGCGCCGCCAGGACCCTCCGGGCACGCACAGTGAACAGCTCCGCTGGGCTCGGCTCGTCCCTCCGCCCCACGCCCCGCCCGGCAGTGCGTCCGGGCCACCGCCGCTCACCGCCGGCTCCTCATTGAGAAGCCAACTGGATTTCGCTACTGTACTGGGGAGGAAAGGAGCCCAGGCGCTCGCACGTCTCCCTTAGATAAAGATCGCAGCTTCATGATTAACTTGGGCAGGTTCAAATATTTGCTGAGCTAGGGATTTCGGGAGGGGGAGGGGAGCCCAAGTCAAAGTTGTCATCGGCTGACAAGTGGCCAATGCAAGACCAACTTGATCATTTTCGCCTAGGAAATGAGAAGGCCATTGTGAGAGGACCTAAAATAGTCTCACTGGCTGCTGAGCGCGCTGGCTGGCTCGCGAGGCTCAAGTAGCCGACAGTGAAGCGAGGCACTATGCACCGCCAAACACAGGAAGTGGCTGAGCTAGTTCAGCAAAAAATAGAATCAAAGCCTCACTTGTAAAGGCCTGAACCTCTCGGAACAACCCAGAACACAGTGCCTCGCTCGTGTCTACCTCTTGCACCTCCTCCCACACAACAGCACAGACAGCCCCGCAGGTGTAACAGGAAAGCCCTTGTGAGCAACTCGGGCAGGGAGCAGATTACAAAAGTGTTCAATAGTAAGTAGTAGGAGGGCATCCTCAGACGAATATTAAACCCCACACCACATGCATACTATACTCCATGTTCATGTGACGATTCAGAAAAAAAAAAAAAAAACACCACTACGGCTATTTTTATGAGGTCGATTGCAACTCGCATTCAAATGGCCATATGACCTGCTAATTAAAAGGTGTCGCTGCATTAGGTTTATGTGCCAGCTAATGGAGTAAAGGATAGAAGGGCAGAGAAGGGCACACCTTTCTAGTGGATGTTTGCCCTTTATTTGAGAAAGTGGGCGATAGACAAGACTTGGGATTATTGACTACTATTTAAATAATTAAAATTTGATCTAAGAAAATTTTCAGTTGCATCAGCATGGATAGCTTTAAGGTTATCCAGGGAAATCACCAAACTTTACACCAGAAAGTAATTTAGAGATCAATCAATTCCTTCATGCCATAGGGGGGGAAAACAAAATCTGACCCAGGGAGGTGAAGTGGTTTGCAGAAGATTATAGCCCTAAGACTAGAACCCCATCTTCTGATGGTTTCAAATGCCCTTTTCTACCCACTGTCCCTGCTCCTCACTTCTCTTTGCTAGAGAAAGTAAAAAAAATGGACAAAACTGAAGTTAATCTTTTAAGCCACATGCAAAAAATTTCACACCCCCAACAAAACTCTAACTCTTTCTGTTTTCTACTTTTAGCTTGCTTGAATTAAAACAAAACATTTCATTCCCTTTGAAGACATAGGTTCTTTCAATAATACCCTCATACTCTGCAAAGGAAAGTGATCCAGTGGTCACATAAAGTCCACACAGGCCAACAGTAGGAACCAGCTTCAAGGTTACTTGAAATATCTGGAAAGTGCTGTTAAATCCACGATGAAAGTGATTTTACAAACTTTCCTTTCGTGCAACTGATAAAATATTGAAAAACTTTCCCAATGGAAATAACAGTCTATAAGTGAATCTGCCATCTGATCACAGGGACATATGGTTAGTTCAGAGAATACCCTTGCATCCTGAGCTGCATAATCTTGCCCTACTTTTAAAAATAGCCTTTCTAAAGCTAGAAACATTGGAAACATCAGTCTCCTAAGCATACCTGTCTGGATTCACATGATGTTTCATGTCAAAACCTTCTAAGATTAAAATGCTCTGTTAAGTCCAACAGTATATTTTCTGTTTCAGAAGAAAATGAGCCACTGGAAAGCAGTACTCTCTCAACACATAGAGAGTAAGTCTTGAAATAGGTTGGAAAAACTTTGCCTTAAACAAATTTCTCACAATATGTACAATCATCTACCAGAGAAGTCCTATTATATTACGAAAGTGTGAGCTGAATCTTTTTCCCGTTGAATTTTAGTGTTTAAAAAGTGATCTGCAAGACACATGTTCTTTATTAGCTTAAAAAAGGGAGCCCTCTGCTGGTAGAAATGAATTGGTAACTCCTGCTTTGGGAGAAAACCATCAACTTTCTGTATATTTTGTATGTCCAAATTTGACACAAACTAATGCACCTAGTTGTATTACTGTCACTTGATCTATATGACTCACTAACAAATAATCAGCAAAAAGTACACTTTTCACGAAGCTGATAGTCTTTGAGGAAAACTTGTATTTTAATGTCAGCATTTCTCTGGGACCTCAAAGGCCTAGACACAGTGGAAAACTAACTTTACCTTCTGGATACTTTAAAACAATATGGATCATTTTCCCTTTCCTCCAAGTTTCAGAAAACTCATTTCAGAGGCCATTATTTCACATCTCAGCAGATATAGTCAGGAAAATGTCTCTTGATCCTTAAATTGTTCAAAAATTACAAACTGAATATTTCATACGTGCAAATCACCATCAAGTGGCAAATGTTGCACAAGCAGCTTTCAACCTAGAACGCTTCTTTTTGTGGGACATCATTTATGAACAAAGACCATGAAAAAAAGAATAGACAACAAAAATTAACCAAAATCTTCATCTAAGGGTAAAATGAATACCTCCCTTCATAACTTTAAGACAGTGTAGAACAGAGGGCCTTTTAGGGTAATTCAAATTATTTGCTCCATATCCACTGGTCTTAATTGATGTTGTGCTAAGGAAAACATCCATTTAAGTATATAAATAAGCCCAGGTTTACATATGTATAAAATCTGACACATTCTACTAGATTTCTGAAAAGGCATCCCCACTGCTTAGCAGAATAAAGAACTCCCCCTCTGCAATTCTCCCTCAGATCCTGTCCCTTGAGATAAAGAGAAGTCTGCACTGTGAAAACAAAAGTAAAACTGACTATATACCCCTCCTAAACACATACATACCAAAATACCTGTGTCTCTCTTTCAAGGCACAAATAAAACTATTGTTTGACAAAACCTAGTGTGGCTTGCCTGTTTAGTTCTACACATCTAAAAACATGTAATTTTTCAAAGTTGCATTTCTCCCCTTTGAAGCAACCCTGTAATGTCAGACCACATTTTAAACCCAATAAAAATTAAATCGGTGAAAAGTAAAACTCTTTGAATGTCATTTCCCTCTACCTTAGTGCTTGCCTTTAGTCTGGGTTGAGAACCAAGCCCAGAGCATTTAAAACAAGATTTATGAATCAGGCTCTTCAGGATGAATGTTTTGCAATGTACCAGTGGTTAAAAATTAACTTTGACAGGTGTAGAAGGGCAAGGGGGAGAAAGAGTCATTTATTTTCCACTATGGGCTTGAGGGTGCAATATTAGACTTCAATTATACTACATTAATATTTCTGAATATATCCATGAAATCTGAAATATGTAAATACACTTATAATGGGTTTCATTCAAAGGCACCCTGTGTTAAATAGACTTATTTTTACCTTGGTTTGCCTACAAAAATCTACTTTACCTACCTAAGTATTAATTGGGTAAAGAGAACACAATGATTCAAGAAAACTTGTCGTTTGGCTTTAAATATTTTTAAGACTTTTTAGTAACAAAATAGAACAGCAAACGATCAACAAAGTTCAGAGGGCTTACTCTGTGCCCTACCTTTTCCAAATCTTAGCTTCCCTCCATAAATGAGGAGAATCCTTATTTCACAGGATTGCTGGATGCATTGGTTGTGTTGATGTGTGACTATTCTTTGAAAGTTGGAAGTTTATCAAAGAATAAATTTGGATAATTATTATGCTGTATCTAGTTGTCTGCTAGGAAGAGCTCAAAAGGAGAAAAAGCATTTACCCCTGCCCTTTAGAAATGTAATTAAGTAGATTAATAGGAAAAACTATAGACAGTTAAACATAAGATGACAGAAAGCTTAAAGGCATAAACATACTGAATGGGTCGACTTGCATATAAAACAGGGGAAGGATCTACTTGAGTGGAGATAAAGTGGATGGCACTGCTTGGGGCAGTTACGTATGGTTGCATATTTTGTGCACTGTGCAAAGGCACCTAGGCAAGATGGAGGAGTGGTGATGAAATCTAGGCTGCTCCATTCACCAAGCCACATATAGAGGAAGGGCTTCATACAAAGGCACCTTCCTCCCTCCAAGCAACATACTCACATCAGGGAGGCAACTTCCCAGAGTGTCTCTTTTTGCCCCTACAGGCTCCTAGAGGCCGTAGCTCTGCTGGCTGGGAACATGGCGTAAGGAAAAAGGCCTGACAGAATTCACACAATTAATGAGGAATAGGTGGACTGAAGGAACCAGACCTGCTGAATGAGGACAGCTCCCATAAGGCCTCAAAAGCTAGAGTTGATGCGATAGATAGTAGAGAAATGATCAGTTCATTAAATCTCATACCAACCCCAGGAGAGAGGCATTAACCCAGTTCCACAGTCTGGAAAACAATTTGGAAAAGCTGAGTTACTGGAAAGAGTTGAGATTCCAATCCAGATCTATTTGAGTCAGAAGCCCACTGTTTTTTCCACCGCATGGCTCATGGAGTGATTTGAAGCCTTATCCTGAAAAGTATTAACACTGTCCTGACATTGTTTACTATGTGTGACCCATGGGGGCTAATTTCACATATTTTTAGTTTATTACATGCCGGGAACTTCAGAGAAGTTTTTGATTGGACACTAAAAGCAGCCTCATTGCTCATGAAGATTCCAAAAACCCAGGCAGCAGGGCATGGCAGATAGAACGGGCTGGAGTGGAGGCGGCGGCTCCTGGGCAGACCCCGTTTGGGCCCCCACTGGCTGGGGAGCACACAGCAAATCTCTCTCTGTGGGTCTTGGTTTCCTCATGTCTAAATTGGTAAAGCTGGACAATGCTTTCAACTCTAAAATGATGCTTCTTTTGTGATACTATCACTTAAAATATGTACTGCTTTTGTAAAATACCAAGCCATTATTTTGTACTGTGTAATTTATTTTGAATAAGGCTTTAAACTCCATGCATCAAAATGCTATTTCTCCTTTGCCTATTCAAATTGTACCTATTCTTCAAGACACATTTCAAGCCCTATTTCTTCTATGAGCCTTTTCTGTCTACTCCATTACCCTAGATAGTCACCAGCTGCATCTCTGAAGTTCTTTTTGTACTTAGAGTATGTGCACTCCCACCTACCATTTAATTAGATACTATGTGCTAATGGGTCTCATTTGAACTGAAACTTTGCCTCAAACATCATAAGCTTTGTCATTTCAAGTTCTATCTGGTAATAATTAGAAATGCTGTCTATCTGCCCTATAACAGAGTCTTGCTTTTGTCTCCCTTAAATATCATTCAGGTACTCATTTGTGTTCACAACAATGTTACTGTAAATGGCCATTCACTGGAGATGTAAGGTGCTATGCTTTCAAAGTTCTATCTGGTACTAGCACATGCTGTGGCAATGCTGAAGGCCTCTAAGAAATTATTGCATTTTTTTAAACCAGGCCTAAGAATCATTTCTTCAACCCAGGTTGCCATACTAGTCATTTGCACTGGAGCCATTCCTGAATACAAAGATGTTCTGGATGGGGATGTTTTGTTCCTGGAGTGGGCAGTACAATGTATGCACACATGAGAAGATACTACAACAGCCATTTAATTCTAAAGGTCCTATATAAATCACACAAAGTTCCTGGGAAAACGGCTCAAACTAGAGTTTAAAACCTACTTGGATTTAATTTTCTAAAGAGGCCACATAAATACTGGGATGATCCAGCAAATGTTCAAGGCTTTGTCATTCTTTAGCAGAGCTGATGGAACTAATCCTCCTTTGAAACAGGCGCACCAATTGCTCAGTAGAGAAACACAGGGTCCTTTGACATATCAAACAGCTTTCTGGGTGGCATTATGAAAATAGTGCGGATACCCATTTTTACTTTGGTGGAATTAGGATGCAACTAACAAAGACATTTAACCAGTTGACACGAGTCAGGCTAATCAAACTCTACCACTGATTCTACTATACCTTGTGTAGTAGAAATTTTCCAAAATTCCATGTGATAAATTCATTTGTGGGTATCTGTCAAACCCTGTCTGGCATTGGCTTCTATGTGTCTCTTCTCTCTAGAGGGGTGGCCACTGAAAAGATCAGGACTACCCCCACTAGCCCTTCACTGAAAGCAGAGTCCAGCTCTCCCTAGTCTCTAACATAAACCTCAACTTAAGTGCCACATGCCACATCCCTATGCCCATTCTTTTCCACTAAGTCCAAAGGCAGCCTCTGAACACCAGCACAGAGCTGTCAAATCCATTCACAGTGACCTGTGTACTCACACGAGATGAAGCCTTTTGGCCACCCCCTGGACTGAAGTCCTAGGCCCTACCTGTTGACAGTCTTCTTTGACGTAGTTTACCTAGAATTCTGGGCACTCCTGTTAAACATTCTGCTTGCTGTGATTTGGAACATCCCATGCTTGCCTTATCTACTATATCTGATGCCTCTCACCTCTGGTACCACAGGTACCATTTTGGACCTGTCCACATAAACCTTTCCCAATACCCACATCTTCAGTGTTTACTTACCCCATCCTCTATCCTACCCCCTTGCAGGTGGCTTTTGAGTCTAGGCCCTGGCCTCTCTTAGGCTGCCCCATCCAGATGCAAGTAACCAAGCCTGGCTGTGCAATACCCAATTAAGAAAAAGCACAACTTAACTCTCCATTGCATGATGATGAAACTGAGTCCCTATGCCTGTTCATACCAAGATAAATGTGGTAATCTGTATGTATTACCTATAATAAATATATTCATGGAGTTTCATTTAAGTTCCAGGCATAAATTAAGACTACAAGCAACACCTTTTACTGGTCCTGAAACTTTACATATAGGACCCTAATCACTATTCTAAATCACCACTGTCGATTAGCTAACTTTTAACTGGTATATAGCAAAATAAGGTTGTTTAGACTTTCCACAGTAGAAGAAAAATACATCAGTTTAAATTAAATGCATTGCTAACATGGTCTACATTTCCTGCTTTGTTAAATGGCTAACTGAACAGCAGCCTGCTTTCAAAGAAGTGTCTGGCTTGCTCAAACTTGCTGCAGTGAACGCTCTGGTTTCATACTGCTCGCATTATTGAAAATGTTTATTTTGACAGGCATTTCTCAGCATACCCACTTCCAAAAAACACATTCTAAAATACTTTAAATTATATAGTAATTATAAATCCCTTACTTTATAAGTATTAGAAAGAAAAACAAAAATGTCAACAACTAAAATGAACTCCATAAATTTCTTCAACAACCTGAAGCACAAATGTTGAAGGGTACAGGGAACTCTCCAAACTCTCACCTAAAACCAAGTTTAATTTAAAATCCGCAAATGTTGAAACTCAGATAATAATTAACATATACACTATCACTCAGCTATTTTTTTTCTTTAAATCACAAGGTAACATATTACTACCAATCGTAATTCCATAAGAAACTGTATTACTTCAAAGGAGGTTTACAGCCACCATTTTTTAAGGCTCTAATAAAAGGAACAATGAGAGAATGTTACATGTTCAAAAAGCATTACCTGGTGCAGGCTGTCGTTCATTCCATTCAGTTGAGATTAAAATTTCTATAACTTTTATGAGGTTTTCAGTATTATCAGAGCTGTAAGAAAGAGAGTTTATTAGAAACCTTTTCCCTAAAAGCAAACTCATTTTCATTATATACACTCAAGTGAACGTGTGTGATAGCATTTGGGCATGCATCTCTGGAGTAGTATATTTAGAATACATTGTCATGACCAATCCATTTAGGACCACCCTCATTCCCCAAAATACATGTTCGTCTCCTTTCACTTACCTGGCTGCTGAGAATCTGAAAAGCATAGGGCCGAAAATTTCAGAGAGTACTCTTGCATTCAACAGATTTTTGCTGGAGGTTTGAGAGAGCTTGAAGAAATGTTTTAACAAATACTGAAGCGTAAGCCAATACTGATGAGGTATGCTAGGCGACCTAATAAGCTTCTTCAATAGCTGAATATATTCTTCGGAGCTTTGTACTTCTACAAGTTTAAAAAAAAAAACAAAAAGAAAAGGGAAATGAGTAAGAGACTATTTCCAGGTATCGGTGAATAAACACCTAGAAAAGCTCTGTTCTTTCTTCAAGCTATAGGAGTCATTTAAAAAGTTGTTGGGAGAAGCACACAGTACATTTGTCCTTCTCATTAAAAAATGCATTATGAGAAAGAAGAAATCTCAGGTCAAATGGAAAAGCAAGAAGCTCAGTGTGTAAAAAAAAAACCACAAGCTGTTTAGGGTGTGCTGGCAGCAACTTACCCAGTATTGAGCAGCTTCAAGTGTGATTGGCTAACTCAGAGGAGCATCAGATAAGTATCACAGGTTTTAACTTTGAAGGTTACGAACCACAGTTTCCTGTCCCCAAAGCACTTAACTGAACCTTAGCTCCTAAAACTGAGAGCCCTCTTCCCTCAACACATTCTGTATGGCCACTCAGGGAAGGTGACAAGAACATCCCCCATCACTGGATCCTAGTCCCGGTTCCTTGAATCTGACACTAGTACTTGGAAGACCGTGTCCTTCATTGATGTACAAACTTTGTTAAGACCAGTAGGTTAACAATGAGCCATTTCTGATTCTGACATGCAGACGGGTTTCCCAAGCAAATGAGAATCTAGGTCTTCTCTTGGATGCCTGGGTGGAGGAGGAAATTTGAGGTGGTCTTGTTGGGGGAGGAACAGGTGGCTACTACCACTATTTTCTAACCACTATCTCTATATATGCAACACATATACAAGCATATCTACATCTCCATTTATGTCCAATGAGGTCCTCAGAAGAGAAAAAACAAACCTTGAGCTAAAGAAATCATTTCACTGTAAACGGCTGCTGGAATGACAGGATTTGGTAAGTCCAGGAGATAGCGTTTGAAAGCGTCAGCCAAAACGTGCACATCGATCATTTCCAAGTCCACAGAGGCTGTATCTAGGAAACATTTTAAGAAATATTTCAGACATTTATTTTATAGAATACATCAGTTGGGCTAATTTTCTGAACATCTGACTCATGTGACAAAAAAAAAGGAAGCAATATGAGGATAAATATAAGACACAAAGTATTTGTTAGCTGTACTTCTTGTAGGGGTTGATCCTGGCATTTGGGGTAGAACAGTTTTTCCTGTGGAGGTCTGTCCGACATATTGCAAGCATTTGGGATGCCTGACCCCCTGCCCATGATGCCAGTAGGAGACCTCTGGACTTTGGGGCAACAAAAAATAATACCTATGTTATGGGCTGAATTGGGCTGCATCTTCAGTGGTTACCTACCCCATCCTCTATCCCACCCCTCTAAGCCCAAACCCCTAGTGCCTCAGAAAGTGACTGCATTTAAGTTAAAATGAGGCCATTAGAGTGGACTCCAATCCAATCTAATTGATATCTTTCTAAGAGGGGAAATGAGGACACAGAGAGACACACTAGGGATGCATAGGCACAGAGGAAAAAACGCTGTGGACACCGTGAGCAGGCAACCACCTGCAAGTCAAGGACAGAAGCCTCAGGAGAAACCAAACATGCCTTTATCTCAGACTTCTAGCCTCTAGAACCACAAGAAGTAAGTTTCTGCTTTTTGAGACGGAGTCTCGTTCTGTCGCCCAGGCCGGAGTGCATCTCTGGTGTGATCTCAGCTCACTGCAACCTCCACCTCCCGGGTTCAAGCAATTTCCCCTGCCTCAGCCTCCTAAGTAGCTGGGATTACAAGTGCATACCAACACACCTGGCTAATTTTTGTATTTTTACTAGAGACGGGGTTTTACCATGTTGGTCAGGCTGGTCTCAAACTCCTGACCTTGTGATCCACCCACCTCAGCCTCCCAAAGTGCTGGGATTACAGGCATGAGCCACTGTGCCCGGCCAAGTTTCTGCGTTTTAAGCCAAGCTGTCAGTGGTAACTTGTTATAACTGCCTGAGCAAACGAATATAGAATCCAAACATTTCCTAACACCCTCTGAGGGTGGTTCTGCCCTGACTGAGAAGGGTTCTAACTAGGAATGGTTAGTCATATAGTAAATGTTTCCTAAAACCTCAACTGGAAAATTTGAAAAATGCATATTCCCAGATTTCCTAAGACTTGAGTTGATACATCTCAGAATTCATGTAAATGTCACCAACAGAGTGGCGGATTCAACAGTAAGATACTACAGACTTTTAGCAACTGAGCTAAACAATATCCATGAAAATAATTTCAACATTTTTAGAATATTTCTCCCTAATTCTGGCTGAGTATTACTAATCTAACCTGTGGACATCAGACTATCTCAGAAAATAAAATGAGCATACCTGTCCAGTAAATGCCTCAGCTGGGAAACAGGTCAAGCGATCCAATAACGGGGGTGATACTAATCAAAACCACTCTCCAGGCACTCACTATGCATGGCACTCTGAGCACTTGGGTTGGAAAAAGACACAATGCCCAGCAGAAAAAAGGGATGCTAGAAACAAAGATCTGGGGGCAGGGCTGACCATGGGCCTCCAGAAAAGAAGAGGCCTTTGGCTGCTGCTGAAGGATGTACACTAGCAATGTGAAGGGTAACTTGAGGAAAGTGATCTGGGGACTTGTGTACTCAGTGGAGAAAAGATGGGCTGATGGGCAAGATACTACATTTGTAACAGCTTTACTAATGACAGTGTTAAGAATAAATTAGAAAGGAGTGCTGCTAGAAGTAAAACTACCAGTTTTAGTTCTCTGAATCAAGGTGATGGGGTCTGAATTCTAATGCAGTTAGAAATGTGCAAGATATTATCAAGACCTCATATAACTCAGTGATTGACTGCATTGGGCTGTGGCCTAGGAGAGAATGAGGAAGTATGAAAGTTTACTGCAAAGTGTTTGAGTATAAGTGAGTGGGAGAAGGTAGTATCCTAGATACCCTTCAATGAAGTATGATAGTACAAATCATTCGAGGTTGAGCCTAAGACTACAAAAATTCCTTGGACATATCGTTATCATAAACCAAACCTGCCCCACTAAGTAGGCCGACGTTTCAAAAGTGAGTCACCCAACCACAGAGCTCTAAGAAAAGTCAGACTGGAATAGGATATGGACAGGTCAACTTGAGGAAAAGAATTACTAAATTTAAAAGGTGAGAGACAAAGCGTTAAATCACTTAAATGTCCTACAAGCAACTAACCAGAGACCTATCACATGTTTAACAAATGTGGGAGGGGTAATACCATTGCAGGTCTTTGCCTGAAGGATCTATGTTGAAGGTAATGCAATTGTGAGCATAATTAAATACCGTCAAATAAAATCGTGTGTGTGTGTCGCTCTAGGAATTCTCTATGGTCACCACTCTTGGCCATGCTTCTGGTCTCCCATACACTTTGCCCCTGTGTGTTTCATCTAATGTCTCTTTGCCCGGAAAATTAGTATTACTGAATTTGCTTATCCTAAAATATGTGATAAAACATTTGGTGATGCAATATAAACGTTAAGATAATAAATATACACACATCCCTCCCTCAGGCAGGGTCTCCCTCTGTGCTTTTGCAGTGCTAATGAGCCATCCCTCTATCAAGACACTTCCCAAAGAGTATAATCATCATATGGGATTATGTTTCCCCCTATTAGACCAAGGTATGTCAAGGGCAAGGACTGTGGCTGTCACCTGCTCTTCTCGCATCCCTCAGTGTCTAGCACATACAACGTGTTAAATGTTTGTGGACTGAACTAGAAGGCTCTTAGAGTGAAGTTCATTTGTCAAAGCCCTTCTCTAACACATGAGGTATATCCAAAGAACTTTTATAGTGTATGAATAAAATTATCTTATGCAGGTCTTTGGGTAATGTTACCTTATGTCAAATTCTACTAGAGTTAGTGACAAAGTCTCTTTTATTTCTCTGACTTCTGCTCTCTAAGAACCCTTTTCTGCACTGAAACTGGCCTAACGTGCTCTCCCACTAGCTATTCACACCTGTCATGTGATGACTTTTGAAGAGCTACATAATCTTTAGGTCTTGACTGGAGGAGTTTGCACTCTCTCCTACCTCACTTTTCACCGAGTCTACTCACGACAGGTACCCCGTAAACTCTTCAATCCTTCACTCCTCCCTCCCTCCCCCTGGAATGGAGTCCCCTCTTCTTCAGATCTCTCCCTAGATGTCTGGAGACATTTCTGATTGTCACACCTGGGGGAGAATGCTGCTGGCACCTCGTGGGTAGAAGTTAGGGATGTGGCTAAGCATCTCACAATGCACGGGACAGGCTGCCACTCTTCCAGCAAAGAATTATCCAGCCTAAAATGTCAATAGTACCAAGGCTAAGAAAGCCCGAGTCAAGTTAAAAGAAACCAAAAACTGTCAGGTGAAAATCTGAATCATTAAAACTCGCATGAGACAAAGAAACAATTTATTTTAGGGCAAAATTAAAAAAGAGAAAAAAATCAAGGACTTTTGGAGTCAGAAAAATTAGCCACTCAGCCACTGAAAAATGTGAAAGAAATTATTTACCTGAGGGTCAGCTTTCTTTTCTGGTGAGTTAAAGTTACTAGGATGTATATCACAAGGTTAATGTGAGGATGAAATAGCTTAGCAGGTGCTAATAAAAGTGGGCTATTGTCTGCCATGTCTGTCCTTTTCAAACACTGGTAATTCATAAGGTTAGTTAAAAGCCATAATTTTTTTTTTAGGAGTAAGTGACTATTTTGGAACTTCCTCCAGGATATTATACAAAATTTTTATGTATTGAAAAATCTTTGAGTTGGAAACAGACCTGGCAGATCCACTCCCAAGTTTGGACAACATTTATTTATATTTGGTGGGGGGGGCACAAAATTCACTTTTTTAGCACAGACTCCAAATGAAACCACTTTTCTATGTGTTTTGATCTCACTGGGGAAGGAAAGCTGTCGGTCAAAATGTACCATTGACGTGAGTCTTGGTTGTTGACTCTATCTTGCGAGTGGTGTGAAGAGTTTTTTTTTTTTTTTTTTTTTTAACAACTAAACTGCATCATTCTGTGTTGATCACATTACAAACCTAACCACTATTTCTCAAATAACTTCCACTTCATCAGGCTCTGATGTCTAAACTTTTCCTGTGACTAAACATGTTCATAATTTGACCAATTTTCTGACCCAAACATGTGTCTTTATTTCAATTGGCTAAGGACAAAATTCAGCGTTTCCTTAATACTCTGATAAAGCTGTCAGAAATACCAAAAAACAAGCCTTTTCACCTTGAGTGTTCTGCATGTTAACTTCTAATGATCTGCTCTGTGGGACGTGCAGGAGGCAGAGCAGCAAAGAGGATATGCCCTGTTCGCATGCAACTGATTTCCATGTACAAAGAAAAAATGAAGTTAAACATTTTTTTAACTTTTAAAACATTTGGTCAGAACATTTCAAGTGTAAGAATTTACTGATACTGATAAAGGTCTAGTCTCCTCCTTTTCTCCAAAAAGACCTCTTTTCTAGAAAGTCTCAGCAGCTGCCTCATTTTGAAACTGCCTCACGCTTCAAATTCTCATTTACTATCATGTGGGCATTCTTTGTACAATTATACCTCTGAAGGAGTGCAAAACTGGGTTTCACTCTTTTTGGTTTAAACACCTAAGTTCAGTTAAAATGATGTGAGGCAGTATATAATTTTTTTAAAGTGTTATGAGGGAATGAAGGATCTTGAGAGATTTTAGAAGTCAATATAAGAAGATGACTTGCTGGAATGCTGGCAAGTAAATTGATGTGTAGTTTTTTCTCTGTGCCAAAGGAGGAAGTGGGTGTGTGGGGGTACTAAAGTCCTCTTGGCTAAATTAATGAGTGTCATTTAACCAAACTGTCCTCAATTCTTCCCAATTCCACATCCAGTGACATGTTGGTTAGCTTGAAATAAGCCCCGGTGGGAACATTCATGCCACAAAAATGGGCAGACGCTACAAACCAGGGCCTTTTTCTTCCTAGAGAGTTGGTTTATCAGCACACCACTGAACATAACAATCTCATGATGTTACTTAATGTACTCAACACAAGAAAAAGCAAGAAAGAAGGCAAGCCAGAAAGAAAGGGAAAGGGAAAAGGAAAATGGAAGGGAAAGGTAATAAAAGAAAAAGGATGTCAGAAGAGACATTTCTTAGGTGACATAGGCTTAAAAATATTTTTTAACTGCTTCAGATGAAATAGATGTAGCCAAATTCAGGATCAAGGAAAGATGGTAGATATACAGAGCGAGAGAAACATCAAGAGGTGGTTTCTCTCCTCTGCAGGACCCACGGCCTGATGGCTATGATGATGGCCAACATGCCTGAAGGGAGGCATGCACACACTTGCAGCCCAACTCAGGAGAAAAATGTCAAAGGTTTGCACTGTTACCGTAACAGGGCAGGGGGAGCTGTGCATGATTTGAGTTCCCTTTACATTTAGAACATTGCATAGATTAAATTCAATTTTTTGTGTGTGCATTACCTGAAACAGAAAGCCAAGACCTGTCTTTCCCATTTGTATTTCTAGCTCTGTGACACTTACCACAATCAAGAAGCTGTCGTAATTCCGCCAGGTTGCTGGAGCTCTGTGTTCTGTATAGAGTTGAACATTCCAGACCTAGGACACAAAACAGACCACAGACTATGTATGCAAAACACAGCTCTCTGAAGAACCTGTGAGCCTGCTGCCAGAGACATTCCAGTTTCCATCCAGTATCTGTTCTAGATGCGTACCAAATATTCTTGGAAGTCAACTCCTACTATTAATCTTATCTGGCATGTCGATAATTTTGGCAAAACCATCTGGCCTCTAAGAAGAAAGTTAATCATATTTATTATATTATGAAGAATTTAATAGTTTCCATATGGAAACTACACGTTAATCTAGAGTTAGAAATTATAGACCAAGACATTTTCCCCAGTACTTAGCCCTAAACAGTTTTGAGTGTCCAGCAGAGTATCTGGACATAGCTGGTAGCAGGAAATTTACTTAATGAATGCCCAAGAGACAAATAATAACAGCCATGAAATAAGGGTGAACTGATGCCCTCTGGCAGTCCGGTTACCTTTCTTTTCAATGGCTTCCACGAGCTTGATAAGAAGAGGCGGGGCAACGTCAGGAGGGGCAAACTGCTCTGCAAGATCCGGGAGAGTCAAAGCTGCAAACAACAAAATCCCACCATTGTATTTAATTTGGATAGTTGAATGCATTAGACCACAATGAAGGACGTACAAAATAATTTAATTACATCTGATCTTAGCAAACCCAGGCCCGAGCAAGAAGAACCCCTGCTCTGGGCTTTTGCACTGTCCAGGCCAAAGTGATATGCCCACTGCTTCTCACCTAGAGTTTGCTCAGAGTAATGCCCCAGAATTTCCTGCTAAATAGCCTCTTATGGCCTTTCCCCCAGGTCCACCCTCCCCAGGGCAAACCCCCCTGTCTAGGTACACCCCTGGGCCCCAAAGTTGAGGGGAGTGGCAGGATGGATGGGAGTTTGGATGTGCAGGGAGAAGCCAGGGATGAACCAGGATCCAGCTCTCCGCATAATACCACACTCTAGGGCAGAACTCTCAGGAGTCCAAGAATCTGAATTCAGATCTCTCCTCCTGGTTATTAGGAAGAAATAACTGCCCAGAAAGGATGGGACAGATTTTATTGAACAGATAATAAAATTTTATTGGACAGATTTTATTGATTTTTTTGTTATAAATCATGTTGACATGATTTATAACAAAAATATTTAGGCACAGGTTACTTGGGCCTCTTTTTTGCATTCTTGCCCCCAAGCCTCACAAATGCCAAGTATGGGCTGAGTCTCAGATCCAGAAGCCAATATGAATGAATACTGCCCAGTTGATATCAAATTAAATTTCTGTGTAACTTTGTCAAAGCCTTTGTTTATATATTTTTTGGTCAGTTAGTAGTTTTTAAAATGTGGTGTTTTCATAAACTTTTTCCGTGTGTTTTAACCATTTGTAATGATACCAAAAAATCTAACTGGATGACACTCATAAATAACATTCTTCAACATTACATTGATAATCTTATTCTCAGTCCAAAAAAAAAACCATTGTTAGCAAAAAAATTCTCAAATTATGCCAGAAGAGGGAGCTAAATATATTCATCTTAAATTTGTGAAACTGCAAAATAAAGGTAAATTAAAGTCATTATGAAAATATACGTACAACCTGTTTATTAGCCTCATCACTTGCAATCTTTTCTAGGAACAATTTATATAATCTGAGAAAGACTAAATATTTGCGGTTTTGTTTCTGTGAGATTTTACCAGTATAGCTCTTTATTATAAACCATATACCATGGTAAACAAATTTCTTTTTTTTTTTTTTTTTTTTTGAGACAGGGTCTCGCTCTGTCACCCAGGCTAGAGTGTAGCAGCATGATCATGGCTCACTGCAGCCTCAACTTCCTGGGTTCATGTGATCCTCCCATCCCAGCCTCCAGAGTAGCTGCGACTACAGTGTACAGCACCACTCCCAGCTAATTTTTTGTATATTTTTAGTAGAGATGGGGTTTTGTCATATTACCCAGGCTGGTCTCGAACTCCTGCACTCAAGCAATCTGCCCACCTCAATCTCTCAAAAAGCTAGGATTACAGGTGTGGGCCACTGCACCTGACCAACAAATTTTTAATTAAGCCTGTATTTCAAGTACTAAAAGTCAACATAGAACACATTCATGCTACCAAAGTAGTGTTACTAAATTTTGATCTCAGAGAATGAAGTATGATTAAGTCGTTTTGCAAAAACACTCAGACTGCAGTATGCAATGTGCAGTACATAGACTGACACATGATCTTTCCACCTAATTCTATTTAGCATTGCAACTATCCAGGATAAAAAGAAAAGAGCTACATTATGAAGGAAAATCCTATAGCAGCACTGTCTATTAGAGCTTTCTGTGATGATGGAAATGTTCTACAGCTGTGCCCTCCAATAAAGCAATGCCTAGCCATGGTGGCTATTGAGTAAAATGCAGCCATTCCAACTGAAGAACTGAATTTTTTATTTTAACTGATGTAAATGGAAACAACCATATGTGGCTAGTGCCCACGGTATTAGAGAGTATAGTCTTATCTGCCTGCACAAGGGCAAATTTTGTCAATGGCAGATGAAAGATTCCCGAGTCAGCTTTGTGTTAAAGACCCCACTCTAAAGCTATCCCTGAAGACAAGGCATCTTAACATAGAGCTAATCAATATTTGAACTCAAAGCCCTGCAATGGTTACCACTCGATTTCTTGAGTGACTTTGTCCTACTGCAACATCACTGTAACACATCTTAGGTTTCATAAAGGCACGAACGACCAGCCATTAACTTTCCAGTCACTGTGCAGAGGGCTGGGTGGGAACTTCACCATTCTCCAGTGTCTCCCACACCTGCCAGAGCTAAGCACCACCTGGAGAACGTGCTAGAAATACTGATTCCCAGGTACCACCCTAAATCTTCAGAATCAGAACATCCAGGAATGGGCTAGTAATCTGTTTGGGGTTAGAAATAAGCTTTAGGACATACTCTTTTGATAAGAAAATTCGTGTGGGTGATCCTATGAAAAAGTTCAGCAATGATCTCTCTCAAATCTCTGTATGTTAAAATGTAAATATATCTGAAAAGCACTTAAAATACAAATGTCTTAAAGATTTCATAGTCTAATTAAAATCATTATAAAATTTTAAAAGAAATATTATAAAATGAAAGGGCACACCATTTCATTTCCTCTGATAAATTATAAACCACTTCCCTTTGCCTTAATATCAACTCACAAAAGTATCCTCTCTCACAAACACCTTCTACACTGAACACAATGAAATATCATCCTATCAGCATATATAATTGAAGGGAAATATACAGGTAGAGAAATGATGTAGAAAAGTGTTATTAAGATCCATCATTGTGTCATTCCTTAGGCCTCTCAAACTAACAAGACTTAGCACACCCCAGATCTCAAAAAGCTAAAGATCAAATAGTAAATACATATCCATGCAACTCTCATGCAACCAACATGCCAATTCCTCTTCCCCTTTTCTCATAAATTACACAGGCATTTTTTTTAATTAAAAAAAAACTTGAATGTTGGCTCTGAAAATAGAATTACTTAATAAAGGTTTGTCTCAATCCAGTCTTATCAACACAATCATTTCTGCAGGCAAATATGAAAGTTAAATTAAATGATAATTAAAGATTTCATCTAATTGTGATTGAAATATGCATCCAAAAGTTGTTATATTGCTGGGCTGGCAAATGCTCATACAGAAGGGTTTCCAGCTCTCTCTTTCTTCATTAAGCTTGAAAAAAATTTTTAAAAAAGCAAAACCTCCTTGCTTTCCTTTGTCTTTTCAATGTTTTTTTTGGCAAAAAGTGTTAATTTACCTGCAGTATCCTGCGCTACAAAACATTGTATGTTTTATGCATTACTCATTCAGGTGTTGGACGAAGTTTCTGAAAAGCACCGTGCTACACCAAGTCAGGTGTCTGTGAGAACACTGGAACTTTTCTCAAAATGCACACCAGACTGCTTTAAAAAGAAAAAAAAAATACACATAGGTACTAGGAAGTATAAATACTCTTTTTGTAATGTATTGAGTGACTCCCCACTGAATTTTTAATATTGAAAAAAGCTTTATCGCTCAAATGTATGAATCATCATAGCTGGTCAGGATTTTGCAACTGGAGTTTGAAAATAGTAAATTTTACAAGGAAGTTTTTTTAAAATAGCAATTCAAAGATTTTCTATTCCTTAGGACAAAATGTCTGTGAGTCAATCCATTTCCTCTTTAAAATATTTAGACTTGGGGAATGTGAAAGTTCTATCCAAAAAGCTTTAAAATTTATATCATCTACTTCCAACAATAGGATCAATTGCCACTGAAAGTCTAAAAAGCATTTTAAAACAAAATATTAATTTTTATGACAATCCTAAAATCAACTATGCCTTTAATTTTACTAAATACACAAGGTCAAGAATCACTTTTCCATTAGATTCAATTTTAAGAAATTCCAACAGGAAATGACAACTGCTAGGAATTATCAAATTTGGCAAGTTGTTCTTTGAAAAGTCCACGATAAAGCACCACGTTACAAAGTTTGATGAACCAAAAAAATAATAGGACTAAGAACAAAAAGATGCAAATATTATCAATTATATGGGAGGGGTTGTATGGAACAAACACAGATTAACAGAGCACCATCCTCCAACAGTTTACATATAAATTCTCACTACAGTTCAGCTTTTGATTTTTATACCTGAATAAGTAATGGGTTTTGGTTGTGAAGCTTGCTGTAGCACAGTGTATAAGTCTGGAGAACCAACTCCACTCTTCAGAATCAGGGCAAATTTGTTGATTCCTTTACTACAACCCAATCCCAGTTTTTCACTAGCTGAATCATTTTTCATTGAGAAATCAATATTGCTTAGAAAGAAAAGGATAAATATCAGCAGAAATGTTTAAAAGTAGTGAATCCAAGACATGCATTATTTCAAAAGAAAGTAGGATTCAGCCTTCAATGTTGACCAGAACACCGATGAACTAGGTGTTCCAGGTTGCAGGAAGAATATTTGATGACACATCCGATGCTGCATTTTCCACTAGTTCTGGTTTTCCCCCTTTGCCCTGGTGACAGCCAATCACACGGAATAGAAAAAGAGCCTTCTCTCCAAACTTCAGCCCTTCCCAAACCACTGACATGGACAGGCCTCGACAGTCCTTGGGCAGCAGCAGTGTGTGGGAGACAGTGGCATTCTTTGCATTAAGTGGTGCCAACACCGTTATGAAGTGCAAAATGAAACCAGCACACAGCTGCACCTTCGGGAGGCATTCTCCATAAAAAAAGATATTTTCAAGTTAGTGCCTGGCAGGGCCGAGTGGAAAGTTTAAGCTGAAACACTGGGACTCCAGAGGCTGCCCAAGCCAAATATATTTCATTACTGATGGAAGCAGTTTGGAAGTGTGTGAAAAACTGCCACTTACCTCTAAAAATGTAATACAAAGAAAAAAAAGTGTATATGCAAAGTGTGGATCAATATTATATCAAGATGTTAGTCTGTCTGCTAACTGCTACTGAGTCAAAGCTATTTCTGTCTGAATCTCTCTTAGGACTTCAAGTGAAAAATGTATATTCTGGTGGGCAAATCTAATCCCAATTCTTTTCTTCAATAAACCTTTTAAGCATATTCATACTTTATGCTTGTAATGATTAACATCCTGAACTTTAAACTTATTAAGCTTTATGGGTGACACTACAACAAATGATGACCTATGCTCTTTAAGCAAAAACAAAGCAAAAAATCCAGCGACAAGTTCCTTAATTTTGGGACACATCTGTTTAATCAGCAGTAAAAAAGTGATTAGAAGCAGAGCTTTAAAGCCAAAGAGGCTTAGGTTTTAATCCTTGCTTTGCCACGTACTGAATTCAGCAATCTTGGGTGAGTTAATTAACTGGAATCCCATTTATTCATCTGTAAAATGGGAATACTTATGTGCAATAATAAGGATTAAATGAATAATATATATATATATAAACATGACAAGCCTCGTGCCCAGTATGTAGAAAGCACAAACTAATAGGTAGCTATTATTGTTAGAATTAGTCATGTAATCTTTATTATTGTTTAGATTATGGAAATCCACCGATTGCGACTGCAGGTTTTAAGACCAGAAATTATCATACTTAGACTCTTCTCAATACTCTTCTAAGGAAGTAAGCTGGAAGCATATTTGGTAAACACTTGCATTTTGCCTTTGTATATATACATAATACTCAAAATCCTCAGAAGTCAAAACCAAAATATTTTCAATTTATCACACTTTTCCCCAAAAGGACCACAATACTAATATATTTGAGTCACTAGATTTCTTCACATTCAGAATACTGAACACTGAACACTGAATGTGAAGAAAAAATGAAGTTGGAACGACTGTGTACTAAATTATATTGAGCGTGGTGGAAACAAGAACTTTTCTTTTTTGGAGGAAGAAGGAGAAAAAAAGTATGGGCAACTGAAAATGAGAGTACAGAGTAGATGTGGAAATAAATCTTCAGCCATAACTATACTATTTTCAGAGATAACTAGCAGGAGGGAATTAAAAGAGTTGCCAACAGATTTAAACTAGAAGTTTGCAAATCTCCTCAGATACCCTAATTAGTCTTTAATATCGTTAAGTTTATCTTCTCCCATTTATTTCTCCTGCCGCACAGCTAAAAACAAATGAAAGGGATTTGAGATCCTCTGTCCATTCGTTTTATTTCTAGACAACAGACTGGTATAGAAAACAAACAGTAGGCAAAGATCTTATTAAACATAAGCAGACCTAACAGCTTTGTTTCTGATGGCCTCAGCTAAAGCCTCAGAGTTAAGAGGTAACTGAAATGCAAGATTACATTTAATCTTTGACAGGCTAGCCTAATTAATTGTGATCCTTATCACTTAAATTGGAGTTTGATTCTAAGATTACAATTTACAGTGTGTAGCAAATTAAAATGCTAGGCAGGATATAAATGGGGAAGAAGGGGCTTCCTCCTCTCCTCACCAGAAAAATAATTTATACTTGAGTCCATAGGATTTTTGAAGCCAATGATTTATAAGGAAAGTTGGTCTTTCGGTGTGCTAAGAAACATTTCATACGATGTGTGAGCCAGAAGCCCCAAAAAAGAAAAAAGACAAATCATAGGCCATACCACGCAATGGGCGGTAGGCTGTTTTGCTGAATGAATGATTAGTACTGAACATCCACTAGGAGCCACATTCCCACAGTAAGTATTTTACAAAAATATTTTCATTTATTTTTCATAGCAGTTCAAAGGTATATAGTCTCTATTATCCCCAATTTAAAGGCAAGGAAACTATTTGGCCAATGTCGCAAAGTTCTTAAGTAGTGCCTATGTATTTAGTTTGGGCTTGTCTTCCCTGCGCCAGAGTATACAAGTGCCAGTCAAGGAAAGAAACTTAGAGTAAGTTTCCCAACACTTCCCGCAAGCCTCCCTTCTTTAAAAGGTATCTGCAATAAGGGTATTACGAAACACACAGATATCTGATGGTCAACCCCACAAGGGAATAACCTTAATTCTTTCTGATTATGTTCAAGTTAAATGATCTTGATAATAGCAGTTTCTGTACTTCCTCCCCAAATAACAAGTTAATATATTCTCTCTCGTTATGAACTACTTTGAAATGCAGATAATTAACACTGTAAATGGAAAAGCAATAGGAGCCCCTATTAATAACCAGAGAAAGGCAGGGGCATTCCAGATGAACCACACTATCTCTGGCTGAGGGCAAACTTGTGGAGACACTTCTCTCCTACTTACATGTGTTGATAAATTTCAGAGTCAAACTTATACAATGTCATGTTAGAAATGCTTAAAAATAATAAAGCAGAGTCTTAAAATGTAACTTGAGAAGCTGCGATGTCACAAGCAATTGAAAGATCCCCTGATTAGTATTAGGACAGGGCAGGGGATGGAGAGGAACTGGACAGAAAGATGCTACTGGCAGACTAGAGACCAGAAAGAAGCTTTGGATACAGGCTGGGACCTCACTGACAGTGCAGAAGCAGACCACTGGCTGACCAAGGAGAAAGTGAGTGGGGAGAGAGAGAGGAACTGCCAAAAAGGCAAGTTTGTCCAGCCAGACCGAACAAGCACTCTTAAGAAAGCCTGGATGGAAATGAGGAGAAAAAAGCAAGCACCAGATTCCTTTCAAATAACTACAGAGAGTAGGGGTTTTTTTCTCTGACATTTTTAAATATCCTGAAAAGTTGAAAGAATTGCTTAGTGAACGCCCACATTATCTTTCACCTAGATTCTACGATTAACATTTTATCATATTGGCTTTATTTACATGTTTATCTGCCAGCACATCTTTTTTTTTAAAAGATGCATTTTAGGCCGGGTGCGGTGGCTCAAGCCTGTAATCCCAGCACTTTGGGAGGCCGAGACGGGCGGATCACAAGGTCAGGAGATCGAGACCATCCTGGTTAACCCAGTGAAACCCCGTCTCTACTAAACAATACAAAAAATTAGCCGGGTGCAGTGGCGGGCGCCTGTAGTCCCAGCTACTCGGGAGGCTGAGGCAGGAGAATGGTGTAAACCCGGGAGGCGGAGCTTGCAGTGAGCTGAGATCCGGCCACTGCACTCCAGCAAGACTCCGTCTCCAAAAAAAAAAAAAAGATGCATTTTAAAGTCAGATGCAAAGTCAGCCGCTACAGACTGAATTGTGTCCCTTCCCCCCAGATTCACGTTGATGCCCTGACCCTCAATGTGATAGTATTTGGAGACAGGGCCTTTGGGAGGCAGCTGAGTTTAGAGGAAGTCCTGAGGGCAAGTGTTCTCACGATGGGATTAGTGCCTTTATAAGCAGCAGCACCGGAGACCTTTCTTCCCACCCTTCCCATGTGAGATCACAGTGACAAGGCAGCAGCCTGGAGGCTAGGGAGAGGGCCCTCACCAGAACCCAACCACACTGGCACCCTCTGAGAAATAGATTTCTAAATGTCTATGGTGGTACAGACATAAACACCAGTCTGTGGTGTTTTGTTACGGTAACCCTGACCTAACACATCAGTACACGTTACACCCAAAGAAAGGAATGGAACCCTGTTTAGAAAATGTCAATGTCAAACACAAATTCTGTAAGTGTTTAGTAAATACCCTCTATGTGTCAGAATATTAACAAGAGCAGTGGTTTGAGGCAGTGGTTTCCCAAATTTAATGTACATATTAACAGCCTGATTCAGGTCGGGGTGGGGTCTGGGATTCTGCGTTTCCAGCAGGCTCCCAGGTGATGCCCACACTGTCAGTCCTCGCACCACAACCACACTCTGAGTAGCAAGGATTGAGGCTGACGCCACCTGCCACAAAGAGGAAATCCAGACCACTGTGGGAGACAGAATCCCAATGATTGACCTTCTTACTGATAACTTGTTGCCTACATGCCTGAATTTTACAGGCTGATCTTACACCAGACCCCAGTTGATGCTTATGGACTGGAGGGTCTAGCTATCATATCAAATTCGGTCTGATATCACAACGAATTAGGTATCAAAAGAGAGACTAGCAGCCGGGAGCTCTGCTGCCCTGTGCATTGTGTACGGATGAGAGGGGAGGCATTATGTAAGCCACAACTTGCCCAAGGTCCCACAGGAAGTTCCAGCCGAGGACCGAGGCCTCCTGATGCCCAGGCCAGAGCCTTTCCCACCTCACCACATTCAAGAGGACTTTGCTCTTTGTATTTCCTGTGGGGTGGGAGGAGTTAGGGAGGGACAGAAAATGTTAGGCTGATGACAAATTACTACTACTGATGGTAACTCCCATGTAGTGAACACTTCGTGTAAGAAACTCTGCTCAGCGTTTTATCTCATTGAATCTGTACAACGCTTGAAGGAATTATCATTGTCCCCATTTTACAGGTGAGAAAACTGAGATTAAGAAAAGTTAAACAAGTTGCCTAAAGTCATACCAGTAGTAAGAAATAAAGCTAGGATTTTAAAGAACAGATGGGACTTCAAAGCCAATTGTAACCCCTCTGTGAATCTAGGTTGCCTTTTTAGGCAGACACGCTGCGTGACGCCATATGTGAGGTTAAAAAATCTTTACATGACACTGATGGACAAGCACTTGGCGACAGTTGCAACCCTTAGTGACAAGAGGTGCGTTTTTCAACTTGAGCTTGGACTGGAAGGCCAGCTTCTCACCATCACCTCTGCTTTATCAGTATTGAAGCCTTGCCAGCCCACTCAGCCAGGCTAAATATTTTCAAGACAGCATTTATTAAATATTTTCTCATAAAGCTAAACAAAGCACATTCTTCCCCAAGGATGTAATGGGTTTTATACAGCTAAATATAGCTAGCTAACTTATCACTTTTAGCAAGGTACAAAAGACTCTTCTAGTTAATCATCAGGTGGACAGAGGGCCCCGCAAATAACTTTTTTAAAATACATATTTTGTAATATATATTTGCAAGCACCCCCAAAATGAAATCTTAGTAAAATATGCTTAACAAATATATGAAGGGAGTTGAAGCACCCATGATCAAAAAGGGAGAGAAAGGGAAAGCAATGACCTGCATGTGGAATTGCGAAGAAAAATAAAGGCAAGAAAGGTAAGAGGCCTGGAAACATTGTACAGAAAATTCCCTATCAGCTGGTGCAGAAGAAATGCATACAATAATATTTATTCAGCCTTCATTTTAAAAGTTTGAAAAGATCACTGATATAAGACTATATATATTAAAAAGTAACAATTTTGAGATAAAAAAGTAAACACAATCCTTAATTGTGTAAGGAATCAGAGTTTAATAAAATGAAGCAATATACTTTCACTACCTCAGACAAAAACAGACCGTGATCAGCAGTGAAATGAACAAGAGGCTATTCACCTCTCTGCTAAAGAAATTAACGGGCTGCTTCTGGTTATGGTTTTAGAATTATAACTTGAGATGGGTCAATTTGGGCAGATGTTGGACCCTATCACTACATTCTCAAAAAAGCTCAGGGTAATAAATAGTACTACGGTTACTTGTGCCAAACCAAAGCACTTAAAAAAAAAAAAACATACAAAACTGATATACAGAAGACCCTGTAGATATAGTAGAACAAAAATATAGAATATATATATAGAGAGAGATTATAGAAAGAAGCCTAGTCATGTTCTCAAAAAGATTCTCAGAAATAAGCCAACAGATACAGAGAGGTGATATTTGAGTAGTGAGTGAATTCTAATAATTGCTCAAGAGTCAGCAGGGAGAAAGTTATGTCAATATAGACTAGAGCTAACTGGTGAAAGGGGTAAACTAAAAGCTTCACTCAGAGAGGGAACTATTCAATCGGTCATTTTAATTAACACTTTAGATTCCTGATGGAAATACAATGTTAACAATCTGTAGATTGAACACAGCAAAATGTTGGCTTCCTATAATGAAAATCCGTACAATGTTGTTAATGAAAAAGTAGCAGTGACTCAGGCTGGTGGACGGCCCAGAGGTGAAAGCAATCATTTATCACTGCGGGGTATTCCTTTCTGCATTATCATCTCAGAGTCGCCTCTTCCTTAACAACCATAACAACCTATGCTCCACTTCTCTGTTGCGCCATTTCTGTCTTCAGCTGAAAGGGAAGTGATAGGGCCTGAACCACAGGAGGGAGTTTGTACATTTTGTTCTATTAGATTAGGCCTCAGTAACTTTATGAATTATAAGCTGTCAACTACTTTTTCATCTGCTATAGAATATGCTTCTTAGAAATTGTGGCTATAAATAAAACAACAGATGTTCTTTGTTGGCTCTAATAGGAGCTTGAGTAATTTTTTTAAAAGGGCTAGAAGTTAAGCAAATTATCTAAAAGGCTGTTTCAGGTTTCCCCTTGTTGGCCATCTTTTATGTTAGCCTTCTGAAGACATTCATTTTAGCCCATAAATTACTTTTTGGGGCCATTTAATGTAACCTACTGGAAAAACTAGAAAGGGGTTTTCAATACAATTGCTTTCTTTCTGTGATTTTTTTTTTTAAGAGTATTGATTAAATCCCCTACCTATTTATGATTGTCACTATATCATATAAAAAGCAATTGAAAAGGCACTGTGCTAGTAGAAAAAAATTAGACAATGGATGAGGCCATATGTTCCAGATTTTTCTGCCAACAACATGTTGGTAACTTTGGGCAAAACATTTAATGTCTCTGGGCCTCACTGTCATAACAGTGAAGTGGTAGAGGTTTAACTAGATGTTCTAAAATCATTTATAGTTCTTAAATTCTGTGTTTTAGAGAAAATGTCAAGGAGATCACATGTCCTAACATAAAATTACTAAATTTACATTTAATCACAAATTACTTAAAAAATAATTCTATATTATCTTTAGCCACTATGTGTTGAAAATCTGGAAGAAATCACAGGCATCTGGAGAATGACTGGAGTTGGCACCAAGCAAAAATTACTTCAAATATGGAGGGAAGGAAGTTAAATAAATGGGAGAATGGCAACATTTAATTATACTTCACTGGGCTACACTAACTTATAATTTCTAACCCAGGGGATAGGTGGTTTAAAATAGTGTTTTGGTATAAATTTTCACTTTGCCAGAATGAACAGTAAAATTCAAAATGATGAAAACATTTCTGTGACTTCTGTATGTGGATCTAACAAAAGACAACCAATTCCATGTTCTTAAATGTATTCCAAAGTTACAGCAGCTATAAATCAGAGAATGTAACTTGGCTTCTATAAATCATGGGGTTGCGGGGAGGAGGAGATCATGAAACTGAGAGCAACATGAAGAGAGAGAGGTGAACTGTCACTGCCCTAGTCATTTAGGTTATTTCCTTGAGTCATGATAACAGCCTTGTGAAATACATCAACCTCATTTTGTATGTGGGAAAGAGACTCAGAGGTTTGGTGACTACACCAAGATCACTTAACTAGTGTTTGGCAGAGCAGATATTATAACCCCTGTCTGGCTGTATCCAAGGGCCCTTCTCTTTCCACTTCATCTTTGATTTTTTTTTTTTTCTCCTCTTCTCCCTCTTTGAGTTTCAGCATTAAATTGCTAATAAATGCAATTCATTTGGACAGTTTGAGATTTTTAACCAAGGCATGCACAGCACTGCTGAGCTCTAAGAGATGATGGGAGGGGAGAGTCCATGCAAAATTAGCTCATGATCTACACAGTGAGTACAAATGTCAGGGATAAAACAGATAAAGGGGCTTAATTAGAAGTCATGAAACTTAGAGGAAACAGCTCCATTTCCAAAACCTCTGTGGGTTTATCCATTCCCCTCTGAGAGTCATTTAATTCTTTGGAAAAGAATACATTCTCAAAAATGTGGTATTTCTGATTACACAAGATCAGAAATAATACACTAAAAACTGCCCTTAGAATCTGAGGCTCTCATTACCAAGAAGCCAATAATAATCATGGCCAACATACACAACATACTTAGTATGTATCAGGCTCTATGCTAAATTGCTTTACTAAAATTATCTCAGAAAATATAATCTTTCACAACGTTATAAGAAAGGTTCTATCATCATTTTCATTGTACAGAGAAGAAAAACAGGCTCAGAAGTGATTTGTCCAGGCTCACACAGCTGTACTAGTCAGCACCAGGATTTAACTGATAAGAGATGACCTGGTTTAGAGGACATAAAGGCAGCTCCCTTCCAAGAGATCCTTATGTACTGAATGTCATCCCATGAGGTCCCATAGGGCATATCGTTTCCTTACAAACTGTACCCCTTTTAGGGGGCAGCTCAGTGCACTAGTTTGGACATTAACTGCCAAAAGCCAGGCAACAAAGTTAGAAAAAGAGTTCCCTAGCCAAAAAGACCTGGAAAGCAGAGAGTTCAAGAATAGCCACTCTTTGATTCATTTCTCTACTTACTGTAATTTTCTTTTTCTAAGATATTCTATGGGATGTTTAGCGTATCTGGTCTATGTTTACCAAATGAGAACAGAACCCCTCCCCCTCATGGTGACAACCAAACTTCCTCACTCTTGAAAAATCACAGTAGGAGATAAAGTGTTTCCATAGTCATGCCTTCTAGCAACTTCATTTTGGAAGAAAAGGTGGAGAAACACAAAATAGTCAATGAGTAGAGTTTAGATAAGGAATTAAGGGGAAGAATGACTTTCAGTGCTCTGTAAATAGTGGGGTCTTGCTGTAAGCCACACATGTAATTTTACATTTTCTAGTAGCCACATCACAAGCAAAAACAACAGGTGAAATTTAATATCTTCTTTAGCCCCATATATCCAAAATATAATCATTTCAACATACGATCAATATAAAAATTATTCAGCAGATATGTTAGTCTTCATTTCTCTCTTGTTTTCCGCTCATAGCACATCTCAATTTATAGCAACCACCTTTCAGTGGCTCAGTGTGGCTTTGACATGTGGCTGGTGGCTCCTACACTGAACAGCATGGCTCTAGAGGATGGCCTTCAATTTTTCTTTAGTGTGAACTTGGTTACTTGAAGAATGTGTTAGCTTTGAATTCAAAGGTAAGTATAAAGAAAAAAAGTACCACATTCCTTAGATGCTAAGAGGGTCAAATAAGAGTTCTGTGTCGGCCGGGCGCGGTGGCTCAAGCCTGTAATTCCAGCACTTTGGGAGGCCGAGATGGGCGGATCACGAGGTCAGGAGATCAAGACCATCCTGGCTAACACGGTGAAACCCCATCTCTACTAAAAAATACAAAAAAAAAAAAACTAGCCGGGCAAGGTGGCGGGCGCCTGTAGTCCCAGCTACTCGGGAGGCTGAGGCAGGAGAATGGCGTAAACCCAGGAGGCGGAGCTTGCAGTAAGCCTGGGCCACAGAGCAAGACTCCTTCTCAAAAAAAAAAAAAAAAGAGTTCTGTGTCGTTTTACTGTTAGCATGTATTAGATAAAAACGGCTTAACTCTATTGGAAGGCATTTAGTCAAATTTGACAGGGGAGCTGGGGGCACTGATAGTGTTTGTTATATACTAAGAACCTGCTGGAATACTAGGAACTTGGCATCCTGGCGTTTGTCACCATGCAGGGTGTAGAGTCAGAACATCTTCAGAAATGGCGTGATTAATAACAGTTTCATCTGATGGCTCTCCATCTGCCACTGGCTTCCCTTAAAATAAGCATCAAAAGTATCTGTGCACCTCTCATTAGAGACAGTCTGCTGACTGCAGAAGACAGAAGGTTCCATGATCAGGGAAAGACTGGTATGGTTCAGCTATTAAGTCAGAAAACCGAAGGCCTGCTTAGGTTCACATCTTGACATTATAAGCTGCAATAATTTCATTTATAAAGTTAGTGGTCATTAACATGTCCGATACTGGCTACAAGACAAATGAAAAGAACTTAAAGAGGGCAGAGGTCGAAATATGTACGTAGTATTAGAGGCAGAGGCAGGCACCTTAAGGAGCTGCTTTTCTTCCTAAGATGGCTCAGAGATGTATATAACACAGGAGCCTCAAATTCAAAGTCTCCAATACATCCTTTTTCCAGAACATGTAGTTTAATGAATCCATCCCTATAGAACATGGAACCTATTTTTCAACTGTGTTGGTTACAATGTTAAGTGCATCCTGGGCTTCAAACTCCTGCTAAAAAGGTAGCATCCCAACGAGCTGTGGAGGAGGTTTTGAAGCAATTTAGCACCTCGTGCTGTCAGATGTTTTCTTACAACAGGTGCCCACAGTGCTTGCTCTAGTCCTAAAACCTGACTCTAAGTGCATAGACTGTGAAGTTTCACCCCAGCTCCTAATTGACTCTTCTAAGAAAAAATAGGCTTCGCAGCTCAAATATCTGCTTCCAGTTTGGATCCCCAAGAGAAAACTATGTCTTCTAAAAATTCAGGATGCTATTGTTTTCCCTAAGCAGCAAATGTGTTTTGGGTGTCAGAAACTGGAAGTGGCAAGCAGTTCCCAAACTCAGATTATATGATAACATTATAAATAGCTAAAAGGTACTGAATCAAAAATTATTATTCAGGAGAGGCAACAAGAAGAGAACAGAGAATTATAGGCAAGGGAGTTTCCTTTGGAAATGGTAGTTCCTGGGGAACAGAGGCTATCTACAGTGGATGTCTGAAAAAGGCAATGAGGAGAGGACAGGAAATTAATATTATAGACACGGAGTCTTCTTTGGAAATGACAGTTCCTGGATTTTAAAAGTGCTATATATAGTGAATGTTTGAAAATGTTAAACTTCTCTGCAAAAACTGTCTAACAAAGGAAGGAAAACATAACTTTCCAGCATAGGAGTAAAAGTATTAGCAGAACATAATAAATTCAAAGTGTAGTACAGCCCATCTCTCCCCACCCCAACTGGCTGTCACAAATACATTACTTCCCTGCAGGGCCTGTCTTTGCACAGCCAGCCAGCCAAAGGGGTAAAAAGAACAACATTAAATTATAATTACCAGCCCTTTGTTCATGGGTTACTCCTCCATGGCTATGTCTGCATTTCCACAGGATTTCTGGTAGACAAGATGGGGTGAAATGTGTGGGTAGGGGGAACTTCATGGCTCTTCCTCTGGATGGAGCAGCTATCAGCCACCTGTTCAGATTGCCTTGTGTTATGTATACTTTTACTTGCTCCTATAATTTAAAATGCTGAAGGGAAAAAAGCAGTAAGATTTTAGAGTCATCTGGGCTTGGCCGGGCCAGATAGCTCTTGCTTCTGTGGTGCTCCCACCTCAGACTGGACCATGAAAAGTCCTGGGATCCTGGTGGCGCATATCACAGTGATGGCTGAGTAGGCCCCATAAAGCACGTCTTCCCTCTCCCTGGAGTTGCCACACCCTGAGAAGCATGCCCTGTACCATAGAACAAGTACTAATGTACTGTGTCCCTGCCACTTGCCAGATAACCAAGTTAGCTACAACTGGCCAGGTGAATGTACTAACCTTCTTCAATAGGGCTAGGGCTAGGCCAAACTGAAAAATAGGAGGCTTGTCTTGAGCACCTGTTTTTTCTTTCCCAAACTTTTTTTTTTTTTTTTTTAACGCAGCTTGGCATTATTTTTCGTTCTCCATTATCTCACACTCTTGCTAATCACGCCTCCCAATCCATGAGACTGCATAGTGCCTTATGGTCTTCTCTAGTCTTGCGCCACTCAAAAGCTAGCCTCTTAGAGAAGAGTCTATTAAACTCAATCACACTGAAATGAAAAACCAAAAATGAAATGGAAAAATGACCAATGAAGCTTTATGTGTTATATTACAGAGATGTTGCTGATTTTAACAGGGCCTCAAGCCAAATTCTAATTGTAGAATTTCAGGCACAATCTTTCTTGAAAACATAGCTCTTCAGTACTTTGCTGTGAATAAATCACTGGAATAGGTCTAATTAAGATCATTAAAATGCTCCCCTCAATAGTGGATTTTGTTGTTTTTGCTGTTGTTTTTATTTTTTTGAGACAGGGTCTTGCTCTGTCACGCAGGCTGGAGTGCAGTGGTGAGATCATGGCTCACCGTTGCCTCGACTTCCTGTGCTCAAGTGATCCTCCCACCTCAACCTCCCAAGTAGGTGAGACTATAGGCACATGCCACCATACCCAGCTAATTTTTGTAGAGACAGAATTTCACCATGTTGTCCAGGCTGGTCTCAAACTCCTGAGCTCAAGCGATCTGCCCGCCTCAGCCTCCCAAAGTGCTGGGATTACAGGCATGAGCCGCTGTGCCCAGCATGAATAGTGGATTTTGCATAGCTGAGACTAGATGGTCATTCTGAATACCCATGCATGCATACTGTTGGTGCTTCAACAACAATCAACTTCGTAAGGTAACAGAAAAGAAGTATAGCAATAATACCTTGAATTTATGTGGCACTTTAAAAAATTACAAAATGTTGCTGGGCGCGGTAGCTCACGCCTGTAATCCCAGCACTTTGGGAGGCCAAGGTGGGTGGATCATGAGGTCAGGAGATTGAGACCATACTGGCTAACACGGTGAAACCCCGTCTCTACTAAAAATACAAAAAGAGGCCGGGCGCGGTGGCTCAAGCCTGTAATCCCAGCACTTTGGGAGGCCGAGACGAGAGGATCACGAGGTCAGGAGATCGAGACCATCCTGGCTAACATGGTGAAACCCCGTCTCTACTAAAAATACAAAAAAAATCTGGCCGGGCGAGGTGGCGGGCGCCTGTAGTCCCAACTACTTGGGAGGCTGAGGCAGGAGAATGGCGTAAACCCGGGAGGCGGAGCTTGCAGTGAGCTGAGATCCGGCCACTGCACTCCAGCCTGGGCGACAGAGCTAGACTCCGTCTCAAAATAAATAAATAAATAAATAATTACAAAATGTTTTTATACTTTTCTCTGATACTCAAAGAGAAAAGCAGAGTGGGGTGGTCAGAATGGAGAAAGACCCAGATTAATAACCATGTTCAGGCTGTTTTCATTAAAGAACATACAAACATCTAGTTTAAGGAATCAAGGTTGCTTTGAACTATGCACTATCTTGAATAAACAGATACTTGGTGTTAAAGATTTTTGTGAACACGCCCCTATGAATTCAGCATCCCACTCCTTTCAACCAGGTGCTTCAGTAGAAAGAATAAAACCACACCACAAAGGCAGTCAGTTACCAAGCCTGCAAGGCCCATGGCTCTGTGGTTTTTGAAGATATTATCAGCATTTTAATGTGAACTGTCTTGCAGACCCAAAGCCCCAAATAATCACCACTTTTTGGGAGTTTGTAATTTTCCAAATGACAACAAGAGCATTTATGACTCTGTACATTAGAATCTGTTGATTACAAGAGCTATTAATGACAAGAGAATTCCAGTGCTATAGGGAGCAGCTTTTTCACACTGACAGCCAGTATGTTTCACTTTCGCCATCTGATTTCCTTCCAAGTTAGAAAAAACAGTGGAGACAATGAAATAGGCTGAGAAGTAAAATGAAGCTAGAGCTCAGAAAAGCAAACTTAAGTGTTTTCCTCAACTCCCATTATCTTCATAAAATCACTAACTCATTTCCCCCCAAGCACTATTTTTGGGGGCAGGGCTTCACGTTAATGCATAGTCCATAAAGGTCACGAAAAAGCAGCTAACAAGTGACATTTGTTTTACCCCACTGCTGAAGCACAGGATGAGGCTGAATCGGAGGCTGACCCAGATAATGATGGTACTGGGATATAGCTTAATCGAGCATGAATACCTTCAAAGACTCCCAAGAGCTCCGAATCACCATTTATTCCTTTACAACACTAACTTCCCTTTGTCAGTAAGAGTGGGTTATTTCTTACATTCATGGCATGGAAAAATCTTTATCTGACAAAAATTTTGAGAGGACCAAAAAGTGAGTACTTTGCAAATCAGCGACTGAAACAATTCTCCTTTGGTCATTTTAAAAATCAGATGCTGTTAAATTTCATCACCTACTTATAAATCTCAGAAGCTCTAATAAAGCTCTGGAGCAACCCAATGACAAATGTTCCAGGCCATTCTAGATTCATTTCCCTTGAAGGATCTCTCACCAGTAAGTGCAGCCTCTGAGCAGCAGCTCGTCCATTTGCAGGAAAAAAAAATTGTGGCCTGACTTGTGTCAACTAGGGACAAAGGCAGGAGAAGAATTTGGAGGTTACTCAGTGGAAAATTTAGGAATGAGAATCTGGAACCTTAAGAAACCTTGATTTAATTTAAGATACTGCTTTGTTTGCATCATAAAAAAAAAAAAAAGAAGAAGAAAGAAAAGAAAAAGACTGCACTGATGCAATCTACTCCCCTGTATTACATAAAATTTTAAGACCTAAAAGAAACACGAGTATGGGTATGAACCATAACTAAGCATTTCCAAGAGTGTCTTCCCTTAAATCACATTAAAATTGTAAAAGTAAGTTACAACTGGTGACGGGCCACTTATCAGTCCATTCAGGCCAGCTCCAAGATAACAATGACTTAAATATCAAACCAATATTCCGTAACCGTCTCTTTAGAATTCTTGACATGAGGTCACTTTTTATTGAAGGCTTCACTAAAATAAAGTCTTTGTAAAGATACCCTTGGGGTTAGAGGCCTAAGATGAAAATACCTTAATAAGATATCTCCTTTATAGAGAGATTCCAGTGTCCCAGCAATGGATCATTCATTCTTTGGGGGGTTTCCATTTTTTATTTTTTGGCAAGTTTGTAGTAGTAGATGATCCCTCTGGTCTTTTTCAAATCTAAAATCCCACGATTCAAAACTCTTTTCAGTAAACTTCCAATTTCCATACTAATTGATGAAGAGAGAGAACAAGAGAAGGGGCTTGATCATACAAAAAAAATGAAACATCTCAACAGTTGATATGTAAGTTAAGGATGCAGAATAATTCTTTTCTTGGGAATAAGTCTCTCTTGGTTTATCTTTGTATTTGGCAACTGTGCCAGAGAACAGGGAGTTCACAGAGCAATCCTGAGGAGTTTGCTCCAACACTGACTGGTCAACTGATTTATATAACATTCGAGTGTGCAGACTCACATTTACTTGCTGCATTTATGACCAAAGGGCAAACATTTAAAAATCACTCCAGATTCTGGAAAGGTCATTAAAAAAAATATTGGGGTCCACGGGAAAATAAAAAACATGACATTTATTAGCTCTTTCTTGGAGTGGATATAGATGTGTTTATAGTTCATTATTTTCAGTCATCCTCTGACTAAATAAACTTTCCACCTGCTTAGTCAAGTGCTGAGAGAATATGACTACACCAAAGGATGTATGAAGCATGCATTTAATTTATTATAAAGAACTGTAATAAGGCAAATGTGTGCAGCTGGAACTAACTTGTACCAGATTTCGCCAGTCCCCAAGCTCATGGTAGATACTTGCAAACACCTCTAGAAGTTCCGGCTGTTTTTAATTAATAGCTCATGTTGGTGGCATCCTGCCTGTGCCTGACTTACTAGAATGTCATTTTATTTAAAATAGGGTTCTGAACCTTAATATATATATATAGATAGATCCCTTTATTTTCAAGTCAAATAAATGACCCAAATAGAAATTTAAGTTTGGCTCTTTTAAAGGCAGCAATATTTCACATTGAATGTGCTCCTGAGGCCAGAGGAAATGTTCTTTCCTTTCCTAAAATTTCTAGCCAAGTACTCACAAACCCAGTTTCTTCCCAAGAATATTTGTTTTTTTATTTCTCAGAGCCTAGTCTAAAAAGGCTGGAACCTTTCACAAGTCAGAATAATTCCATTTGCTAGCTGGCTCTTTCTCCAAGTCCAGCTTGAATCCTATGGGACACATAAATCCTTGTCTGAAATGTAGGATAAGTGTCATGAAACATGCTAGGAAATTGGTAAACCACAGCTCAAAGCATAAATACAAAGATATAAGCGAAATCTACTCTAAAGTAAAACTATGACGAGCAGAAATACCACCAAGCATTAATTCTTTAGCTAAGGTAACAAAAATATTCAAGAAAAAAGTATGTGTTTTATGACAAATCAGGGGAGAAAATAAAAATGCAATGCAGATAAAAATTAGTATTGCTAGAAAAGACAAGGTAAATAAATGCACATTTGCCCTGAATTACTTAAGCCAGACATAAACTTGATTTTTCCTGTCAAGTACTATGTTAGGTGCCATCTGGAAAAAAACAAAACTGGGAGCATCTGAGAAAGGTGGAATCTGAGGGAGAAAAGGCAGAAAAGGGCATATTTTACAGCTACCATGCCGTATAGCCAATTGCCACTGGATGGCAGCGGGGTTTTACTTAGCAAAGTTGCTAAAAGCATTAGGATTGGTCATTCAGTATCTGCCCTACATGTTCGCCCCAATAACTCAAGGTTTCAGGGAAATACAAAGTGCTCCTTCCCGCCCCCAAAATTGGGGATCTGTCCTAGAAATTGCAAACCTTTGTTCTGATTATCAGTAAATCCCTTGAAAATTACTAATTTACTATCAGAGTACATTAAATTGGGAACTAAAATTAGAACTTCTAATAACTTCTAGGATTTTGAATTCAGAAAGCAAGCACACGTGCTCACATTTGCACGCACACATCCCTCCAGTTTACTATTGCAATATTATCATCTTGAGCCCAGTACAACAAATTGAAACCACATTTTATTCTACTTTTTCTTGTTAACTCGATGGCTTCACCACACTTTTAAACGCTACACACTTCCCTCCCTCTCCCTTGGCATCTGATCCCTTTTTTTTTTTTTTTTTTTGTAAATTCAATAATCTCACCAGCAACAAGCTTTGCTTTCAATAAGTATATCTGCCAACTTAAACAGCATCTCCTAAGGCAATGGAATAATGAAAGACACATGTAGGTACTTGCCTGTCATCAGATGCAAGCTCACGTCTGCCTGAAATTGGGCCTGTAATTCTGCTGATCCTCGGGTTCAGGACAGCGTGGCTGAGAGTGGTCTAGAATGTGGCCCTTAGTCTAAACAGCAGATGAAGGATGCAAGGGGCCAACCTTTTTCATCCCTGCTGGGCTCTTGACCAGTCGTTGCTCTTTAGTTCAAGGGGGAGATGTGAGGGATTGCTCAAACACTTGGCAGACAGAAAGGTCTTAAGACAGCAAGTAGTGAATTCTGCCTCATTCCTGCTGATGAACTTGAGGCAGTGCTTTCCAACCAAGCCCAAACTCATGATCCAACCAGAACATCTCCAAGAACAGTCACTCCTGCATACAGCCAAGGCTCCACCACCCCCAATCAGGCGAGGGTCCTACACAATTCCTGATCTGAGCCCCTCCTCAGATGAGACAGAGTTTGCTCCTTTCCCTCTCATAATGCAGTCAACTGTGTGCTTTCCTTTGAGGAAATACAAAGATTTTGTTTAAAAACTTGCAAAGTCTGAAGAATGGAAAAGTGTGAAAAGGCTGAAAAACCTGAAAGAAAGGAGTTGCAGTTCTCTCCATAAAAAATGCTTCCGACTTTTTTGCAGCTGGGGTTACCATCAGAAATCAGTGGCTGATTCATCCAGGTCTACAGGAATGCCCTCTTTCCACCCTGCCCCCACCACCTACAGACTGACTTGAGCACCCTTTTATGCCCTTCCTGTAAGTGTTAGTGAGCGGCTTACAAACGTCCAGTGCCCTTAGTTCTGCCAAACAAGTAAAAACTTCAAGGGCTGTGAGGGCTCACAAAGACATACTCATTATAAAAATTATTATTTTTTTAAAGAAAGAACCTAACAGGGTACACTGAAAAACCAACTCATCAACACAGTTTACATCTTCTACCTTCTAAACTGGCAGCCTAAAAGTCATCTCAAGCACAGGGCTACCAGAGACGCGTTGCCAGTGTTTTTTTAAGAGGTTTCCACGGGACATTATTAAATTACTATTTTAAAATTAAATCTAGGATCCAGGAATTTTACCTTCCATAATAACAAGGGTGAGAGTAATATAACCACTGTATCCTCCACCTTGAAGAATCTCTTCAGATAGTTGAAGCAGGATCCTTATCAGAAAGTGGTGGCAGTAACCCATTGTGTGCTGACTGGTTTTTATCCTGTCTGGAAATCAATCATTGTCCTCCCTTCCCTTCTCCCTTGGGGAGTCACAAAACAGGCACCGAGCACCAGATTAACTTTCCTATGTTCACAAAAGGAAAACACACACACTCTCTTGATTTAAAAGAATCTTCTTAAGGATATGCATTAGGTCTCCTTGAGCTCAGTACTGCTGGTAAGCAGGTTCTGAAGTCTCATAACTAATCTAAAGAACTCCAACAGCACCAATTCAAGCTCCTCAAGTAGTGTTGGTTTTAGGAACTTAGGGCTGAGGACACACAGGCCTGATAACAGAGGAAGGGCTCTCCTCACAGGGCTGAATGCTAATGATAGGAAGTCTCCAACTTACATATGGATTGTGTTCCCAAAGCTCATTTGTAAGTTGGCTGTGCAAAATCCAGAACCCATTTTCCCCAAAACACCATTATAAATGGTGATTAGGTCCCCAGATTAGACCCCTGAAGTCTGTTTCACTCAAGTGATTTTGCATGACTACAATGGCGATGACTGCAAATGGGCATGTTTTGGTGACATAAAGGGTGATATAAACTTCAGCAAACAAACATGGAAACCTAACTCACTTATTATAGCTTCTATTGTATGTCTAAGTCTATCAAGGCCAATGGAAATAATCTAATCCCCTCACCCCTGACTTTCATCATTGATGTCAGAGGCAAGGAGCTGACAGAGCTGGGGAAAAGCAAAGGGCTGGGAGGCAGGTGGCAGAAGAGGTGTGGCAATGCCAGAGAGCAATGCATGGGTTTCCACTGACTTCCCATGCTGGGGCCTGTCTCTAGGACCCTATGTCCTGTGGCAGGCACCCACTCCCTGCTTCTGCTCCAACAATCTGAGGAGCAGGCAGTGAAGCCTAAGCTCCTTAGACCCCAGAGAGAAGAGAAACATAGTGAACTGGAGAGGAGCAAGTGCTAAGGGCGAAGGAAGACACACACCACTGGGTGTCTCCCGGCTGTTCCCAAGTTGTGCTGCTCTCCCAGCTGGGTGGCACACTCACTCATGCTCTCAGCTTCCCTCCATTAAGTTTTTAGCTACCCTCAAGGCAGTGAAGATTTTCTCTTCCCTTTGGTGACCCCAGAATCCAGCCCAACACTTGGCATAGAGTAAGCACATAATAGATGACTGTGAACAGTGGTGGCCAGGGAATTATCTTCAGTTCTTTAGGGGTTCCCAGATGGGTATTCATCCAGTTATTCATTTGCCCACCAAATAGTCTATGAACTGTCTTCTACATGAAAAAATTCAATGGCTACTCGACTGAGAAAGTATCTATGTTAACGCCCCCCACCCCACCACAAGCAGTCTCCTTTCAAAGAGTACCTGGTAATTGAAATACCTGGTAATTGGTGACTATAAACACCTATTAAAATGCAGCTTTATGGGAAGCTAAGTTATTACCATAGTAGCATAGTAGTAGAAGCTACTGGTTTAACAGAATTCCTACAATGGCTTGTTGAATTAACCAATGTCATTTAAGGAAAGAAATAGTTTAGTTAAGAAGTCCAGTGCCCAATATGATGTTATTTAAAAATGAAAAAATTTAAATACTTCAATGAGTGTTTAACTGGATTTTGTGACAGGACCACTTAGTGCCAGGGTAGATAATATATCCAAGCAGTATTTTAACAACCCCGTACCTCGGGTTTTATGGAAATACAATACACAAAGACCAAGGAGAGATACCATGATACAGAACTGATGGTTGAGAGAGTAAAAATTAAAAAGGGATAAAAGTTGATTGAGTAGAAAAAGCAGAAATAAAAGTTTCACATGCACCTAATTCTACTCTTCTTTGGTGGTTCTAGGAACAAAACCAACTGCAACAGGAAAATGACTCTGAATTTTAAATAATGAGTAAGCATATATTCCTTTTCCTAAAGGAAGAGACAAAAATAGAAGAGAAAGAAGGTATCATTACTGGTAAATGGGCAGGTCTTGACAGAAGGCAATTACACAGCCTGATTATAACAATGCATTTCAACCTTCCTACATAAAATGCTCATGTCTTAAATTCCTTGGTAATATTTATGAAGCTCTCTTATTTCCCCTCTATCTCACCTTTTTGAATCATGCTGCAATACTATGTATGAGCCTAATGCTGACATCCATAGCAGTACGCTGGAAAATACAAACATGTTCATTTCCTTCAGAAAATATCTCCTGGTTTATTATGGCCTCACTCCAACCACTATTCTGTTCGGTTTTTGCTTTTATTATGCTCTACTCATTTAAATTCATCAATATGTTGCTTTGTAACAGTTTACATTTTTTTGCACACATATATAGGTATACTACATAAAAACTGAAACAAATAACATATGGGTCTTCCAATTTCCCTCGTATGACCTCTTTCTTTAGCTGTTACAGTGCTTAGTTCCCAGTGGCGGATAAATAATTGTTGCCAAAATAATTGACCAAACATGTAATGCCAACAAAGGGTATCAAATGATTATTTGGGTAGTGCCTCATATAAAAAAGCTTAGATTCCAAATATGAACAGACGTAAAGAAAAAATAAGGGCACTATACAAAAGAGTATTGGCTTTATTCATAAATTTGTTAGGGTGTCTACCAACACACACTATCACAAATAGAATACTAATCTATGGAAATCGTAATTTTCTCAAGAATTGAAGGGTGTTTAGATACAGGGGACAATGAGGGGAGGTGGATTTAAGAATCAAAATCTGCTACGCTGGTGTTTTATATTTAAATCTAAGTCATCTTAGTAACTGAATTTATATATCCATCCAAATAGTGGGGAAAACACCATTAAAAAGAACATTTTTGGCCATGCGTGGTGGCTCATGCCTGTAATCCCAGCGCTCTGGGAGGCCAAGGCAGGCGGGTCACTCTTGAGGTCAAGAGTTCAAGAGCAGTCTGGCCAACATGGCAAACCCCATCTCTACTAAAAATACAAAAATTAGCCAGGCTTAGTGGCACATGCCAGTGGTCCCAGCTGAGGCAGGAGAATTGCTTGAACCCAGGAGGCAAAGGTCGTAGTGTATCGAGATCCTGCCACTGCACTCCGCCTGGGCAACAGAGCAAGACCCTGTCAAAAAAAAAACAAAAACCATTTTCCCAGTATGGAAATCCTTGAGAATTTTCAAAACAAAAAACTTTTTTTGTTTTATCAAACGCACCTTAAGGACATTCAATGACTCTGGGGAAATGATGCTGTTTAGGGCAGTCGTCTTTGCATGGTGCCCATGATCTAGAAAAACAGGTCCTGGGACCAAAGGCCAATGTCACCACTGGCCTGTCCCGTTTCAGTTGGGCGGGAAATAATGGATTTCAGAGGCTAGAATGAAGGAAAGCCCAAACAAACAACAGAGTTAGAAAAATGTTTTCAGCCTGTAGTCCCAGCTACACCAGAGGCTGAGGTAGGAGGATCACTTGACCCCAGGATGTCAAGGCTACAGTGAGACATGTTCATGCCACTATACTCCAGCCTGGGTGACAGAGCAAGACCCTGTCTCAAGAAAAAAAAAGGCCATATGTAGTGGCTCACACACATAATCTTAGCACTTTAGGAGGCTGAGGCGGACAGATCACTTAAGACCAGCCTGGGCAACATGGTGAAACCCCATCTCTACAGAAAAATCAGCTAGGCATGGTGGTGCATGCCTATAGTTCCAGCTACTCAAGAGGCTGAAGTGGGAGGATCAACTGAGCCCAGGAGGTTCAGAGTGCAGTGAGCTGTGGTCGAAAGAAAGGCAGAAAGACAGAAAGAAAGAAAAAGGAAAAATGTTTTCAAAATCAATCATCAAGCCTCTAAAATGTGTCCAATTTAAATCCACTTATCCATTAAAATGGAATTCTATCTCAAAAATATAATTTTAAGACAGACCATGAGAGCAGCATACCTCCTCTACTCAAAAAACTATTATGACTTAGAGATGAGCCATGACAAATTCAAAACAGAGGGAAAAGTTCCTTATCAAATCACAGATTTCCAAGTTCCTTATCCAAGAGCACCACTGAAAGAATTCTATTTCGATCACACTAAAACTACGTGTCAGAACGGCAAACACCTTTGAGTTTTAGTTGTTCTTTTTACCAATAGGTGGCAATCTTTATTGCTAAGGATTTAGGCAAAGGCTTCAGCTTCAGAAAGACTGCTTTTCCTCTCCCCTCTTAAGGCTCAGCATTTTTTCTCTTACTAATGAGCTATTTGACAGTTAGTAAGCATATAACCAAGATACTTGTTATTTATTAAGCTAATGCAATTCTGGATTTATAAAGGAAAAAGAAGTCCCGGAAATCTTTTTAAAAAGACATACATGGCCAGGCGCGGTAGCTCATGCCTATAATCCCAGCACTTTGGGAGGCCGAAGCAGATGGATCATTCGAGGTCAGGTGTTCCAGACCAGGAGGGCCAACATGGTGAAACCCTTTCTCTAAATTAGCTGGGCATGGTGGCAGGCACCTTTAATCTCAGCTACTTGGGGACCTGAGGCAGGAGAATCGCCTGAGCCCAGGAGGCAGAAGTTGCAGTGAGCCAAGATCGCGCCACTGCACTCCGGCCTGGGCGAGGAGTAAAACTCTGTCTCAAAAAAAAAAAAAAATATATATATATATATATACACACACACACACACACACCCCCCAAGTGGACAAAGCTAAAGAGACTTTGCAGGGGACGGGATGGCTAGGCATGGTTTTGACATTATTATGACTTCCAAATAAGGTATAAAAGGCATAAAGTATAGAATACACCCATACAGCACACTAAAGACTCTGGGATGGCTCACAACCAACTTGTACAGGTAATGAAGATATATAATGTAAAAAGAATAAAGGTGTTTACCAGAAAACATCCTTCAAGGGACAAGACTTATAAATGCAATGGAAACTCTGTCTCAAAACAAAACTTTATTCCAGTGGTCTCTTTGGGGAAACATGTACACAGGTGTTCAGCAAATTCACTGTCACCTTCATTGCAACTGAAGAGAGTACTCAATTATGTGTCTTCGAAAGAACTGGTCAGTTCATGCTCACTAACTTATGTAATTCTGCAATAATTTAACTTCATTTCTTCTTTGGACAGCTTCAAAGAAGGTGAAGAACAGTTCATCACTACTCTCCATAAAACACTACTTCATATAATTTTCAACTGTTTAAATTGGTCCTTGGTCTTTATTTTCTGTGGCTAAACAATTTCAATTCCTTTCATTCTCTTCAGGTTTAAATGCATCGCTTCAGTCTAAAAAGTAATTTTTTTCATGTTTGTCCCAAATGTATTTTTGTTTTTAATTTTTATTTTTGAGGGCCTCCCTGAAATCCTTGGCTTGGTAGAGGTCATCAATTCTATTTTACAGATGAGAAAACCAAGGTTAAGTATGCTACCATCTTTAGGTCACACAGCACATTAGTCACAGCAATTAGGACTAACGGTTAGCCAAAGGCATTGTTCAGAACTCTGAGATGTCCAGCCTGTTTGCAAGTGCTCCACGTAAGCAAGAACAATGAATGGAAAAGAACAAAAGTGCAATGCTGCGTTGGTGATTCTGTAACATCAGTAACAAACTCTTTCTCCTATGTATCTCCCACAGGCTCATAAGGACCAAAACAGCATATTCAAAACTCAACCAGCTTTGTTTTAAAAAAAAGTGTATTTGTCTAAATTCTTAAACTTTCCAAGATGTATAACCACTGCTAAATATATTCACGTATAATGCAATAAAGAATTATAAAAGATAATGAAGATTTGCTGATATACGTATGTAGTTTAAGGTTTTCCTCCAACTAGGAGGCTCTTTGGATTAGAAAATAAGAGATAGCTAATAAGACCCATCATATATTCCACACTGTATTCTTTTCCAATGTTGAAATCTATTTCTTCCCTTTGAAGTCAGCAGCTGAGTCTCAGACAATCAACCCAAAGCAGAGTGACTTGGATGCCTGACTTAATCTGGCAACTAACTGTATGAGTCCCTTTACCCCTCTGTTTTGCCCCCTCGATGACAGAAAAATTATTCCTTGTGCCAAGGGATGCAGAGAGGTTGATAAAACTGCATGCTACTTTCTTAGAAATTGTCCATGAAACTCATGGAACATGTTATGAAATGGAATATCATAGATGATGTTCAGTTAAACATATAGTTTCTTAACGTCTAGTCCCACAGTCACATTACATCTGACAAGTTCAAACAAGTGCATTTTTTCTAAAATACTTGTTGCCTTATAACTATTATTCCAAAACAAAGGAAGAAATCTTCAAATTAACAAGGGATATGACCAGTTAACTATTCAGTGAACAGCAGCATTCATATATTCAGCACGAATTACAATGTGGTTACAGTTAAAACTCATTTTTTGAGGTTCGGAGCAGAAGTTTAATAGGCGAAAGAAAGAGAAAAGCTCTCTGAAGCAGATGGGGGTCCTGGAGAAATGAACAGCCCTAAAACTCATCTTCATACTCACAAAAATTTTATTACTTGATATAAAATAGGCAGTGAGAGAAAAGTTTTCACAAGGACCAGTGAGTGAACTTAATGTTTCTAATTAAAATACCCAAAAATAAATCCCAAAGTCTTTAATTATGACCCATTTTGTCAAGAGACTTTCAACACATGCTTTTTGGTAAATCCCACCGGGGAAAAAAGAAAAAGAATTTTCTGTCACTCAAGTCCTGTACCTATGAAAATACACTCCATACAACTGTTTTCTGCATCCAATTCATTTTTCTTCTACCTAACTGGGGGAAAAAAAATCAAGTTAAATTATTTCAATTTAAAAAGGTCTTTATATACAAATAAAAAGTCACGAAGGATGGCTGGTTACAGAATTTTGGTTTGCCCTGGATGAACGTATATTGCTGCTTATATCCATCTGCAATTTAATCTTAGTAGAAAATATAATTAATGCAGTCACAGAACACTCCAGATTAATGCTTTAAACTACAACTGTTTAATCTTCTCACTGTAAAAGACCAGAATACCTAACACTTGATTCTAGAAGAGCAGGAAGTAAACAAGAGTGGAGAGGAAACTGAAGTTACTCAATTGTCCATGAAGCTTAAGGAGCCATTTTACATAGTTCCAATTAAGTAGCCCCTCATCACTCTCATTCATTTAATCGTTTCATGGCAGACTCTTCAGAATCTGCATCCCAAAGGTAACTTGTTTCTGCCCCTGATCCACCAAAATTAATTGAGCAGCTGCTTTATGCTGAAGCCCTGGGCTGGGAGTTAGTCTTGATGGTACAGTAGCTTCTTTTGGTTAACTAATTGAACTGTCACTAAAGGAAAAGAAAAGCTGCAACAGATATACTTGTTTGCAGTTGGTTTATACATTTTCTCCAGTGACCACTCTGGGAAAGAAAGGTGCAACTATTAGCACAAATTTGGTAGAAAAGAACTTTCTAACTCCAACCTCTTTTAATTCATTGCAACTTCCCTTGAAGAATTTTCTAGGTTATGACCTCCATAGATGGTTCTTCCCAGGGCTGAATTTTCTCTGAGGAAAATCCTCTCATCTAGTTAGAGTTCATAGGAGAGGACATACTTTTTTAAAACAGGAAACAGAACATCAAAACTTTTCAAAGTTTTATGTGTCTAATCAAAGCCGTAGAACAAATCTTTTCTTAATCAAAATTATACTTCAACAGTCAGAGAGCCTAGTAGATTTTACATGTTCAAAAACTAACAATTCTTCTGATACCAAGAACAGAAATACAAGTTATGTTTCACATAATACAGAAGCAAAGGGCTCAAAATGGGCCTTACTCTTTCATCGTGGCCTTTTGTAAAAATTGCGACAGTGGACCAGTGGGATTTCTGGCAGGAAAGAAGTCCCATCAGAGGCTGACCTTTGTGTGTGTGTGTGTGTGTGTGTGTGTGTGTGTGTTTTAAGGACTTGCTTATGCAGAAAATTCTTGCTTTTTCCATTATGTGGTGTCTGGGGGAGGGTGGGAAGAGGAAGGCTTCTTTCTATACTTGTAGAGCACTGTAATTTACAATGAGTCATGCAAAACACAAATGAAAATGTTAACCTCTGAGATGGGGGTCAGCAAATTTTATTCCCGCTTAGATCCAGTTTTCTCTGGCCAACTTGACTAAATACAAACCAGGGGCTTTCCCTGGATAGTCACGCTCCAACTTACCCAGACACTGAGGGCCAAGTTCAAAAGAAGGCAAGCTCAAGAAGGAGGCCTCTAGAATTAAGAAATCCTTGGCCATGGCTTAGCTCACGGACAAGCCTTGGGCTATCCTGTTCAACCCAGCATACCTCCCATTTCACAGGTGTGAATTTCCAGCTCCCATCACAGCTCCTGGGGATACCCTAACTCCTTAGATGGGTAGAATGATCTGTCCTGGTGGTAAGCCATATCACAGTCCCTGACATGGTCTCCTGGGTCCAGTCTGGGAAAGCATTTGAGTTCCTGTCTACCCATGGAAGACCTCTCTTCTGGGGCCTCCTGCCTTGCCTCACTGGAAGTCATGCTTCCAATAAAATAATTAAACCTACATTCATGATTTAATGGAACCACCCAGCAATTAAACTAGGACTTTTCTTTTGGCTTCATACATCATAACTATGATGTGAAGTTTGACCACCGTGTATTCTCTGAGCAAGATTCAACTTGAGGCCACATGAAAAACTTCAGACACTTGATCCATGCTCTAGCCTCAAGTCCTCTAAGTCAGAGCTGTTTCTTTCCTCTATGCCAAGATTAATTTTTTGCCTAACCCATCAATTAAAACATAAATCTTTTTCTAGGTTGGAATTGCTATAAGGAGTACAATTCCATATTCTCAAACTAACAATATTCAAATATCACAATACTTTTGCCTAAATGGAATGAGGGCGTTGCTTTAACCTATGATACTCCATATTCTTCCCTTTTTATTTCAAGTAAACGTTGAAAGAAGTTGATGCATTTTGTGCAAATGTGTGTGCAAATTGTCACAAATAAGTCTCTGATTTGATACATGCTTCTAGTACCTGATTTTCACAGAAATGAGATTGGCCAATCAAGCATTTTTAATATCTATAAGATTCTTAAATTAGTTTGAAGGTAACTGGTATCTGGATAAAGATCATAGAAATGTGAGATTGTATTTAAAAGTCTACAATTTACAGGCAACTACTTGCTAAGATTTAGTTAATTCTGCCAGAGATTCCTTTCCTCCTGCAACTCGTCTTGAGTGTGGTACAGTGTGGTGCTGGGAAGAACCCATCCTGAAGTGAGAAAGGCTAATGCAAAGACCCGCTCTTTACCAGCTACTAGTGTTGGACTCTGGGCAAGTTTCTTTTTCTTTCTAAGCCTCAACCTGCAAATAGGACTAAGTGGACTAAGTGAGATTAGGTAGGTAGAGCACACAGCACGTGGTGTCTGGCACAAAGCAAACGTTCAATGCGTGCTTGCAATTGTGTTAGTAAGGAGTCACATTGAAGAAATTTCAAATTTTTCATCTCAGAGGTAAAACATTTTATCTTGCTTGTATTTAAGAAAAGGAAAATGTAGCATCTAGATGTAATGAACTAAAAACAGTAATGTAAAAAAAAAATTGCAACTACCACCTTTTCAGCAAATCAAAAATTCAGGTAATTATTCAACTACATGCCCGGAATAAAGTAACAAAATTAATCGAACATGCACTGGGATTTTACTAAAAATATTAAGTATCAACTCTTCTTTTTAACCCTTATAAACAAAAGATTTTTTTCCCTCTCATTTTAGGAGGCTTTAATTACTATTAACTAGTAGTCATCAGTATTATTAATAGTTACTATAACCATTAACCCCCACCAGGACCATTTCCTTCTCTTAGGAAATTATACATTCAATGTGAGACAATATAATCTGAAGATTACTACTTACAATTGCTAAGTTATAATTTAAAACATTTCAATATGTGAACTAAACAGCATTTAGTGCTGGTGAAAGATGGTCCCTTAGGAGTCCACTGAATCAAGAGACTCATCATCATCTAAGCAAAACCCTCAACTATATTTTAAATGTGTTCTAGAAAATAGAATGAGTGGGGTTGCCTGGGAGGTGGAGTGACAGTGGTTTTGCATTTTGGAAAAAGATCACTGTGAAACTCACCCCATCATTCTCTTCTAGAATATATGAAGGGCAACTGGTCTCACAGCTAGACTATAACAAAACGAGGAAGGAAAGAAGGAAGGAAGGAAGGAAAAAATATTTTCATTCTTAAAGAACATAATTACCCAAAATATTAAAGGGATGTAACAACTAGGTTGGAATTCACCGAAAGCAGTTATGGGAATAAAAAACAGTTACAGTGACAATTCCCTTAGTGGAATTTGACAATTCACTTATTTGGGGTAGGCAAAGAGGTCTCAGAGTCTGCTGCACAGACTCAGGTTCCTGGCAAAGAAAACAAGAGTAAACATTTTTTTGCATCTTGTCAAATTTTTCCTTAGTGAGGGCCAAAGTTAGATGATTCCAATCACAGAAGGGCTGCAGAGATGTGGTCTGACAAGAACTGGAGTTTCGGTTAAACAACTGTGAATGTTATGGTCCAATATGTTTAAACTTCCTCTAAATGTTAAAGCTGACCAGGTTTCTCAAGTTTCCCCTAAGGGGAAGATTAGACCACAAGTGACAGTTACAATATAACTGTGCATGTAACGCCAATCCAAACAATGAAGGCTAGTGAAGTAGCAAGTTAGAGCTAGCTTTCAGTCCTTTCTCTAAAGCTGCTTTTAGTGAAACAGCACGCTCAATTATAAAGGCAGATTTGTACAGTGTACCCAATAATGGCTTTTCTATATGATGGTTTAAATATAACATTTACTATATATCATATACAAATACAAATACATATTTATACATAAACATTTATATATAATATATATAAAAGTTGAATATTATATAAATCTATAATGTTATCTACAACATTAAGAAGTACAAGCCAAGTGAGGGCCACACTGAAGGTTAAAATTTTAGCCAGTTAAGAGCCACAGGTTCCAACATGCAGAAGGAATGAACTGCCCTTTAAAAGTAATCACCTCTTTCCAGCCTGTGGTTCTGATGAGGTTCTTTTGCTGTAAGGACAGTAACCCACACATCTGCTTTATTCTTTTTAGTTGTTCTTGGGTGTGTTTCCTGAGAGGAAAAATCTGCTTGCTTAACTCACTTTGTCATATCAGACCGCATCATACGTCACTGGCAAGCCAGGGAGTCATCTGCCTTTGGCTCCAGGGTGCCCTGTGGCTGGTCAGAAGTCAGCAGCAGGAAGCAGTGTGAACATTAACCCCCGCCGGCCCTTTCGCTGTATTGCACAGTTGCTTAAGAGCATTGGGTCAACAGTCGGACTGTCTGGGGTCAAATCTCAGCTCCTCCGCTAGCTATGTGACCTTGGGCCATCATCTAAGTACACTTGTTTATCTTTAAAACAGGTATAATAAGGCCAGTGTCATAGAGTTCTTAGGAAAAGTAACAAGTCAATGGAATAAAAGGTTAGTGCAGTACCTGAAAAATAATGTGTGTGTTGAACACATAAATACATCCATATGGCCAATTTTACATGTATATATGTGTATATATGAACATATGTTTAAGTTTGTATTTCTTATTCATATACAGTAAACATTTTCCCTATAATATTTTTATTCTTTGTTGCCTATCTTTTGGAATATATATTTCTACGTGTTTAGAAGATATATACTTTATAGTTTTATTTTGATAATTACTTTTTAAGTTAACCAAAATGAATTACTTTTAAATTTATACCTTTTTAAATTATACAGCTTAACAATAAAAAGGCACCTTTAGGTCCTCCCATGTGAACAAGAGGTTCAGTGTATCTTTCCTGAGCTCCCGCTGATCAGCGAACGCCTGTCAATTGCCTTTCCACATAAAATACAAGGAGGAAGCTCAGTAAGTTCTTAAGTCACCACCTTTTCTCCTCAAAACTCTACTGAAATCAATGCACTATTTTTTTGGCATTTATTGCCAGACAGGAAATTTGTTCCCTGGTAGCAAATATCTTGCCAGATATTTTGGCAAGGTACTTTAACATTATTCTTAAAAAGAAATGCCCAAACATACTTTTCATTGATTTCACATGAAAAATATGAGGAACACTTTCAAATCTGCACGCATGCATGAAAACTTATTATAATGATGTTGTTCTATTTCACTTGATGTGGTTTCCTGTTTATCAACACTTGTAATTCTCTCCTGTTAGATATTCTCTCCATATATCTTCTCCCTTTTATGTTTTTATCCTTTGCATTCTGAAAGAGCCTTATCTTGTTTCTCCTTCACAGCACAGACTTTATTTTCAGTTCATTACCCCCTCAAAACATGAATTTTAATATGCTATTACATTTTTAACTTAGTCTTTTTTTTATTGTTTCACTCTGATTTCATCTCATCCTACTGTCTTTTCAGCTCATAACCGTCTGACTACTTTCTGTCCCTTTCATCAGGGACAGAAATAAATCATAATAAGCTGAAATATTATAACAGAAGTAAATTGTAATAAATCAGTTCTGGAGGTCTACTGTTCTTTCAAATCTCCAATATGATCTCCTTTTTTCTTTTATAAATGGACATGCTTCAGTAGGCTTGGTTAGGTTTTTCCTGTTTATCACTAAATAAGGAAAGATCTACCCACGCCTGGTGACTGCTATCAGCCAAGGGATCCACTTGGGTGCTGGTATCAGGCCTACAGTTAGTTGGCAGGTTGAGATGAACAGGCCAATTCCAAAGTGGTTTTCATTTCAACATGATTTTGGTTAGCCTGAGAGAAAAATCTCCTGCGTTCGCCGCCTGGCTTTCTGATGCTCTGAGGAATGGAGAGCCTGTAATACTCAAAACCCTCCATGAACACAGGTCTTTCTAACTCTACCCCACCTTCAGCACTTTATTTTCATGGATCAGGATTCTCAGGATACAACAGTAATAGCCCTAACTTACCATTCCAGCTCTCTCTGGTTATTTTCTGAGTTGTAACCTCCTACTGATTAGAAAGGCTTTGTCGGAGAGGACAAGGAAGAGGGGGGAAGAGCATTCCTGAGGACAGTTCCCTGCGCCCTTTCTGAATTATGGACAGAATTAGGGAGGAGATGGGTCTGCCCTGCTATTTTTAGGTAGTCAAAATTTATCCTATATTTTTTAACCCTGGTTCTGTTGAGTTTACAGTATGTATTTCTCCCCACTAATTCCAGTTTTATGTATTCAGAATAATTTTTTTTTCTTCCTATCTTCTTCAGGACTGTTGTGAGAAGAGGCTCTCTTGGAGACTCTCAAGAAGTTGTCTCAGGACTACCAGCCAGAGGCCTTTTTAACTCAGAAAACATTTTTTTAAAGGTTTTTTTAATTCAATGGGAAAATAAGTAAATAAGCAAAAATAAATGCATTCAGGAAGTTCTGCTGGCACTCACTACCTTTGAGAGACGATCTCTGGGCAATGTCACACTGTCCTATTAGACACCTGAAAACAAAATTCACCTGTGCCTTTCACTTACCCCCTCATCCACCCCTCTGCCCTTGGAATTCAGGTAACAGAAACACAAATGTTATAAATTTGGCAGTGGCCGACTTTCCTGAGAAATACGGTTTGGCATTCAAAGGAATTTGGCAATTTGTACTCAGTCTTTTTAAATGGCATTTATTGCTAACCTTGACATAATTCAGGTACAAGACTTCAGATTTATCTGAGTCAACTTCAAGTTTCTCGTTTTTATGGATTTCAAGCAGCTGCTATCCACAGGCCAAAACACACAATTCTTATGCTAGATACCCTCAAGTTTTTGGCTTTTAAGCAAGTATAACTCCAGTCTGTGCTCCATTTTAATCAAAATGATATAATTATGAGTCTGAAATAAGAAAACTTGAAACGCAGGGAAACATTTAAAGCAGACATTTAACTTCTTCAAAAACAACAGAAATGAAGGTAAATCTATTTATCAAGGTTATAAAACTTTTGAGTTATCTGATCATGGTGTATTTCTTCCTGAGAAAAATTGAATTTACGTGCATATACCCAAAACTTTCTCTTAGCTTCATGGCCTTATCCGTCTCTTTGTAATTCAATCCTTTCAAATACTTACCAGACATAAGAAAATGTTGTAAGCCACATATAAATTGGAGGTAAATTTCTGGAGTTGTATGAATGTAATAGCTAGTGAAACTTAACAGATAGAGCAGATATAATTGAAGACCACCCAAAAAGCAGAATTCAATTACCGATAACTTCACAAGGGACTGCTTAAGGCAATCCCCACAACTGCCTGACTTGCCCAAAATGTTCTTGAATCTTGTGAATGCACCATCACTATGAACTCCCCTTTCTTTTTAAATATTTACACAATCACATGACCTTCAGTTTTTAAATCTCAAAAATAGTCATAATATGCCATCTTTGCAGGGTGGTTGTGAGGGTCAGATGAAAAATATCTAGAAAATGTCTGGCAGGGCCAGCGTGGTGGCTCGCATTGGTAATCCCAGCACTCTGGGAGGCCGAGGCGGGTGGATCTCCTGAGGTTAGGAGTTCGAGATCAGCCTGACCAACATGGTGAAACTCCGTCTCTACTAAAAATACAAAAATTAGCCAGATGTGGTGGCGGGCGCCTGTAGTCCCAGCTACTCAGGAGGCTGAGGCTGGCAAACGGCTTGAACCCAGGAGACAGAGGTTGCAGTCAGCTGAGATTGATCCACTGCACTCCAGCCTGTGCGACAGAGCAAGACTCTCAAAAAAAAAAAAAAAAAAAAAAAGCCTGGCAGAATAATTAGCAAAGACTAAATTTGCAAATGTTTAAGGTTCATTTTGAAGAAGATATTTTCAACAGTTAAACAGACCCACAGGGAAGTGTGAGACAAAACTATAATATGTACTTTGATATACTCTAACCAAATTCATTATATCTCATTCCTTGGTACTCCACAGATATTCCTTATTATTTAGCAATAAAATCATCTTGTTCTAACTTCTTCAAATACTTCTGAATAAATAATAAACAAACTTACTTTTTGCTACCTGAAAGAACATGGTAAGATTTAAGTTAACAATGTGTAAAATGCTTTGAAATTATGCATTAATGATGCCACAAATATTCAGCCATATTTCTATAGTTGGCACACAAGAATGCCAAAAAAAAAAAATTTCAAATGAACTGTTTACTGATAAAAAAAATTCTTAAGCATTGAAAATTATTTGTATTATTTATTTATGTATTTATTTAGAGACAGTCTCACTTTGTTGCCCAGGCTGAAGTGTAGTGGCACAACCTTGGCTCACTGCAACCTCCGCCTCCCAGATTCAAGTGATTCTCCTGCCTCAGCCTCCCTAGTAGCTGGGATTACAGGCATGCACCATCACACCCAGCTAATTTTTGTATTTTTAGTAGAGATGGGGTTTCACCATATTGGCCAAGCTGGTTTTGATCTCCTGACCTCAAGTGATCCGCTCACCTTGGCCTCCCAAAATGCTGGGATTACAGGTGTGAGCCACTGCAACTGGCCTCAAAAATTATTATTTTAAATAGAATAAAAATAAAACCATCAGTGTTTAAGACTAACAATAGCTAAAAAGTTAACATACTATATCTAATGTCATAAAAATTAATCTTATTAATGCCCTTGAGTAATTCTGAAAACTGCATTTTACCAAAAAACCAGTAGCAGGCTGGAACCAGTGCTTGCTGTGGCACTGGTCTCATGTGCCGAGTCTAACAGCATTATGTCAATTTTCTTCTTTAGGAGAAAGCTTGGAAGATGACAATGACAACCCCAGACAGTCACTCTGACTTCACAATGCAGCCTTGTCTAATGTCTATGCTAACGTGTTACTTCTTAGGTAGATTTAGAGGGGTCTGAATAAACAAAATGTTATAACCATCACTCTCTACTTACTTTGCAAAATTTAACAAATATGTATGAAACAAATCTGTAGGAGCACAGATCATGTCAACGAGTTTAGCTCTACTGCACAGATGCTGTTCAAAGGAGGCAGTAAGTCTCAAACCAGTTTAGATACCAGCAATTGCTAACTGCCCACCAACAGAGGTAGAGCCTAAATATTCACACTGGTGAAACATATCTTAAAACCATATACCACGTGCATTTGCAAGAACTTGATACCAGGTAGGCACTTTCATAAGCAATAATCCCATACAATCCATGGATCAGTCTCCAATCAGATCGTGCAATGAGGTCATGTAAGTACATCTTTCCAACCATCATAGGCTGCTTCTCTGCATAAATCCTCTCACTGCATTCCCTTATTCTCATATATAGGGCTTCTGGGTTGCATTACTGGGGAAATATTACTAGTGAGAACCAATTTTTCTGGGTCTTATTTCTCCGACAATTCTTCTGATTAGGAAGAGAAGGATTGAAAAAAAAACTCTGCCAAAACTCAAAAGAGACAGCATTTAGCTTTTCATCTTACAATCAGAGAACACTGGAACTAGAAGGTTAAGGAATTTATAGAAAGCAAAGCAATGTGGAATTTCTGATTCAAATAATATGTCACAGATTTATATTTCACTTGTGTCTATATTCTTTACTCTCTTGGATATCAGATTTGATCATCAAATTACGTCTCCTGCAATACACTATAATAAATTCACAGTTATAATTTCAATATCAATCAAGCTGTGACAGGACAGAATAATCTATAGGCATTACATAATCTACCAACTGAGAATAGAGAGATAGATGAATACAAACACATCACAAACACCTCCAAGCAAGAAACAGTCCAGAGAGGGTATTCCTGAAAATCATAGCCATGCTTTAGGTGGTATAAAGTCTTGGGAGAAAGTTCTGAATACATAATTAAACAAAGATTTGCAGCTAATTTGTGTTGTTTTTAACTGCAAGGATATATTTTAACAATGTATACACTACATTATCCATTATATAACAATGTATACCATGTTTTGTTTTTAATTCAAAGTTATATTTTAACAATGTTTCTAGTACAATAATTCTACTCACTGTATACTGCATGGAATTTTCATAGTAAAGATAAAATATCGTGGTCCTTTACATAAATTGGTAAGAAGGAATAACACATTTATAAAGTAGTCTGATATTTTGTTAAACAACTTGACATTTTAGGTACACAATACCCAAGTAATTGAAATAAAGCCCATTTCTAGTTCGCTTCATCCCCCTCCACGTGTCTTCCTCTATTGAAAGCCTATTGACTGCATTGATATTGAATGGTGTAAACTCAAGACCTCAAAACATTCAGATATAATCCATCATGCAATTATGCTTCTCATTTCAAGCTATCACACCACGTTATTTTCTCCTATCTGAGCCTTCAGACCAAAGTTACATCCTTCCCCATGGAAATTTGTTAGCAACAAAGATACACATATAGGCAAGAGCCAGCTGTACTAACATCTGTTTGGTTTTTACTAATCAAAACATGGATATGCAAATAATGTCATATTTGGCACTCTTATTTGCCATAGGTGAAAAATTCTCCCCTTTTTGGGTGCTACTTAGCAGATGTAAGTCACCATTTGTTGTTGAAGTTCAGAATTTCTAATTTTTTTCTAACTCAGAGAAGAAATTCTTACTAATCAGAATGTCTCTTCTCGTAGACAAAGATGCATTCATCTAGAAACCAGAGAAGACTGACATCAAATTTATCAAAGAATCTATTGACAAGTTAAAAAGAGAGTTCCATACTTATAACAAAGAAAATTGTATTCGAATATCAACATTAACTTAGTTGCCAAAAAACAAAATATGCTCCCTCTAGTTAAATAACTCCTATTTGAATCAGAGGTGTGTGAGGGCTTCACTTAGGATGTACCTATAAGGACACTGGACCCTTTTCCCATTTTTGAAAAAAGAACACAGGAAGAAGTGTATAGAGTCAGAAGCCTTAACAAAAGCATCTGAACAAACATTCTAAAGGACGGAGGCAGAAACGGACACCTGGCTGAAAGCTTCCCCTCAAATAATGTCTTATTCTGCAAGCTTGGACTTAACTGTCACCACAGCTCTAGGAGAGAAGTTCAAGTAATTCCTTTCAAATAACAGACTGGGGGAAGGAGGGAGAAATGCCTTCCTCTCCTCTCTAGGCGAGAGAGCCTCCCTACTCACGGGCCCCTCAGAGCGTGCCTGTGAATTCCTCAAGTGGCCAGGCCAGCTCAGGATCAGAACCCTCCTGCTAAAAAGCAATAAAGGTGAGAATCCTCTCTTTGTCAATTTCGTTTTCAAAAAACCATGGATACACAAATGGTTAATTAGAGCTACTTTCCTTTCTCTCATACATTTTTAGGGAAACAAAATAACTAAAATTAACAGAAAACATAGTTTTAAAAAATCAAAAATGTAATGAGAATATAAATAAATGCTCATGGGAGGGTGAACCGTGTTGCAATACGTAATTTAATATGCAAATGACATATTCTCTGACCCTAAGATAAGTGGTTAGGCTAATTTGATTTTATTCAAAATAATTAGCACATTTGTTTTTTCCAGACACACTCTTTAATCAATTATATTCATTACGTCTTTTAGAAATATATTTCATTTCCTACTGAAACACAGAGGGCCAACACTTAAATTTTTATGCCTGGGTAGAAATCTCCATAATGTCCTGATGAACTTTTCTGGTTGGTCAGAAGTTAGAGACAGAGCTCAAAGGCCCTTATCTTCTAAGATCCTGTAACTGACACAACTTTCTTGCAAAAACAAAGTGGTTGATAGATGCAGAACGAGCAGTCAGCACCATAAATTGGGTGATTTTCCCCATCACTCGGGCTTAACAAGACAAACCTCCAAGTTCACAGCAAAGGCTTAAGTAGGAAGGAAGGTGAAGAATGTTACGAGAAAGTATATTCTGAAAGAAAACAGAATTCATAAAGGCAGGAATTTGTGAAGCAAAGCAAATAACTTGCACAAGCACTATTTGCCTCAAGGAGACAGCAGTAGGTTATGACCAACGGGCTCAGCAGAGGTGTGTAATTTTGGATCAGGTCACTATTTTCTGTGACCTCTGTACAGTGTATCAACGTTTGTGATTTATTGCAGCCCTGCTTTCTGGACAGGGAACAACCACCATGAAGGGACACTCGAATGCTGAATGTGAAAAATGTAACAATAACATGCCTCAGGAAACCATGAAAACCAACGCCAATGGCGGCCTTTTGTTTCTGTTTAGAAGCGATTTTGATCAAAATTTAACATAAGCCATGCCGAATGCACGCTTTATGTCTTACGTTTGAAACCAGCTGAAATCCACTGTCAGAGTCTGCAGGAGAAGCCAGGGAGGGTCGCGTAGGTCAGGATGGAGGTGGAGATGCAGTAAGTAATCTCTTACGTTAGCAGGTTTCAGTGCACTCCACAAACTAACATGGGCACAGACTCACTCGTCTCAATATTCCACATTAGCATGACTTTAATTAAAGGATCTCAAAGTATGAGTTAAAACCACTGTCATGAGAAATAGCCTCACTGGTATGGCTTACATATGACAGAGGAATATATTTTTATTCCCATATCCCTAGATCCACACTTTCAATCAACTCATTTCCTTGTGTACAAGAGGAAATATAGGACCCTGGCTGAATGGGGTTGTGTGTAGCGGGACGGGATGCCAGGATCTGAGCAGCCTAAGCCAGAATATTGCCTTTCAATAGCTGCCTCACCTAAGAGCACATAACACCCACCTTGCACACCCAGCACACTCTTTATCCAAACAAAACATGGAAGAGGTTCTCTCCAAAGAACATAAATAGGGCTCTACTGGTTTGTAGAAAAATGAAACGTCATCATCATATTGGCAATTTTAGCCCCCATGCAAAGGGAAGGAGATAAAAGGATGGGAGAAAGGGCACAGAATTTGCCCTGAGGATACTTGTTGGCCATGACAGACCCTCTACCCACTTGACTTAAGTGACTGAAGGCACTATCAGCTTAACTCACTTTCCCACCAGCAGAACTACCTGTCCCAGGCCCTGGGAAGGAAATGAAGAGTTCTGGAGACATACCAGGCAATGGTGAAGGCCAACGCAGAATGCCTCAGATGTGGAGGATGTGGATAACAAATAAGCTGTTATTTTCTAAAACAAGATGGGCCATTAAGCTTTGTATGATTGCACATGACATTCAGAGCACGTGGTCAATTTCAAAAGCAATGCAGAAAGTGAAATAGTTAGATGATGAGCTGCAGCACCTCATGTTTACCAGCATCCTGGGAACCTACCACACTGTCCTAGATACTTAGGATAATGGAAGACCACAAAGATCCCTCCCCTTATGGAGCTTAAAAATCTAACCGAGGGAACAGTCAATGAACAATAAACATAATAAGTAAATGATATCATGGGTTAAATAATCAATGATTTGCAAAAGCAAAGAGGTAGGTCCCAGCATGGAATATCATGAGTAGAGTCAGACTCCATGAGAAGAAAGATTTGAGCAGAGAAGTGAGAGTGGGTCAGTCTCAGACGTCTAGGGGAGGAGCTGTCCAAGCAGAGGAGACAAAGCACACCTCTAAGGTGGAAGAGAGGCATGAGAGAGCATCTCAGGGCACGCTGGCTCTTGAGTCTTGATTTCATCTTTTATCTTTGCTTTCTAGCGTAAAATAAGGACTCGGGCCATGCTTACTAAATGTATTTAAGTCCCAAAACATCCAAAATTATCCAATTAAAACAATTCATTCAATCTATATGCCAGGGCTTCCTAAAAAACTGCATGCAAAATGTACTGGAAGAAAGTATAGCACTGTATATAAGATTTCATAAGGGTTTCTGACTCTTTCTCTCAAAAAGTAAAACGTCACAGCTTTATTTCCAAGAACATACAAGCAAAGTAGAAAAGTAAGACTCTATCATACAGGGAGGAATCTCTCACAGAATGTACTTTTGGCCAGAGTCTAATGACAACTTCCTTTCAAAAACAGAGAGGATAGCAAGGCTCAGCAGGACACAGATACACGATTGGCATACAGGCTGTCCTCACACCCTCTATCTACCCAGCTGCCCATTAATGAGGTGTGCCAAGTCCACAAAACAAATCCTAGACCTGGGGCGGGGGATTGGTGAGGAATAACGTTCTAAACGCAATAAACACAGCATAACATGAAAAACTGGCTAAGTCAGGTGGAGGTGGAGGGTGTTAAAAGAAAAAAAAAAAAAAAAAAAAAGAACCAAAGAATCCAATTACAGTAAGAACAGAACAGAACTATCATTTCTTGCCTTCATACAATTTGTCACTGCAAAGCTTTTCAAAGAAATACAAACGGAGGCAAAAGAAACCAGTCTCATACGTTCCAACATATATCATTTATCCTTATAACTACTTTCCATATCAATTCAACATGCAACTCATAGGAGCTATTGAATTTGCACTTCGTAGGAATATTTAAATGAGAATACAAGACCAACATTTCTAGAAAATTGAATGTTTAGTATTATACTCCCCACATGACCCCCCCCCCCACTCTCTTTTCAACCTTTCAGTTATTCCTAATTTCTCATTTATATTCAGGCTCTAATACTTTCATGCCATTATCATGGGTCTCTTTCTTGAATTCTGCTAAAAATTTTCATTTCACTCCACCTTTCCATGTATTAAAGAAAAATGGAAAAGCTGCTAAAAGTCTCAATTGTCATCACATTACATGAGAAAGGAAGCATTATAAAATAGTTTAGGATATAAAAACAGAAAATGATTTTTTCTATAAGGAAAGACTTGCTTTTCTGTACACCATATCCAAAGAAACTTACACCTGATAACAATTATCAAATGCAATTTTGTTGAGAGACTGCTTTTATAAAATTGTTTTGTAACTATTCTTGACAAGGTGCCCTTATTCCACCTTGTAAATAATCTTCTCTAATTCAACTGAGATATTTTTATGATTCTGTAAAGCTCTGTATTCTGGGAAAAATTAAATCACTTTTTCTTTTGAATTAGCCTACTGAAGAAAATGTTTTTAACTTAAAAAAATAAAAGGTGAAAAATATATAACTTGGTGGAGAAAAACGATTATACATATGTATCTTCAATCTGCTAAGTGTTGCAATGGTTGACAAAATCACTTATGTATGTGTGGAGAGTCACGGTTTTTTGATTCATCTGCAAAGCAAAATTAACTTTGGCTTTTGAACAATATAATAAAAGATATTATTTGAACATTATAAAGTGTAACATTTATGAAATAAGTATCCCTTCTGGGCTGGGTGTGGGAAAGAAAAGGGTTTCCCTTCAGGTATCATTAATAAATTCCTTGACTTTAACACAATATTCCCAATCTATTATTACTCAGTACTGAAAGGCAGCTCTTACCCTTGCATTCTGTTTCTCGGTTCTCATTGTCTTATTCACTTGTGTTAGAAAAAGGCAACATTAAAGAAGGCATAACACCTTATTAATGGTACCAGAATCTCTTCCAGAAATATCCTGTGATGCCAGTCAGGTCTCCTCAATACATAACTACTGCAGTTAGGCCCACCCATCTTAAACATTCCTTCCCATTCCCTTCTTAGATCCTAAGAAAAAACGACTACAAGAGAAAAAAGAAAAATGCATGTGATTTACTAGTGAGGAAACCGGTATTCGACAAAGCTGATAACACTAAAGCTGAGCATAAGGCTTGTCTCTGTGTGAAACCAAACAGAACATAAACCTTAAAGACACAGTTGTGCCCGAAGCACAAGTATGGACCATCTCCAATAAGCAATAAGTGGTTTTTGAATGAAGGTGGTTTCCATTTAAGAAAAGTATTCAGTGAATGTTTTTTCCCCTCACGAAGGTGAACCAGACTATAGGCATTAATGCTACAAATGACACTACCCACAAAGGAAGTGAAATCCCTTTACTTTTATACTAACTATAGGATTGGGTTTCAGCTTTGCCCACAGCGATCCTGGAGAGGAAACCAAGAGGTAGATACCGGGTTATAAAAACAATGGTTTCTTCTCAGCTGAGTTCTGTGGTCATTTTATTACTCTCTCTATTTTTCCATACAAATCATGTTAAACATACTTACATTAGACTTACCCTCCACTTTCCCAAAATTATTATTAGATATACACAGGTTGAGTATTCCTTATCTGAAATGCCTTGAACCAGAAGTGTTGTAGATTTCATGTTGTTCTGGATTTTGGAATATTTGCATTATACCCCTTGACCACTCTTAATCTGAAAATCTGAATTCTGAAATGCTCTAATGAGAATTTCCTTTGGGTGTCAAAACCACAAATTTCTAGTTGTGTAATGACTGACCAAGCTTTTTTGCACCACACATCAATTCAGGTGCAGGTGCCAAGATAACTTCTGCCCAGAACATAACAACTCAACCCAAACTTAAGACTTTTCCTTAAAAAGAAAAAGAAAGGGAGTCATTAAGCAACCACTTATCAATACTGACCTTGTTGTTCAACATCTGCTTCAGTTTTCGAAGAACCGGGTGCAACAGGAAGAGGCCGAGGCGGCCGGGGCTTTGGCGTGGGAGGTGAGATTTTTTTCCTTCCAATATATTCTACATAAGTTCCCGGAAAGTCCCCCCTTTCCCCTGTGGTTTCATTATAGCCATTTAACCAGCCAATTTCTTCAGGCCTGGCTTCCTGTCCATCACTGAATCCAAGAGCTACTAAGGACCCTTTATTCACAGTCAATATGTCACCCAAGTGCAAGTCAATATCTTCTTCTCTTTCCTTTTTATAATCATACAGCGCTCTGTACTGGTACCCCTCAGCACTCATGTTTGCAAATCTGCTACCATGCAACAGTTGAGCTTGGCTGTACAGAGCAGTCTGATTTTACGTTTTTATGAAAAGTGAATTCAGACAGTGTGTTAGAATTCCTATTATGTGTCCAGCAGAGGACAAAGGACCACTCTCCAAAGGTTTAAGAGGAGAGGTGACTGGCCATACGGCTGTCCATCTGTCCTCCATCAATGGTGTGACCGAAGACAGGGCTCCACTTCCTCTGCGTGCCACAGTCCTCCCACTGGCTTCCTTTTCAGCAACTTGTCAACACTTTGAATCCAGGCTGACTCTCACAGCGAGGCCCAATCCTTTCTGACACTTTTGTCACACTGTCCATCTGTCGTCTGATTGTACCGTGGCACTCCACACACGAGCTTCACCTAGGAATGAAAAAAACGAGACTTAAGAATGAACACCACACTTTGCCATCTGTATTAATTGGAATTTCTACTTCCATTCAACAAGTACTTAATCGATTTGGCAGACAGACACAGGCCAGTGTGCTATTGCTTGACACAATATACACAACAAAGATTAGTAAGGCAGTCGCTGCCTTCTAAGAACACTGGGCGGGGGCAGAGGGGAGGAGTGTCGGCATGAGGCAATGTCTCAGCGATAAGACTAGTACACAAAGAGCCGCAACACTAGTACATGTCATAAGAGAGGCAGAAACTAAACACCGCAGGGTTCAAACGAGGGAGAAAGCACACTAACTGCAGGAATCTGAAGACAGAATGGAATGTGTGGTGAGATGCTAGTTACAGAAGTGACTAAGAAAATGTCACATTCTGAGAAGAGCTAGAACAGGCAGTCTGAAGCCAAAGAGGGAGCAGTGGGATTGGGGTTAGAGATTTAGGTAGGGGCTGTAGGACATCATGCACGCCGATGCTGAGTTTGTGAGTGATTCAGTCCACCATGTGGAACACTGAAAGGGCTTGGTGAAAAGTGAGCAATAGGATCAGAGCTGCACTTGAGGAATATCAGTCTAACCACAATGTGTGAGAAAGGTATGTTGCAGAGGTCTGGCCAAGAGGCAGTGAGGACACAAACCGAGGTGGCAGCAGGTGTGGAAAGGGGAGGAGTGAAATAAACACTGCAGAGAAAGAACATGTGGGATGTGGCAAATGCTTAAATGTGGGGCGAGAACGAGAGGAGCAAAGGACGCCTGATCCTGCGTGAATGAGAGTTTGTAGCACTATCAGGCAAAGAGAAGCCAGGTGACCTGATGTGCTGACGGTGATTCTGGGCACCCCTGTGCAAGTGTGCTAGTGGCTGATAAAACCCTGGTCTGTGATTCAGAAGAGGAAACACACTAGGGATTTGGCAATCAGCCACAATTAGGCAAGGCTGAACTCAATGGAATGGAAGAGCTCACAAGGACAAATTAAAAGTTAAAAAGAAAAAAAATGATCCAAGGGCCAAATAGTGAAGTCCAATGTATGTAACTGAGGAGGGAAAGTCAAGGTTTACAGACAACGTCCCAAAAACAAGGAAGAAGAGTTCACGTAGGAAAATGTGATCCCTAAGACTAAATCCTACAAAGGCATCCAGACAGGAGAGACTGAGTCAAGGCGAAATAATTTGGGGCTTCGCCCATGATGGAATCATCATGCAGATTCCAGTCCAGTAGTGAGGACAGTAAGAACGTCTTAAGGAGTTCAAAAATATCAGAGAGGAAGTAGCAATGGCTGCTGCAGATCACTCTATAAAGAGAGCTTGGTGGAGGAAATGGGAAATGGAAGTGTTTTTCTTTTTTGTTCTTAAACATAGTGGAGGCAAGGGAATTAGAGAGTTACTAAGTCAGAGTAGATGGCTGAGAACGGCATGTACACATATACACTTTGTACTCCTGGCATTTCTCAATGTTATCTTTATTATAAAGAGTAAAAGTCACCCAAAGGTTTCAGTTAAGCTGGCTGCACAATAAAGCAATAAAAACAATAGCCACACAATTTCAGTGGGCTATATCAAAGAGAGCTTTTATAAGTTTTAAAGAGTGGAACACTTTAGAAGTTTAATAGTATAGGCACTCGTCAGTGGAGGCATCTTAAGAAGCAAAATCTAATCACAGATTAATTGTTATGTTGGCATTCAGAAGTGTAAAGTATTCAACTTTACATGGTTAAAGCCTCTTAGCTGTAATACAATAACACACTTAGGAGAGTTACATATTAAAAGAAGCAAAAACAAACACTGGAAGTCTTTGTGGAACAAGAATATTAATTGGGGACAGTACTCTACTCTGCATTTCAGTTCTCGGAGAAAAGAATTAAAGCAACCAGTAGAGCATATCAGAAAAATAAGCCATATTATTTGTTTAAAGAAAGCCTTTCCTTTTGAAAGATCCAGAATCAAATTGAATATTCACTGCATAAATTCACATGAAAATGTAGAACTAGTAAATCTCATTTTTAGTACTAATGTACTCTGTACAAAAGAGACACAGACCTCTAAAGAACATGAACATTTACATATCCCTAAATGCTTAGAAACCAGGCAATATGCCTAAGAATAATTTAATTCCTCCAAATCTGCCTTGAAATTTTTGTTAGCTTTTCCTGGCAATGTATGTCTTTTAGGGGAAAAAAAATATCCTCAACCAATAGGCTTGGTAGATCTTTATGCCAGCTGCTTCCTAGCACTTCCTTTATTCCAGCCACCCAGTGGGCCAGTTTGGTGGGATTCCTAATAGAATGGAAAGTATAATGAACAAACTCTCCGCCATCTTCAATCCCCCAGGAACCATCAAGCAAGCCCCTGCTCACAGCTTACCTCTGAAGCTGTTCCTTGCCAGGGGGCTCTGTATTAAGAAAAGGCTCCAGGTCTTGTCAAGGTTTTACAAACCTAAAAGCTGTGCTTGACTCTGCCTGAGGCTAAATTTGTGCAAAGGGAAATAGAAACCTAAGGAACATGATGACTTTTTAGAGGCTAGACACTAGAGAGGCAATCCCTGTCAGAAGTGACAGAGAACTAAAGGTCTCTACAAACTCTCTCTCCCTTGCCACCTGTAAGAAGAACCTTATTTTGTGTGTAAGAAGAACCCTGTGCAGAACTCTGGGTCCTCATCTGATAAAAAGAACCACAAATCTTCTATGACTCTAGGATGGTAAATAGAACACACCATTTCTGTCTTCTGAGATCCCAAAGCAAGGCCAGGAAGACGGATACAAACAGGGCATCCACCCATTGATGCAGACATTAATTCAAGGCCAGCCATTAGTCAGTGTCAATTAAGTGGTCTGAGGGCAATGTTGTTTAAAAAAAAAAAAAAAAAAAAAAGGAGAGCAGACAAGTCATTGGGGTGGGGACAGGACTACAAGGTGATAAGGTGTAGAGAGCCCTTAGCTAGATAGAGAAGGCAGCCACCCCTACTCTTTTGCACATTGTACACTTTCTCCTGACTGCCATGTCCATTTTGATGTCTGTCATTCTTGAGGATTGAATGGGTTACTACACAAAAAGCTCCAGTTAAGCACTGGGTGATGATGATGATGATTGAGTTTGTACACATATAGCTCCAATTAGTATTAGATGATATGATGATGCTGACTATATATATATAGTCATATGTGTGTGTGTGTGTGTGTGTAGATAACTATATAAAAACAGGTACTATCAGTAGTCTCACTTAACATAGGACAGAGAGTATCTCTGTCATGATAATACTCAGCAATTGTGAAGAGGAACTAGAATTCAGATCCAGGCAATCTGACTCTGTAAGTCCCATTTTTAACACCTCTAGCATCTACTGCCTGAACTCAACTTGCATTGGTGTCAGTGATGCAGATTCCTGGCCTACACAGGCTGATCACTCCGATTAACCTTAACTGTCTGTGTGCCTCTTCAACTCTCTCAGACAGCGGCTTTACTGATAGTGTATGTGGCTCTTTCACACTACCTGCACACACAAAAAAGCTATTTTAACTCGGCAGCAGTTCCATCAACTCCAAAACCTAGCATCTCAGCCATGCAAATTTTCTTCCAAAGAGACTTCATTAAAATGTGTCCCTGCCAAAGAAGTCCATAAACTAGTGAATAAAAGAATACTGGGCACACCACTTCTGGAAGGCTGCCCACTTCTGGAATCCTGCCTATTTCTGCTCTATGAGTTTAGCTTCTGCCACCTGTATCCTTCTTAGCACCTCTGCCTCCTGCCACTATCCCAGGCCCCTCCACTGAACAATTTCCAACAACTCAGCTCCTACCTGGGGGGATATGGCACTGCCACAAGGACTGTTACATTTAGAGGACTGGGAAGTCCTCTTTTCTCTCATCCTCAAGTTCTTCACAGTACTGCACCCAGCAGCTTGAGGTATTTGGCAATACCTGTGTAACCAACCCCCTGCACCGAGATGGACCTGGAGCCTAAACTATCCAGATCAACAGGATTTTTCCTCAGATTCACTCTAGTATGCCTCCATTCTCTTTCGCTACATATACCTGTCCACTGAACGATTTTCACCCAGTTGTGACATGATTATTCACATAGCAAAGGTTTTTTATATGTAGATAACATTATCTACAATGTAATATTTTCAAATAACCAAGGGCAGTTTTTTGATATAGGCTCCAAGCTAGTGCATGCATAAGTTATTGTAACAAAGGGTATAAAGGAATCCTACGAACAAGTAAACTAACTTACTCTTATACAATATCATATGCAACAGTTCAAAATTTTGTTTAAGGAATTTTTCTCCAGTCTTTCAATCCTTCTAATGACTGCCTGCAATCCCATTAATCAGAAGCATATTTTCTGTCCCTGCTAAGATAGAGAGCAATTCTCTTTCTATTCCCCAAAATAAAATTGTTTCTGATGTTTGACAAGTAGCAATCCAAAGCTACTTAAAGTACAACTGCTGTAAAGTAGATTTTGTGTGTAACCCTCTAACCTATAGGCATTTTGGCAAAGAGCCACACAAAAAAGCCCTCTCTGACTTTGTTGAGTTACTCCATTCCCCCTTTAGAAATGACAAGAATTTGGAAAACATGATGGAGAGGCAGGAATACAGGATATTTCTAAATCACATTAAATTGATCAAGAATATATCCAAGTCATGTGATTCTATCTCCCAATGAAATTAAAAGTTTGGCATTGGATGGCAGAGCAAAATGAGTCTTCAAACAAGGCAGGAGGGTATGGAAGGATTCCTGGGCCCAAAGCCCATCTCTCTCTACATTCCATCTTTTTAACTTCAGTGTGCTAGCTCAGAGTCTAGGTCAAGTTCCTCACCTAAATTCATACAGTCTTTTAAAAAATCATTATTTAAAAATGTTTTACCTTCCAAATCATGGTGTCCCAGAAATCATGAAAATCAAGCTGAACAAAATTAAAATATCCTAGTTCATTTTGTGTTGTTATAATGGAATTCCTGAGACTGGATAATTTATAAACAACAGAAGTATATTTGGTTCTGGAGGCTGGAAAGTCCAAGAGCACAGCACTGGCATCTGGTGAAGGCCTTCATCCTCCCTCCTCTTGCAAGGGCAAGACAGCAAGATGGGGCCAAACTCGAGTTTATAACAAGCCCATTCCCAAGATAACTAAGCTACTCTTGCCATAATGACATTAATCCATTCATGAGAGCACAGCCTCCTTTTAGGCCCCACCTCCCAACACTATTGCATTAGGGATTACATTTCCAACATGTAAGTTTTGGAGGACACATTCAACCCATAGCACCTAGTAAACATAATAAATTGCCTTCAATTTGAAATGATGAACTTGGGTGAATTTTATGGTATGTGGATTTTATATCAATTAAAATAAAATGAAAATAATGGGCTCAGATTAACCCCAAATAATAGACATCAAATTCATTTCCAAACCAACCAACTAAACAGAATGTGTTGCATGCTGCCATGCTCAGGGCTGGGTGTGTGGTGTGGGTAAATAGGGTGCATAGGCTGTAATTCTCACCTACAAGCCCTTTTGGTGTTGTGTTTATGGGGCGAGTGAGAGGAGAACAGGTAGCACAAGCCCAGGTAACACAACAAGGAGACAGGGCTCTTCAGAAAGCAGCCAACATGATGGGAAGGCACTGCAGGAGACACAGAGGAATGACCCTGGTCCAGGTGATGGCAACGCTTAGGAACGCAGTAGCCATTACGTGGAGGCTGGAAGAAAGGGTGATGTAGCTTCTGGGACCTGAGGGACAGATCCTATCACCCAGAAAAGGCCATGAGGCTGACCATTACGGTTCTCTGCATCCTCACAATGGAGAGGACCTGAGGGAGCAGGAATGAGAAGACTGAAGGGGATGATTTTAAGTCTTTCTTTTTTTGGAAAAAAAAGATGTTATTCTGTAAACTTTTTGGCAAGGTTAGTATGAACACTGAGCTTCAGATTCAAGTAGTTGCCCCAATCAGTACCTAAATATGTAACCTCAGGAAAGTTACTTAAACCTCTCTGTGGCACAGTTTTATCATCTGTGAGACAGATATAAGCAAACCTACACCTCACAGAGTCACTACGAGGATTAACAAAATGACATCTATAAAGCACTTAGCTCCATACTTGATAATAGGAGCTTAGGATAATTAATGCCAACATAGTACTTACTATGTGCCAGGCACGAAGTTCTCAGAGTTGCACATATATCAACTCATTTAATCATTACAACCACTCTAAGTACAACTATTATCCCCATTTTACAGATGAGAAAACAAGCAGATAAAAGTTAAATACTTTGCCTAAAGTTACATAGCTAGTAAACTGCAACTATGATATTACTGTTATTTCTATTAGTATTGAATGTCACCTACTGTCATTCATACAATTCAGATTTAACAGAGGAACAAATATTTGTGAGGAATTTTCTTCTGCATTGCCTCTTAACTCGCAAACAGTTCTAAATGAATCCTGAATGTAACTAAAATAAAACTCCCTGCTGTCTTAAACCCCTTTTGGAGTAAACAGATAAAGGCTAAGTGTGGACTTTGCCCATCTACCTCTCCTTACCTGGGGTAGAGGATGGCTCCGCAGAGGTCAGGACAAAGGAGGCCTGGGAGAGGCCAAGGGATGTGTCCATGTGTGCGCATCCCCAGGATGTAGAGATAAGTAGCTCATGGTACAGCCCTTGATCCTGGGGCAGAACCCCAGGCTGGGACACTGGGACATCCAGGGAGGAAGACAACAGGCAAGGAATGGCTGGCCCAGATGCCTTGGCTTTATTAGCTCACTGCACCCACTGGTGGAGTCTCCTCACACTTTGGCCAGACTCCTGTGACTTCAGTACTCTGTTGGATGATCATTAACCTGACAACTATTTTGATTACAGGTGCCTGTGGATATGTATTTGATTTACTTTTAAGGAAAACAATGTGAGCAGAATAAAATCTCCAAAGATGTTTCTACAGTAGACTTTTTTCTTCTAGTAATGCTATACTACAATCACTCCAGTCTTTCAAATAAACAAACACCTAACACCTAAATAAATAAATGCCAAACAGACAAGTTTATAAGTAATTATATAGTCTATTTTTTCAGCTCATGTAGCTTAATGTACATGAAATGGTCATTCATTGCTAGTCTTTTAGGCAAGTAAGTCCATACAAGTATTGGCAGAATCATGGCCAGTAATCACATTAGGGTGTATGTAAAGGAGGCATGGGAAAATGCAGTAAATGATATGAATACTTTGAAAATTAATTACAACCTAGGTTTGTGATAAAAAGCTGTGATATAATTTATATTCTGCTTTCTAAAGTAAAAACTAACTTGATAATTCCTTCCACTGATAACTAACTTTCTAGGCTTCCAGGACTTCATTAAAATGCTTCATTCTCTTACCTTCACTTGCAAACCCTGTGCCCTTCAAGAGGGAGAGCTGGAGGAGCCCAAATGAAACATACAATATCATCTGCATTGTGTATGCCTCGATGTGACAGAATTCTAAAACCCAACAGAAACATTATCTCAACTGGCTATATTCTACTTGAGCATAAAAATCAATTTTTTTTCAGCCTGCGCATTCACCATCTCTTTATTCAATAAAACAAGCATTTTGCAAATCACGAAATGCAAACACAATAAAAGCTGAACTAGAACTGTTCCTATTTTAATGATCATGTGAACAATCTTTCAGACTGGATGCCTTTTTACAATACTCCCCTGAACGACCTAAGAGAAAAAAGGAAATTTCAATCAACATATCAACGTAAAAATTACATGACATTCATGGAAAAATGTAACGAAATGGCCAACACTTTTAACGGTACAAAATTTTGGTTAGTTTGAGTAGGTTTGCATTTACAATTCAAAGTCCTTCAAAAATCATTTTAGGTGAAACTGACATTACCAGAAGATAAACGCATATCACCATCATCACTGTCAATAATCAAAATATGTATTCCTATGACTTATTGTTCAACTTCTGTTTCCCAAAACTAACTTTATTCTGTGAGGATTTCCTGCGCTTAGTACATTTAAACTCAAGAAATTGCTAAAGAAAAAACATTTAATAAGTGGGAAATAAAATGCTTTTTACACTGACTATACAGCATCATGGATATGAAAAGACTCACTGATACCATCATTTTTAAAAAGCAGATTTTAAAAAGCAGATAAAACATCAGATAGTAGTGTGTACACTGCAGAGTTCTGTTATGCAACTAAGAACAGGTCCCAAGTCAAGATGAAAGTTAAAAGTAAATGCACATTACACTTTGCAAGCCAGTATCAGATACATTAAACTTTCTTCCAATCATAAAAATCTATATACACTTCTCTGGAAAAAGCAGTATGACCTGCATATAAAAGCTGAAGAGGCAAACAGTGACATTACCCAGCAGTTCTGCAAGGCAGGGAGCTTCATCCTCTGGTCTTTCCAACTTAAACCTTGACTCTGAACCAACACTTCTTCCCAAACTTTAGCCGTGCGCGCGCGCGCGCGCACGCACGCATGCATGCATGCATGCACGCACGCGCACACACACACACACACCACATTACTCTTATTTTCTTTATACTGGTCAGAAACATTTGCTTCCCAAAGTTTACTCAACTTTTGCACCTATGAGAACTATTATCTGCTTGCTTCTAAACTGTTTTTCAAGAACAGTGTAATCTGTCAAAAAGTTAAAGCTAGTGAGTTGCTTTTTCTTCCTTTTCAATGTTAAAAGATACTTGTGGCCTTCTGTGCAGAAGTCACCAAATTCCTAGTAATTCAAACTGTGACGATCTAATACTCTAATAGCCTGCTTAAGAAATGAACCTATCTGCCTATTCCAACTTCCTACCTAATATCTAACCATCTTTAAGATTGCCAAAACGTAACAGAACTAATGAAGTATTAAAATATAACTCCACATCAAGCCTTGACCAATAAGCTCTGTGAATATCCCCCCTGATTACTAAATCTTGAGCCTCATCACACCAAAATGACAATCTTATGTTGCATTCAAAACCCGGAACTGCTTTATCCACTGGTACTTCGCACTGGCTGACAAAGAGGAAAGGAACAGAAAAAAACCCTAAAATCATGAAGCCCCCAAATAAAGAGCAGACACCAACAGCGCTGCAGCTCAAGGGATTAACGGTGGAAGTGAGACCTTTCCGGTATTAATAGCGCCCCGGGAAACAGAAGAATTCCCCCAAATCCAGTTGACATACATTCTGCATTCAACATGTAACAGCCATTCTGCGTATACCCTTGCAGTTCAGGCTCCAATTCTGGTTCCCAAAGTGTATTTCTGTACAGGAGTGCCTGGCCAGAGGTTTTCTGTTCTCTTTGTCTTGTGATCTGAGGGGCAGTTTCTGAGCTTAGGTTAGAGCTGTGGTTAGAGTTCACTAGTGTAAGAGCTGTGGTTTCCAGAGAATTGCCCACGATATTTTAGCTCCGGGTTGCACGCTCCCTGGCTTTCCCCAGCCGGCTCCATATTGCTGGGCAGGTCCCTCCCGTCTCGCCCCACGTTCCAAAAAGCTGGATTTCCGGGCTGTTCCAAGACCCCACTAAATGTGCCTCCAACAACCTGCCCAAGCTTGGCTGGCACTAGACGCCGAGTTAGGGCCCCAGCGACCAACCGCCCCGAGGCGCACTTCCCCCACCCCGGAAGAGGAGGGCGGCAAACTTCGGAAGGCGGGGGTTAGGGGACTAGCTCTGCGGACCACCGCCGCCTCTCCTGCCCAGAGAAGGGCCCGGGCCGCGACCCTGGCTGCAGCTGGAGGACCACGGGCGAAGGGAGCGCTCCTTCCCGCAACACGAAGGCAGCGGCCAGGGCGCTCTCCTCCGGTGAGGGGCCGCGGAAAACTGCAGCAAGGCGACAGCAGGGACCCTCGGAAGTGTGCGATGATGGAGGGTGGGGGGAAGCCCGAGCTCGCCGGCAACTCCGGGGGCAAATGCGACCGGCGGCGTGCAGGACCAGCTCACAGGACGACAGGGGAAACGGGAGCCAGGATGGCCGGGATCTCGCAGGACGCCGGCAGCGCGAGGGGGGAGTGCTGTCCGGTGGCCAGGAGATGCCGGAGGCGGGGAGGGCCAGTGGCCGGCCAGCTTCCCCCCGGCGGGGCTCTGCAGAAGGAGAAGCGGCTGCCAGTGACAGGAAGAGAGCCGCGGCAGCCGCGCACACATGCACCGCCTCCCCCGCCCGAGCACACACACCCGGGGCCACCGCTGCCTACCTCCCCCGCCCGCCGGCTTCCTTCCTCTGCGGGGCCCGCGCTGCAGCGGCGGCCTCCTGCCCGCTCGGTTCCGACGCGCCTCCAGCCCGGCTGCGACCCGCCGGCTGTGCCCGAGCTGTGCTCGCCGTCTCCGACCGCTAGCCTGCCGCCCTCGCCGCGGCCGCTGCTTCCTCCAACTCCGCTCCAGCTGCTCGCGACTCCTCTCCGTGCGCCCGCAGCTCCAGCGCCCGGCGCTGGCCCCGCCTCCGGCCCGGCCCCGCGCGCCCCGCCCCCGAGCCCACACCAACCAGAGCCCGCGGCTCCGCCCCTTTCCGCCCGCACAGCTCCGGCCTCCGAGCCGGCGGCCGGCGGTGGGGGAGCGAGCTCCGGCCTGGCGGACCTTTCCTGCCACCGCCCTCGCCTTCCGCCCCCAGCCGCGGGGATGCCCCGGGCGGCCGTGCTGCGCGCTGCCTCTGCTGCGGAGTGCTCTGGCTCTGCGCGTCCCGGGCCGGCCCGGCTGCTGGGCGTCTCCCAGCGCAGAGGCGGAGGGGTTCGGGGAGGTCGAAGACAAGTTCAGACCTCCCGGGAGGCTGGCTGTGTCTCTAATCCGAGTGTCTTGCAGCCAACCCCAGGCTTTTTCGAGCCCCTAAGCGCCCCAGCAGAGTGGCTGGGGTGGGGAGAACTCGGATTCCAGAGCTCGCCAAAGCGGGGAGGCCTTGCAATTCCTGGCCTCGCCAGCACAGCCTCCCCAGTGGGCGGAAAACCCGCGCCACCCGCTTGGCGCTCCGGGGGTGAAGGAGGGGTGAAAGGGTGAACCGGAGGGACGGCGCCCGCGGCCTGCCGCTGGCTGACTCCGGCAGCCTGGCACCGCCATCTCCGGGAGCCAGGCGGACCCACGAGAAGGGAAGAGAGTTTTCTGAGGGTGTACGCTGATGCCTTCCAGTCCTGAGATGACAGAGCAAATGGAGGTCACTCAGGCAGACCACGGGCCCCTCCGCGTTCGCGGGGTCGGTGGCGGCGGGCAGGAGGGGTTCGGGGGGAAGCTCGGGTGAATTACATTGTCTCTTAAAGGTGTTAGTTTTGAAATGCAGATTCTTCAAGTAATAATTACCTAAGTTGCTCTAGAAAAAATTGATGTTGGTTCAAACCTTCCACTGATGATAAGATGGAATGCCAGCACCCCGTGTGTGCCACTCTTTCATATTAAAACATGTGAGAATCTGCTTCCTAAAAGCTCTTTCCAGATTCTCCTTTCTGCAACTTAAAGCCCTGCACCTGCCCACCCTGCGTGCCTAAAGCCCTTTTATAGTTCCCTCCCAGTTTCCTTGCAAGAAAACTCTTTTAAAAACTAAGTACTTGGCCTCTGTAAAACGTTGAATTTGGTGGTTTATTCCTGTGGGCGTTGGAAGTAGAGGGAAGAACGTCCTAAAATTCATTGCTTATCCTTAAAAAATATCATTTTTAAAGGTGACTCGCCTAACAGAAAAGTAAGCTCCACTTTAGGCTATTCAGACACTGGTGTTTCTATTATTCCAAGTTGTCTCTTGAAGAGGCGACACGAGAACAGGCAGCTACCCACATCAGGTTTAAGAATACACTTTATCTAAAAGCAAATATGAAATTTACCAAGGTACCTCCTTCACACCTACTGTGTGAAATGAAGGACCTCATGCATTCTCTGTCTGTAAATGAAATGATGTAACTTGCCTTGCAGTAGAATTACTTTGATCCAATCCAATAAGCTGAGATGAAACTGCTGTGACCTTCACAGTATTTCCTTTAGGTTCCGCTCTGAACAAACTCTAACAGTGAAAACCTTGCTAGTTATCTCCTTTTTTTGGAGATAGCTGGAAAGAGCCTTATGCACTATTACAGTGGGGTTCTGTTCACCCGCAAACCTAAAATCAATAAAATTCCCAAATGCACCTCCTCATTTAGACACAGTCTTTAGTAATTTATTTCCAGCGTACGTTGTATTTCCTTTACGTTTTTTCATCATATTTGAACATGTAAGTATGAAGAGTGTCCCAAGGGAAGAAAATAAGGCTCTCTTTTCATATACTGAATAAATTCAGTATTTCATTTGTTTTAAACTGATGATATTCCCCCCCCATATCACTAGTATTAGCATTTTTATTTTCACCTTCAATCGATTTCTATGAAACAGAAGCAAAGGCAACAAAACAGCAATATTCAAGCTTTTTTAAAAATAATCTTTTTATTTAAAAATATCTAGTCTAGAATCCCCAAATACAACTGCTATAAGGTAAGAAGTCATGTAACAAGGCCAAGAGGCCCATTGCACCACCTCCCTTCCTTCTGTCTAGAACCTCTGGGTCCTTGGACTAGAAACATCTGCATCTCCTGAAACTTTGTTGGAAATTCAAATTGTCCTCACTGAATCAGGAATGCTGAGGGTGGAACCTAGCGATCTGTGTTTTAATAAGCTTTCCAAGTGATCTGATGCATGCTGTGGTTTCAGAACTATTACTCTAGGGCTTCTGGAAACACTGATTGAAAACCTCTGCAATAAAATACTCACTTAAGTACCCAAACACCACGGTTCAATCAGTAATGGCCAAACTGTTGGCTGGCAGGTAGTGACACCAGCAAGGAACTGGAAATAGCAGAAGATGTACAACTTGCAACAAAAGGGGTGATACAGAGGTGTCACAAGGCATAAGGGTGAAGGTCTTTTGGAAGTCAGCCGTAGGAAGTCAAGGACCCCCAAATGTCAAGAAAGGCTTTGAGTGGCCACAGGCTGAGAAAGAATTCTCCCCAAAGTATGGTAGGATACTTTCATTTGGCATCATCATTCCAGCTACATCAGTATTGTGAGTGTTAGAATTAGCTTTCATTAGACTTGAAACCTAAGAATGTATCTTAGGGTTCAAAACCAACATGAAATACAAATGGCTTAGACCCTTCTCAAGTGAAGCCCATAGACCAGCAGTTTTGGAACCATGTAAGAGCTTGTTGGAAAGGCAGAATCCCTGGCCCTATCCCAGGCATACTTAATCACAGTCTGCATTTTAACAAGATTTTCAGGTGATTCCTGTGCAAGTTAAACTTCGAGAAGCTCTATCTTAGACAGGGGTTCTCAATTTTCTCTACTCATTGCAAATACCTGAGGAGCCTATAAAAATCTTAATACCTGGTCTGTACCCCAGATGGATTACATCAAAATCTCCGGCATGAAATGCAGGCATTAGTAACTTTTAAAGCTCCTCACGTTATTCCAATGTGAAGCCAGGTTTTAGGAACCACTGCCTTGGAGGAGCCATTTAAGAAAGGCGCCATTAGGAAAGCCCTCTGGGTACAGTAGAGTACAAATGGCTGGTCTTAAAGAGAGCAGCTGAACTAGAGTTTAGCTAATTGTTAACACACAGGAATGTGAACCCAGATTTTCCAATTTTCCTAGAGAAGCTGGAAATCCAGATTTTTATGGGCAATTTTCCAATTATTGAATGCTGGCAATGAATTCAACATTTTTTGAAATATGGGTTAGGCCACATTCGTGTGATTTTTTGAAATGTGGGTTAGGTTAGTGTGATGTTATGATGCTGCACATCATAAAATAAAGTGGCCAAAAAAAAAAAGTCACCCAAGAAGAGTACTGGCTTGTTGGAATGTCAGCCTGATGATCTAAAGAGTCAAGTATTTTAAATGTTCTGTTCTGTAACAGAACCAAACACTGTAGGCATTCAATGACTGGGAACTGGTAATGGGTGAGATATCAATGCTTGCAACCCTGGGGCAAAACACTATGGTCTTCTGTGCAATATTTTTATTTTCTCTTTCTCCTGCCCGCTAACTGATGTGTTGTGGGTGGGAAAGTGGAATGAATCTTTGCATTACTTAGCTTAAAATCTGCACCTAAATCAGCTTGGGCTGTGGCTTCAGAGGGTGCAAGCTCCAAGCCATGGCAACTTCCACATGGTTGGGACTGTGGGTGCACAGAAGTCAAGAACTGAGGTTTGGAAATCTCTGCCCAGGTTTCAGAGGATGTATGGAAATACCTGGATGTCAAGGCAGAAGTTTGCTGCACCAGTGGAGCCATGATGAAGAACCTCTGCTAAGGCAGTGCAGAAGGGAAATGTAGGGTTAGAGCCCTCACACAGAGTTCCTACTGGGGCACCACTTAGTGGAGCTGGGAGAAGAGGACCACTGTCCTCCAGACCCCAGAATGTAGATCCACTGACAGCTTGCACCGTGCCCCTGGAAAAGCCACAGACACTCAATGCCAGCCTGTGAAATCAGCCAGGAGGGAGGCTGTACCCTGCAAAGCCATAAGGGTGGAGCTACCCAAGACCATGGAAGCCCACCTCTTGTATCAGCATGACCTGTATGTGAGACATGGAGTCAAAGGAGATCATTTTGGAGCTTTAAGATTTGACTGCCCTGGTGAATTTCAGCCTTGCATGGGGCCTTTAGCTCCTTTGCTTTGACCAATTTCTCCCATTTGGTATGGGTGTATTTATCCAATGCCTGTACTTCCATTGTAATCTAGGAAGTAACTCACTAACTTGCAATTTTACAGGCTTATAGGCAGAAGAGACTTGCCTTCTCTCAGATTAGTCTTTGGACTGTGGACTTTTCAGCTAATACTGAAAAGAGTTAAGACTTTGGGGTACTGTTGGGAAGGCGCTGTTGGTTTTGAAATGTGAGGACATAAGATTTGGGAAGGGCCAGGGGTGAAATGATATGGTTTGACTGTGTCCCCACCCAAATCTCATCTTGAATTATAGCTCCCATAATTCCCACGTGTTGTGGGAGGGACCTGGTGGGAAATAATTGCATCATAGTGGTGGTTTCCCCCATATTGTCCTCATGGCAGTGAATAAGTCTCACAAAATTTGATGGTTTTATAAGGGGTTTCCCCTTTCACTTGGTCTCATTCTCCCTTTACCTGCCACCATGTGCCTTTCACCTTCTGCCGTGATTGTGAGGCCTCCCCAACCATGTGGAATTCTGAGACCATTAAAACTCTTTTCCTTTATAAATCACCCAGTGTTGGATACATCTTTATTAGCAGCATTAAAATGGACTAATATACTACCAGAGTAAGAATTCAGAAGGCCAACAGTACTATAATTCCCATTCTGTTGTTTCTGAGCTTTTACAAGCTGTTATTCATGTTGAAGCATTAGAAGGAGAGGAAACTTTAATGTATCCCAGAGAGCAAGTCAGATAATAATCACCTATACTCAAAGGTCTCTGATAACAATGCATGCTCTAGGGATTCTTGTCTCTTTTAGTTCTTTAGTCCTCATACTTGAGGAATAAAACTCTGAAAATAGTCAATCAGTATAGAATGGAAGTAAATGAGCCACCTGAGTTATAGTTTCAGTTCAATTTTGCTCAATATCTGATTCCAAAATCACCTGCAAAAAAAAAAATTTGCCTTAAAAAAATTAAAATACAATTATCCCAGTTGAATTGAGCAGATTTCTGTGCTATTTTCTTGAAAGCAGGGGCAAATTTTTATTTTTGTATGACTCCAGCAGCTAACAGACTTCCTGGTACATCATGGGCACTCAGTGAGGGAGAAAGGTCTGAAGGGTGAAAGGAAACTCGACACCAGTTTCTTACATTTGTGGCAGTGGAAACAATAGAATGCAAATGCTGTCTAGATTATCCTTCTGAGGGTCTGGTAAGTCAGAGCCAGATCTGGAAACAGATCAACAGGACCACCCATTATGGCAATCTGCAAGTGGTGCTGAAACATCTGTGAGCATGAAACAACTGGAGAACCATATGCAAGGCAAAATGAACCTTATATCCTACCATATAAAAAATTAACTTAAAATGGATCATAGACCTAAATTTAAGAGCTAACACAATACTTCAAAAAACTTAAAAAAAAAAAAAAAAAAAAGGTTTGGAAAAGATTTCTTAAATATTAGGACCAAAAAAACTTGAACTTAAGAAAAAAACAAAATCAGTGAATTGGCCTTTCATTAAAATTGAAAATTTTGATCTTCAAAAGACAATGACAATGAAAAGCCTTATCTTAGGAGAAAATATTTTCTTTTTTTGAGACAGAGTCTTACTCTGTCACCCAGGCTGGAATGCAGTAGCACGATTTCGGCTCACTGCAACCTCTGCCTGCCAAGTTCAAGCATTCTTCCTGCCTCAGCCTCCCAAGTAGCTGGGACTACAGGCATGCACCACCATGCCTGGCTAATTTTTGTATTTTTAGTAGAGACAAGGTTTCACCATGTTGGCCAGGCTGGTATCAAACTCTTGACCTCATGATCTGCCTGCTTCAGCCTCCCAAAGTGCTGGGATTACAGGCTTGAGCAACCATGCCCGGCGGGAGAAAACATTTTCAAAATACATATGCAGCAAAGAACTTGTATTTATAATACATTAGGAACTCTTACAACTTAATTTAAAAAAAAAATACTGCAGTTTTTTTAAATGGGCAAAAGACTTGAACACTTTACGAAAGAAGATATATGGTGCTGGGTATGGTGGCTCATGTCTATAATCCCAGCACTTTGGGAACATAAGGTGGGCAGATTGCTTGAGCCTGGGAGTTTAGGATCAGCCTGGCCAACATGACAAAACCCTGTGTCTACAAAAAGTACAACAATTAGCTGGGAGTGGTGGCATGTGGCTGTGGTCCTCACTACTTAGGAGCCTGAGTTAAGAGGACCACTTGAGGGAGGCAGAGGCTACAGTGAGCTGAGATCTTGCCACTGCACTGCAGTGCCAGGGGAACAAAACAAAACAAATAATCAAACAAAAACAGTGTCTCAAGCCTATAATCCTACAGCTTTGGGAGGCAGAGTCTGGATAATTGCTTAAGGCCAGGAGTTCAACACCAGCCTGGGCAATATAGCAAGATCCTGTGTCTCAAAAAAATAAAAAAATTTTTTAAGAATTAGCTGAGTGTGGTGGTATGCACCTGTAGTCCTAGCTACTTGGGAGGCTGAGGTGGGAGGATTGCTTCAGCCCAGGAGTTCAAGACTGCGGTGAGCTAGGATTCAGCCACTGCACTACAATGTAGGCCGTAGACTGAGACCCTGTCTCTGAAAACAGAAAAAAAAGATATATGGATGGCAACCAAGTTCATGAATAGAAGCTCAACATCTTTAGTCATTAGGGAAATGCAAATTAAAATCATAATGAGAGGGGACTCAAATAGATACTTGTAAGCCAATGTTCACAGCAGCAGTATTCAACAATAGACAAAAGCTGGAAACAACCCAAGTGTTTATTAACATGAATGGATAAACAAAGTGTGGTGTATACATACAAAGGAATATTATTCAGTCATAAAAAGGAAGAAAGTTGTTTCACGTGCTACAACATGGATACACTTTGAAAATATTGTGCTAAATGAAATAAACCAGTCATAAAAGGACAGATATTGTATGATTCTTCTATATGAAATATCTAGAATAGATGAATTCATAGAGACAGAAAATAAAGAGTATGGGATTGGATGGGTAGGAATGGGAACTTATTGCCTAATGGATACAGTTTCTGTTTGAGATGATGAACAATTTTGGAATAGATAGTGGTGATATTTGAACAGCGTTGTGAATATAATTAACACCACTACATTGTACACTTAAAATGGTTAAAATGACAAATTTTATCTTATATATTTTACCTCAATAAAAATTTAAAAAATAATTAAGGGCCAAATATATATAAAGGGATTGTATTAGCCTGTTTTCACACTGCTATAAAGATAATACCAGAGACTGGGTAATTTACAAAGGAAGGAGGTTTAATTGACTCACAGTTCCACATGGCTAGGGAGGCCTCACCTCAGGAAACTTACAATCATGGTGGAAGGTGAAGGAGAAGCAAGGCACATCTTTGAAAGGCAGCAGGAGAGAGAGAGAGCATAAATGAAGGGGAAGTGCCACACTTTTAAACCATCAGATCTAGTGAGAACTCTCTCATTATCATGAGAATAGCATAAGAGAAACTGCCTCCATGAATCCATCCCCTCCCACCAGGTCCCTTTCTCAACATTTGGGGATTACAATTTGAGATGAGATTTGGGTGGGAGATACAGAGCCAAACCACATTAGGGACATTGTTTTGTATTCTCTGGATACCCAATAAATACTTGCTGAATTAAAAAAGAAAACACAGTGAGATATGACCACATACCCATTAGAATGGCTAAAATTATAAAGGTTGGTAATACCAAGTGTTGACAAGGATATGGAACAGGTGCAACTCTATAACTCTGGTGATGGCAATCAATGTAAAATGATATAATCAAGAAAACAGTTTGGCTGTTTATTTAAAAGTTAAACATATATCCACTGTAAGATCCAGTGATTCCACTTCTGTGTATTTGCCCAAGAAAAATAACAACATGTGTCCATACAAAATTTTGGGGATGAATATTCATGGGAATTTTATTTTTAGTAGCCCCAGATTGTAAATAACCCAAATGTCCATTAACAGGTGAAAGAATAAATTATGGTATTCCCATACAATGAAATACTACTTGTCAAAAAAACAAAACAAAAGAAAACACCAAACTTTTTTTTTGTTTGTTTGTTTGTTTGTTTTTTGCAGAGCTAGCAGAGGTTTTATTTTGGACAAAAAAAACAAAAAACAAAAAACAAAAAACAAAAAACAATTGAATGGTTTTGTTGCTGGAGGCATGGGCAAGGGGGGTGCCCCAGGGAGTAAACTCCCCTAGTGGGCTGAGGGATAGGGCCGAGCCTCAGGTGGGTCTCCTGTTCCCTGTGCTCCCCTGCACAGGGGCCTTTCTCATGGGCTCTGGGGCAGCAGCAGGATGGATAGGCTGGGAGGGGCTGCTGTGGCTGTTCACTTGAGCAGCACATCAGAGGACTCGGACACCAGCTTCCCATCACAGGTCTCGATCTTCTTCACAACCACAGCCCTGAAAACCCCAAACTATTGATACACACAACATGGATGAATATCAAAATTATGATGTTAATACCAAGAAACAAGACAAGAAAAACAGTATACACACAACTTGGTTTTATTTTTTATAAAATTCTAGAAAATCCAAACTAATCTGCAACAGAAAGCATGCCAGTGTTTTCTGCTGCCTTGCTGGGATGAGGCAGAAGTGAAAAGATGGTTGAGTTATAAAGGGCACACAGAGACCTTTGGGGGTGAAGGCTATAGTTTCCTGAGTATATGCATATGTCAAAACTCATTAAATGGTATACTTCAAATATGTGTAGTTTATTATATATCAATTATATCTCAATGAAGTCATAAGAAAAATAGAAAAGTAGAAGGATTTTCTTCTTCGTGGTGTTCTAATTTCATCAAGTCAGAAAATTATTAGGAAATACTGATTTTGTTAAGTACAACGAGAATTTTCTAATATCTGCCACAAAGTTGTCATAAGAAATACTTAAATCTACAAGATTTGTCTTGTGACTGATGCTCCCTTTCATACGATGCTCTTGTCCAGTGCACAGCCTGTACCTCAGTGCATAGCAGCCTGAAATCATGTTCACAGAACCCCCTTCCCAATATTAGGAAAACCTGGAAACAGAATTATTTATTCATTGATAAGTTGTTTTTAATGAGCATAGATTCAGAGTAAATGATGGTGGAGAGTCTTGAGGGATATTTCATCTTGGCTTTGTAAAACCCTATTGCAGTGTCCCGGTCACCCCATCGAGTTCATCTTCCTAGTGAGCAGAATGTTTCATCCCCCATCCCAGGAACCTTCTCCCCTGGACTGCCTGATAAACATGAACTAATTCTTATTATCTGGCTTCCTTTTGTGTAAGTTCTACACAATTCCATTAGATTACAACTATATTACAACACTTACAGTATACTTAGGATCCAGCTTCTTCAGTTAACATCATATTCTAGTCCCACCTCTTAGAGACTAAAACTTAATCACTATATTCAGATTTGGGAGATAACCAGATTTTCTCCACCATTTAAAGATTCTGTCAGACTGATTCATCATGTGTTCATTGTTGTATTGATTTCTTTCTTTCTCAGAAGGTCACTTTTTCCAAAGTTTTGGACCTACTTTTCTCTAATAAAAGCCACCTCTCTTAGATCCATAAGGAATGTGTTAGTTGAACTAAAGATGCAATTCTGAAACATTCCACTATGCTTATCTGAAAATGAGCTTGTGTTTGAAAAGTGACCAGGAGCGTAAACATGATGAAAAGCAAGCTAATAAATTATATTTCTTGGAGATTCGACTAATAGAAAATTTAGCCTGTGGTTGATTATATTCCACACCCAAGCCTTGAGCACTGGCACACATTATCAGGGTGCTGTTACAGCTGTCTGGGTAAAAGGATTTGCCTGAGTATGTTCATGTTGGCACTGCCGGCGTAAAAATTAAGGGCAAAGTCACACCGATAGATAATGAGCCCTTTATCAAGGAAACTGTGTTGGACAATCTCACTGCTCAGAAAGAATTTTTCAAAAGAAACCCCAGCCTTTGTTCCCTCCACTGGAGGGGACCCAGAGCTGTCAGTGCTGCTGACAGAACCTGGCCCCTAGCATTCAGACGAGCTCACAGAATAAAAGAGACACATTCCCATCGGCCTCCCCAGTCTAGCTCCTATCGTGTAGACTTTTCTCTGAATCCTGCTAAGCTCTGTGCAAAGAAAACACTTTAGATCAGGCAAGGCTGTATTCTGATAATACTGATTTTTTTTTAAAACGGGGTTAGAATTTTTAATTTAAGCACTTAAACTTGTTGTTGGTAGATGCATCACAATGTTAACAAGGATTTCCTTTCTGTTATAAATAGACAGCAACAACTTTCTATTTGGAAGAATGACTTTGGACAGAGTGACTATGGATAATTCAGGATGTTTTAGAAGTTATTAGATTATTTAACCACTAATGTGTTTGGAAAAGGTAGCTTATGTTTTCTGTTTTAAGAAGGGAACCATGTTTACGATGGTTTTTGTATTAAATGTTAATGTTTAAAGGGGCTTTTACAGGTTGGTTGCAGTGGCTCATGCCTGTAATCCCAGGACTTTGGGAGGCTGAGGTGGGCATATTGCTTAAGCTCAGGAGTTCGAGGCCAGTCTGGGAACATGGTGAAACCCCATCTCTACCAAAACTACAAAAAATTAGCTGGGCATGGTGGCATGCACCTGTGGTTCCAGCTACGTGGGAGGCTGAGGTGGGAGCATCACTTGAGCGTAGGAGGCAGAGGTTGCATTGAGCCAAGATTTCACCTCTTCACTCCAGCCTGGATGACAGAGTGAAACCCCATCTCAAAAAAAAAAAAAAAAGAAAGACAGAAAGAGGCTTTTACATAAATTGTTTTATTTGACGCACCACCCTGGGTGATAAGCAGAGCACGTATCATGATTTTCATTCTATAGATGAAGAAAAAGACTTGGGAAAACTCCATGATTTGGCCTAGGTCCCACAGGTGGGAAGCAACAGAGCCAAATCTCCCCTTGGGTCTTCTGACTCTTAGAGCCTGTGAGTCTTCTGACTCAACAGCCTGTGCTGCCTCACTGTCTGATGATTCTTCCATTTGGGTTAATGTGCTCCTTATTCTAAATCTGTGTTGTATCACTTCCAGGCAACTTTCAGTCCAACTTCTGTAATTATTAACTGATCTATCATTACCACAAACCTAGGAGAAATTTTGAAAGGGCCCAAAAAGGCTTTGGGATAATTAACACAGAGTTTCAGACCTCTGAGATCACCTAATCTGTCTATTTCAGGAATATTGAACTATAGAATTGGCAAGTGCTACATACATCTAGTTTAACTGTTTTTCAGATAAGAAAACCAAGACCCAGGGAAGCTAGATAATTATCCCTATAATACAAAGTTAGTTAATGCTTCAAGTCACACAACTAGTTAGTGACAGAACGATGACAAGAACCTAAGTCTAAATCAAGGTCCATGGTATACACCTGTAGTCCCAGCTACTTGGGAGGCTGAGGCAGGAGGATGGCTTGAGGTAGGAGTTCAAGGCTGCAGTGAGCTATGATTTTACCACTGCACTCTAGCCTGACAGAGTGGGACCCTGTCTCTGAAAAAAAAAATATATATACATACACACACACACACACACACACACACACACACACACATATAGTTAAATAAAAAATAAATCCAGGGCCTGGCGCGGTGGCTCATGCCTGTAATCCCAGCACTTTGGAAGGCCGAGGCAGGCAATCACAAAGTCAGGAGTTCGAGACCAGCCTGGCCAATATGGTGAAACTCCATCTCTACTAAAAATACAAGAAAATTAGCCAGGCATGGTGACAAATGCCTATAATTGCAGCTACTCAGGAGGCTGAGGCAGGAGAATTGCTTGAACCCGGGAGGCAGAGGTTGCAGTGAGCCGAGATTGCATCACTGCACTCCAACCTGGGCGACAGAGCGAGACTCTGTCTTGAAAAAAATAATAAATAAATCCAGGCCTCATTGTTCTAGCCCATGGCCTCACTGTTATCATTCCAGTTTAGCTAATGCCTGGGAAATACTTGCCAAATATGACAGGCACCATTGACTTATTGAAGAAAAGATTTATGACTTGTATACATGATTACAGGACTGTCAACAATACCCTTGTAAAAGATTAATAATCTTGTACAAAATTTGGGCACCGCGCCACATGAAAAACAGGAGGAACCAGGCAGGTTGATGTTGCAATCTAAGGCAAAACTCACTTAAACCTGAAATGCTATAAAATACTCTATCACATAATTTTACCACACAACTGTGGCAGAGGAGTTGGCAATTACTGCCCTTTTTTCAGTCACTGAATTTGGAAGGAAAAGAGAATACACATCTGTTCCTAAGCCCTTTACCTGTCCTGGAATGTTTGCACACACCCTCATTTCCACCACTATCACCACCTCCTTTATCCAATCCACACTGAGTCCTATTAAAATGATATCTTAATATTTTTCTAATTCCCTTACCAATTTCCATGTAATACTATAAACCTAGTATTACTACATACTAAGTAGCCAAAAACAGCCGGTCACAGTGGCTCACACCTATAATCCTAGTACTTTGGGAGGCCGAGGTGGGTGGATCACCTGAGGTCAGGAGTTTGAGACCAGCCTGGCCAACCTGGCGAAACCCTGTCTCTACTAAAAATACAAAAATTAGCCAGGCATGGTGGTGGATGCCTATAATCCCAGCTACTCGGGAGGCTGAGGCAGGAGAATCGCTTGAAACTGGTGGGTGCAGAGGTTGCAGTGAGCCGAGATCGCACCATTTCACTCCAGCCTGGGTGAAAGAGTGAAACTCTATCTCAAAAAACGATAATAACAATAATAATAATAAATAAGTAAATATCCAAAACTTAGTGTTCTCCCTAACACGAGGCTCAGTACTTTGGCAGAGGTGACTTCTCCAAGTTTTTCTTTTTCATACTTTCTTCAGAAACGTCTTGGCTTATCAACAAGTTACCTTGCAGAAGGCTGCAAGATCATTTGACTTTAGAGTCAAAGTAACAGCATGCATGTGGCCACTAGAGTCAATAGTTTGAGGCGGTCCAAGTTTATGTGTTTTTGCTCTGGCAAAAAGGTTTGACAATATCTATGATCACAGGTAGAAAGTTCATGAATAGAGAAGTGCTTTAACATAGTAATTCATTTAGTCACCCAAACAACCTGTGAAGTAGGTGTTTTACAGATGAGAAAATTGTGGCACAAAGAGATTAGTAAGCAGGTAGAACTAAGCTTTGAACTCAAGCAAATTGACTCTAGATAGCATCCTCTAAACCTGGGGTCTGTAAACTATACCCTGCAGGCCACCTCTGGCCCTGTCTTTTAAATGACTTTTGAAGTTGTCTGTGGCTGCTTTCCTGCTACCATGGCAGAACTGAGTAATTGCAACAAAAGCTGTATGACCCACAAAGCCTAAAATATTTACTATCTGGTTCTTTACAGAAAAAGTTTGCTGACTCCTGCAGTAAATTATACTGGAGAATAATAGGGACTGTCCTTCTCCCAGTTTAAAAAATACAAATGCAGAGCAGGTGTGGTGGCTCATGCCTGTAACCCCAGCACGTTGGGAGGCTGAGGCGGGTGGATCACCTGAGCTCAGGAGTTCAAGACCAGCCTGGACAACACGGCAAAACCCCATCTCTACTAAAAATACAAAAATTCGCTAGGTACAGGGATTGATTACAGTGAATGAGAGGAGCAGGCCAGGAATAGGACTCGATTCTCCAACCCACAGATCTGTTATGTTTCATTTTCAAGTTTCAATTAGTACCATGGCAGGGATTTGTTGAAAATGAGTTACGAGCAAAACTGGAAAGAATGATAAGTACCATCCAGCAGATGAAGAATGAAGTTAAAGTTAAGTACACAGGGGCCAAAAGGAAGGAAACAGAGACTGTGCTGATAACTGGGGCACAACCTCCCCCAAGACAAACTATATCTGCTTCACAGCTTCATCAAGGGCCAGCCCTGGCAGGGCCACTCAAACCTGCTTGGTCTCCTAGTCTCTGACTTCTGTTTACACTAATGTGCATTGCTTACTGGACACTTAAGAATGGATTATTTTATAAATGTCATTAGCCATATATACGTTCAGTCCTAACTAGATTATCAATTCCTTGAGAGAAAATCCGTAAGTCATGACCACATGGGGTAGAGAGTCTGTCTCTCTTTCCTGCAGGAGAAGGCTGTACACTGGGAAGTCAGAAGGGAAGTGTTGGCCTGATTATTTCCTTACATTTTTCAATGCCCTTCCATAAGAAGGCTCATAAGAGATCTTTATTTGTGATCATTTTCATCATCACTAATGTGCATAGCCCTCATTTCATCTTAGAGCTTCAAAAGAATACATGTTGAGACCAGCTTCTTTATGACTTGTCATCTCACATGTTCTCCTTTATTTCTAAAGGAACAAAGTACATATTTTCCCAAACGCAATTGAAATTTCAACTCCTGCTATTTCTTTTAGAGCTTTGGAGAGTCTCAGTGTTAATCAAATGAAAATGAAAAGAACTAGAATTTGTTACATAATTTTCCATCTACAGAAATGCAAATGATATTTAAAATTAGGATAATTTCAGAACTAGTTCATTGCTTTGTTGAAAGAATCAGTTCAAACATCATAGTTCAAATCATAGACAAATGCAAATCTCTTGGCATACATCATTATGAAATATAAAATTTTCAAAATTTTGGAAATTTCAAGTGCCTTAATAATCATTAAAAAAAAAAAATGCTAGTTCAGGGAGATGAAATATTTTGCATAACTATCAGCTTTTTTAGGATTGTCTTCAGTTAGGTCTTGAGGATCACATATGTAAATTTGTTCAGTTGGGATGTAATGGCAAACTTGCATGTTTTGCTCAGCCCCTGCTTTTTTGGGGCTTGCAAATCAAATCCTAAAGGAATCCCCCAGACTATCAAGAGGGGTATCCATTTTGGCCACAGTTCAGTAGCATATATGAATCAAAGTGAGATAGTCACAGCTTTTTCCCCAGCTTCGACTTCCTGCCTATAGTTGATGGTCTGGAGAAGGACAGCTAGTCTACTTGAGTTTCCACCCCAGGATTTTAGATTTTGTACTGAAAGAGTTAAGATTGTTTCCCTCTGATGTCTGAGCTCTAACCTCAAGAGCTGTCACTTGTCATATTTTTGTTCATGTTAAGAAGAAAAGTGATGGGAGCTAGTTTCTGAGAACAGAGAAAGAAAAACAAAGGAGATGCACAAGAGAAGAAGAGCTGGGGAGAGGGAACTGTGAAGTCATGGGTTCATGGGTCTAGCTTTTCCTGAACTCTAGCCACAGATTTATTCTTATATTCCATAAGATACCTTTATATTCTTATAATAATGTTCTTTTTATTTTAACTAATTGGAGTGCGGTTTCTGTTACTTGGCATTAAATATATTAAGAAATAAGACCAGGTGTGGTGGCTCATGCCTGTAATCCCAGCACTTTGTGAGGCTGAGATGGATGGATCACCTGAGGTCAGGCATTTAAGACCAGCCTGGCCAACAGGGTGAAACCCTGTCTCCACTAAAAATACAAAAAATTAGCCAGGGGTGGTGGTGAGTGCGGGTAATCCCAGCTACTCGGGAGGCTGAGGCAGGAGAATCGCTTGAACTGAAGAGATGGAAGTTGCATTGAGCTGAGATCACACCACTGCACTCCAGCCCAGGTGACAGAGTGAGACTCTCTCTCAAAAAAAAAACAAAAACAAAAACAAAACCCGTAGTATCAAAAATTTTAAAGAGAAGATGAAATAAATAGTTTTGCTAAGAAAGTAGTTATACTTTATGAGAAGTTTATTTTCTTATCAGTAAGCTTCTTCAAGTTACAACCAAGGGTTGATTAAGTAGGCCAATGACATGGACTTAACATGTTTAATAGTTCAAGATTGAGTGAGTTCAAAGGTATTTTTATTGCTGCTGTTGTGGTTACTGTTGCTGTTGTTTGTTTTAATGAATAATCAATAGTAAGGACTGGTAAATGAAGTATGGATGACCTACAGAAAAGAGAGGTAAAGAACATGCATGACAAAGTGAAAGCAAACCTCACATGCCCAAATGAAAACCCACCCTCACTCTAAACATTTCTGGTTCTAGTCCTTGTCCCTGTCTCAACAAATCTTAGTGTGTGAGCAGAACCCTGGTAGTCATTCGCTCTCTTTTTTCCTTCTATAGAATCCATCATTTCATCATTCTGCCAGTCTCAGTGGTTTAACCAACTAGAAATCTTGTAAATATATGTATGTTTTTCATCTCCATTGATGCCACCCTAATCCACACCTGCACCATTTATCAATAGTAGTCACTGGCCAGGCACAGTGGCTCATGTCTACAATCCCAGCACTTTGGGAGGCTGAGGCAGGTGGATCAACTGAGGTCAGGAGTTCGAGACCAGCCTGGTCAACATGGCGAAACCCCATCTCTCCTAAAAGTGCGAAACTAGCTGGGCGTGGTGGCAGGTGCCTGTAATCCCAGCTACTCGGGAGGCTGAGGCAGGAGAATCGCTTGGACTGAAGAGGCAGAGGTTGCAGTGAGCCGAGATCGCAAGATTGCACTCCAAACTGGATGACAAGAGTGAGACTCCATCTCAAAAATAAATAAATAAATAAATAAATAAATAGTTGTCACTGAAGTGGTCTCCTTTTTGAACTCTCAAGCACTGGTAACTCCATGGTTCTAGCCAGAGGATGCTTTTTGAAATGTAAATCTGGAGATGGCTTCCAACTCCCTCTAAACATTCATAGCATACATATTATCTTCAAACATTTTAGTGACTTCCCATTGCTATAGGTCAATGATTCTCACCCTTGTTTTCACAATAAAATCACCTGGAACCTTTTTAAAAAAATACTTATGCCTGGTTCTCACTTCCAGAAATTTGGATTTGATGGTTCTGGAATGGGATTCTTTAATCAGTATTTTAAAATGCTTCCTAGGTGCTTCTGACATGTAGCCGAAGTTGAAAATAACTGCTCTAGGCATACAGGCCAGAATCCTGATCACAGACTTACACAATCTTGCCCCCTGCTTACTTCTCTTCGCTCATCACATATCACACCCCCATCCTCTGTTCTCCAGCCATGCTGGTCTTCTTTCAGTTCCTCAAAATCACCACACTCCTTCCTGCTGCTGACTGGGCTTCTGAGCATGTTCTTCCTGTGGAGCACGTCCCTGCTTCTTCCAGTCTTAGCTCTGCACCACTTCCTTAGGGAAGCCTTCCTTGACCTCCCTGACTCGGTCAATTCCTGGTCCTGGGGTCATCAAACTCTGCACCTTTCCCTTGTGGCATTTGTCACAGTATAGTTTTATACTTATATGTAACTCTTTGAATAATGTTTGTCTTCTCCACTAGACTATAAACTCCGTGAGGGCAGGGACCATGTTGCCTTTGCTCTCTACTGTTATCTCTGCTCTCTAGTCTACATTAGGAATGAAGGAGACTCTATGTGTTGAGTGATCAAGTGAGTGGTTGGTGACGGGGAGGGTAATGATTACTGATTGTATTACCGAGGGTAGCCCAGCTGGTTGTGGAATTAAAATTCAGCACCGGCCAGGCATGGTAGCTCATGCCTGTAATCCCAGCACTTTGGGAAGCCAAGGCAGGTGGATCATCTGAGGTCAGGAGTTTGGGACCAGCCTGGTAAACATGGAGAAACCCTGTCTCTCCTAAAAATACAAAAATTAACCGAGCTTGGTGGCCTGCACCTGTAATCCCAGCTACTTGGGAGCCTGAGGCAGGAGAATCGCTTGAACTTGTGGGGAACGGAGGTTGCAGTGAGCCAAGATTGCACCACTTTACTCCAGCCTGGACGAAAGAGTGAAATGTGGTTTAAAAAAAAGAAAGAAAGAAAGAAATCAGCACCAAGATGTTTATTACAAAACCAACAAAAATGTTAAAGGGAAACCCAAGTCTTGAGTGGAACGGACAGTACAAAACTCTAAGGAACATGTGGTTGATGGTTAGGGAAAGGGTAGAAAAAGGCTCTGGAGAGCAGAAGATCTGAAGGAGAGGCCTCTGACCCAACTGGATCTGGTCTTCCATTTATCCCCCATAGTATTCTACCTGATACTCAAGGGGTATGGCCTGAAAGCAGAAAAGAACCTTTGCCCAGTATTCCCATAGGACTTGGCAGTGGAAGGCAGCACCTCTATGGGATCACTGAGCCAGGCTGTGTATTTGTTTGGGTGGCAGAGAGAGGACTCATCCAACAAAGAGACACCTAGTTTGGTGGTTAACCTTGGAACCACACTCCCTGCTTTCAAATCAAAGTGACCTTAGGACAAGTTACTTATGTTCTCTATGTTTCTGTTTTCAAATTCTAGCATGGAGATAATAACAGTACCTACCTCACTGCAAATCTAAAGATTATATGGATATAGTCTTTGGTGTAGCAATTAAAAATTTAATGAATTCTATCTAAAACAAGCACAAAGATCCTTCTTCAACCATTGTTTTTATAGTTTTATTTCTACTCTAAGAACTCTGCTGTGTTTTCCCTTTTGCTTCTGTGTTGCTAGAGCTGTAGTTGGAGCCCGGGTAATTGCATGCTATTAACCTCAACAGCACATAGCCTCCACAGTGCAAGCCAAACTTGCTACCATCCATGAGTAAAGGCTACTGGTTTCTGAATAAGACCAAAGTGAAGCACATTTATGATTCCTGAATTTCATATAAATCATAATTGTACAGGTGATTTGCCTTCGAGCTGCAAATACCAAAATGTGATTGATGTCTGAGAATGTCTGTGAAGGTTTGCTGTAACTCCAAGCCCTGTAATACCTCTAATGACAAGTCTGTTAATTCGTGAGGTGAAAACGGAGAGCTCGCACCAGCATTCCTTCCTAGGATGGTCACAGAATCAATAATGTTACATAGAACATCCTCCCTTTGGTTTCATGTTATGAGTGTACATTGTATTCCCATACAGGGATAGGGATAAGGGAAAATGGGGCAGGGATAAGGGGGGCATCCCATTTATTTGCATGCCCCAAAATGAAATGGTCTGAGCAAAGAGTAAAACCTAAGGAGAACTGGATACACCATACATATTTGGTAAAACAGGGTTAACCAGAAAATCATTTCTATTACAAACACACAAACTGTATGAAATTTCAATTTGACTAGTGCTCAATGGAAAAGGAGTGTGATAGGTAACTTTATATGTTGACTTGACTGGGCCATGGGGTGCCCAGGTTTTTGGCCAAAGATTATTCTGGGTATTTCTATGAGGGTTCTTTTGGATGAGATTAACATTTGAATCAGTTGACTCAGTAAAGTAGATTGCCCTCCCTAATGTGGATGGGCCTCATCCAGTCGGTTGAAGGCTGAATACAGCAAAAAGGCTGGTGCTACCATGTGTAAGAGGGAATTTCCTTTTGGCTGACTACCTAGAGTTAGAACATTAGTTTTTTTTCCCCCACTGTATTCAGGCTCTAACAGAAACATTGACTCTTTCTGGGTCTTCAGACTTCCAGCATTTAGACTAGACACACCATCAGCTCTCCTGGTTCTCAGACTTTGGACTCAGACTGGAACTATACCATCAGGTACCCTGGATCTCCAGCTTGCTCACTGCAGCTCTTGTAATGTGCCAGCTTTCATAATCACGAGTCAATTCCTTAAAATAACTTTCTTGCCCCCCTACACACACACACACACACACACACCACACACACCACACACACACACACACACCACACACACACCCCACACACACCGCATACACACCGCACACACACACCGCACACACACACCCCACACACACACACCACACACACCACACACACACCACACACACCACACACACACCACACACACACCACACACACCACACACACACCACACACACACACCCCACACACACCACACACACACAAACACACACACCACACACACACACACACCACACACACACACCCCACACACACCACACACACACCCCACACACCACACACACACACCACACACACACACACACACCACACACACACACACACCACACACACACACACACCACACACACACACCACACACACACACACACCACACACACACCACACACACCCCACACACACCCCACACACACCCCACA